>NW_027185425.1:20676910-21876910 GCF_022577435.1 Embiotoca jacksoni
AACAACAGGAGAGAAGACCCGGTCCAAACAACAGAAGAGAAGACCCGGTCCAAACAACAGAAGAGAAGACCAGGTCCAAACAACAGGAGAGAAGACCAGGTCCAAACAACACAGAGATCCAGGACTGATGAACAGGAGACCACATCAAACGGTTGAAGGTGACCCGGATGTTCGGGTCGTTGTCGGTTCTGATTTCAGGGGTATGACCTAATGTATAATATCATAATAAGAGTTTTCCCTCCACCATCCCTCAGGCCTCCTGTAGCAGGTCACCTGACTTCCTGATCAACAAACAATGTAAATGTAAACAGAGATTTGTGAAGACATCCACATATCGGTCAATCAATAACACTGATTCATTTATCAGATTAGCTGATTTACATGAGTTCAATGTGAAAACATTTCAATGGAAATGCGGCTGATGTCAGAGGAGCCGTCTCACCCTCCGTCCGTCAGATCACAGTCGACTGCATCAACCCACATTTGGCATGCAGCTCTGAGCTGAGCTCCAGAGATGGATGTCAGCCTGGGACGACAACACCAACCAGAGAGGAGAGAGGCAGGGAGACCCGTGCTGACAGCTGTGGGCCGAGTTGCAGCCTGCTGCTCATGGTTATCGGTGTTGTTAGCTAACGTCACTCCTTCTTATTAGTTTTCTGGAGGTCCATCTGAAAATAATCCCTCATTCATTAGAAGATAATCCTCAAAAAGACGTATTTGGGAGGGTGTGTCTGTTTGATTGACAGGCCTGTGGTGCAGTCAGGTTACGGCTATCGGTGGGCGGGACGTAGTATTGTCAGGTTTCCAATCAGATCAGTCAGATCCACCGCTGGCTCCTCCCCCAGCATGTCCAAATATGGACACTTCCTGCTCCAAACCGCTCCGAACTAGCAAAGATGGTGACGGACAGAATCTGAACTGGAGGATTCATAACATTCAGAAACCAACGATGACAACATGTTACAAACTCCACAATCTGTTTCCATCAAAAGGTTTGAGTACAATAGGTGAAAATTAAAAAGTTGGGACTTTGGGACCACTGCTGGATGATGGTTGGTTTTACGTGAATGTTCAGTTGATATTCTACCTAACAGAGGTGTTGCCATATTTTTGGATCATTTAGTTTGTTGTGTCGGTCATTTCACAAACATGAAAAACAGTAATTGTAAGGTTTGGAAAAGGTTTGGGCAGAATTTCTTTTCCCCGTTAGGCATGAATTGACTCATTCGAACTTGTAAATGAAGTTAACATCGCTCGATGACGGTCCAGCTTCACTCTCCGAACACCAACACCGCAGCAGGAAACAGAAACATGAGCACTGATCACGAGCTGCTGTCAGATGTCGAAGATGAAGAGTTTGGGTAAATTTGCTTTTTGGTTCTCGCTCTGCTCTTGTTTGCTGTGGCCGTTACCTCCGGGACGAACTGAGGAGGACTTCAAACAACATGTATTGTTTAGTTTGAGTATTTCCTCTGAGGCTGGAGCCGACTGGTGAAGTGATTGAGAGGTGGCACATCTTCTCCTCAGACCGGTGCTGATGGTCTGAGATGATGAGGTACTGCAGGAACATGAGCAGGCCTCCTCCTGCCTCCAGTACTGGAACATCCAGTGGACCAACACCACCGACACACATCTAACTGAATCACTCTGGTTACCAGGCAGGTGAGTTAAAGTGAAATCTGAATTACTGGATTGTGTTGGCGTTACCCAGAGACTTCCAGAGGAAAGGAACCTTCATGACTCACACATGGCGCACAGGCGGAAATCTGTTAATGACAGTCCTGTGGAAGAGGCTGGGAGTGTGAGGCAGACAGAGGGTGGTGTGGGTGGTGTAGGATGGGTGTATAAGTGCTGGCAGTGCGATGGTTCTGATAGGACTCCAGCAGCTGCGGGCTGCATCTGATATTCATGTGTCTCTGTCCCGGCTCAGCGCTGAGCCTCCGGGCTTCTGAAATAAAGCAGCGGTTCAGTGACGATGAGATGAGAGGAACATCCAGAGCCTGCAGCTTTAATCCCAGCTAGATAACATAAGTACTTTATCACTCATTTGATGGTGGTGTAGAGGCCTCAGCAGGAGCAGCCCACCTGTGGTGCAGGTAGAGATCCTCATTCAATCAGTGATATCTGTAAAAAAAGACTTGATCTACATGAATAGAACCAGAACCAGAGGAAGGCTGGCAGACTGAAAGTGAGCAGTTGTGTTTTATTTTGAGGTGAGTGTGTCTCTACTGGCAGCCAAAAGCAGCTCATTAACATTTCACACCATCTGCACCGTATGAGGACAAACAGGACCGACCCGGTCCGGAGGCTTTCTGCTTCTGAATGACACCGCAGGCTGCACAGCCTCAGTCCATCCTTCAGGGGGCTCTGATTGGTCGCGCGTTGCCAGGTCACATGGAGCAGCACATTTGGCTCAAAGGGCTGCCAAGATCTCTGAAGGCAGTGGGAAGTGCTAGTGGGGGGCGGAGCTAAAAATGAGCACTCCGCTCTGAGACCTGCAGCAGCTCCACTGTTCTCTCCAACAACACATACAGTTACTAAAGACTTAACCTGTAAACAGTTTAGAAACGCTGCACCCAGTTCCTCCTGAGAGGGAGACATGTCATCATGACATCTACAGTCAGTATTGAACAGTGTCATGAGGTCTCTGCTTCTAGTTTCATTCAGACTCTCGTTTAATACTTAAAAATGAAACTTCTGCTGAGCAGCGCCCTCTGTGGCCTCAAACTGTCACTACAGCATTCTGCTGTATTACATTTTACATGCTGGAGGGGACAGAGGACAGAGCACAGGAGACAGAGTACAAGAGACAGGAGACAGGGGACAGAAAACAGGAGACAGGAGACAGTGGACATGTGACAGGGCAGAGAGTAAAGGAGAAAGGGGACAGTGGACAGGGTACAGGGGACAGGAGACAGGGGACAGAGGACAGGGGACAGGTGACAGGAGACAGATCGACCGATCTGCGAAGAGACACGAAGAGACACTGAGCAGAACCAGGCGGAGACTGTTCCAAGAGGATGTCATAATGCTTTCATAGCCGTTATCTTAGTGATCTGTCACTTCAATATGTAGCCTGTTTTTATCCTGTGAACTAAACTTAGTTTCTCCTTTTGACTTGAAAGCAGGATTCCTTTAAACTTTTTTATACAAATGTGCACCAACACAGCTTCTTCCTGGAATACAAAATGTACTTTTCATTGTCATTTTATATCGTGTGGCCATAACAAGGTCTTTTTTCACCTTCAGTATTTCTCTGGTTATATTTTAAGTAGACAGTCAGGATGAGGACAAAGACTAGAAACCAACTGGTCCAGCTCTGTCTGAAGTTCAGCAGGTGTTGGATTCAAAAAGATTTATAATAAACCTGTTAACTGTGTATCACAGCAGCATTCACATAATTCATTGTTGGTGGAGACACAGGTCAAAGTTTGAAACACCTCCTTGTTGCTGGTCAATAAAAGTCCTGATATCACTTCCTGTCTCGCCTCTGTTCTGTCTCTGAGTAAATCTTCTATCATTCAAAAACAGATGAAAACGTTCTCCTCACACACACATCCAGATCTCCCCAGATCTCCTCCTCTCCCCCCAGATCTCTTCATCTCCCCCCAGATCTCTTCCTCTACCCCCAGATCTCCTCATCTCCCCCCAGATCTCCTCATCTCCCTCCAGATCTCCTCCTCTCCACCCAGATCTCCTCATCTCCCCCCAGATCTCCTCATCTCCTCCCAGATCTCCTCCTCTCCACCCAGATCTCCTCATCTCCCCCCAGATCTCCTCATCTCCTCCCAGATCTCCTCCTCTCCACCCAGATCTCCTCATCTCCCCCCAGATCTCCTCATCTCCTCCCAGATCTCCTCCTCTCCCCCAGATCTCCTCCTCTCCCACCAGATCTCCTCCTCTCCCCCAGATCTCCTCCTCTCCCGCCAGATCTTCTCCTCTTCCTCCAGCACCTCCCTCTGCTCCTCTCTGAGCAGTTCACAGTCACATCTCAGTAGTTTCCAGACTTTCACCTCGAGTTTCATTCAAGTCAGTATTTTCACACTATCCGGAAACCATGTTTATTACATACTGCAACATATGAGAACATGGGGAAAATATGTGGACAACTTTACACATGAAACTACATGAGCTTCAAACATGACAGCATGAAAATGCTGTCATGTTTCCTTTATTTTCAGCTGCATTAACGTTATGATGAAAACAGACTGATCAGAGTTTATTGTTCGTGTTCTGTCGGTAACTTCCTTGTAAAAGAAGATGAATCAGTCTCTCCGGTTCTCTCGCTCACACACACAGTGGACAGATGTGCTGAGAAGAGTATCTCTCTGCAGAGTATCAGCTTGGCCCGGATGCAGATATTTTTCTGGGATTCCTCACCTAGCATTTCCCTGCATACCCTCATCTTCCATAACTTTTGAGTAAAAAGGAACCAAATTAAGTAAGTGAGCCAGGATCCAATCAGAAAACATGAGTTAGAAGTGAGATGCATCAGTGATGATTATTCACCAGAATCAAAACGATGAAGATGATTTCACAGCAGGTGGCCGGACCATGTACGTACACCCAAATATAATTCTGCTAGATCCCCTGACTACAAACACTGTGATATTAGATTTTAGAGATCAATACGAAATCATGTAATGTTTTATTTTACATAAACGCAAACTACAATTTTGATAGTTTCCTTTGATTGTAAATTAGAGACCAAGATACGTAGTGAACAGGATGTTTTTAAAGGTGGACAATGTGAGGGAGACAATGTGTCCAAAGGACATCTCTGGTTAGGCCTTCACATCTGGTGACATATACTGTACAATGATACCAATATATCAGTGCAGGCCATTTATTAGGCTGACTCAGCAGTTATCACATACGATTCAGTACAGTTGAATTAATTTAAACTTTCAGAGCAGCAGGAAACAAGCTGACAACACAGTGCTGACTTATCCTGACCATGATGGTTTCTATGGTGAACCTGTGACCACACAGCTCCTTATTGACCCATCCGGCAGCCACAGAGCGGCATCATGAATCTGGACAGGTGTTTCTGCTGCTGAAAAGAAGTCTTCCAGTCACACCATTTGTTTGTTCTTCAGATGGAAATATCTGCCTCCTTAGCTCCACTATTTTCAGAGCTCATCTCTTACTGTGTGTGTCTGATGTTTGGAGCTGAACGAGGAGGGTACAGTGGGTGTAAAAGCTTTTTCTCTGACAACAGCTGCCTGCTGCGGCTGAAGATTACACTGTGAGCAGTGACAGTGAACCAAGCAGCTGAACACTGAGCTGAAGCTGCAGGGAGCTGCAGATCCATTGGATAGTTATCTGCAGCTTCATCACTCTGAACAACGCCTTTTACATTTGTTTTCACATTGAATTACTGACAGTAATATTGTAATAATAAAATATATTGATTATAGCTGCTATCGGGTTTGGTGTAAGAGATACAACATCAAATTAGTGTTGAAATTCAATGACATTATTGGAGACACATTAAAACTAAATTAAAACAGAATTTGAAAATGAAAGCAGCAGATGTGCAGGTATCCTGACTTTATCTGTCTAACTCAAAAAAAGCTGGATCCCCCATGATGCAACACTTTGGCATCTTCCCAACAGGTAAATGTCAGTGTCTTTCAGACTTTACATCCTCAGTCTGTAAGGCAGCGCTCCTGTTATACACTTCCAGTCACCAAGCCCAAGCTGGAGGGACACCATGAGGCCAGCTGAGTCATCTGCTCACACTTCACATCCTCCAGGGCAGCAACAGGATGTAGGCTCCATCATTCATGAATACATTTTACTCACTGAAGCAGCTGCTGATATCACTGAATGCAGCTAAATGACTGAAGTCCGGTCCAACCGAGTACACATATGAGCCATCAGATACAATCGCTTCAGAAAGTATTCAATTCATTTTAAATGGATAAAACTGACAATACACCCTAACTAAATGTGTTCAGAGCTCTCAAACTGTGATCAGCTGCATCTTGGCAAAGTAAGATCGGACACAGCTCAGAAAGTTACATCCCGAATGAGTTCTCTACGTATACAGCAGCACAAGCATTAAGTCCAGGGAACTCTCTGTAGACCTCCATGACCAAACTGCAGTGAGCCACAGATCAGTCTGAAGGTATAAAGCCAGTTCTAAAGTTCTGAGTGTTTCCAACAGCACAGTAAGTCTGAAACCAGCAGGACTCCTGCAGGACTGACTGAGTGATGAGGATGAAGGTCAGGGAGGTGACCAAGAACCTAAAGATCACTCTCAGAGCATCAGAAGTTCTCCACACACATGGGAGAACCACCATGACAGAGTTACTGGACTGAAACCCCTTTTAAGTCAAAGCCATGAGACGGTCTGCTTAAAGTTTGACAAATTCATTTATATTCTGTGTCTGATGAGACAAACATTTAATTTCAAACTCTGTCTATCAAACAGCAGTCACTGCTCATCAGCTGCTGGTACCATCATACAGTGAAGCACGGTGGTGGTAGCATCACCATCATCATCATCATCATCATCATCATCACTGCTGATACCATCATACAATGAGGCACGGTGGTGGTGGTATCATCATCATCATCATTATCATTATCATTGTCATTATTGTTATCATTATCAATATCATTATCATCATCCACATCATTACCATCATCACTGCTGATACCATCAAACAGTGAAGCACGGTGGTGGTAGCATCACCATCATCATCATTATCATCATCATCATCATCATTGTCATTATTATCATCATCAACATCATCATCATCATCATCATCATCACTGCTGATACCATCATACAGTGAAGCACGGTGGTGGCGGCATCATGATATGAGGGAGCTTCTCAGCAGCATGGACAGGGAGACGATCAGAAGTGAGTGAAGGATGAATGGAGCCAAACACTGAGAGGTCCTTGAAGAGAAGCTGCTCCAGAGTGCAGAGAGATGACGGTCCACCTTTCAGCACCACAATGACCCCAAAAAAACAGCTGAGACAACAGTGGAGAGACTTCAGGACGAGTCTCTGACTGTCCCTCAGTGGTCCAGCTGAAGTCTAGACTGAATCCCCACAGAACATCTGTAGAGAGACCTGAAGATGGAGGTTCACAGATGCTCCTCATCCAGTCTGGTGTATCCGGAGAGAATCTACCTGGAGGAATGGAACACACTGTCCAAATCCAGGTGTGACGAGCTTTTAAGAAGACTAGAGTCTTTACCTGCTGCCAGAGGAGCTTCTACAAAGCCCTGATACAAGGGTCTGAATACTTTCGCAAATTACATGTTTCAGTTTGGGATTTTGAGTAAATTTGCAAAAATTTCTAAAAACGTTTTAAAATCGTTATAATCAGTTACTGAGTGTAGACAAATGGAAACAAAAGCAAATGTATCTATCGAAAATTAAACCTACAATACAGTGAAGTGTACAAAAAGTAAAGGTATTTCAGGGTGGCACAGTGGTGCAGTGGTTAGCATTGTCGCCTCACAGCAAAAAGGTTCCGGGTTCGAATCCGGTCCTGGGTCTTTCTGTGCGGAGTTTGCATGTTCTCCTTGTGCTTGCGTGGGTTCTCTCCGGGCTCTCCGGCTTCCTCCCAACACCCAAAACATGCACCTCAGGTTAGTTGGCGCCGCGGTTGTGGCAGCCTGTTGCAGCAGCTCCCCCTCGGGATGCTGCTGTAGCGAAAGAATTTCCCCTCGGGGATTAATAGAGTACAATAAAAAAAAGAAAACTAAGGCATCTGTACTCTGGAAGTTTAAAGATTACAGTTTAACTGCCTGTCTCTTTAAAATATGTTTTCATGACCTGGAGGTTTGTTTACAGCCTTTCTCATAGTCTGTCCTATACTTAGAGTCAGTGTTGTTTACAGACAGTGTTCCCAGATCACCGCAATGGCGTTGATGACTACAGCGTTATAGAAGATATCAATTAACCAACATAACCGATGGCTGGAAATACAAAAAAAGAAACATTCTGTAATTGACTGTAGCTTTCCTTTGAGCCATTGTTGAAATGAAGATTGCCAACTCATCAAGAAGATCACAGGTGACAAGTAAACTGTGTTTAGGTTTATGAGAGTTAAACACTTCACTGAGTAACAGGAAGAAAAAGAAGCCAGCGTTATTTTAAGTGTCTGTGACAGGAAACTGTTTCTGCATGAAATTCACTGCACAATGGACTCACTACATCCTGCATTGATACTATCATGCATAAATCATGCACAGCTAAATGGTCCAACAAGAGTAGAGTAGGTCAGGATAAGAGCTGCCTGAGAGGCTTACATCAGGACCAAGTATCATCCATCAGTGATGTCATCATCCATCAGTGATGTCATCATCCATCAGTGACGTCATCGTTGGTTTGTGAACGTTATGAATCCTCCAGTTCAGATTCTGTCCGTCACCATCTTTGCTAGTTCGGAGCGGTTTAGAGCAGGATGTGACCATATTTAGACGAGCTGGGGGAGGAGCCAGCGGTGGATCTGACCGATCTGATTGGAAACCTGACGATACTACGTCCCGCCCACCGATAGCTGTAACCTGACTGCACCACAGGCCTGTCAATCAAACAGACACGCCCCCAAAAACAGGTCTTCTTGAATCTTCTTTTCTAATGAATGAGGGATTATTTTCAGATGGACCTCCAGAAAACTAAGAAGAAGGAGTGACTTTAGCTAACAACACCGAGATAACTGATGGACACATTTTATTCACTTTGGATTTGATGAGAGAAGTTGAATGGGAGTCTATGGAGCCGGAGGCTTTTTGGAGGCGACCTCTAGTGACACTCGCTGGTATTGCAGCTTAAGACACGTTTATATACTTTCTACAATCACGACAAGTAAAATTGTTTTTAGCAGACTTTTAGCCAGACAAGGACAGACATCTTTTTAGAAATGTGTGAGCGCAATTGGAGATAAAACTGCTTCCTCTCACAAAAATACTGCCAAACACTTGACAGAGATGAACCTCCAACTTGTTTTGGGCCTTGACTGCTCAGCACTGCAGCTACTGTAGTTGACTGTAATAGGGGATCATCCATGTGGTTCATTGTGGGGGCAGCTGACCACCATCTGACTGCTTGGTGTGATGGACACCCGCTCTGTCTCCAGTTAATTAACAGTTCAGATACAGTGTGTCACCTCCTCTTCCTCCTCACCAACATGTCTGATTCTCAGTTACAGCCTTTACCTTCCATCTCTCTGAGCTTCCCTGATATGTTTCTCGCTCGTCCATTGTGCTCTATTTCCCTCCTCCAGTTACCATTTATCCCCTCACCAGCCTCCATCTCCACTGCCTCCCTCCAGCTCGTCTCCCTCCTCCATCACTCTCTCTGCTCGGTCCCGTTGACTGTAATAATGTTAATGTGATCCACAGTGTGTCTATAAAACACACTCTAATCTCCCAGGCTGTCTGTGGACATGGGGCTCAACCTGTTCAGCTATTTCTGGGTCCTCTATTTCTCCTTGTTAAAGAGCCTGTTATCACTGAAGATCTTATTCCTCTGCTGTAGCATCAGATTCAACCTCAGCTGCTAAGAAAGACTGTAAAGTCCAGGAAGATGGTGAAGTGTTTTACTTCCAATGAGAAAGGAAAGCATTCACATTTCAGTACCTGGTTTCAGTGACTCAAACACGAACTGTACGTTGCTGATGGTAAAAGATGCCACTTGGAGAAAAAAAACATCCAATTCAGTCAGTCGTTTCAGGTGCATTTTCCCCTTCAGAGGTCACACATTTCCCAGTAGCCCATAAACACACCATAATCTAACACCAGCGTGTTCCCGTTCTCACTGGCTGCGTTGCTCCGTCAGTGGCCATGCTGAGGTTTACATAAACCTTACAGTAATGTTGGCTCGGCACATTCATATCATGATTAAACATGTTTCATTTTTAGCAGCCCTCCAGTACTGTGTATGATAGTTACAGATGATGTACTTCTTTTATTTTGGACTTTTCATAATTACTGTCAATTATCTATACCAACTACAACAGAATTATAACTACAAGAGACACATTACATTTTCTCCAGATGGGTCTTCACTACTCATTTTAAGATAGTAGTTAAACCTCTTCTGAAGAAAAGCAACTTAGATGCTTGACAACTACAGACCTGTAGCCAATCCACCATTTTCAAATAAATTTTACAGAACCATGTTTTTAATCAGTTAAATGATTTTATGAAGTCAAATAATATTTTTGAAACACGGCATCAACTTCCACAGCTACGCTGATGACACGCAGCTTTCTGCTGACGTGTCTCCTGATGACCCACGGCTAAATGATGCTCTGTTAACCTGTATTTTAGAGATGAACGAGTGGTTGGCAGAACATTTTTTTACGGCTCAATTAGAGGTAAAATATTGATGATTGGTTCTGAAGCTCAGAGGGAGAAACTCAATGTGAAACTGCAGCACTGGCATTAAATCCTTGTCAACAGGTGAAAAACCTCAAAGTCATCTGAGACTCAGATCTTAGTTTTAAACCTCACATCAGAAACACAACTAAAACAAAAAAAAAAATCATTTTTCCATCTGAGGAACATCACCAGAGTGTGACTGAGACACAACTGCACACTTTATTACCTGTGGGGTCGACTACTGCAACGCTCTCCTTTCTGGTCGTCCTAAAAAGAATATATCACAGCTACAACTGCATCAAAGTTCAGCCAAGGTTGTATATGGTTTGCATATAGGTTTGTTACAAACTCTAGAGTTAATATAAGAAAATGGCTGAAGCCACCACTGGTCATCCAAATGCTGCAACTTCCTGTAAACGTTTCAATTTAAAATATCTTACTTGTGTATCTTACATAACTTTATGTGAACAGAAACAACGTTAGCCTTTGCTGCCAATAACGCAATAATCACTTTGAATTTGACTGAGCAGTGAAGGGTGCTACAACAAACATTATACAAAGAGGAACATGTGTACATGTACAGAGGTGCAGGACTGTTTCACACATCAACATTCGTACCTTCGAGATGTCGACCGGTCGGCTCACATGACACGATGACGTTCTCTCAACTCCAAAAAGGAGCAGATTTCAACTATATCTGAGGAGGCATTAACAGTTATGGGTTTAGCTGTTCTGTGCCATCACCATGGTTGATGTGAAGACTGGGAACGGCTGCTGGCTAAATGAGAACACAGACAGAGAACGGTCTACACACACACAGGCGCTCTCTGCAAACAGTGACAGCTAGCTGTAACATATTTCCAATTAGTGCTGCAGCTCTGTGTTAAAAACATATAACTTCTTCACACAGCACTCTGTCTTGATCCCATTTAACATCAGTGAGTTTTTTTCCTCGTCCAGCTGAAGTAAACCTGCAGCCTGGACGCCCCTGCTGAAAGCCTGGCCGGCCCTGGACATTAGGATGCAGCTCAGATCAGCGCTCTGCTGCCCCCAGGCAAAGCACTTAACCTCCACCGACCCTCTGAAGCCTCAGTGAGATGAGGAGAGAAGCCTCTGACAGGCCAATAAATCACAGCATTAATAACTGCATCAGTCCAGCCCAACAGGCCAACGCATACAACACACACACAGGCACACACACACACACACACACACACACAGAGCTGCATCAGACATGCGTTTGACAAGCTGCTCAGGTCATTGTGAACACTGGAGCTCTGTCGACCTCCTGCTGTCACCGTGAATGTGACGTGGAGGATGTGAGAGTTTCTCTCTGTGTTGTAAATGTAGGAGATTACTTCCTAAAGAGGAATTCAGTTCAACCCATGAGGGACAGCAGACATTTCATTTCCTGCTTGGGAATAACAACATTTTATGTGTTTGACATTATGAGCAAAAGCACAACTAAGTAACAACAGAATGTTTTTTGGTCATTGTTTCCTACCTGTAGATACAACATGAGCAGAACGCTACTGTCTGTCATTGCTAGAGACTGGACCATTTACGGGACAAGAGCTTTTCCTGCCCACATAATAAACACATGACTGAGGAGATGTAGTTCTGTCACTGAAAAAAAGAAGCCAGCGTTATTTTAAGTGTCTGTGACAGGAAACTGTTTCTGCATGAAATTCACTGCACAATGGACTCACTACATCCTGCATTGATACTATCATGCATAAATCGTGCACAGCTAAATGGTCCAACAAGAGTAGAGTAGGTCAGGATAAGAGCTGCCTGAGAGGCTTACATCAGGACCAAGTATCATCCATCAGTGATGTCATCATCCATCAGTGATGTCATCATTCATCAGTGATGTCATCGTTAGTTTGTGAACGTTATGAATCCTCCAGTTCAGATTCTGTCCGTCACCATCTTTGCTAGTGCAGAGATGTTTGGAGCAGGAAGTGACCATATTTGGACGCGCTGGGGGAGGAGCCAGTGGTGGATCTGACAGATCTGATTGGAAACCTGAATGTCACTCAGAACACCTCGCCCGGCTCATCGCTTCATTGCCGTAGACTTTCTGAAGTATTTTAAGGTTCATGTCCGCGGAGAAATCGCCCAAACGAGCGCCCAAAAACGTGTGTAACTCAGACAGTGATGATGATCAGGTGGTATTCAAATTGATTCTCATGAATTGCGTGTTCTTTTGAATTCATTCAAATTACATTGTTGGAACTGGTGACCTCGTAGACATCATCCTCTACATGTAGTTCCACAAAGGATGAAGAGAAGCTTTCTTTTTCTGTTAACAGCCTCTTCATTATAACAGCAGGCATGTGATCTCTGAGGGTTTCCACATCTCCTGCCTGGTCTGTGACCAGACAACACGCAGGTCTTCCATCACGGTCCCTCTGGTTCTGTGTGAAAGTGGCCAAGGGTCTATTGAAAGACGCTCAGGGTCTCTGCACATCTGGCAGAGGATCATCCATACTTTGACTTGTAGTGCTTCTTCACATCATATTCTTTCATTACAATAATGCATTCGCTGCACAATAAACACATCAATGTATTACTTGTATCAGCCGGTAAAACAACTAAACACCTGTCAGTCCATTCGCTCTCTGATCTTTTAAAATCAGTTTGACTCTTCAGCTTCAGGAGAGACATGTTAAAGCTTGTCGTCAGTTTGATAGCAGTCCATCACAGCACCTACTGTAACACGTCAAGGTCCTGTTGCCGTGGTTGCACTCAGACATCGTCTTTGAGTCAAGATGCCACACTTCTACTTGCTTCCATCCGTGTCTGTGGATCAGATGTATCAAAGTACGAGATTTATAAATTAGTTTTATTCTTACGACTCACACAAAATGTAAAACGAGACGTATCCGGCCCAAGGGCCGTGGTTTGAACAACCCTGCTTTATAATGATTTATATCGCAGGTGGCTCATCAGCCCATCTCCCTTTATAATGTTGATGTCTGCTCCTCCTGCTGTGTTGACGCTCTGTTCTGGTTCAGTTCTTCAGGTCGTCTCAAAGTCTGAACACCTTTTCTTTCTGGTTTGTTCTGTGCAGGAACACAAGCTTCATTTTTCTCTGGATGTCCATTTAAGGTGATAATGAACCCTGAATAAATCAGGAATGAATAATGATCATGGACAGAGACTCTGGACACAGAAGAGAGGTTTCTAAGTGCTGCTGAAGTCTGTGTGCATGATCTGCCCAGCAGGCAGGCAGGCAGACAGACAGACAGACAGGCAGGCAGGCAGGCAGGCAGGCAGACAGACAGACAGACAGGCAGACAGACAGACAGGCAGACAGACAGACAGGCAGACAGGCAGGCAGGGAGACAGACAGGCAGGCAGGCAGGCAGACAGACGGACACTAACTGGTGAAGAAACATGTTTTCATCATTTGCCTGTCTGTCTGTTTCATCATTTTCAATACAAACACCAGTTTGTGTGTGTGTGTGTGTGTGTGTGTGTGTGTGTGTGTGTGTGTGTGTGTGTGTGTGTGTGTGTGTGGAGGGGGAAATCAGCAGATGAACCACAGCAGCACAGTTAACATTAAGATGGCGTATGAATTATTTATGTGCCTCTGACAGAGCGCTAATGACAGCAGAGGTCAGAGGGCACGGCAGGATTCAACAGAACACTGGTACCCACTTTATTAATCTCAGACCGAGCACTTCAGCACACACACACACACACACACACACACACACACACACACACACACACACACACACACACACACACATCCAGCCCCATAAAAATAACCTTCGAGCCTCGACTGTAGAGACAGTCCTCTCACTACAGTGACCTCCAACACATCTGTTTCTACTCTCAATTAGCAGACGCGTCTCATGGTGACGACCTCACCAACCATCTGGCACAAGCAGCCAAGGAGCTACAACCAGGTCCTGACAGAGCGATAACCTCCACATCATTAACTCATTTAGCCAAGGGTGTAAACTATACATTCATACAGTATGCAAAAGTTTGGGCCCCCCTGGGCAGATGACGTCTCACTGAGCCTGCAGCTCTGAGCAGCATGGTTTGGAGAACAGAGGGATCTGAGGGCAAAGATTTGAAATGTAAAGTGAAGCCCCACCGTGCCAACATGAGACTCCCAGAGACCCGGCGTTACTCAGCTGGACATCGTGGATGTCCTCTGAGTCCACTCGGTGGAAATGTGGAGCTGAAAGTGTGCAGAGGCCTCGCTGCATCGCTCCCTGCAGCTCCTTATCATGATTACTGTGAGTGCAGTAATAAGTGAAGGCAACTCAGACAAGCATAATAACCTTCTTATTAACTGCCCTCTTATCTGGACTGTGTTTCTGCATCCACAGAGACTTCACTGGAAATTATACCCGTGAATACACAGTAGGACGGTGAGCTGACCCCATATCACAGCCTGGCCCATTAGGCTTTAGGAAATGTCACTTTTAGTCAGAGCTACAGTAAAAATTCCATTTCATTTCCCACTTTAATCCTCTGATCATTAATAACAATGCAGCTCTGAGCTGCAGAAAGAAAATCTTTGTCAATCTCATGATTGGATTTAGATTCTTTCTGTCACAGATTCAATTCAGAATTGATTCTTGATTCAATAAAAAATAAAGATTGATTCTCTTTCTCCAGTTCACTCAGGAGTTGGTGTGTGTGCACTTGAGTAAAGTTTGGGAGAGGAGGGAAGAAAGTGCTCTGCTATGTAGCAAACGTTTGGTGAGCGGCGGAGGACAGCGTCTGTACTTTGTAGCTGACGTGACGTTATGTTAGCAGCAGCGGAGAAAACGTTCTTACAGAAGCAGTTTTTTGTCATTTGGGAATCAATTGCGAATTGTAGAAAAATCCTGATTTTGATGTGAATTCATTCTTTCAGGCACTCGTCTCAGTATCCCTGAATATAAAACTGATCCCTCCGACAGGCACATCACACATTGTTCAGAGGTCTCATGATTTGACCTCCTGCTTTTCAGAAGCTCTCAGAACCACAAACGTCTCTTCTTCTCCCTCCATCTCAGAGCAAACACACACACACACACACACACACACACGCACACACGCACACACACACACACACACACACACGCACACACGCACACACGCGCACGCACGCACGCACACACGCACACACACACACGCACACACACACACACACACACACGCACACACGCACACACGCACACACACACACACACACACACACACACACCCGCACACACACACACACACATGCACACACACATGCACACACACACAGGTCACAGGTAGGAGGTGGAGGCATACTGAGAGAGATATTGGAGGAGCAGTCTTAATTAAAAGATGCTAATGCAGACTACTACCTGCAGCTTCAGGCCTCCACATCAAATCACTGCTAAATCCTGGATTAATGCAATTTAACAACCTGAGAGACACAAAACTAAAAGTACCATTTTATTTGTTGTTTACCAGCAGCTGACAGCTCAGCACTGATCAACACATCGATCTCTAAAGGAAAGCGCATGTGCTCACTGAGGTGTTTCTTCATTGTCTGTATAAAATAATACAAATCTCTATATGACCTTCAGCAGATAAAACACCCAGAGGACAGGCAGCGAGCGAGTTTCCTGCAGTCCTGCCCACTGAACAACACCCTGCTAGACCTTTAAATATCTGTTTATAGGACAACATTTGTCTGAAGGCGAAGCACATTGTGCTGTATTATAACAGTAAATATTAAGATAAAGAACAGAGTCTCTACATGTTAATGTAACGTGTGCTAAATGACAACCGAATAACTGTGCAGGAGCAGAAGTGTGCATTCAGACTGAAATGTGACATTACACATTTATTGTTTTAATATTTCAAAAATCCATTTGAGCTGTAATTCCCATTCACCGTGACCAAGTGACCCGCCTCAGGTCGGGTCTGTCCCTCCTCAGAACCAGAACCAGCACAGTGTTGTAATGTTTCTGAGGTGTTGGTGTGCAGGACTCTTCTAATCGTTCGTCCATCTCTGATGTCTGATACGTGTTTCATCAATAAGCCGTCTTGGCTGCTGTGATTTGTCTTTGTGGTTGGTTCTGTTTAAAATGAAGTCCGATGTTTCACTGAGTTAAAGTTGGAGGTTTAACTGCTGCCACAGTCTGTGTAGGATTTCAGCCGGCGGTCTGCCTGCCTCGGATGACTTCACACTAATGTATTTAATCATTTGTTTTTTGGACAGCTTTGCTCACATGATGTCCCTCTCTGCTGTGAGGACAGCGAGCTGCTGGCTGCTCGTTAGCATGAGTCAGGAGGACAGGTCGTCCTGGAGCAGAGAGGACGCAGCTGGAGTCAGAGGGGCTGAAATGGAGGACAGAGATGACAGCCATGAATCTCCTGCTGTCTCCTTCTCCCTCAGTCAGCCGGGGAACATCCCCCCGTACAACCACAACACCCCCGTGTCCTCGTTGTCTCAGTGTCTCACCATCACAGGGGGAAGCCCTGCTGCACACCTGAACACGTCTGACAGGTCCTGCAGCAACACGGCTGTTTATCAGCAGAGAGGTCCAACTGGAGCGTGTTCACAGAAATTACAGCCCGACTGCTGTCACACATGGACATCCTCCTGCTTCACTTCCTGTTCTGAGGGCAGCGTCCTGCTGCCATCTAGTGTTTCTGTGCAGCCATCTCAGGCTGTTCACGTGTTTAACAGCTGCAGAGAATAGGAATCATCATCTTTACTCTATTATTATTATTTACTTGTAGAGGAACACGTTTCTGCCGCTGCTACACAGTAGATTTGTTGATTCACTGTCAGATACAGAAAACAACCATCATACTGCAACTCAACATTTCTCTCATATTCTAAACAGTCCTTTGTGGATTTCACAGCATTTTTTTGTGATTGTTGCAAACAAAAATGTTTGATTTTGTAGCAGATTTTCTAAAAGATGTTTAATTTGTGAAGTTTAAAGTGAGTTTTTGCAGTAAAATTGCAGGGATAGCTTGACAGAAAGGACAAAGGCTCCATCTGCTGTCAAAATAAGAGCTTTACATGCTTCTTAAATCACATTCATTCAACACTAAAACAAAGTTCAGTCTCTAACAGCTGGAAATGGAGAAAACTCATTAACATGTTCCTCATTCCTTCAGAAGACCACATTACCCACAAGCCCCGTCACCTCCTGTTGTTGCAGTTAGCTCCCAGCAGTTTGTTGTGATGGTGAGAGGAGAGGGGGCGGAGCCTTGATGGTTGGAAATGACCAGATCATGATTTCCTGGATGACTGATTAAAGGTTGGTTTTATTATAACTGTTGGGTTCAACCTGAAGAAGCAGGTGTGAACAGTAAAACTAGAGAAAGTCACTTGTTGTTGATGAGCAGAACATCAGAACCTCTTTATGACCTCAGAAGAAAAATCATTTGATTGGCCAACATGTTACATTCATGTTTTTCACACACGGGAATCTGACTTCTGCTTTTAACACATCGCCCAGAGATCAGACAGCAGGTAGATGCTTTGCTCAGAGACACATCCTGCCATGCTGGACGGTTCTCACTGGTCCAAGGAATAGAACCAGCAACCCTTCATTCATAAGACCTGCTCCTCAACCTTCACGACGTTAAAGAAGACAATGGTTTTCACTGCAGACCATCACTGTAGCTCAGTTTCATTTCAGTTTTATTCTTATAAGCTCTGATCACAACATCAGTCATCTCAGGGCGCGTCACACACTCTGCTGCTCACAGTGTTCACAGCAGAGACTCAAACCTGCAGCTCCTCCACTCACAGTCAGAGACCTCATATTACTGCAGGTGTAAAACTGAAGGAGTTTATAAATATATTTCAGCATCATTCTTTGTGTTTCAGAGCTCTTCACTTGACTTCAGAAAGTCCTGCAGTAAACGTTAAGAGGAACCAGTGAACATGTTCTTACCTTTGTAGTTGCGATCATCTTCAGCAGCAGAACAGAGGAAATGAAACAGTGTGAGTTAAAGACTCATCAGCTCATCATCAGGATGTGTGAGAATAATAAGAGTCAAAGTGTGAATAAAACTGGCTGCTTCAGTGTGCTGAGGGACCATTTGAACACGCGTGTACAGTACATGGAGGCTTTAATGCTCAAACACACGAGATAACAACCATGTAAACAACGCTGCTCTAAAATATAGAAAACAGTCAAATGAAATCCATTCAGGACGGGAGGTTTTCTGCCTTCACACTAAATACGGTTCATTTACCTTCAACTACGAGAACAGAGCTGTGACTTCATAACGCAGAGGAAGAGGAGGGACTCACAGTGACACACTGGTTTGGGGCTGTCCCACTTTCCCATCTTGTTGCAGTGAGTTGAGTTTCGGCCCATGAGGATGAAGCCAGGCAGACAGCTGTAGTGCAGCACCGTCCCCTCCACCGGGGGTCCCGGGGGCCGCGGGGACACCCTGCCATTCTCCAGGGACGTCCACATCCGAGGACACAGCAGCACTACGACAGAGGAGCAGAGGAGGCTTCACATGTGATGCTGTGATTGTATGTGACACGGGGGAGCAACATTAGACGTTCAAACTCAACACATAACGACTTCAAAACAACTTGAAAAGTGCAGTGAGCGGAAAAACTGGTGTTGACACCAAAGAGGAGGGAGTCAGTGTGTGAGACAGCAGGTCAGACAGAGAGGACACACGGTGGTGAGACGTACAACACGCTGAAAACACAACAGGAATGAGGCAGGAATCATATGTCAGCTGATACAAGTAACATGTGACGTGTGATGATGAAGGAGGAAGCACAAGAACACTGTTATGTATTCACCTCCATCACAATCTGAAATTAAACTATCTGCATTTTCTATCCAATTTATTTAATAACTATCAAATACAGAACAATTTTAGGCTTAAATATCAAAGGAATCTTTCAATGTGGTAGTAAAACCCTGTGAGGTGAGATGGTGAGAGCAGAGCTGCAGGTCTGAGGTCAGCTGGAGACATGTCCTAATGTTAAGATAGGCTAACATGTCCTGACCTCAGCTCTGCACTTCAGAGGAAAGCAAATACAAGGTTTTGCCATATGATACATACTTGATATAAAGTTGGATATTTTCCTAGTTAACTGGGTGTTGACTGATGAACTGGTTCTTTGCTCCAGTTTCAGGCCAACAGGAGCGTCTGTCATCGTGTCGTTGAGCCTTCATCATCAGCTGTTTGTGTTGCCGGTTGTCTTTGGGATTCAGTTCAGAGTGATTGAACAGACTGAGTGGCGTTGTGAGGCCCTTCAGGCTGTTTCAGAGTGAAGGCTGCATGTCCACCATGTTCGACCACACACACCTCACCTGCTTCATACGTTACCTCCCTGTCAGGTGTACATCTACAGACTTCCTCCTGATCATCCTTCATCCTCTGGAAACAGGAGCATACATCAAACACAGGAAGTATCACCGGCCATGCGGCTCTTTTGTTTCCCCTCACATGTCTGAAGTTTTTTCCTTTTTGGGATTTTTGTTTTGTTTTGATTTGAGGATAAATTTGCATCCTCCCAACTGCGACGGAGAGGAACGGATGACGGGTCACAACCAGGACACTCACCGAGATCTGGACCGAGAACTGTTACTGATGCTGTGTCACACTTTAGTGAGTTTATCCAGAAATATCTGTTTTTAATCCAGAAATACCTGTTTTTAATCCAAAACTACCTGTTTTTAATCCAGAAATGTGTTTTTAATCCACAAATACCTGTTTTAATCCAAAACTAACTGTTTTTAATCCAGTAATATATGTTTTTAATCCACAAATACCTGTTTTTAATCCACAAATATCTGTTTTTAATCCACAAATACCTGTTTTTAATCCAAAACTAACCGTTTTTAATCCAGAAATATCTGTTTTTAATCCACAAATACCTGTTTTTAATCCAGAAATATCAGTTTTGAATCCAGAAATACCTATTTTTAATTCGCTCTGACGTGAGGACATTTTACTTCCTGTGTTCGTCTCACTCTGGTAGCTGCTTTTCACCACATGAGGACATCTCTGTCCTCCCGCCGTCTCAGGTGGGAGGTGATTAGATGTGGGATGGATGACAGAGTGGAGGGAGGTTAAACTCACAGCATCTGCTGCGCTGGTTCAAATCCGTCCACGTGCCGTTGGGCAAACATTTCCTGACTTTAGGTCCCACGATCACCCTGCTGCCCCGGCAGATGTACTCAATCTCATAGTCCACCGGGAGCACCTGCACACTGCGGATCTACACACACAGAGTCCATATTGTATATCACAACATAAATATGGTGATCTGTATTTAACAAACAGATAGAAGGGCATTTTTCATTTGCTGCTCATCTGCTGTTGCTTTATTAAAATGTTGCCAACACTTCCTGTGCAGATGTTTCACATTATAAGCCTTCCAACAGATCCAGGGGCACCACCGCTCTTTACTGGGAGGATTATATTGTGAAACATCAGCAGGAACTGACAAACACTAAATAATCCTTAATATGAAGCATTTAGAAGTAATATGTCTGATGTGTTGATCTTGTTAGAGAGCAGCAGAGTGAGGATCCACCATGTGACCATCCTGAGGGCAGGAATCTCCTCACCTGCTCCTGGGTCAGGCCTCGGTACCGTATCCCTCCATCTCGGGGGGGTCGGATGATCACACAACCTGAAATAAAGACAAGAAGACTGAAGCCAAGTCATCAGAGCTGAATGACATCAGCTGTTTTATCAAACACCTAAAATCTGTGTGAACAATAATACTTTTACAGTTCAAGTTAGAAACATCCACAGCTGTCGATGACAACGGAGAGCTTATATCAAAATATATCAATATATATCAGAATGTATCAATATATATCCAAATATAACATTATATGTCAATATCAGAATGTATCAATATATATCAGAATGTATCAATATATATCAGAATATATCAATATATATCAGAATATATCAATATATATCTGAATATATCATTATATATCAATTATATATCAATATCAGAATATATCAATATATATCAGAATGTATCAATATATATCAGAATATATCAATATATATTAATATGTATCATAATATATCAATATATGTCAGAATATATCAATATGTATCTATATATATCAATGTATATCAGAATATATCAATTTATATCAATATGTATCAGAATATATCAATATATATCAGAATGTATCAATGTATGTCAGAATATATCAATATATATTAATATATTTCAGAATATATCAATATATTTCAGAATATATCAATATGTATCAATATATCAGAATATATCAATATATATTAATATATTTCAGAATATATCAATATATATCTGAATATATCAATATGTATCAGAATATGTCAATATATATCAGAATATATCAATAAAAATCAATATATATCAATATATATCAGAATATATCAATATGTATCATTATATATCAGAATATATCAATATATCAGAATATATCAATCAGAATATATCAATATATATTAATATGTATCATAATATATCAATATATGTCAGAATATATCAATATGTATCTATATATATCAATGTATATCAGAATATATCAATATGTATCAGAATATATAAATTATGTCAGAATATATCAATATGTATCAATATATATCAGAACATATCAATATATTAATATATTTCAGAATGTGTCAGTATATTTCAGAATATATCAATATATATCAGAATATATCAATATGTATCAGAATATATCAGTGTATGTCAGAATATATCAATATGTATCAATATATATCGGAATATATCAATATATATTAATATATTTCAGAATATATCAATATATATCAGAATATATCAATTTATATCAATATGTATCAGAATATATCAATATATATCAGAATGTATCAATGTATGTCAGAATATATCAATATATATTAATATATTTCAGAATATATCAATATATTTCAGAATATATCAATATATATCAATATGTATCAATATATATCAGAATATATCAATATATATTAATATATTTCAGAATATATCAATATATTTCAGAATACATCAATATATATCAGAATATATCAATATATATATCAGAATATATCAATATATATCAAAATATATCAATATATATCAGAATATATCAATATGTATCAGAATATATCAGTGTATGTCAGAATATATCAATATATATTAATATATTTCAGAATATATCAATATATTTCAGAATATATCAATATATATCAGAATGTATCAATGTATGTCAGAATATATCAATATATATCAGAATATATCAATATATATTAATATATTTCAGAATATATCAATATATTTCAGAATATATCAATATATATCAGAATATATCAATATGTATCAGAATATATCAGTGTATGTCAGAATATATCAATATATGTGAGAATATATCAATATATATTAATATATTTCAGAATATATCAATATATTTCAGAATATATCAATATATATCAGAATATGTCAATATATATCAGAATATATCAATATGTATGAATATATATCAGAATATATCAATATGTATGAATATATATATCAGAATATATCAATATATGTCAATATATATCAGAATATATCAATATATATCAAAATATATCAATATATATCAGAATATATCAATATGTATCAGAATATATCAGTGTATGTCAGAATATATCAATATATATTAATATATTTCAGAATATATCAATATATTTCAGAATATATCAATATATATCAGAATGTATCAATGTATGTCAGAATATATCAATATATATCAGAATATATCAATATATATTAATATATTTCAGAATATATCAATATATTTCAGAATATATCAATATATATCAGAATATGTCAATATATATCAGAATATATCAATATGTATGAATATATATCAGAATATATCAATATGTATGAATATATATATCAGAATATATCAATATATGTCAATATATAGAAAAATTGTGACATGTTCAATACTTATTTTACCTGCTGTATATCAATATATATCAAAATATATCAGAATATATCAATATATATCAATACGTATCAATATATCAGGACAATAACACATTTGAATGAAAATCATTCTGAACACTGGTCGATATTTCACTCAATCGTCTCTCCATCAAACATCATTTAGAAACATTCAATAACATGTAAACATGATTCTGAACCATTTCTAGGTGATCAATCAACCTGTTATTGATCAGGTTAACTCCTCCCACTGAAGCAGGTGATCTGATCTACTCATCAGTCTGATCAGATGTTAGATTATTGATCAACTGTTAGAACACTGATCAGCTGTTAGAACATTGATCAGCTGTTAGAACGTTGATCAGATGTTAGATTATTGATCAGATGTTAGATTATTGATCAGCTGTTACTACATTGATCAGATGTTAGATTATTGATCAGCTGTTAGAACATTAATCAGATGTTAGATTATTGATCAGCTGTTAGAACATTAATCAGATGTTAGATTATTGATCAGATGTTAGAACATTGATCAGCTGTTACAACATTGATCAGATGTTAGATTATTGATCAACTGTTAGAAAATTGATCAGTTGTTAGATTATTGATCAACTGTTAGAACATTGATCAGATGTTAGATTATTGATCAGATGTTAGATTATTGATCAACTATTAGAACATTAATCAGTTGTTAGATTATTGATCAACTGTTAGAACATTGATCAGATGTTGTTAGATTATTGATCAGATGTTACAACATTGATCAGCTGTTACAACATTGATCAGATGTTAGATTATTGATCAACTGTTAGAAAATTGATCAGTTGTTAGATTATTGATCAACTGTTAGAACATTGATCAGATGTTAGATTATTGATCAGATGTTAGATTATTGATCAACTATTAGAACATTAATCAGTTGTTAGATTATTGATCAACTGTTAGAACATTGATCAGATGTTGTTAGATTATTGATCAGATGTTACAACATTGATCAGCTGTTACAACATTGATCAGATGTTAGATTATTGATCAACTGTTAGAAAATTGATCAGTTGTTAGATTATTGATCAACTGTTAGAACATTGATCAGATGTTGTTAGATTATTGATCAGATGTTACAACATTGATCAGCTGTTACAACATTGATCAGATGTTAGATTATTGATCAACTGTTAGAAAATTGATCAGTTGTTAGATTATTGATCAACTGTTAGAACATTGATCAGATGTTAGATTATTGATCAGATGTTAGATTATTGATCAACTATTAGAACATTAATCAGTTGTTAGATTATTGATCAACTGTTAGAACATTGATCAGATGTTGTTAGATTATTGATCAGATGTTACAACATTGATCAGCTGTTACAACATTGATCAGATGTTAGATTATTGATCAACTGTTAGAACATTGATCAGATGTTGTTAGATTATTGATCAGATGTTACAACATTGATCAGCTGTTACAACATTGATCAGATGTTAGATTATTGATCAACTGTTAGAACATTGATCAGCTGTTAGATTATTAATCAGATGTTAGAATCCTGATCAGATGTTAGAACATTGATCAGTTGTTAGATTATTGATGAGATGTTACAACATTGATCAGGTGTTAGAATATTGATCAGATGTTAGATTATTGATCAGATGTTATATTACTGATCAGATGTTAGAACATTGATCAGCTGTTAGATTATTGATCAGATGTTGGAACGCTCAAAATTTACAATGAAAAAATCAGTCAAAAGAAAGGTGTTGCTTTGACATCATGAGTCTGTAAACTTTACATCCAGATGGATCCTCAGACAGCAGTAATGACAGTAAAGAGCCACATGACAGAAGAACAATCTGCAGGTTTCAGGAAGACTTTTAAGAAGCTGATATTGTGTTTAATCCATGTTTGTGAGTGTTTCAGGAGCCAACCACTAGATGGAGCCTCGTGTAACGGTTTCAGTCCATGATGGAGGTTTCCAGCAGAACACACCTTCATCACCTCATCAGTGATTTCTGTCTCCACTGCATCCGTATGAGCTTTGTTTGTTGCTGCCAGCAGATCCTATTGGTCAGCTGAGTGACAGTTTCACACGGAGACGTTGTGCTTTCAGCCGGATGGAAATGGAGTGAATGGAGCCAACTGGGGCCTCCGTGGAGGAGGACACACATGTACATGCTCAGCCTGTCTGTTGAATTTAATGGTTTGTGCTGCAGAGAACAAGCAGAGACAGAGTTCGTCCTGCTGCAGGTCATTTTTACAGCAGATTCATCACAACACATTCACGGATGCAAACAGAAGCTACTTAGATTACATTACATTTGATTGAGCTGACACCTTTAACCAAAGCAACTTACAACATACCGATGGTACACCATTGGGAGCAATTTGGGGTTCAGTGTCTTGCTCAGGGACGCTTGGGCATGTGGGCAGGAGGAGCTGGGGAATGAACCACCAACCTTCTGATTGGTGTGCAACCCAGTCTACCAACTGAGCTACAGCCTCCCTCCCGGGGCCACAAAGAGACTGACGGAAACAAAGACCATTCACACCTAAGGTCAATTTCTAGAACCACCAATTAACCTGAGGTGCATGTTTTGGGATGTTGGGAGGAAGCCGGAGAACCCAGAGAGAACCCACGCAAGGAGAACATGCAAACTCCGCACAGAAAGGCCCAGGACTGAATTCGAACCCGGAACCTTTTTGCTGTGAGGTGACAATGCTAGCCACTGCACCACCCACATCGATGTCCTGTTGGTTCATAGCATCCCTCAAACCCCTCATACACGCTGTTAATGATGGAGGCAAGAGAATCAGGAAGTAAACTCCCAGCTCTCACATCATCTTGTAACAGGAGCATCCAGCTGGTTCCTACTTTTCCCTTTATGTCCATCAGAGGGTCATCTTGATTTACAGTGTTCATTACTCGTTGTTCCTCTGCTGACCAAAATGTCTGACTTTACTTTATCTTGTCCACATTTGTTGATTTATTCATCCTTACACCCATCAAGTACCATTTATGTATACATTTTCCTGTTGATGTATTTAGCATTTTTAATGATAATCGTTTATTGAGTTAAGTAACTTTGATATACTTCCCTTTAAGATTACTTGTATTCTCTCATGTTTATTCTTACACATTTCTACTTGTAATTTTCATGTAATGAGGCTGACATTTAATCTCATTAAATTGTTCTTAATGGCCAAAATAAAGTGTTGGTGTGATCGGGTCTAGTTATTAACTTTCCTTTTAAGTCATTTCAGGTGCTTTACTTGTAGTTTTAATAGTAATCATGTGGAGTCATGTCATGTTGATTATTTAGTGTTCTAAGTAAAAGATTTGAAGTCTCCTCTACTCCTCGACTGGAAAAAGAAAGGCGGGATACCTCCGACGAGGTTCCTCTACTTAATATATGTTATCTGGAAGAGTATCATATGTCATTTGTGCAGCGGATCAGAGTTTGGCAATCCAAACCGTGAAGGACAGCGAGTAGAGCAGAGAAAAACCTGCTTCAAATCCACATAAGACCTTGAGGCTTGTGAAGCAGCGACGGCTGATGAAACTCATTCGTTTCCAGATGACCACACTGAATCGGAGGGAGATCCAGAAACTCGATCTGTTCCGCCCCAACTGGAACTCACCCCCAACTTAAACAGAGAAAACCCTCCGCTGCCTGACGCAGCTCCATTCAGCACCGCCTGGGGAACTATCAATGAAAGGAGGACTGCAGGGGACAGAGAGGAAAGAGTGGCACACCGCCCAACTACAGCCGCATACAGATTCATACACAGTCCTGCGAGGCCAGTGATGGTGCAATTAGAGTCACACAGTGAGTCTTATGTACCCGATCAAAATAGAGGCCATGCACAAGAATTTGCCTCGCCACAGCGGACAGAGTTCAAGTAATCACCTCCTTCATGCCCTGTTTTTATCAAATCCAGCTAATATTGAGGTCCGCAGCACTTAGACAGCGAGCAGGAGATATGGGTAGGGAGAATGAGCCCAATATGTCCACGTTATGGACCTCTGGAATATAATCAGGTGGTGTCGACCTCGTGAGAAAATAGGAGGATGTTGTCAGGGAATCTGGAATGTTGCCAATGAATCCCAAACAATCTAAAGAGAAAGGCAGCTACAGGGCCCTTCTTCAAGCACAGCAAATACATGCCAAATACACACCAAATACACGGCAAATACAAACCATATTCACGCCATATACACACCAAATACACACCAAATACACACCAAATACATGCCAAATACACACCAAATACATGCCAAATACACACCAAATTCACGCCATATACACAACATATACACACCAAATACACACCATATTCACACCAAATACACACCATATTTACACCAAATACACTCCATATTCACACCATATTCACGCTATATACACACCAAATTCACGCCATATACACAACATATACACACCAAATACACACCATATTTACACCAAATACACTCCATATTCACACCATATCCACGCTATATACACAACATATACACACCAAATACACACCATATTCACACCAAATACACACCATATTCACACCAAATACACTCCATATTCACACCAGATACACGCCATATTAACACCATATTCACGCTATATACACACCATATTCACACCATATACACACCAAATACACAGCATATACACACCATATACACACCAAATACACACCATATTCACACCATATACACACCATATTCACACCATATTCACACCATATACACACCATATACACACCAAATACACGCCATATACACACACCATATACACACCAAATACACACCAAATACATACCAAATACACATCAAATACACGCCATATTCACACCATATACACACCATATACACACCACATTCACACCATATACACACCATATTCACACCATATACACACCATATTCACACCATATACACACCAAATACACAGCATATACACACCATATACACACCAAATACACGCCATATACACACACCATATACACACCATATACACACCATATACACACCATATTCACACCATATACACACCATATTCACACCATATACACACCGTATACACACCAAATACACAGCATATACACACCATATACACACCAAATACACGCCATATACACACACCATATACACACCAAATACACACCATATTCACACCATATACACACCATATACACACACCAAATACACGCCATATACACACCATATACACACCAAATACACGCCATATACACACCATATACACACCAAATACACGGCATATACACACCATATACACACCATATACACACCAAATACACGCCACATACACACACCATATACACACCAAATACACACCATATTCACACCATATACACACCACATACACACCAAATACACGCCATATACACACCATATACACACCAAATACACGCCATATACACACCATATACACACCAAATACACGCCATATACACACCATATACACACCAAATACACGCCATATACACACCATATACACACCAAATACACGGCATATACACACCATATACACACCATATACACACCATATACACACCAAATACACGCCATATACACACACCATATACACACCAAATACACACCATATTCACACCATATACACACCATATACACACCATATACACGCCATATTCACACCATATACACACCAAATACACGCCATATACACACCAAATACACGCCATATACACACCATATACACACCATATACACACCATATACACACACCATATACACACCAAATACACACCATATTCACACCATATACACACCATATAAACACCAAATACACGCCATATACACACACCATATACACACCAAATACACACCATATTCACACCATATACACACCATATATACACCATATACACACCATATACACACCAAATACACGCCATATACACACACACCATATACACACCAAATACACACCATATTCACACCATATACACACCATATACACACCAAATACACGCCATATACACACACCATATACACACCAAATACACACCATATTCACACCATATACACACCATATACACACACCATATACACACCAAATACACACCATATTCACACCATATACACACCATATACACACCATATACACACCAAATACACGCCATATACACACCATATACACACCAAATACACGCCATATACACACCATATACACACCAAATACACGGCATATACACACCATATACACACCATATACACACCATATACACACCAAATACACGCCATATACACACACCATATACACACCAAATACACACCATATTCACACCATATACACACCATATACACACCAAATACATGCCATATACACACACCATATATACACCAAATACACACCATATTCACACCATATACACGCCATATACACACCATATACACACCAAATACACGCCATATACACACCATATACACACCAAATACACGCCATATACACACACCATATACACACCAAATACACACCATATTCACACCATATACACACCATATACACACCATATACACACACCATATACACACCAAATACACACCATATTCACACCATATACACACCATATACACACCATATACACACCAAATACACGCCATGTACACACCATATACACACCAAACACACGCCATATACACACCAAATACACGCCATATACACACCATATACACACCAAATACACGGCATATACACACCATATACACACCATATACACACCAAATACACGCCATATACACACACCATATACACACCAAATACACACCATATTCACACCATATACACACCATATACACACCAAATACATGCCATATACACACACCATATATACACCAAATACACACCATATTCACACCATATACACGCCATATACACACCATATACACACCAAATACACGCCATATACACACCATATACACACCAAATACACGGCATATACACACCATATACACACCAAATACACGCCATATACACACACCATATACACACCAAATACACACCATATTCACACCATATACACACCATATACACACACCATATACACACCAAATACACACCATATTCACACCATATACACACCATATACACACCATATACACACCAAATACACGCCATATACACACCATATACACACCAAATACACGCCATATACACACCATATACACACCAAATACACGGCATATACACACCATATACACACCATATACACACCATATACACACCAAATACACGCCATATACACACACCATATACACACCAAATACACACCATATTCACACCATATACACACCATATACACACCAAATACATGCCATATACACACACCATATATACACCAAATACACACCATATTCACACCATATACACGCCATATACACACCATATACACACCAAATACACGCCATATACACACCATATACACACCAAATACACGCCATATACACACACCATATACACACCAAATACACACCATATTCACACCATATACACACCATATACACACCATATACACACACCATATACACACCAAATACACACCATATTCACACCATATACACACCATATACACACCATATACACACCAAATACACGCCATGTACACACCATATACACACCAAACACACGCCATATACACACCAAATACACGCCATATACACACCATATACACACCAAATACACGGCATATACACACCATATACACACCATATACACACCAAATACACGCCATATACACACACCATATACACACCAAATACACACCATATTCACACCATATACACACCATATACACACCAAATACATGCCATATACACACACCATATATACACCAAATACACACCATATTCACACCATATACACGCCATATACACACCATATACACACCAAATACACGCCATATACACACCATATACACACCAAATACACGGCATATACACACCATATACACACCAAATACACGCCATATACACACACCATATACACACCAAATACACACCATATTCACACCATATACACACCATATACACACCAAATACACGCCATATACACACACCATATACACACCAAATACACACCATATTCACACCATATACACACCAAATACACGCCATATACACACCATATACACACCATATACACGCCATATTCACGCCATATACACGCCATATACACACCAAATACACACCAAATACACACCATATACACACATACACCAAATACACACACACACAGGGAACAGAGCTCAGATCTGGTTGTGTTATGGTCGTGGATCATACGGACGTGCGGAGCAGCTTTACTGGAGGATTTGGAGGATTTTGAAGAAATTATTCTGAATCCAAATAAGAGACAGGCCGCGGCTGCAGGGCACCGACGGAGATTAATAAAGGAAGATCTGTGCTTGGTGGAGTGCTGATGAGGAGAAGCTGTGTTACCGGTCACCATCGGTCTGACTCGACCAGCCACCGGTACTCCAACTCAGCCTCTGAACTGACCTTTAGGGGACTAAAGACAGAGATAATAGCGCCGGGCCCTGACAGAATACCACCTCAAAATGGTCCTCTGCCGACCCTGCACCGATCTGGCCTCCGCCCACGAGGTAGAAGTATGTTGAGCAGCAGGGGAGCAGGAGCTGTGGCCGTGAGGGAAGGAGGACACGCAGCTCTGAGGCTGCTGACAGACACTCACCACCGTAGTCAGGCTGTGACAGGAGCGCTCCATGTCCGTCTTCTGGAAATACTGCTGGTTAGTGTGTCCAGAGGGTCTGAGGACGGAGACGTTACACTGGTCATAAGGACTCAGGGTAAAAAAGATCAGGGTGAACAGGCAAATACCCTCCTCAGAGCTCCGGTTGAAGGATGACTCCCCACGGAGAAGAGAAGAGAAGTCTTTTCTGATCTATAACGAATCCAACGAAAATCAAGGCCCTTCGAGGGAAATTCAACATATGGTGCTTTTGCACGAGTAAAAGTGAAACCTGCTGAATCACAATTATGAAGCGTTTTAGGCTTCATGTCCTTCACAGCTGCAGGTGCTGATCGAGTGCATCGACAGCAAACTGGTGCCACGGAGCACGACACCCAAAAACAACCGTCTCTCCTTCTGCTGGACTTGTGGCAGAATAACGAGTCCTCTGGTGCGGAGAGAGATTACAGGCCTGACTCGTCTTAACTGCATGACGACTCCTGATCTCTGGCAGGTGTGGGAGACCGACGACCTCACAACACAGACTCCAGCTCACTGTGCCTACGATGACAAAGACCATCTCACTCCTGTTCGAGTTAAAGCCCTCGTCCTGTGGACACCCTATGGAAGCAAATTGGTCCGACTTATTCCAGAAAGATTTCAATATTTTGTTACGAAACCAGGCAAGCATAAACGTTACCCACGACGAGTCTGGAGAAGGTGAATTACACTAATCTGACATCCTGATGAGTGGCACGGACCTCCCCCAGAACAAAAAGAAGTGTGGGCTGCCTTGGTCCACGAAAAAAGAGATTATGAGGATTTATCATCTTCCTCTTCAGCTGAGTGGAAGGATCAGCTGAATGACAAGGACTTCTCACACACTTGGCCTTCAAACCGTTTCTCAGCCAGGACTGGTCTTCACCACAGACAGGTGAGTCCGCTTCCATTACGGTGGCTCCATGGTTAAATGCCAGTTAGGTCCAGATGAAATCATTCTGGATGTTCGGACCCACCCGCCCTCCTGTGGGGCTCTCCAGGGACCAGGCTGGGAGTTTACACAATGTTTGGGTGACTGATTACAGGGCTGACCCTGAGCAGTGAGATCCACTGCTGACATATTCAGGAACCGGGTACATAAAGGGAAATCTCAACTATCCATCGTGTGCCCTCTGAGGTTTAGGAAGGGAGAAATAGACCCCAGGGATCGTCTTCTGTCAAGGCCCAGCACTCTCGGCGTGGTGGAGACGCTTTGGGGGACAGCTGGACCATTACACCGGCGACAATATCCAAAGTATAGGAAGACAGAAAGCTTTTATCACCCCGATGGGGACGCAGCCCTCATGTTTCACAATGCAAACGCTTTCCTAGAATAAATACAAATAAAAATCTGATATCCATCAGGAATACCTGAAGCCCAACATTGTGACTGATACAGAGAACGTGAAACAAAGACTTATTATGACTAAATGACTAGTTATTGATTATGTTAACAAACAGAAATAAATGGATTGAGAAAGAAAAAGATCAATCAGAGAAGCACCGATAACATGTCTTAAAACAGCTTAGTGTGGGAGGAGGAGGAGGAGGAAGAGGAAGAGGAGGAGGAGAAGCAGGAGGACGAGGAGGAGTGTGTGTGTGTTCCCCGGGGAGAATCCATCTCAGGCAGGTCCACCCTCAGTGTACAACCTCACTGAAGATTCACTGCATCCTCACGACAGAACAGGAAAGACCAGGAGATGTAACTCCCATACAAAACACCCCACCACACACACACACACACACACACACACACACACACACACACACACACACACACACACACACACACACACACACACACACACCACCCGGCTGCTCCGCACAAAGAGGAAACGACAGCTCACTGATGTGACGGCAGGTTCATGTCTGTATATCTGACAACTGTCTGAGCATCAGTGTCAGAGCACCACAATAAGCACCCTGAGGCTGCAGCAGATACTCATCAGTGCTTTCATTGGTTGGTAGATAAGGGGGCGTGGCCTGGCTGACAAGCCACCGTGATGGAGGGGGGAGATGATCCTTGTCTCTCACACTCCGAAGCTGTGCAGCAGTTTGATGCTCAGCAGCTGACTGATATAAAGGAGACTGAACACACACATACCCAGAAACATCTGCTTAGTGGGTCACTGCTGGTACCTGCACAGGACCGTTCAAAAACACCAGGAACAGGTCATATTACCAGAACAACTGCCCCCTCCCAGAACCACCATCTCACCACAACAGTCAGAGGTCCTTCAAGGTAAATAAGGTTTGATTCACTCTCAACTCCTGAACTTCCTGAACCCCAGTGTCACATGAGTGATGCTCTCTGATGAGTGGGAGAGTCTGCAGTGTGAAGTGAAGCAGCAGGTGACTCGTCCCCCTGTGGATCCAACACACACTGGACAAGGACTGAAGTTATGAGCTCTGGTGTGGAGCAAGATACAGAAATTAAACGACACACTTTAAAGGACTATGAAACTAAAGTAGAGGAGGAAGATTTTTTTTTTTTTTTTTTTTTTTTAATTTTACATACAGACAATAAAGTGGAAATGTCAAGAATTAAGTCAAAGTGTAGAGAATAAAATAAAGTCAAAATGTGGATAATAAAGTGAAAACATTGAGGGTCAGATGAAGCTGTTTGGACCTGTGTCAGTGATTCCTGCTCCGCAGACTCAACAACGTGATCAGTTGTCTCGTGTCCTGTGACACAACATGTCCTCTTTGTGTTGCTTGTTAATGTAAAGTCAGAAGAAAACAGTGATATCACTCACTGTGCCGCCAGTCAAAGGTGACCAGTTGGAATGTTTTCCTGCATGTTCCTCAAATTATTTAACGTGGTGAATCGATCAATACACCTTCAATGTTAATGACAACTTTGTTTTTATTAGCTGTCTGTTGTAGTTTAGAGATGATTGGATCTTCCTCATCCAGTGTTGTTATGGTGTGCTGTGGCAGCAACACAGCTGTGATCACTGATGATGATGATGATGTACATGTACTTATTGACCCTCTTGTACAAACCACTTTTTGATTTGAACACTTGATTAATGAATTGACATTTAATTTCTAAAGTGTTAATAATTTCTTATCGCCCATTAAAATGCATCAGGAGACCTCCACGAATCAACACGTCACATTCAGTAACAAAACAGAGGACGGACAGAAGACGGACACACTGGTCTGCTTCAGCAGAGGACTGCAGGCAGCGTGTCAGAGAGCAGCTCCTGTGTTCGACAGTCATTACCTGCTGATGTGTTGTATGCAGACACGCTGAGTGGCGACGGGGCCGAGAAGAAGAGAAGAAAGGACAGCAGCATTCCTCGACCTGAAAAACACAAGACAGAGGGAGAGACGTTCAAACAGGAGGCTGACAGAGAGGAGACTGATCCAAAGAAACAACAAACATGTCAAAAACATACGTGAAGAAATCATTAACGTGTCAATATAAGGCCAAGATATTAATTGGTTGTGTTGTGGATGCTACATGTCAAGCTAAAAATCAGCTGCCAGAGATCGTATTTGGTTTGTCAGGACTGATGTTTTCACGTATTTAAGATGTGGACAGAGTCTTTTGTTCATTAAAAAGCTGAATACTAACTTCCTGTGTGCGTTCTGATGCAGATTTCATATAATTAATGTGCTGACTGACTCCAGATGTTTTCAGGGATCAGTCCAAGTGTCTGATGATGTCAGACGAACCTGAGCAGTCACACTACAGGCTTCCTGTGAAGTTACAGTGAGGCTCTGATGCAGGAGGATCTTCAGTGTGTGGAGACTGTACTCAACCACTTTATTGTTGATACATGCAGGAAGACCTGCAGGCACGACTCAGGGCAAAAAAACAACTACTAAATACAAAATTAAAAAAAGGTTCTGTGTAATATTAATAAAATATAAAACAGAAGTCTTTGGGGGAAAGAAGCAAATACAATACTTATCAATTGTAAAATGTCAAGAACATATTTAAGGAGCCTCAGTGTAATCTGTTTATTAATTATAATTTGGAAAGCTCCATAAGCAATTCCATTTTGATTTATTATGTAATAGGTCAATATGATTTAATTAATAATGGGGAAACTAATCTATCAAATTTATGGAAACTATTTGACACAGACTCTTCACTGTCAAACTATCTGACATAAATCTGATATAGAGGTACAATATGGGAAGAATACTTTCCTACAAAATCTACATTTACCAGTTAGAGAGGTTTCTAGGAATCTGCTCAGTGCATGTCTTGAAACTGGTGAGGCAAGCTGGTTTACTTCTTACCGGGATACATCACCATGGTAACTGATGCTGCAGAGCTAACCTGCTCTGGATCAGGTTAAGATAACAGATTCAAATATATAAGCAAATAAGTCTAAAATGGTTGAATACAACATGAGAATACATCTAATCAGCACATTAACTTCCTGGAGAGTCATTCCAGTCAGATGTCATTGTGCTCTGATGATGGACAGTGATATCAAAGACTTTTAACTCTTTCATTCACACCGATTTTCCTGTCAGCTGTCCTTCCACCATTCAGCAGCTGCAGCTGGATTATATGTTTAACTTCCTCATATCTGTCCAATATGATAGTTTATAAAATATGTCGCTGTGCTGCCAGAACACTTATCAGTGTTTGTGATTGGTCAGATGCTGCAAACTCCGCCCCTTTTATGTAACACCCTCATCAATTGGGAAACCCTGGGTTTACTTATCGAGTTGTTATCTACCTTGATGTGACCACTTAGATGTTCTCTGGTTTGTCAGGTTCAGTAAACCAGATAACAGAAAGATATCCTGATCAGTTGAACCTGCTTGGAGCTTCATGTCTGCTGTCTGTTTGTTCTGGCTGATCAAAGCGGACTGTTCTGCTGCTGTGGTCCAACATGTTGTTCTTCTGCTCAGCGTGCTTATAGAGAAGTTTTCTGAGTTAGCATCAACTGATTGTCTCTGCTTCAGCCTCTGCTGTGTTCAGACTGGACCATTCAGAGGCCGGTGGAGGTGACACGGACGTACTCCAACCACAGAGGTGGTTCTGGCGAACGACACACATGTGGTGGTTGATGCTGATTGGTTAAAGACTGCTGTAACAGTTTCAAATGAACCTGCAGATGTGGTGAAATGAAACAAGGTTTAATTAAGCCTGATATTCATGCAGGTAGTTTGTTTCCCAGCAGGTTCACTCTCCTCTGACCTCTGACCTCTCTCTCATAGAGGTGCTTCCCCCCACAGACCTGCAGCTCACTGGCTGTTTGTTCTTTGCACCATCCTGAGGGAACTCTTGAGAGCGCTGTGGTTCAGAAATACTCAAACCAGACACCACCAATCAGGACACAAGCACTGAGATCACATGACTTCTCCCTCTGACGTTTGATATGAACATTAACTGTCTGCAGGATGATGCACTGCACGATTGGCTCACTGGATAATGACATTAATAAGCAGGTGTACCTATTAAAGCGACTGCTGATGAATTGTCATTTACTGTGGATCCATTTTGTATCTCTTGCAACTGTCTTCACTCGTGTCCTAATGATGGTAACTGTGATGATGAAGGTTTTCCTGTTTAAAAAAAGAGCTCAGGGAGTTGAAGGTCATAGTTTATACAGTTATATCTCAGAATATATACCAAGCAAAACAACATCAATGAGCTGAATACTGGGAATCCATCCACTGACAGAGGGTGACCCACAGCACCACAATCACACTAGATTTACAGGTTAGAGACTGTTTAACCCAGCGGTGAAGTCAGACAGAGGATAAAGGAGCAGGCAGATTCCCTGTTCTCATTATTCAATTCAATTCAGTTCAACTTTATTTATATAGCGCCAAATCACAACACAGGTTATTTCATGGCACTTAACACATTAAAGTCCTTACAGCAAGACTTTACAATATTATACAGAGAAACCCAACAATTCAACAATTCCCACTTAAGCTAAGAGGGAAAAAAACAACTCCTCTTTAAGGGAGAAAAACCTTCAACAGAGGGAAGAAAAACTCCCTCTGAACAGGAAGAAACCTCCAACAGAACCAGGATCAGAGGTGGAGAACATCTGTTAACAGAACCAGGATCAGAGGTGGAGAACATCTGCCTCAACCGGTTGGAGTGAGAGGAGAGCAGAGAGAGAAAAGGACAGCATACAGATAGAAGAGAAGAACTGTTGGTGGAGACGACAATCACAGAGCAGAGACATGCAGCTCCATGACGGGACATCTGGAAAAGAAAGAACAGAAACTACACGAGCGAAGGAACTGAATGGAGACAACAGACGATCAGAAGAAACTATGGGAGAGAAAAAGCATGAAGTTAATGAGATGTGATGGTGAGATATGAGTTATAGAGCGTGAAAGTGAGAGGAAAGAAGCTTAGTGCATAACGAGGTCCCCCAGCAGCCTCTGCCCTTCGAACACAAACTAGGAGCTGGTTCCACAGGAGAAGAGCCTGAAAACTGAAGCTCTGCCTCCCATTCTACTTTTGGAAACTCTGGGAACCACAAGCAGGCTGAGTGAGAAGATCTCTGTCAGGACGATGTGGTTCTATTAGACCTATTAGGATTATATGGTTCTATGAGATCTCTGAGATAAGATGGAGCCTGGTCATGTAGGGCTTTGTAAGTCATCAAGAGAATTTTAAATTATATTCTTGGTTTCACAGGAAGCCAGTGAAGAGAAGCTAAAACAGGAGAAATATAATCTCTAAATCCCGTCAGTACTCTTGCTGCAGCATTTTGGATCAACTGCAGGTTTTTAATGAGTAATTTGGACGTTCTAACAACAAGGAATTATAATAATCTAGTCTAGAAGTAACAAACGCATGAATGAGTTTTTCTGCGTCACGCTGAGGAAGGATTTTCCTGATTTTATTAATATTACGTAGATGAAAGAAGGCAGTTCTGGAGATTTGCTTTATATGGTGGCTAAAGGACAAATCCTCATCAAAGATGACTCCAAGGTTCCTCACAGTTTTGCTGGAGACCAAGACAACATCATCTAGAGTAACTAAGTGATTACAGAAAGAGTTTCTGAGGTGTTTAGGACCAAGTACAATAACTTCTGTTTTGTCTGAATTTAGAAGCAGGAAGTTTTTGGTCATCCAGGCCTTTATGTCTTTTAGACAGGCTTCAAGTTTTACTAACTGATTAGTTTCATCTGGTTTTATAGAAAGATATAGCTGAGTGTCATCTGCATAACAATGGAAGTTGATGCAGTGCTTCCTGATGACATCTCCTAATGGAAGCATGTACAAAGTAAAAAGTATTGGGCCTAACACTGAGCCTTGTGGAACTCCATAACTAACTCTTGTTTGTCTGGAAGACTCATTGTTTACATGAACAAACTGGAATCTATCTGATAAGTAGGATTTGAACCAATCTAATGCAATTCCTTTAATCCTCGTCACGTCTTCTAATCTCTGTAATAAAATCGTGCGATCAATCGTATCAAAAGCAGCACTGAGGTCCAGAAGAACAAGTACAGAGACATTATGAGACATCAAACATGGTGGAGATGCAGAGACAGCAGCAGTAACAGTGAGTGACTGCAGACCCTCCCTCTGCTGCTCTGCTGGGGGATGGCGGTTCTCTTCAATTGTACATGCTCCTGCTTTCTGCTGCCGTCTACAGTAAACATAATGGAAATGAAATGGGCTGCAGTTTTCATTAAAAAAAACCTTTATGCCATCATCAGGGAGGCGTGGAGCCGAGAGGAATGACTTTCAGTTCAATCACATCTGAAACAATAGATGAGGAAATGCAGCAGCACAATAACAACATGCAGCCCCACTGTGAGTCCATGACTAAATGAGCTGCTTCCTGCAGGGGAACCCGGACCGGCTGGCGGAGAGCGAGGAGAACAGTTTCTGAGCTTTTCTCTGAGTGAAGGTAAAACCTCAGCCAGTGAAGGGAAGGAGGACAGAGTTATTATCATATGTTATATGCATACACATGCACACAACACCACTGAACAGTGCAATGAAAACAATTACAGGCTTATATTCAAAATAAAATAGTATCAGTAAACACTTCCATTCACACATTATGTCTTTACTGTCTCATCATCCAAACAAACAGCTGTCTGTCCATGTCGACCAATCACAGCTCCACTGGTGTCTGCAACTATTACATCACTGTCCATGTGTGATTCAGACATGTGAAATCCAAAATGTCCACATTTATTTAACCGTTATTTAACCATTTTTATCTTTATCTTTACAGAAACCCTTACGGCCTCCTATAATAGAAAATACAAAATAGATGTTCCTCAACGTAAAACGACAAAGAATTAGTGGATTTCATCGTTTACGGTTCATAATATCATTAAAAGATTCAGAGAATCTGGAGAAATCTCTGAACACAAGGAACAAGGCTGGAAACCAATATTGGATGGTGGTGATCTTCGGGCCTTCAGGCAGCACTGCATTAAAAACACACTATTCTGGAGTGGAAATCACTGCATGGGCTCAGGAACACTTGTGAAAACCATCGTCTGTGAACACAGTTCATTGCTGCGTCCACAAATGAAGGTTATATACAATGAGATATTCAGGTTTTGGAGCAACATATGCTGCCATCCAGACAACGTCTCTTTCAGGGAAGGTCTTGTTTATTTCAGCAGAACAACGTCCAACCACATTCTGCACGTATTCCAACAGCATGTCTCCGTAGTAGAAGAGTCCGCTGATAAACTGACCTCCTGCAGTCCAGACCTGTCAATCATTGAAAACATCTGGAGCATCAGGACATGAACAATATAACAAAGGAGACTCTGAACTGTTGAGCAGCTGAAATCCTATGTCAGGCAAGAATGGGACCACGTTTCACTTTCAAAACTCCAGAAACTGGTCTCCTCCATTCCCAAATGTTTACAGAGTGTTGTTAAAAGAAGAAGTGATGCAACACAGTGGTGAACATGCCGTGATGTGTTGCTGCAATAAAATTCAAAATGAGCATATATTTTTTATAAAACAAACGTGTTTTCTCTGGTTAATTTGTAATCTAATAAGGGTTTACATGATTTGGAAATCATCACATTCTGCCTTTATTTACATTTTACACGCCGTCTCAGCTGTTTGGGAAACAAAATGATTTGACTAAATCAGTTTATCCGTATATATGACAGGTAAAATTTTTTAGTGTTTCTCCATCTGTCTGATTGAGGAGAGATAAACAGAAAAGTTATCTAGCACTTAAAATCAAACTAAAATTAATGCCCACAACTTTTCCTGCAGGAAAATGAACACACTGTCAATCAATGACCTGCAGCAGAAGGCAGTCTCCTTCTGACTGGAAAAGGCAGCTCGATGCTGGCTAATTCTGTTGCCTAGCAACCATTCACACACTCGCTCTTTTGTGTGGATGCTTCGCCACATTTAACCACTAATGAGGGTTTGCCTCCTCTGGTAACCATCACAACACCATCACAGCACCATCAAAGCACCATCACAACACCATCACAGCACCATCACAACACCATCACAACACCATCACAGCACCATTACGACACCATCACGACACCATTACAGCACCACCATCACAACATCGTCTGCCTGCACCAGCAAGCTCAACAAACCTCAGAGTAATACAGGAGCTGAATGAAGGAGGCCACAGACACACACACAGACACACACACACACACACACACACACACAGACACACGCACACACACACACACACACACACACGCACACACACAAGCACGCACAGACACACACGCACATACAGACACACACGCAGACAGGCACACACGCACACACAGACACACACGCAGACAGACACACACGCACACACAGACACACACGCACACACACACACACGCACACACACACACACGCACACACGTGAAGTGTGAAGTGTGAAGTGTGAAGTTTCCTCCCATCAGTAACAAAGGACCAGACAGCCGCTGCAGTAAACAGGCGTTCATGAGGCTCCATGTGTTCACTGAAGAACAGGAAGTCACACAATGTTTGTATTTCAATGATACCGATAACACATCGTTATTTCTGTTCACACCACGACCAGTGAAAACTCTGAACTGTGATTGGTTAGAAGCAACATTATTACCCAGACACCGATAATGTTTGTGTGTTTGTTTTTCGTTCTAAATTAATGTCGGTATTACCCTGAAAATGAAGAAGGAAACAGCTTAGATGGACAACAACCAAACCTGTAGGGAGAACAACGCGCTGCGGAGCAGTGACAGGTGAGGGAGGGAGGAAGAGGAGGCAGCCTGGCTGTGAGAGGTAGAGTTATGTCACCTCATCTCCTGTGGACACCACTTTGATAACACTGTGTAGCAGAGATCATCTACGCAGCTCATAATGAACTCTGAAGATAATGCAGGGCTGTCAGCAGCTCTCACTGAGGCAGCGCCGCACACGCAGCTCAGACCGGTAGTCTGTTTGAAGAGAGGAGACGAGGCTTTCTAATGTAGGATACACCTGAAGTGAAGCTGTGCAGGTGGAGCCTACAGGTGGGAAACGCCTCACTGCTGCAACCTGTCCTCGTCAAACAAAACCGCGCTTTGGATCATACAAGGTTTTCCAATATGAAGCTGCCGGTAATAAATGCTGCATTTCAACCGTAACTCCCATCTACATATTCATGTCATGTATAGTGGAGATTTACTGACATGAAACTTTCCCATTCAAAGTGTTCAGCACTATATTACAACAGTGATTGAGGATTTATCCATATTTCCTAGTGTCTGCTGTGACTGCTGTGGAGCCGACATCTCCTCCTGACTCCAGAGGAAGATTTCCATGGTTCAGTCGTAGAGTTACAAGTGTAGAAAAACATGATGCAGTGTTTTTCATGAACACATGAAGGCACTGATCGAAGAGTTTAAAAATACTGTGTTACTTTCATGTATGAGGTAGAGAGGTGGAGTACACACTGTCCAAAATAGCTGCCCGTGCTCTGTGCTGCTGCCAGTTGGAGCGGCCGGGTTGAGTTGAGTTGATATCCTCTGACGTCATTGTCTGGTGGCAGAGGAGCAGGAGAGGCTGGTTGAGACAAGTTTTACTTTCTCCTCTCCACCTCCCAGGGAGCATCACTGCAGTTCAGTCAGCTGCCTCAGTGGAGAAGGGCTTTTCAAATCAAGTGTCTTCCTGAGATACATACACTGCACTTCATGACCAACTTCACAATGCACGACATGCACCACGATGTTGTCAGAATCAGAGCATCAAAGATCTTTGGAATTTCCCTCAAAATCTACACAAGGAACAAAGCTGGAAACCAATATTGGATGGTGGTGATCTTCAGGCCTTCAGGCAGCACTGCATTAAAAACACACTATTCTGGAGTGGAAATCACTGCATGGGCTCAGGAACACTTGTGAAAACCATCGTCTGTGAACACAGTTCATCGCTGCGTCCACAAATGAAGGTTATATATAATGATATATTCAGGTTTTGGAGCAACATATGCTGCCATCCAGACAACGTCTCTTTCAGGGAAGGTCTTGTTTATTTCAGCAGAACAACGTCCAACCACATTCTGCACGTATTCCAACAGCATGTCTCCGTAGTAGAAGAGTCCGCTGATAAACTGACCTCCTGCAGTCCAGACCTGTCAATCATTGAAAACATCTGGAGCATCAGGACATGAAAAATACAACAAAGGAGACCCTGAACTGTTGAGCAGCTGAAATCCTATGTCGGGCAAGAATGGGACCACATTTCACTTTCAAAACTCCAGAAACTGGTCTCCTCAGTTCCCAAACATTTACAGAGTGCTGTTAAAAGAAGAAGTGATGCAACACAGTGGTGAACATGACCAAAACAATACAATTTCTCAGTTTCAACAATGGATATGTTGTCTTTGGTCAATTTGTAATTAAATATGTGTTTATGAGATTTACAAATCATTGCATTCTGTTTTTATTTATATTTTACACAGCTTCTTGGAAACAGGGTTGTACTTTCAAAACTCAAGTAACTGGTCCACTCAGTCCCAAAATGTTTACAGAGTGTTGATAAATGGATATATTATCAACTATAGAGAGGTGAACATAAACCAACGGCAGCACATCACAACTGTGACTTACTGCTGAACAAAATTAAAAACAGAAGATGCTTCATCACTTGCTGACATCCAGTTTCAGTGATGTTAGATCATCTTCAGAAGGAAACACAACTGTCTGAGTGCAGGTCTGACACGCAGTGACAAACACATGTGACCTGTGGATTACATGCTGTAGAATTTGAAGTTTCTGCAGTAAACATGTCATTTCAGTGAGCAGAGACGGTCACAGGTTCAGCTAAAAGGATTCTGCACTTCTTTGCTCCAGAAGTCATTTTAAATGTTATCACAGCGCTCTTATGCTGGTTCACTCAACGGGATTTTCACATTTAAACTGATTTGAGAAGATCACAGATTTAACAACAGATTTCCAGTCTAGAAGCAGAACCACAAACTCGCTGTTTCTACTGAACAGTTTCAGAGTGGTGATGCAGGGACTTGAGATCACAGAAACTCATCTGATCAAATGGGACCTCAGAGTGAAACCAACATGGAGGCAGACCAAAATATGAGAATAACCTTTGATGAGGTCACTCAGAGGGCGGAGTCAGGACGGCTGATAAAGTTTTCTGGTTGGTCTCGAACAGTGAAACAGCTGCTGCTAACATGATGGTTGTTATCAGTTCACAGAGTGAAACCCGTCACATTAGAAATGTGGTCATTTATTCTCTGACGCTCCGTTGCCATGGAGACGCTGCTCCATGTTAACATGACTGAGCTCTCGTCTTTACAAAGGTTGGAGATGCTTCCAGCTCAGCTGGCTCTCATTGGCTGTTGTGGTTTTCTGATCAATATTTCCTCTCTGGAAATCGTGGAGAGTCCGAACCAGTTGGTAACATTGAGATTATGTATGTAAACCCCTCTCACTCTGATTATTATTATTATTATTATTATTATTTATTTATTTATTTCTGACCAGCATCAACACTGGAACAACTGTCAATCAGCATAATTATCATCTAGTGTGAGGCCAACTTCATAGAGTAGAAAACCTTCATGTTAGTTGATCAACTGTTAAAATGAAATCCAATCAGGTGACATCAGAACAGGTAAGTAAGGGATTAAGGTCACTTATATCAAGCCAGAGGTTTGTCCCAGCAGATTCTGGTCTGTGATTCTCCTTGAAAGCTACATGTCTCCTTCACAGCTTCCGCGGATCAGCTGGATCAACAAACACTGATCACTGGGCATTATACACATCAGCAACAACTACAACACAGTGTGACTCTACAGATGGAGGAAACTAACAGAAACATCAACATCAAGTGCCGCAGTGGCCCTCCGGGAATCTGGAGGCTTGAATCAGTGTTTTCACCCACAACGTATTTTCAATCGCTTCTATTCTGCAGTTTTTTCAGTCACTGTTAGAGATGGGACATGATTTTTGAATATTCGAATAGTCGTTATAATATAAAAAAAAATCGATTAGTACATGCGACTATCGTTCCTCCTTACTTCCTGTTTTTACCAGTGCCTGGTTGTGATGTGTTACTCCCTTCAGAAGGTGGCGGTAATTGACCTAAAAGCTTCTCATTAAGCAGCCACATGGAGGGATGCTGTGCATGCAGAGTCCCGGACAGCAGCCTGAAATATTCAGAGGCAGGCAACACTTTTCCTCACTTATTAGCCCGGCTTGTACTGCAGCCTGTTGAAACAGATCCACTCCTTCTGACTCGAGATAAATCTCTGGATTCTCAGGAAAGATCCAAAATGCCAATTCTCAATCCAGCAAAACCACCGGGGATGTCTGAGCTGGGAGAGAAAGAGCAGCTCAGGACGTGACGAGACATGAGGCAACGGAGAGGAAACGGCCTCAACGTGAATCCAATAAATATCTGCACATTAGAGGATGTGTTCACACATTCTGCTCTGTCCTCCCACAGCAGGCAGGAGGCTGCATACTGAAACACTGTTTAATAAGACCGGCCACAACTCATCTCCCACTCAGATACATTTACATTAGTGCTGATAAATAGGTTGTCCTGACCTTCGACTTCTCTACAGTCACCTCCTTTCTTTTGAGCGGTTCCCTCATCTCCTGACTCGGATGTTTGATCTACTGAACTCAGAGAGAGATGCTCTTTGTAATACCACAGGAACCGTAATGTCATTTCACTGCTTCCAATCTGATACTGAAGAGATGAAAGACATCCCCTGCAACAACATTATGCACAGGAGAGCAAGTGAAGAGGAGAGGGGGGAGGGGGGGCAGAGATTGAAGGAAGCAGAGAAATAATGGAGATGCAGTAATAACAGTGAGCAGAGGGGAAGTGAATGAGAGTCTCAGCACGCAGCAGACCGGCAGCAGGTTGCAGCGCTGGTTAGTGGAGGCTACTTCATTATTACTAGTAGCAGGAGATCTCACAGTGAAGCTGCTGCCTTTCACTCCACTACTCATCACAGGATGGAAGACCGACCAGTGAGGTCCGGCTGCAGCCTGCAGACCAGGGTGTTCCCTGAAGTGGGCGTGGTTTAGGAACGCCCCAGGTCGTCCCTGTGTTCCAACATCCACACTACCGAACTATTTAGTATGCCAGAAAAATATCCAGTAGTTTCCAGTAGTACAAACAGGACTTGATTTACGTTAAATCACATGCAAACTCCACATCACCCGCAAAAAAATGTCCAAGCAGATCTACTAACGACGTACAGTGAGTATCGAGTCTTTCAAATGTGCAATTTAAGACACGGTGTCCATTTTGCATGTTTGCCGGAATGCATATGAAATATTTACTCGAACATGCAAAATGCTGGGGGGGGGGATGCAAATACATAAATTTAGCACCCACAACAATATTTACTAAACCTGAAAGTAGAAACAGGAGAAGTGATTGTTGTGTATTATAGTACGACTGAAAGGGACGTATTAATCAGGTGTGCAAATCTGGAGAGACTGAATGAAAAGTCACCTGCTCATCACAGAAAGATCTGGACCTGCTGCTCGGTGTTCGCTAGAGGATCTCATCCACCGTCCCTCCTCTTTTATTTGCCGACGTTTTATTATCAAGCCTTTTTTTTCACCTTTTTGTTTTCCTCACAGTTTAGACTTCCTCGCTGATAATCTCCTATATAGCATTTTGTTCTTGTTATTTTTATATTCATTTATTTTGATGGGATCAGATTTCCTTTTGCGGTTGTTCTCTTTTCCATCGCTGGAATCACTTTAACACACGCAAACCCCTCATTTAAAAACAGCCATTTGCACCTGATATCAGTGACACAATTACTCATTAAATCACCTGCAAAATGGGTACAAAATAAATGTGCAAACTTTTGGAAAAAATACGCAATTTAGTACTTGTTATTTGAGATCTTAGTAAATCAAGCCCAGAGAGTGTAAAATGTAGCATATCAAAAGTACCAGGATGTTCTACTTCATCTGGTCGTATTCTGCGGTCTGGAGGTCAGCATGATACTCGAGCTGTTCTGACCCACAATCCTCTGCAGCAGAAGATACGTCACATCGACTGAGCCGCCGAGACAGTTGGTAGCTAATGCTAAACCCACAAAAGGAAGAAGTGGAAAAAAAAGAATATAAGACGTTCAGTCACTGTGAATCATGTTAATCTAACATCTCTGGATTAACATGATTAATCCAGTATGGCAGTCTGGTAGTCACATACTATATGTTGACTAACTGCTACAGTCTTCCTTCCAGTTCATAAAGACATAAGCTAATCAACGCATCACAGTTCAGTCATGGCACTCCTGCAGGGACTGTTACAGCAACAAACCTCTGACAGCCTCTGCATTAGAAAATAACACATCATTGATGGATGAATGAGGGGAAAACAACTGGAACAAGAGGAGTGGTACAGTTCGATTTTTCATATGCAAGGTTATTAAACAGATGTGGGATCAGTTTAAAGACTGAGTGTGTGTGAGCAGGACTGGTGTAAGTTTAGAGCAGCGACACCACCACCAGTAACACAGAAACACTGGACACTGGACATGAGACGCTGCAGCAGTCAGTCTGTTACTGAAGGTCTATTTATATTTAACACAGTCTTATATTCTGCCATTTTTCATTGACATGTTGCAGCTGTGTACTTTCAGACAGGAAGACACGAAACCCTGTCTTTGTATTTTATTTTGATCACAATCTGTTTTAATAAAAGTGCTTCTGACATGTCACATGTTCACTGATGTCCCTGTGAAGTTGACCTTCGACCTTTTGGGTATAAAATGTCATCACTTCATCATTTTATCCTGTTTGACATTTGTTTCGTTCTCTCTGATGTGGGTCCAATATGTCTTTACATCACAGTACATTTGCAAAATGCTTTTGATGAGAGAACCTGAAAAGGAAAAGTGCCAGAGACACAAATCCAGACACACACACACACACACACACACACACACACACACACACACACACACACACACACACACACACACACACACAGCAGGCGGCTGATGATGTCATCGGTCTAACAGGAGAGCAGTCTGGTTCTGTGGATCTCAGAACTTATCTACTAAAATATAACAGCTAGAACTCATTTTTTCTGCAGAATTATGTTACTAAACTTCCTGTTCCTCCTCTCAGCCTTGGGTCATCTTCAGCAGCATACATGATGAACACAGACACGACTGGTTCGGTTCTGAACTTTCACTGACCTCCAGTTGGCACGCTGCTTTATCTGCAGCCTTTTCTACCAACACTTCTACACTGACATGATAACAACAGACTGCTGCTAACAGTTGGTCTGCGTGGCATAAAGAACCTTAAAATACAACCTGAAAATACCCTGAATGGACATTAAGCTTTACTTCACTGATTCAGATCACTGTTCACTCAGATAGAAAATATAATGTATATATGTGAATTAAAACTGTGCATGTTACAAAGAGAAGCCAACAGCAGTAATTATATTATTCTGTTGTACTGACAGTTAGACCACTTTTTATCCCAGAACTGAACTTTTTAGTTGATTTTTTTTTAAATATTTCTACTCTAATCTGAGCCACAGAGCTCTGATTGGTTGATTGAATATCCAACCAGGAGGCAATCAGACATAAATGAACACAGACCCAGTCCTTTTTCAATCATTGAACAAATGTGAGATCTGACCTCGTTCACAGGTATGAAAGAGGATGTGATTCCCAGATTAATGTCTATTTATCCATTTATGTTTTCATTAGTTCAGAGAGAACAGAGTTAGTGAAACATTCTGATTGGACAGAACCTACCAAGTCTAAATAAATATCTCTCTCCTGACACATGAAGAAACACAGACTACCAGGACTTCTGATTTCCTCTCAAAATAATTCCTAAACTTCTCAGATAATGGTCACGTTGCTGGTTTCAGTTTCAGAAATCACAGTGACCTGCAGTTAATCTCTGAATGTAACACCAATGACTGCAGCCAGGATCCACTCACCAGGAGAGTCCCACCCAGACCGCTCCACCATCCTGCATGGTTCACACACAGCTCACAAAGTGCGTACACTCAAAGAATTAAAGTCAACCAGCAATCAATATGTTTTTTTTAAGGTGCAAAATACAAATAAGAGTATGATCCTATTACTATCGGCTGAACGTCTCACTGATCCACAAGATGCTCTACTAACACAAAAGAGGTTCTTCTTTTTCACACACCAAACACCTTTTAATTAGATTATTAATATTTCTAAACACTTCAAGCAGTTTTTTTTTGTTGTTGTTGACGTGCTATAAAACCTGGTCCTGAGTTGGAGATGGTTCTACACTTGTTAGAGTTTAGGTGTAACCTGCAGTCCCTCATGCAGCATCTGCTCTCTAAACAGTCATCCAGTTTAATCTGCTGTTGTACAAATACTCCCATCAATTAAACTTGTCAACAGGATTAACCAACTTTCACACAACTGCTGTCATCAACACACAAGTTCAGCAAATTAAACCTGCAGAAAGTTCTACTTTCATCCCACGGTCTCCTTCACCTCCATATTCATATTATTCATATCTTCAAAGTCTGCTGTTTTTTTCCAGGGAGACGTTTTTGAATTCCTTGAGACCTAACGAGTGTCTGATCTTCATTCACCACTATCACTCCACAATAAAAACGATATGAGTGGAATAAAGTAAGTTTGTTCTGAATTTATTATTTTCTTACACATTAATAAATAAAAAAACAACTGGTAGTGTGGATAAAATCCCGAGCCATCCCTACAGCTGCTCACTGTGAATATTGACTGAGAGGCTTTTTTTGTCCCAGTGCAGAAGTGCTCATTATGAAAATGGTTTTCTGTCTGTATGTAATGTAAATGTAAACATTTTCTCCATAGGAATCTTCACTGAACTACAAACTCATGTCTGTTATTGTCCACAGTGAGGGTCCGTGCAGTGTTGCGGGTCAGACAAACTACCCCCCAGAGTGTACAGTAATCAGCACACTGCTGTGAGACTGAGTCAGAGGGAAGGATCCTTTACAGGAGGGCTGTAATCTCTGAACGTACATCCCTCCTCTGGCAGCACAGAGAATCTGAACACAGATCTGATGTGAGCAGAAACAGACTGATGTGATCAAATCTGATTCCAGCGCTCTACATTTTAATTCTGATGGAGGAGGGGAGCTTATTGCTGGCATGGTAGAAGGACAGAGGTCAGAGGTCATTGTTTATCTCCTAAAATACCTGATGACATCTGAGGCTGGTAGGTAAGAGAAATGAGAAAACACCACAGCCCTCTCCTCTTGAGGGAGACAATAAGAGACAAAGTCTGAACATTGACACAAATACTGACATTAAATACAATCAGAGCTGTCAACAGAGAATTCACTCAGTTCTCACACATTCAGGTGCTGCTTTATTCTTCTTTTTTTGTTCAAATCTCCAGAGAGCGCCTCAGAAAGGGGTAATGAGCTACTGGTAGCTTGCATCAACGGGTAAACGAATACTACTGGGTGTGAAAACTGTAGAAGGTCAGAGGACTGGGAAATGTATTAGGTATGAAGAGTTAACCCTCAGCAGACCAACGAACCGCCCGTGGACCGTCAGAGCTTTAACGGCACAGACCTCTGTTGAAGTTAAATGTTAACGTACATGTCTGTGGACAGCTCAGACTCTTGTGATTCGATGGGTATAACCCATTTTAATAACCACAGCAGGTTCAGTAAACAGTTTTCACACCTCACTGAGCAACGCAATACGACAATATGACCAACGCACGGGAAGAGAGTGGCGGATTACAATATAAAGAGTCAGGAAGCCGGAAGAACTGCCCCCGAAAGCCGCATAGCCCATGTTCAGAATCTCATTGGCTATACAACGCATCAATCATCGTCAATGTAGCTTCTGACTGGCTGCAGTTCTAAACAGCAGAAGAGAGGGTGGAAACATTGCTCCATATGCGCTCCAGTTGGTTTTTGTAATACATTGTGGCGAGTTGCACTACAGCACTGAAGTGAAGGGTGGATGGATTATCTGTCAAAAAACGGCTTGAGCTTTCAACTTCCCCAAAACCAACAAGAGCAGTGTGCTTTAAAGACAAATATGTATCACCGACGGAGAGACCAAAATATCAAAACTTCACCATTGGTCAGCCGAATGCCAAAACTATCAAATGAAATTATAATCTTGTTGGCAACAGGAGGAGCAGAGGAGTCCGGATGTCCCCTCTACTTCCTCCAGCTGGTCCCGGGGTTCCAGCATCATGCTGATTCATCTGATTCTTTCAGTCATTACCCAGAGTTCACCATGGTTGGTTGTAGGGATGTAGAACGATCGGTGAACTGAGAGCTTCACCTAATGGTACAGCTTGCACAGTGAGCACATTATTGCTGCCACCTCTCCCAGCTCAATGGAATGAAAAGCCCTCCAGGGACTCATACATGTACAAATTCACAAGCTCCACAGGTGTAGGAAGGGCATTTTTAAACTTCAGACAAAGCCAGGTTAACAGGTTAAATGCTTCCAGTCCGAATGTTAAGCTAGCCCAACCACATCACGATTCCTCCTCTGTATAAAAGTTGATTTAAAGCAAGAGAGACTGTCAGACTCAGTTCGGAGATGTAAACCGTGTGTTTCACAGTTGAGACGTATTCATGGTTCTTTTCTACATTCAATATCTGTTGTTTGAATAAGTTAATGATAGAAAGATGAATCTGTCACTGAGCTATCTGAAGCCTCTTCTCATTTCTCAGAGAAATTTGGCATTAGAGATATATAATGAAAAACAGACAGAACAGCAGCAGACAGAGAGACACAGGACTCCATGACAGTGGATGATTATATCATCAGAGACATCAGTTCAGTTACTGTGCCACAGATTTTCTTCATCATTCACAAATTATTGTGACATTGAAACACTGATGAAGGCTGTGTTCAGGCTGCAGGAGATAATTAGGTACTTGATGCAGATGGATTGTAATGAACAACAGAAGGAACAGAATGAAGATGAACATGAAAAAAAATTCAAAAAAAAAGGCAGCTCTATTCAAACTGATGGAGGGCTGGGGCCTGTCCCAGCATGCACTGTGATCCCCTGGTGATGGGTCATTCAAAACGTCTTACCCAGGGGGCGCTACATGATGCTACATGACACCTGTTCCCGTTCTCACCTGCTCCTCTCTGTCGGCGGATTGTTGCAGTAGTGTTTTATAAATTCAAATCTCGCTGTCCCGGCTCCGGACGATGACCAGCCTGACGGTCTCTCACTGCTTCAGTTTCCTTCTCTGTGATTAAAGTCTGGTTACGCTGTTCGTATCAGCCACTCTGAAGTGGGAACTGATCAGCAACCAGTGTCAGTGGTTCAGCACGTTTGTCCCGCTCCTCCTTCACTGTGATTGGACGGCTGGTCACAGTGACGAGTGCAATTTTAATATTTGACCGGAAAACGCTCAGCACCCCGTCAAGCTGCTGGTGTTCATTAAAACAATTCTGTACTCAGGAAAAACACCTTGGTGGACACGGTAGGTAGCTGCAGCGGTGGCAGAGAGCCGGCCGGTTTTGGCGCATGTACACCCAACAGTAGTGAATACAGGCAGGGAACAGCACGCTAACGTTAGCGTCTAGCAGCAAAGAGCCTGTTGAATGTAATGTGAACATGAAGGGTTGTATGTCTCCAGCTGTCTCCGTGGTTACCACAATTCTAATCCACAGTGAAGTGAATACAATGAATTGTTATTAAAATATTGCAGAAACTCGGGAAATCTAAAGAGCTGCTCTGAAGCATTCTGTAGTAGAATGTTGATCTGAGATTAAAGGAAGAGAACCTGATGATGTCACAGAGGAGAACCTGATGATGTCACAGAAGAGAACCTGATGATGTCACAGAGGAGAACCTGATGATGTCACAGAAGAGAACCCGATGATGTCACAGAGGAGAACCCGATGATGTCACAGAAGAGAACCCGATGATGTCACAGAGGAGAACCTGATGATGTCACAGAAGAGAACCCGATGATGTCACAGAAGAGAACCTGATGATGTCACAGAGGAGAACCTGATGATGTCACAGAAGAGAACCTGATGATGTCACAGCAGAACAGTAAAAGTTGAGCTCCAGAAGTGTCAGGAAACATTTCCAACTGGTCTGAACAACATCTCCCAACAGCAGATTCATGGTGAAGACAGCATGAAGAGCAACGCAACCAAACACGCAGCAGAAAGTTGCATCTAAGAAAAGAGAGCTGCAGTTTGTGGACACTGAACAAACTGCAGGTACGACGTGCTGCCTTCTACCGCAGGATCTCCAGTTCAATGCTGCTGAAGATGATGGACAACAGAACAAGACAACAGTGGGACGTCTCCAGATACTGGAGCAGCCGTAATAAATGCAACAGGCCCAGGTGAGACAAAATGTCCACTGATTAACAGCAACATTTGTGACTCAGCAGATGAACACATTCTACGTCTGTTATTAGTGTCCATAATAAGGATTCAGATGCAGTCCAGTGTCTCTTTGTCCACCAGTCCTTTGTGACTTTCACATCTTTTCCTGGTTTCAGAGTTTGTTAAAACACCTCTTTCTGTCCCTCTGTCTGTCTCAGTCCCTCCCTCTTCCTTCCCTCTTCCACCTATGGGACCAGGTGTCCCACTTTATGTGGACTGCACAGCATTTTCATGTCTTGTCCCACGTATGAAGACGATGTCCCACATTTTGATTGTCTCTTATTTCTAGTAAACACTGCAGGACAGAAACTTTTCTAACTTCTGTCTTTTGTCTGAAGGCTGTGTAGAAAGCAGGAAGGCTGTTATCATTGAGCTGTTGGATGTCAGTCTGTGTACACGTGGGTCCAGTGCAGGTTCGTCTGTCTCCATCTTTGCTGCCATCATTACGTGACCACAGAGTCACAAGCTGAGCTGCAGAATGTGAAGGAAACTAGCAGAAAGAAAAGGAAATGCAGCGGCTGGGACACTTTATAACTGGATGAAGACGGTAGGAGGACATTCTCAGAGGATTTAGATTTCTTTGTCTCAAATTGACATCGTGAAGCGACACTAAAGTTAAACAGTAGCTGAAATAACTGGTGCTGACCTCACTGTGCAGCATCCCAACCATACAGACTGTGGAGCTGCACCACAGAAAACCATGTGTTGCTGCCATCAATTTCAAAATAAGAATATATTTTTCATAAAACAATAACATTTCTCAGTTTCAACATTTGATATGTTATCTTTGGTCTATTTGTAATTAAATATGGGTTTATGAGATTTACAAATCATTGCGTTCTGTTTTTGTTCACATTTTACACAGCATCCCAACTTTATTGGGAACGAGGTTGTTACATCCTCCGTCTCTCTGAATGCAGACACTCCTTCAGTTAAAAACTGTTCCTCTCTCTGGAGTCTTCCTTTCAGTGTCAGATCGATGGACCCTCCTCCACCCCATTCAGCACAGCAGTTTTAATCAGGACCAGTGCCCACAGGTCCTTCCAATGAACTCATCAGTAGCCCTGCTGCATATCACATCCATCCACATCTTTACATCATTCACCAACCATGTCTACGCTCCATTGGGGATACTCCCGTACAGCGGAAGGTATCCGTACCTCCTTAAAACAATGATGTCAGGATGGTATCTATTCACCACCTCACCTCTCCTGCACACACCAAGTCAAATAAGTCATTTTACTCATCTTTAGGCCTTTTTCTTTCATTTGAGTATTTCCAGATTGAACTAAAATTCAGTGCTGTTAAATGACAATCTTGACGGTTGAATTGGATAAAATAGTTTCCATGTTTTATATTTCTGTGATTTTCATTGACAAATCTCTGAGTCTGAGGCTGTCTGGTTCTCTGACACAGAGTTAAAGCTGGAGGTGAATACTGGACCAAATGAAGGAGTTCAAGTATCTCCAGATCTGGTTCACAGGTGAAGATAAAGGTGTGTGTGACAGGACTGAAGTGAGTTCAAAGGCAAAGCTTTTCATTTTCCAGCCACACTACGCTGCAGCCCTCCTTCAGAGAGATGAGGAGCCAGGAGGAGCCAGGAGGATCCAGGAGGATCTAGGAGGAGCCAGCAGGAGCTCCAACACCTGGAGGATATCAGACTACACTCACTGCTCCTCTGGAACCACAGCTGAAGTGGTCCAGCTCAGCAGACGGCCTCCTAGGCGCCCTCCATTGAATGTTTTCCAGGCATGTCTAATGATTACAGTAAACCTGGTGTAGAGCCAGAAACCCCTCTGGAGGCTCTACGGCAGCTGGGAACGTCTCGGGAACGTCTCGGGGATGTTGAGGAGGAGCTGGAAAACTGAGCTGGGGAGACGGACGCCAGAAATAATCTGCTCTGTAACCGTGAAGCCAGCACGCAGACTGATGAATGAATTACTGTCATCACAATGATCATGATGAACAGTACTATTACATGATAAACCCACTAGGATTATAAGTGTTGAAGCTGAACTGTAGTTACATGACTTTATGTGTGCCAACAGGGAGTTTTCCTTCTGTCAGTCATGTAAAGTGAATGATCTCAAATCCAATGATACAACTCAGCATCCATGAAGCAGCCTCCGAGCATCGCCACAGACCTCACAGATTAACCATGTTCCTCTGTTATTATCAATAGGATGGTAGCAAATTAGGAAATGAAAACCCAAGTTGGACGAAAAATACTGTTCGTCTCATTAACAACAAATATCCATGTGACACTACAGAGAAAATCAAGGGAAAGAAACCTGGCATTCAGCTATGAAGTAATTTCAGTCAGTACGACAGTGTACTGAGACACAGAGAGAGAAACACTGCTGAGTCGAAGCTCCCGTAGGAGCTACACATCTCTACACAGAGTCTATCACAATCACATGATCTGCTCCTCAGTGAAGCCCCCCCACCACCACCACCACCTCCACAGTGTCAGGTTGGAGCAGCATCTGTGTGTCCTTGTGTACGACACCAACACCCCCAACCTGCTTCCTCATGAGTCTACCAGTCAGATGACAGATGACGAGGCGGCCAAATGTCTCCACAGGAAGTGGAAATGAGAGGCAAATATATGCAAACTAAAAATGTTCTACCACTTCCATACATCCTCACACACAGAGCTGACTGATAGGCAGCAAGCTGCACTGGGATGTTCTCCTTCTGTTAGATGTGGTTCAGCACCATGGACAGCGACACAGAGTTCACATGAAGGTCAGCGGCTCTTAACACCATTAACACCTGTAGAACAGGCGTTCTACGGGTAGAACACCTGTTCTACGGGATTCAGGTGAACCCACAGAGGACAGACAGAATGAACCTACAGAGGACTGATGTCCACACTCTGAGACAGAGGAACTGTGGTCTCCATGACGCCTGCAGAGAACCGGTTCTGCTTGTTCCGCTTTGGATCTGAATGGGAATAAAAACTATTGAAGCAGCTTCACTTCACGTTCAGCAGCTGAACATGCTGACATCTGTAAACATCTGGAGTCTGTGTGTCGCAGCTCACGGAGACAGTCAAGTACTCAGAACCCTGAGTGACACTTCCATAAGGTCATAGGTCATACATGAGTCATACATGAGTCATACATGATTCATAAACATTTTTTTTTACATTCAGAGACTGATACATCTCCAGAATCTCATGTCTGATGTACAACCTCAAGAAATGTCCATGAATACACTTCAAAAATGCAGAACTTTAGAACTGCAGAATTTTAGAACCGCAGAACCTTAGAACCGCAGAACTTTAGAACCACAGAACTTTAGAACCGCAGAACTTTAGAATCGCAGAACTTTAGAACTTTAGAATCTCTAGAATCTCATGTCTGATTTTCAACCTCAAGAAATGTCCATGAATACACTTCAAAAACGCAGAACTTTAGAACCGCAGTACTTTAGAACCGCAGATCTTTAGAACCGCAGAACCTTAGACCTGCAGAACTTTAGAACCGCAGAACTTTAGAACCGCAGAACTTTAGAACTTTAGACCTGCAGAACCTTAGAATCGCAGAACTTTAGAACTGCAGAACTTTAGAACTTTAGAATTGCAGAACTTTAGACCTGCAGAACATTAGAATAGCAGAAATTTAGAACTGCAGAACTTTAGACCTGCAGAACTTTAGAACCGCAGAACTTTAGACCTGCAGAACTTTGGACCTGCAGAGCTTTAGAACCGCAGAACTTTAGAACTTTAGAATCTCCAGAATCTCATGTCTCATGTTCAACCTCAAGAAATGTCCATGAATACACTTAAAAAATGCAGAACTTTAGAACCGCAGAACATCTGAAAAGTTTTGGTCTTTGTTGTTAAAGTGTGTTGAAGTAGTTTGGTGTGAAGAGAGTTCAACAAGCAGAAGACTGTTGATCTCTTTCTGAAGACTCCCTGAAACCCAACAACCACAAACATGGACTGCAGACGAGAAGCTGGACACATGTTGTGGTTGAAGGTCGTGGGCCTCGATAGTTCCTTCGCCATGAAAAAGAACGGACAGTGTGACATCAGTTGGACCTCTGGTCCGCCATGTAAACAGACGCAGGTGAAGTTTCTCCTGAACTCGACCAAATACGACAAACAAATGTTCTGAAAACAGCTGCCTGCTTTCAGAGGATTTAGTTTTTCTTTTCTTACTCAGATGACAGACTCAGGATCAGGCTGAATATTTGATGACAGAACCATCACAGATAGATTAGTCATCAGAAAAACAATCTGCTGATTATAATCTGCACGTGCCTCTCTAAAGGTGATGTCAGTCAGGTCCCAGTTCAGTTGATTTATGGTTTATCAGGTAATCTGTCCCACCGACCACAGGATCATCCGCACGAGCTGCACACCTCCGGCCGCGTGCACTGATGACGGCGGGAATACATGGACCACACTGCATCACTGCAAGGGGGCACCACCACCACCATCACCACCACCGGGCGTCTACACTCACTGACACGCGCGAATTTCTGTGCGTGTGTGACGGTGCACGTGCACCCTCATCATTCTCCATCTCTACCTTCATAACAAACGTGTGGTGTCGAGTGAATGAAAATCCTCAGAGAAGTGTGAAACATGGCAGCTGTCCTGTCAGCGGCAGACACGAAGCAATGATCCGGTCCAACTGTCTTCACAGAACCGGGACAGAACCACACAGTGTCTGTGGAGCCTCGCCGCCGCTGTCATGTCGGTGAATCTCAGCTGCAGCATGAAAGTTCAACATGTCATGTAGTACTCACACATGGTGGACGCAGCTGGATCAGCAGCTTCACATCCACAGCCGGAAGAAGCAGCTCTGCGGCGGGGAGAAGAGGAGCAGCTGGACCGATCCGTCCGGAGAGCCGCGAACACGCCCGGTCCCCGGCCCGAACCAAACCCTCACTCCCGGTGGTAGAGCCGCCTCGAAGAGCACAGCTCTGAGTCCACACACACACACACACACACAGACACACGCACACACACACACACACACACACACGCAAGGCAGCTCCCTCCCACTAGTGACGTCACGGAGAGATGCAGTCTGACATACTGCATTCACTTCCTGTGGGAAAAGATTTAGGGATGTTTTTAAAAGTTATTTTGACCCGGAAAATGGACCGGAAACGACTGGTGGATGGCACATATCACCGGACAGCCAGCTCTTACACGGTAACAAATATTTACAGTTTATCGTGTCAGGAACATAGATATGTGTTCCAGATTTAATTACAGTCTATCTACTAGTACCTGAGACATTTTGCTTCAAACTACACGTCAGCCCGAGACTGAAGGAACAAAAGTTCTGTTTTAAAAGTGAAATGTGGTCCCATTCTTGCCTGGTATAGGATTTCAGCTGCTCAACAGTTCAGGGTCTCCTTTGTTGTATTTTGCATGTCCTGATGCTCCAGATGTTTTCAATGATTGACAGGTCTGGACTGCAGGAGGTCAGTTTATCAGCGGACTCTTCTACTACGGAGCCATGCTGTTGGAATACGTGCAGAATGTGGTTGGACGTTGTTCTGCTGAAATAAACAAGACCTTCCCTGAAAGAGACGTTGTCTGGATGGCAGCATATGTTGCTCCAAAACCTGAATATATCATTCAGCATTAATGCTTCCTTCCAGATGTTCAAGCTACCCATGTCATGTGCACTAATGCATCTCTGTACCATCATAGATGCTGGCTTTTGAACTGAGCGCTGATAATAAGCTTTACAACATTATTCTTATATTGTTGAACTATTTTCCCACAGAGTGGTGAACCTCTCCCCATCTTCACTGCTGAGAGACTCTGCCTCTCTCTATGTTATTGATCTATTGGCAAGTAACATAATTAGTTGAGGTGTTGATCAGGTGTTTTTTTTTTTTTAGCTTTATACAACTTTCCCAGTCTTTTGTTGACCCTGTCACAACTTTTTGCTGCCATCAAATTCAAAATAAGCACATATTTTTCATAAAACACACAAATTTCTGTTTCAACATTTGATATGTTGTCTTTGGTCTATTTTCAATTAAATATGGGTTTATGTGATTTGCAAATCATCACATTCTTTTTTTTATTTGACCCGTACAGATTTCTCGATTACATTTGTCCATACCTGATGCATATAATGAGGAATAAACAAAAACATTTCTGACATTTGTGAATGCAGATTTTCTTCCTATTTCATCCTAATCCAGTGAATTTAAAAAAATGTGCAGCCATTATAATGTCTTGCCTGGCAGGTTGTGCCTGATGTCCAGTGTTGCACAATAATGACTGTAGAGATGATTATCTGTGACCACTTGGTGGTCGGCAGTGTTTTGACATCATCTTTCATCGACTCAGTTTGTGTGGAACCTCGGTTGAGGTGATACCAAAGTAGTTACAATCCAAAACTTTTACCAAATAGAAAACCAAAATAGGTGAGTAGAGTCAAGTCATGTACCATGCTGTGCAAAAAGAGATCAGTGGAGTGAAATGCAACTTACGTTCTCACATAAAAAGGAAGCTACACTCATTTGCAGTGGAACTCACGTTTTCCTCCAGCCTTAGAGTGGGTCGATGCAGGTCTGCTCCTCCCAAACCTACGACGTGTAGTAGGCTTATCTGAGCTGTGTATTAGAGCTGGGAGCATAGACTGATGCCATATTTAAATCATATCATACTGAAAGCGTGCCTGTGTTACTACAGGTAGACACCAGTCACTGTGGACACAACTACCGGACAACAGTGCATGTTAAACACAGACTAGACAAGATTCATAAATTCATCAAACAAAACTACACAACAACCTTCATCTAAAGTTCGTTACATTAACTAATCTTTGTTACTGGACCTTTTCATTTTTAAGAGGACATTTCGGTTATTTCTTTCACAGTTGCAGAATCTTACACTATGGCAGTATCTCAAATTGGTGAGTCAATAAAAATGATCACAAATTAAACAGCTGTTCTGTGTTTATGATGTCCCTGCAGAATTCCTGGTTCTGCCAGTACAAATCCTGTGTGAGGGTTGATGATCGGTGTCCAGGTCTAACCTGCTGAAGTCAGTAAATGAACCAGCCTGGGATTCCCTGTGCAGATGTCGACCTGTGCGAACTCACGTCTCCAGACACTTAGCAGCATCACAGCCCCCATCTTCTGCTCGTCTCCTGGTTTATCATGCGTGGGAGGAGGGGATGTGTAATCCTGCCTTTCACACTCACACACAGCAGATCTGATGAACTGCCTCGTTCAGACATGCATTTGGACGTGGAACAGGTGCATGTGCGTTCAAGCCTGACTGAAAATCTCACCACGACATGAGAATTATGGTCCACTTTAGAAACTGATTATTGAAATGTGATGTGCTCCTGAAGGTGGAGGATCTTCCCTCATCTGAAGGCTCGGCCAGCCTGTGACCTCCCCATGCTTTAGAGGACATTTTTGGAAATATACTTTTAGTCGCATAAGAAATGAAATTTAAAACGATGTCACCATGTTGGGTTCACTTCCTGTACCATTTCAGTGCTTCACAGGGTGAACACACAGGAGACTGAAGAAACAGCAGTATTTAATAAAACAGGATCTCAGTGTCGTTTCATGGCATTTTCTGACTTTTCAACCACATCCCATGGTCTTCATCAGCACTTCAACCATGAACTTTGACTTTGGGTTTATATTTGGTCGAACTTTCATTCCCCACTTCACTCAGCAGTAAAACTGAACAGACAGCACAGTAAAGTTACTGCAGTGAGCTTTTTAATGTTCCACAAAATACCATCTCCATGTTGAATAAAATACAGATGTGTTTACACATGTGCTGCTCCTGAAACAGTTCACTCTCACCAAACTGTTAACACAAGGCTTCTCCAGCAGAGTTGTAAACCAGGCTTCAGAATGAGCTCTTAAACACACTGTAAAGAAATTCAAGTGGAAACACACAGCTGCTTTTCAAATTATAACCTCTGAAAAACCAAGTATCCACACAGTGCTGCTCCAGTTTCCACCGCCTCTACACACAGTGACCCACAGAACCGGGTCCAGTGAGAGGACTTTAAAATATTAGCAATCACGAGACACCACTTACTTCCTGTTGGAGGGGAAAATAATGTGATGGTCAAATTATATTCAAATTTATCAGGATAAAACTTTCAGTTGATTCAGTAGTATCAGACTTGCATCCATTATCTATACCCTCTTTATCCTGTACAGGGTGATAGGGGGCGGAGCCTATCCCAGCTGACTGCGGTTCACCAGCTGACAGTGGACTTTTTAATCATCATCCAGCTCTGCACTGATGGAGAACCTGCAGCAACATCACACACATTCAGAGGGTCCACATTGTTGGAAACACATTTATCTTCTGCTTTTAAAAAGATTTTGATCACAGATGGACTCGGATCATTGTTAGCCTAGCTTAGCATAATGACTGGAAACAAGGAAACAACAAGCCTGGTTACAAAAAATTTACAAACAACAGCTTAACAGCAGTGTTAAAACAAGTTGTGGTTTTAGAGGAATTACATGTTAAAACCATTTCAGACAGGATATTGGTGTCAATGTGTTAACATGGTACGAAGCTGATGACCAGAAATACTCAAAATATCATCAGTTTTCAACATCAAACACCTCGAATCCACCTTAAAAATAACCAGCATCTATCAGCTCTCATTCAGTCTCCTTTATTTCACTGTAAGTGTGAATAACAGGGTTTATTAATAGTTAACTCACAGGCACTTTAAATAAAATAAAATCTATCACCAACATTTCTTCTGTTTGGCAGAAATCAGGACGTCTGTCGGTGAGCAGCACGGCTCCTCCCTCTGGCTTCATGGTGGCACACAAAATAAATATAGATTCAGGAGAAGGATCCCTGTGTGATCTATCTCCAGGTCGACCTCCACTCATCATGTGTTCGTTATGTTTATAGATGTTTCATCCCAGTCAAGAATTACATCCACAGTCATGGAGCTGCTTTTAACTACTTTAAGAAAGGGATTCCTGCCTGGACCACGGAGACAGATGTCTGTCCTCTCAGCTCTCAGACTGATGTTTAGCAGCTGGAGGTGAAGGACAGTTTGTTTGGAAGGATTTCAGAAAACTAAAGTATTGATGACAGCAGATCTGAAGCAACACCTCACAGAACTCCTTGTTTTTAACTTTTTTACAGACTGCTCTGAAACCAGACGTCCCACTGCCACAGGAAATCCATTTTCATGCAGAGATCTCGCACTAAGCCTGAGAGACGGAGAGTTTATGAGTTCCACCATCAGCCGAACCAAACAGTGAAGTGTTGCTCTGACAGAAGCAGGTCAGCACACTAAGAAGCTTCAGATGATTTTAAAAGCAACTGAGAACCCGTCAGTGAGGTTGATTCTGTGAAAACGGTAACTACAGCTGACAGGTGAGGATCTCTGCAGCACAAAGACACCTTCACACTGCAACACATCTTCACATACATGCACACAGCTCAGCTACAGCTTCAAGGAGGACCGTCCACAAGTATGTACCACTCTGACGGAAACATCTCAGGGACACCTTGAAGGAAGTTCTTCGATTTCTGGGATTTAAAAATGTGAATAAAATGAAGTGTGACGAATCAGGAACCTCGAGGTGTCATGACCTCACTGCAGCTGCATCATTTCATCATGGTCCAACAGAGATGTCTAAAAAACACTTCATCCACTCAGACGCAGCCTTTCAGTGTGCAGCGATGGAAACTACAAACCAACACGTCATCACAGCTCAGAGAGGGACCGCTGGAGGATCGACCACTCAGACTATTACACACTACAAAATAATGAGGTTCAGATCACCTGGATCAACTGTGTAACGACTCTTCTGACTGCTCCTGTTTCATGTCAGGTTTCCCGAACTATTACTTCAGTGAACTCAGTCTTATTGTGACTAACAGGACTGACCCTTTAAACAGGCTGGTACCAAGTCCACATCCAGAGGGACAGAACCACATCTGGACTGAAGAGCCAGATGTCTGCTGTGAACCTGTCATGTGTTCTTTGTTCTGTGTTGGAGCAGACGATCAGTGCTCTCTGCCGGCCGCTGTCCCCTGAAGGTCCATCAGTGATGTCCCTCCTGCTGTCTCTAACCTCAGTGTCAGTCCAGCTCTGTGTCCGTCTGTCTGTCAGGCCTCCTCCTGTCTGGACTGGTTCTGGTTCCACTGTCCTCCCTCATCGTACGCTCACCATGATCCCCTCTCATCATAGACTGACACTTCTGTGGTGCTGCTTCACAAAGCTCTCCTGCTTCTCTTTACTGACGGGCCCCTTGTCCTGCCGGGGCCCGTTGTCGCTGACGATGACCCCGCTGACCGGCCTCTCCTTCTGCTTCCTGTCACGGACCCACTCATCCCCCAGCACACTCCCGCTGTCCCCCAGGTCCCCCAGGTGCTCCACCGAGTCGCACTTCTCCAAGTCGGAGGCGATGGTCTGCAGGCTGATGACGGACATGCAGTCGGAGCCGGCCTGCTCCGCCTCCAGCCGCTCCCTCTGGCCCCACCCACTCTCTCGGTGCCTCTCCACCCACAGCCGGGTCTTCTCTCCGTCGGCCCAGTCGCTCTCTATCCCTCCGACCGCCTCACAGCTGCTGACCTGCGTCGCCACGGCAGCTCTGACCTCGGCCTCTGCCCCCACCGGGGAGCTGCGGCCCCCGCAGACTGCAGCACGGCCCCTGCTGGCCCTCTGGCCCCTCTGAGTGTGGATCTGCTCGCTGATCTGTTCCAGGTTCCTCAGGGCCACAGAGTACCTGGTCTTCACTTTCACCACCTGCCGCTCAAGCTGGACCACCTTCGCCTTGTGTTCCTGAGAAACAGTGAAGAGCAAATTATCAGTGACACGATGAAACAGCTCTCAGCTGGGGGTGGGCCTCGCTCTCTCGTCTGTACTGGTACCAACAGAGTCTGGTACACGTTTTCTATAACAAACTGATGAAATCCATTTGAACAAAAATAAAATGTTGAGTTACACCACATCACAGAGAGGGTTGGAACAAGATCCTCGAGGAGTGAACATCAGCACATAACTCCATTCAAAGATCAAACTTCTGCTCTCAGCATCCTCTACCTGACCCCTCGCTGCATTTTATTGGAAAAATGAATCAAAGCAGCTCAAAAAGATGCAGGCAGAGATGTTTTCAAAATTCCACTGAAATTATCTACTGACAGTTTGTGATGCCTGTAAGGTCGATCACATCCACTCCAACAGGACAGCTGAGAGTGACCACAGGTGAAGATCATAACAGCTGTAGATGATGTGGAACATCACAGAGCCGGAGTTCCTGCTCACTGATGAAGCATAATAATAATATGTAATAATAATAATAATAATAATAATGACAATCAAAACTGCAAGCAGTGATATGCGGGCCCTCGCACGGTGCATGTTGGGGAGCCGGCGGGTCAGGGCGGGGCGGGAGTGTTATCAAAGATGTAATGTTTGAGGAAGATCGGAATATGTACATAAAAGTTACAGTCACTTCTAGTATCATGACGAGACGCTCAAAATGGTCGCCACGCCACGGGCACACCAATCGACGAAAACAAATTCATGATGCCAAGAGACTTTTTTGTACATCTCGGCGTGATACCCATGTCCAACGAATTTGGTGCATGTAGGTGAAACTAGGTGCCGGGGCTGCAGTCTAGGGGGCGCTAGCGAGACGTTTGGCCACGCCCACTCCCAAAACACATCAGCTGTATTGTCTGTCCACGCCGGATGCATGTGTTGAATGTGCGAATATTACCATACAGGTGTCTTCAGGGCGGAACTGTTATCAAAGATGTAATGTTTGAGGAAGATTGGAATTTGTACATAAAAGTTACAGTCAGTTGTAGTTTCATGATGAGACGCTCAAAATGGCCGCCACGCCATGGGCACACCATTGGACGAAAACAAATTCCTTTGATAACTTTTCATCTCCCAGTTGTTAAGATAGGACAGAGAAAACTTCAGGTTGGTACATCAAAGTCTGTAGGAGGAGTTCGTTAAAATACAACAAGTGCGATTTGCCAAAAATGGCGACTAAATTCAAAATGGCGGACTTCCTGTTTAGTTGAGGTCATGCTACCAAGAGACTTTTTTTGTACATCTTAATGTGATAAACACATCCAAAAATGTCCACACCCACTCCACTAGAATACAATTTTTTTTTGCCGGGAGAGATGTGTGTACCAACTTTCATGAGTTTTTGAATATGATAAAGCCTCCAAAAAGGCAAATCATTTGTAAGAACAAGGACCGAAAAGAAAAATAATTCCTTGAATAACAATAGGGCTTTCACACCATGGGTGCTTGGGCCCTAATAATAATGTGAGGAATATGACAGCCTGTTAAATAACCCGTGCTGGTACTCACCTCCAGGATGTGATTGAACTGAGCCTTGAGTTCGAAGTAGGGCTTGGACTTGAGGATGACCTTCCTCAGGGCCTTCTGCAGCGTCTGGACTCGAGCCTCGGCCTCCTGGCAGAGCTGAGTGACTCTCTGGTGCTCGCGCTCACTGCGGAGACGCTCCTCCTCCGCCTCGTTCACCTGGACAGGACAGGACAGGTGACTGAGACACGAACACATTCTGCATGCCTTCTCCACAGCACACTGACACTGACTGGTTTATTAAAGGAGAAGCACCGGGGTTATTGATAACATTAACCAGGTTCATTGTTTCTAAGTGTTCCAGCAGTCTGACAGTGAACCAGCATGAACAACAGCAGGACCCTGAAACCGACGTTCCTTCGCCACCTCATTATTTGTAACTTTGTCCTGAAATAACAAATAAACATGTCAACAAAAACATTTTATTCCTATAAAACAAAGTAAATAAACATGAATCTACTCATGTACTACAGTATATATTTACAATACATGTGTACATGTATGTGTTGCTACATGATTTTACAATGTGTTGACAGACAATGGTTTTCAGTAATGTTCCTGAGCCCATGCAGTGATTTCCACTAGAGATTTGTGTCTGTATTAATATAATATATATATATATATATATATTTACTGTGCATGCAGCTGGACCGACATTTAAAATTTGTGATCACAGTCAATTATTAACTTCACTACTGACAGTATTTCCATTGTTTTCTCCATCCACACAAAGAAGCTACGTACGATGAAGGATGTTTATATCATTAGATACTAAATATGACATCAATAATGATACTACACACTCTCACAGAAATGCACCAAAACAAAGGCCGCTGTTGAGGTCATTTTAGGAAGTCTGTTATAAACATCAGCGTGATTTAGATTCAGATGTTCAGTCCAAGAAATAGTTGTGTGTGAACACATCCGCTGGGCTCAAACACTCCCCTACTGCAACTCCTTCTTCTAATAAGTAAACCAATAGGAGAACATGTGTCTCTGTCTCCGAGGTTAAGCCACATCCCATGATGTCACTGATATGTTAGTGTGGAGGGGTGTGCGTACCTTGGCGGTGGCGTGGTTCAACATCTCCTGCCAGGTGGGGTCCATGGTGTTCCTGTCAGCCAGGAGGCCCTGCTCCGCCACGTACACCATCTCTCTGGCTGCAGTGTGCATGGACACCGCCCGCTCATACCGCAGGGCCGCCTTCTGGGTCTCCTGCTGCGCCTGCACAAACACAGCAGCTGAAAAACACTCACACAAGCTGCTGGAACAATGAACACACTGAACCCAAGGTAAGGATACAAGGAGCAGGAGGAGCTGGAAGAGGGGAAGAGGGGAGGAGGGGAGGAGCTGGAGAAGCTGGAGGAACAGGAGGAGCTGGAGGAGTTGAGGAGTCGAGGGGGATTTGGAGGAACAGGAGGAGTGGAGGAGGGGAGTAGCTGGAGGAGTCGAGGAGGGGAGGAGTGGAGGAGTGGAGGAACAGGAGGAGTGGAGGAACTGGTCCTTTAGAGTTGGTACTCCAACAAGGCTGCATCCACACCAACAGGTTTTCGTTTCAAAACAGACCTTTATCTCCTGTCATGAGTCCATTTCAGAACAACTAAAACAACTCAAATCAATCTGCTGAGAGTGAAAGCAAGTTCAGACTCGGTTCCTCTATTTCTGTTTAAATCCCTGTCAAAGGTCTGTTTCTCTGCATCTGATCCACCCAGAACCTGCTGGGACGATAAAAAGCATCTGGAGACTCTGTGCATCGTTCTTTCTCTCTCGGAGTTTCTTTTTCTTGTCGTTTAGTTGTAGCTCTTTTCCTCTTTTCAGTTTGTTCATTTTTAGAGCTGCTCACCAAACGTTTATTCTTCTTTCTTCACTTCCTCACTTTTATTTGACTGTTTCTAGACTTCCTATTCCTGTATTCTCCTTTTCTCCTCGAAGCATCCGCAGTTTGTAACTCAGTAGTAAACTGACTGAGCTGACAGTTCCAGGTCCTTTTTTACTTTAGAAATCTCTTTAATAGTATTTTAGTTTTATTGTCCAGCTTTCAACATTATTCATTGAGTTTATTTAAGAAAAGTGAGTGCAGCCGAGTCCGATTAGCAGCTTCTCTCTGTAGGGCTCTTTTTTCATTCTTAACTATCTTCAGCTGGAAACAGCCTCGTTCCTCATCATCCTCATCATCCTCATCATCATCCTGCTGTGATCGGATCACAGGTGGTCAGATAAAGTTCAGGTGTGAACTCAGCCAGGACACATTGAGATCCGATCTGTTCAGACCACATTCAGAGGTGGTCTGAGTCGCATGTGTCCACATTCTCTTTGCAGTGTGAATGCAATCTGTCCTCAATCTGCCACACTGGAGGACCGCCGACTCAGCTGATGTCCTCTGAATATCAATAAAATAAGCAGCGCTCCACGTTCCTGTGTTGGTATCTGACCCGGTGCTTCCACATGTTACCGTCACGTGACAGCAGGTTGTTCGTTTCAAGTTTTTTTTTTCCTCCATTCAGTATTTCACCTGAAGATCTGTACCTGCTCTTCTTTTATTTAATCTCCTGTGATTCTGCTGAGTGCAGCTGAACTGTGCTGACAGCAGGAGAGATGTACTAAAAACTTGCAGTTATAAAGCACCTGATCAGTGAATTGAAACACAGGCTGCGATGTGAGGCTTGTTTCACCACAGCCCCCTCTGGGTTCCTCTATTTTTCTTTGAGTTTATCTGTTGTAATTTCCGACACACGAGACCAACAGCTGTGGGAGAGCTCCGCCCCCTCACACAGTTCATTGATCACAGCAACAGAGACTGGAACAATTAATTGATCTGACCTGAGCAGATCAGCTCCTGACGGTTCAGGTTGTAAATTACAAACTCACTGAACTGTGACATTTTTGATGATGCCATGTACAACAGGATCAATAATGTCTTACTGCAGATTGTCTGAAAATGTGGACTCTTATTTTCAGATTTAAACATTTTAATCTTTCCAATCCATCCTAATGTGCGCCCACTAGGAACTGCAAACATTCTGTATGTAGTCATACAGCTGGTTCTGTTCAAACACAACTCAATCCTAACCCCAGCAACGACCTTTGAAGCAACTCTGTAGTTCTTGTGTTTAGTTTTGCCCTTACATTAACTTGGGAGAATATTTTGTCCAAAGCGAGTCCAGTTCATTAAAAGCTCATGGGAACAGGTTTGTTCAATGCTACAGTGGTGTCGTCAGTCTAAATGTGAAAACTCAACAAATCCAGACATAAAAGTGGAAATTTGAAGGAAGGGGATTGTTAACACACTATAGGTGGTTATCAAAATAAAACAAAACCATTGTTGTTAGTTCAGTTCAGTACAAAGTTGGTTAATCGTGAGTGAGTGAGTGAGTGAGTGAGTGAATGTACTGAACTGAGAAAAGATTTGGTTTTATTGTCAATGAATGCAGCCTTTTTATTTGGTGTTATTTCTTCTTTAGAAGTTACATCATCTATCTTCAAGACTGATAGGATTTATTTTGAAGGGAGACACATCACATGTCTCCATATAAATAAAGCCAAAGTGTTGCTGGGGTTTATCCTGATCAAAGAACAAAGTCATTCCTGCCTACAGCTCAGTGGGATTTGTCAGAGCCTGTAGGAGAGAACATCTGTTGGGAGGTTACTCTGATGTCATGGAAGGTTTCTCTGGATGAGAAATCAGCAGGAGGACCAGCAGGATGGAGCAAGACAGCAAAAATATAAAGTCACTGCTGAAAGGTTAATGACTGCGTCACTGTTTCATATGCAGTCTTTACATGACAGGTGCAGCGGTTAGTAAACGGCTCTGGGCTCAAACCTGCTGGTTGTTACGTTCACTGTGGTTTAAACTGGCTGTACATGTGAATGGGAGAGTGAGTCTGTCTGATGGACTGACCTGTGAACAGTTTATCAGGCATGTTGTGTTTTGTATGATATAATAAATTGACAGGCTCTTTGAATCTGCATATGAACTCTAGACTCTCAGACAGAGTTGAGCAGGTCAGATTATTAATCTGTTTTTTCAATTAGACCTCTGCTCTTCATCCAACCATGATGATTACATCCTCCAATGACTCTTCATCACGGTGATTAAACCTGACTGCTACTCATGTCTTAGTCCTTCATTGGTTAAATAGTCTTGTGTAATTAATGAGGTATCATTACATTACATTACAGTCATTCAATCTCAGTCACCTCCGACTTTAAAAGGACTACATGTCACCACCACTTTACTGCACTGTATGAGACATCAAATCCAGATGTGGATGTTATGATTTGGGGTTAAATTAGATTAAAATGTCCTTTAACTTCCAACTCTGATTTAATTAATCTAATATTTGCATGTAATATATGAAATGTTCATTGTGCATATTTACTTTTCCTAACAATAATTATTGTATATTTCCCTACAGATGTCTGAAATGATTCTGTATTTATTGACAGTCTTCATCCTGCCTCCGTCTCACTGTCCACACACCTGTGAGGGGTTTCCAACCTCCTGCCTGTTGTGTTTAGGTGCTGCAGGGAAAGTCGGGTGTTTGTCTCATTATGTGAAATTACCACAACAACATGAGAGTCAACTAGTTTACATTGAATAGAAAAGTCAGGTGTCATGTGTGTTCGACCAATGACTCATCTTCTAATGCTGTCGTGTGACAGAGGGGGCAGAAAACTAACGTCACTATCCACAACTTGAAACAGAGGCCTGAACTACGAGGCAGGTTCAACATATCAACGATGTCATTCTGTTATCTGGCTTAACTTAACCTGACCAACATCACCATGTGAAGAGGATCACACAGAGTGGGTTAACAGGGTTCTCCAATCCAGCTGTGAGGGTGTCACGTAAATGGGCGGGGTTTGAAGCATCTGACCAATCACAATTGTGGACAAGTGTCCTGGCAGCTTAATAAACAAAGAGCAAATTACAATATGAGACAGATATGAAGAAGTTAAAAAGGCATAATCCATCTGAAAGCTGCTGAATGATGATGGACAGCTGATAAAAAAAATCACAGTGAATGTGTGAATGTTAAAAGGCTTCAAATACTGTGTCCTGCAATAACATCTAAGTACATCTGACTATATTTACAGCAAATTAAAGTGTTTCTTAGATGTATTGTGGAATCAGAATCATATATTTATTGCAAGGTACGTTTTGACATAAAAGGAACTTGTCTCGGTGTCGAAGTGCAAAACTCAAAAAAATTAAACGAAAAATCATATATTGAGAAAAAAACACACAAAAGGCCGGAGATGTGTGAATAAATAATGTCATGATGAAGTATAAAACGATGTTAGTGTAAATGTACACAGTGTAAACAGTGCAGTGTAATATTACAAAGAATACTAATAACTGCGTTAATGTAAGATGCAGGAATAGATGTGATGAGTTCACAGATGTCAGATTACATGTCTCGGTGTGTTTGACATTTAGTCTCATCCTCTCAGCTTCAGCCTGGAGAATTAAAAGTGAATTCAGAGCAGTAGGTAGGTTCACTGTCACATCTTATAAGTACAACAGGTACACGGCTTCAGTGCTTCCTCATCTGTCACCACCACTGCTGTGCTCTGCAGGAATACAGCAGACTAGCTGCTCTCAGTACATCCAGGAACCGTTTCCAAGCTCTGCTCACTGTCTCAGAACCAGAGACACACTGGTATCAACTGGGTTTGGATCCAAAGGAGAGGCATCAGAGAACATCGTGATGTTTCTTCAGCAAACATCTAGAGGAGGATTTAGATGGTTCACCATAGTTTCCTTATCTGTTGACTAAATTAATACTATTCAGGATACTCTCCAACAACATCAATTCAGACAGGACACTCCCAGTTTGTAGCCGAGGTCAGAAACCAGGATGTGCTGTGTTTTAAACATTTTGTCTTCCTCATCAACATGAATTAAACACTACTGCAAAAGTTAATGTTCAGACCTGATAAACTGCCAGCTGAGCGCACCTCCCTCACAGTAATCACACCGTAACGCACATTCAGTGAGCAACACGCACCTCTTTGGCCAGTCTGCGAGCTTCATAGTACGGCCGCGCCTTCTCGATGCAGGCGCCGAGCTGGGAGCCCTGAGCGTTCAGCTTCCTGGCAGAATCCGTGAGAATCCTCCTGTAGCTGGACCTGGCATCCTGGAGGGAGTGCGCGCGCACACGCACACACACACACACACACACACACACACACACACACACGACAAAACACTGCAAATCACATACAGAGAGCACAGCATGACACTGTGGGACAACTGAAGTGATCGGAGGATGAAAAGGCGTAAAACTTTCTGCCCGAGGTCGTTTTTAGATATTTACCGATCACCTGGGGGGACCAGGTAAAGGGGGGGAACTAGGGAGGGGGGAACCAGGTAGAGGAGGGGGGGCCAGGTAAAGTGGGGAACCAGGTAGAGGGGGGGACCGGGTAGAAGGGGGAACCAGGGAAAAGGGGGGAACTAGGTACAGGGGGAACCAGGTAGAAGGGGGAACCAGGTAGAGGGGGGGACCAAGTAAAGGGGGGGGACCAGGTTGAGGTGGGTGACCAGGTAAAGGGGGGGACCAGGTTGAGGGGGGGTGACCAGGTAAAGTGGGGAACCAGGTAGAGGGGGGGACCAGGTAAAGTGGGGAACCAGGTAAAGGGGGGGACCAGGTAGAGGGGGGTGACCAGGTAAAGTGGGGAACCAGGTAGAGGGGGGACTGGGTAGAAGGGGGAACCAGGTAGAGGGGGGGACCAGGTAAAGGGGGGGACCAGGTTGAGGGGGGGTGACCAGGTAGAGGGGGGGACCAGGTTGAGGGGGGAACCAGGTGCAGTGTGACCCTTCACTGTTTAAGCCTGCTACTTGTCTTGTAACACAGCAGCTCATTCGTCCCACACTGTGAACCAATCATGTTTGAGTAACCAGGATACTTATGAACACCAAACAACTCTGAAATACTCACTGGGTCCTTCAGTCATGTAATTTAAATATAAAATGTTAAAATGATCATCAGGACTAAGATTAAAACGTATCCCTTCAGTTTTTGATAAACCAGTGTTAATAAGCCAGATGTGGTCAGGTTTTTTCATGGTAAATTCCTCTGCAGATAAAACAGGAAATACTGCAGGACGCTTTACAAACTATGATCAAAGGAAAGTTCAAAGTTAATGCAGAACCAGTCAGCTGTGAACTCTGTGGGTCACCTCACTGGTTGTAACACCAACATCAAGTGTAAAGAGGTTAAATGAAGTCAATTAAATCCAAATTGAATCATAAAACCCAGTCGGGTTATAAGTGAAAGTCTGACTGCACCTCAGTAGAGAAACAGAAATAGAAAGAGATGACGAGTCAAGAAGACGAGTCAGAGCCCCTGAAGAATGTAAGCCTTTGTTCAGACTGCAGGTCAATCACATCTTTAAGACAGACTGTCCACAGTGTTTTGGATGTGGTGCATCCAGACATCGCCAACATATATACATGGGTTGCCGTGGTAACGACATACGAGCAGCTACGCTGGTGACGCAGCTTTCCAACATGGAAGCTAAGTTGCAGCAGACCTTTTATTTGTTGTCGTCCTCCATAGAGACAAACCTCTGCTCTATGACCGCTCACACGTTCTGTCACTCGGCCTCTGAAAATGACATCATTGTGCGTCTCTTTGCGAGTGACGCAAGAAATCCGATCTGAGCTGGCAGAGCGTTCAGACTGAGACAATCTGTAGAAATCTGACTGAAGTCTCATTTCAAACCTCCACGTGGTTTGAGTCTGATTTGCAAAAATCATTTTTTTTTTTTTATGTTTTTTTTTTTTACTGTCCAGACTTTCAAAAATCATCTGGATCCAACCTGTAAATGACAAAAAACTGATTTGGGCTGGCAGTCTGAACAAAGCTTAAACAGATGGGTTTTTTTTATGTTTAATAATCCAGGATATGATTAAAATTATCATATGACATACATTTATGATAATGAAACACACCAGGAGGTGAGTGAAACTTAATAAAGTTAAGTCTCTAATAAAATACTGATTCCCTGTTGTGTAAACAGATGTGTAAAGATGGATGATCGCGGGGCCCCAGTTGATGTGCGCCCCCGGACCCGGACATGTAGGAACGGCCCTGAGTGCGACAGAAATAACGGGCTCACATCCAGCTGCAGCTCCAGCTTGTTGATCTCGTCACTGGCCTGGTTGAGGTGCTCCAGCTCCTCCTGAGGATAGCGGGGAAACACGAGGTTAGAAGCAGAGCAGAGAGAGCTGAGGAATAAAGCAGCAGCAGAGTCCGGCGGGACATCCGGTGCCCTGCGCTGCCGGCTGCAGGCTGCCCTGCCCGGGTACCAGTCTGTGGCGGGGATGCCTGGAGCCATGTTCACTACAGCGCTGTGACCAGCTGGGTTTAGTAAACATGGCACACGTGCAAACATAACAACGGGTGACCTGTTTAAAATAAGTAATACTTCAATTATTTGGTCACTGACTATTATTTTATAACTTGCCTGAATTCTTGGGTCTAATTCTTCCTCGTATTTTCCGGATTCTTCATCCTTCCCGGTATTTTTCTGGTTCTCAGCCTCTCCGTTACCCCCGCACTGCGCTGTCACCTCCGCGGACTCTTCCTCCACTCCTGTCCGCTTCAGCGTCACGGTGCTTCCCGCTCCGCCTTCCGCCTCTTCCCCCGGGGTCTCCTCTCGCAGACCGGCCGGGTTAGGGCAGCCCGCTCCCCTCGGAGTTTCACGCGAGGTCCCCGGCTCCATTTGCGGCCTGTCGGTTAGCAGCCGTTTCCTGCCGTTAGCCTCCCGGGAAATCACGCCGTCAGAGAGTTGGCGCAGTTTCTCATCCTTCACGTAGAAACATGTCGCCCTGCGTCGGCGTCACAGACATCCTCCGGTCGGCTAACGGAGCCGGGCCGCTGCATCAGTCCGGCAGCACCTGACTCTGCTGCTCTCCTCCGGCGGACTCATCCTCCTACAGACTCGGGCATCTCTGTAAAGTGTGATGGCCTCAGATTTAATGGACGGGGGTCGACTTGGTCCCGTGTTAAATGTGGTGTCCGGTCTGGTCCCGGTCTGGTCCCGGTCTGGTGGGGGTCTCGAGCCCCCCTCCCTCCCCCCATAGGGACCAGCTGCTGTCGCTCCTGTTTTATAACCATAATACTGACTACTCATGTACTTATATCTGATCTCATGGTCACATGGTGTGTTGTTATGAGGTGATTTAGATATTCATGAACGACCAGTGGTTCTGTTGATGGTCCTGTTGATGGTTCTGTTGATGGTTCTGTTGATGGTCCTGTTGATGGTTCTGTTGATGGTCCTGTTGATGGTCCTGTTGATGGTTCTGTTGATGGTCCTGTTGATGGTTCTGTTGATGGTCCTGTTGATGGTCCTGTTGATGGTCCTGTTGATGGTCCTGTTGATGGTTCTGTTGATGGTTCTGTTGATGGTTCTGTCATCACTCAGCATGGAGGCGACCCAAACGTGCACTCACATGACACGTGGTTACAACAGGTGACGTGGTTAAGTAGTTAAAAAAAAAACAGTTGCTAGGCAACAGTATATTAGCTTCACAGCCAACCAAACATGAACTTCCACGAGCTCTAACATTTCTGTAAATGTGAGGAAACACGTCACGACTCGTGAACTGGAGGTTTATAGAAAATGTAGTCGTAACGTGGTGAATACCAGCAGAGGGCGCTGTTCATACGGACTCTTCTCTAACGGTGGACACGAACACACCTGAACGCAGCATCCGCAGAAACCCAGCGGGACTGAGGGCAGAGAGCCCGGATGCGACAGCGACTCACTATCGCCCTCTAACGTACAAATAGGTATTACAAGACAGGACGCATCTGACGTATCACACGTTCAATGTTCACTATGTCGTCATGTAGCTGCTGTTTTTATGGACACTGTTAAATCTTTCTCCAGCTCCTGGTCTGTTGGACTTCTTTCACTGCTGTGCTGTTGATTTCTGTCAAAAACATTAAGTCAGACGCTAATAACAGCTAAATCCACCTTAGCCTTATTTCCTTGTGGGTTAACCACTGACTGAAGTCACTTATACCGAGTACAGATACAGATCACAGACTGGATATAAAAGTGTTTGTAGCTTCAGGTCTGTAAAATGGTTCCAATCCAGAAGTGTCTTCAGCTGCAATACCAGCGAGTGCCACTAGAGGTCGGCTCCAAAAAGCCTCCGGCTCCATAGACTCCCATTCAACTTCTCTCATCAAATCCAAAGTGAATAAAATGTGTCCATCAGTTATCTCGGTGTTGTTAGCTAAAGTCACTCCTTCTTATTAGTTTTCTGGAGGTCCATCTGAAAATAATATGAAATATAAAATATAAATGGGTGTTTTTGGAAGCGTGTCTGTTTGATTGACAGGCCTGTGTAGGGGGACCCGGTGTCCCACTTTCTGTTGGACTGCGCAGCATGTCTCTCCCTCGTCCTGTGTCCCACATTTTGATTGGCTCTAGATGTTAAGTCACCACTACAGCCGTACAGGTCAGCCGACTAGTTAGCTGAGATACTTTACTGAGAAACTACTGCTTCTTATTTTGCTTTCTTTATTGACTTAGCATGGAAGTACGGAAAGGTTTATTCAAACAAAATGTGTACGTAGAGTCCCCCACCTACTGACCTGTACCCTGCTGAGTGTATTGTGTGTTTATTTTCTAAGTTGGAAAGACGTATCAGCATTTTATGATCTTTCAGCATCTCATGTCCCACATTGTCGCCCGAATGTGTTTTCTTGGCGCTGAATTTTGCTCGTTAGGATCTGGTCACCTTAAGTCTGCGGAGCAGTCAGGTTCCCAGTATCGCTGGGCGGAGCATATTGTCCTCAGGTTTCCAATCAGATCAGTCAGACCCACAGCTCCCTCCGTCCAAATATGGTCACTTCTGGGTCTGTGCAGACTCATTAGGCTTAGATGGGAATACAAACACTGAGAAAAGTGCCTTTGGTTTCAACATGGTATAATACAGCTAATTAAAAGACTGAAAATTTTAAATCAGAAAAGTATGAAGGGGAAAATGCCTCTGGATTCTTCATCCTGCGGTTAGAGGTGTCTCATCCTTCCACATTAAGCCTCATGGAGATATTTGTTCTAATTTTAACCATAAATCGGTCTCTTCTGACAGTTGTATGTGTTGCAGATACAATCTGACAGAATCGGTTGTTTCACTTCCAGTTTGAAGAGCGTCACAATATTATCGACAACAACATGGATGACGGCAGATCGTTTTGTTGATGAGTAGTTTTTAACTCATCTGCTCCCAGGACATTTACAGGAGATATTTCATCACATGACTAGTGTACCAGCGGGTACCTTCATATAACGTGGGCACATTATAATGACCCATGTTGAGACTTCGCTGCATACAGTATGCAAGAAAACATTTCATCATCGACTCTCCTGCAAATAAACCACTGTAACTACTCAAAGAGGAAAGAACGAGCAGTTGGTTCTGTTTAACCAAAACACATGAAAGTCAGCATTTAATAAAACATACATCTCCATCGTCCTATAACACTGAGACCCTGTGGAGAGGGAGAGGCGTGACATCACAGGAAGAAAATGTCCTCAGGTGTGACATCACCGCTCCTCCGGGTCCAGTTAGGTGTGAGTTCGCTGTCGTTTCCAGAACCTCTTGACCTCGCTGTGTCCCTGCGGGGTCACCACCATCACCCTGTGAGCCACGTCCTGCCACACCAGACAGCCCAGACCCTGCAGCACAACCAGCGCGTTACACAGCGGACAGGATGGGGGTTCACAACAGGTAACTGTGGAGGGATCTTCCTCACATCAGCAAGTAAAAGCAGACACAAAAGAAGAAATAAACGGAGTAAAGAAAGCACCAGTCTCATCCTCATCCCTGGCCCTCCTGCTCCAACGCGATAGCAACTATTACAGTGTCATTAAAGAACGAGACGGCTCATTAGGACTCCGGTTCGTTTTACACTCGGCAGGTCAAATAGTTATGATAACTTTATGCTCCTAAAAGTGACCGCAGAAATCCAGGAGCCGGGCAGCATCCCTCATAAAGGGGCCGTTAGCAAAGCTAGCCAGTGAGTCAGAGACTGATGAGTTAACCTGCGGTTCAGGTTGTGTTGAGTGTTCGGTTGGTCCATCAGTCACAGAGCACTTACTGACAGAGAGGACCGGATCTTCAAGCAAATGTAAATTCATTTCAACCGGATCAAGAGACCTGCCATTTCCTCACTGGTAGAAAAGAAAAGCCGTTCTGATCTCCACATGGACTACAAACAGGAACCAGAACACTTCCAGGTCTGGTCCCACTCCTTCACATTATTATTTATAGTGCAGATATGTGTTTATAGGTCGGGGTTGATGAAGGCTGTCGGAGGAGTTATGACATCATATCCTGATATGTGCTGAAAACAGTTTTTAACATGAACACTGGGCTTCCAGGAGAATCTTCTCTGGACCCGTGGTACCAGCTGGACGTCTGTCTGCAGTCTCGCTGTAGTACACCGAACTCCTTGTGTGAGACTCCTGGATGAAGTGCGTCCTGTGAGCACCTGGTTGGCCTCAGCCACTAAATAAGACTCGTGTCGTAATGACCACTGATTCCTTTTGGCCATAAAGTGTTTGTGTGATTTTAGCAGCGTCAGTTTGAAGAATCACGCTCGAAATCTACAAATAAGATGTGCAATTATAGAAATAAAAGAGTGACAGCGGAAAACAGCGTTGAAGCATGAAGGAGTCAACACGGATCAATGGTAGAAAAAAACAGTTGAATATGAAACATGTTATTGTGTTGACATGTATTTAGGAAACAGAATCCAACCTGAGCTCTGTCTCGCAGCACCTCGAAGTCAGCCTGGGACAGGAACTGGTTGTAGAGGACTCCTGAGGACAGGTGAGACACAAGTTCAAAGGTCATCCTCTCTGGTCCCGGGTACAACCGCTCAGACAGCATCAGTTACCCTTCAGCTCTATCAGCAGGGCCGTGTAATGTGGCCAGCACAAACAAATAATGAATTCTGGGTAACAACTACTGTGTTACTTCATGTATAAGGGACCCTGTTTCCAGCTGACAGTATCAGTCCTTCCTCATCCGTCCTGGTGATCAGATCACAGCTGGTCAGATAAAGAACAGCTGTGATCATGAACAATCGGACCTGTTCAGGTCCCATTCAGAGGAGGTCTGAGTCACATGTGGCCATTTTGTCTTTGCAATGTGTCTTCAGTCGGTCCTCTGACATCCTCTGAATAAAGACTGAACATAAACACAGCTCCTTTTGGTGTCTGACCCGCTGCTTCCACATGTTACCGTCACCTTACAGCAGCTGCCCGAGTTGTTTTTGTTCCATCAAGTGATAAAAGAGATGTACAGGAACTCGTTTCACCAAAGCCTCCTCTAGGTTTATCTTTTTCCTACCAGTGTAACAGCAGACTCATGTCGTACTCACCACACAGCTGCTTTTATCAGTCACTTCTACATGCAGCTCTTTTATTACTGTTGAGAACATCACGACTCCTCCTTCACTAATGACTAAACGCTTCTTCCTTCTTTACTTTCTTCTGCCAGAAAACTCATTTTGTAAAGATGTTTCAGATTTGGAGCCGACCAGGACAAGAGGCCCTTTAATCCACCGTATGTGATCAAAAACACGAGAACCAGCTGAGGTTCTGGTCCACGTGGGAGCAGCAGAGCAGGACATGACCGCTGGAATCAGTGCAGAAGAAATATACAACAGGGACAACATAGAGGAAGTGTCGGGTTTCCATTAACAGCAAATTAAAAGGAGGAACAGGAGACGTGGTACTACAACATGACCACCCACACACACACACACACACACACACACACACACACACACACACACACACACACACACACACACACACACACACACACACACACACACACACACACACAGAAAGAGAGCGAGAGAGAGAGAGAAGAACGCTCACCCTCAGTGAACTGCAGTCGATCTCTCTCCAGCTCCCACAGTCTGATCTGATCCGTGATAGTTGAAGGCAGCACCGTGGTCTGAGGAACACGGTTCAGAGGGGTTAAAGGTCAGACCCAGACTATTGGATCAGAGTTGAGTATCAGAGGACTGGATGGGTTTCTGTACCTGAGTGAGCATCACAGGATGAGCTCTGGTCCTCAGGAAGTGGATAATCTGGAAGAAATCATTGAAAACATTTATCAGATGGATTCATGTTCATGATGACTCTTCCATGAACGCAGAGGTTCGTCATGGAGGTCCACAGGCTTCTGTTCAACGTCCGATATTTGTATTATACATGATTCACTGAGGCCAGATGAGGAAACACTGCGTACATTTTCACCGCTGACGTGCAGCTACTAAAAGACAAAGTCCTGGTCAGATAAAATGGTACCTCTGAATGTAATTACATAAATCTGAATCTCTTCAGAAACAACTACAAATGAAGATGAAAAACCACACCTGGGATAATCGTGAAATGATATAAACACTAAACGTGCCCTGGACACCGTTACTGACTCCCTTCTTACTTACATATAATGCCAGCGTCTGAACGTTTCTGTCTAGCTGCTTCTTCCTGAACCTCTCCCCATCTTCACTGCTCTCTGAAATCATCTTTTTTATACACAATCATGTTACTGATCTGTTGCCATGGTAACATAATTAGTTGTGAGATTTTGATTAGGTGTTTTTTTTTTTTAATCTTTACACAACTTTTCCAGTCTTTTGTTGACCCTGTCGTGTTACTGACATCAAATTAAAAAATTCTCCATTTCAACATTTTATATTTTGTCTTTGGTCTAGTTTCAATTAAATTAGGGTTTATGGGATTTGCAAATCATTGCTTTCTGTTTTTATTTTCATTTACACAGCGTCCCAACTCTTTTGGAAACGGGGCTGTAAATTCAGGTCAATATTTATGTGCAGCGGTTTGTGTCTGTTATGTTTCACTATAGAGAAGCATTTTTTTGTTGCTTCAAATCTTTCTCCTTACATAAACAGCCCTTAATGACCAGGCTCCACCTCTCAGTCACTCCACCACATCATGATCACAGAAATGAATGCAAATTACACCAATCTCCACAATACTTGCAGATGTTTTTGCTAAATTCCTCCTCAATAAAAGGTCCCAGTTGAAGCTGTATTAAAAATGTTACAGCTCAGAGGAAGTCTGCCCAAACCGGAACTCTTCATCTGCAGTCAGTCAACCTCTCCTCATCATCAAAACCACATGCTGGTTCACCACAAAAAAAACCATCAGAACAGAGGGTTTCTGGGAAATATGGTCTTCTCTTTAGGCTGCCACAGTTTTATAAACGCGACAGTTTTCTGCAGTCTCAGCTGTAAGAGATTAAACTTTGGTTTTATACGGACAATATGTCAGTATGTGTAGAACAGATGTGATTTAAAGAGAATTTAAAACACTAGTTTGGTGGATATAATTCACACTGCAGATACAGACTGTCCGCTCCGTAAAGACACGTCACATATTTTCATAACTTTGAGTTCTGTTGTTCTTTAAGTTCTGGAAAAGATAAACCAGATGAATTCTTCAGGTTAGATTCCTCCACCTGGATGAGTGGTGTGTGCAGTAGCAGAGTACCTGTTGTGCTGTGATGCCGTTGGCGATGGCCTGTTGCACAGACTCCCTGGTCAGATGAGCCACCACCACGTTGGGGAAGCGGTACAACATCTCACTGAAGAGAGCCACCAGAGCAATCTGAAGCTCCGAGTCTGTCAGGAACACAAACACAGACAGCTCAGGTTCTGTCAGCCAAGTGGTAAAAAAATACAGGACACGTTTGATAAATGATCTTACAACATCGATTCCAGAACAGTTAAGACGCGGTGTAAAATTTAATTAAAAACAGAATGCAATCATTTTCAAATCTCAGAAACTCATATTTTATCGAAAATAAACCAAAGACAACATATAAAATGTTGAAACTGAGAAATGTTATTGTTTTATAAAAAAAATATCTGTTCATTTTTAATTGGATGGCAGCAACATGTCTCAAAAAAGTTGGGACAGGATCAACAAAAGACTGGAAAAACTGTGTAAAGATAAAAAAAAATTAAAAAAAAACCTCCTGGTGGAACATCTTACAACTAATTAGATTAATTGGCACCAGATCAGTAACATGATTGGGTATTGTGGTGGTGGGGTGTGGTTAGCTCAGCTGCAGGGGGAGAGAGTGATGGAGTGGTTCAGGGAACGATGCCGAGAGGAGGAGAATTGGCGCAGCTGAACTGAATCAGGGGATTGTTTTCTCTCCTTGATAAGTGAGCAGGACCTGGTGAGGGTCCTGCTCACACTGGCCAGTGGAGGTTCCTCGGAGATACAAATGACCCGCTGAGCCACAAAGTTCATTTTACGGTTCCTTTTATTCCTTCACACACACACACACACACTTGCTGCTCTCCTGCCCTGTCTCCGAGCGTCCGTCCAGTCGCTGCCTTTCCTTCCTCCTCACCAGGTCCTGCTCACTTATCAAGGAGAGAAAACAATCCCCTAATTCAGTTCAGTTGCGCCAATTCTCCTCCTCTCGGCACCGTTCCATGAACCACTCCATCACTCTCTCCCCCCTGCAGCTGAGCTAACCACACCCCGCCACCACAGGTATAAAAAGATCTTTTCAGAGAAGCAGAGTCTCTCAGCAGTGAAGATGGGAAGAGGTTCACCACTCTGTGAAAGACTGAGTGGGAAAATAGTTCAACAAAGTTAAAGAGGAGAGGGACCATCCAGCTTGTTATCAGCGCTCAGTTCAAAAGCCAGCATCTGTGATGGTACAGGGATCCATTAGTACACATGGCATGGGTAGCTTGAACATCTGGAAGGAAGCATTAATGCTGAATGTGTTATGTGCAACATATGCTGCCATCCAGACAACGTCTCTTTCAGGGAAGGTCTTGTTTATTTCAGCAGAACAACATCCAACCACATTCTGCACGTATTCCAACAGCATGTCTCCGTAGTAGAAGAGTCCGCTGATAAACTGACCTCCTGCAGTCCACATCTGTCAATCATTGAAAACATCTGGAGCATCAGGACATGCAAAATACAACCAAGGAGACCCTGAACTGTTGAGCAGCTGAAATCCTATACCAGGCAAGAATGGGACCACATTTCACTTTTAAAACTCCAGAAACTGGTCTCCTCAGTTCCCAAACGTTTACAGAGTGTTGTTAAAAGAAGAAGTGATGCAACACAGTGGTGAACATGATCCTGTCACAACTTTTTAGAGACGTGTTGCTGCCATCAAAATCAAAATATTTTTCATAAAACAAACATATTTCTCCATTTTAACATATGATAAGTTGTCTTTGGTCTATTTACAATCAACTATGTGTTTAAATGATTTGCAAATCATCACTTTCTGTTTTTCTTTACATTTTACACAGCATCCCAACTTTTGTGGAAACAGGGTTGTAAGTGTTGAAGGTGCTGGTGTTTCCTCCTGCTTCCTGTCATTACATCCTGACTGCAGTTCTGTACCCGACCCACAGACAGGTCGCTGAAGTCCGTCTGAACGTCTTACAGAACCTCAGAAACAACATGAAGAAGCATTTCTCTCCAGATGTTGATAATGTCTGAGAACTGTGAGTGCTGACTGTCTGTACTGTGGCTGAAATCTTACAGGAAGTCTGAAGTGTAAATGATTACACTCTGGTGCACTTCACTTGTATCAGATTCTTTGAAACACATCATATCAGAGATAAAGAAACCCCCAGCTGGCAGCCTCTCGCTGTAATAAGAGACACTTCAACAATGATTTAAAACATGATGTAAAATGCAGCATGAAAATCTTCTGGTGCTCAGACGTACTTGTGTAGGCGTAGATACGATAATTGGTTTCTACCACAATGAAGCCTGCATCTCCAGCACCAGAGGTGGAAGCCAGGCTGGAGGAGGAGGAGGACGAAGAGGAGGAGGAGGAGCTGGTAGTGACTCCTGCAGCCAGAGTGATTGCCAGTCTGGTGGGGTAGTACCTCCTCGACTTCCTCTGATGACACAAGATGGAAGAGTTACCAAAAGCTTCATATACTTACCACATACATCTGAAATCAGTCTTACATTTCAATCAATAAACTCTGCTTTGTTAAAATGAATCATCACATTCATCAGTCGCATGATAGTTTCTGCAAATGTAAAATGTTCTGTAATGATGTAACTCAAAGAGCTTTTTCCTCAGTTTTGAGCCCTTTTTTTGGATCCTAAATCTGTTGCATTCAGTCTGGGGGGGATCTCCAAGTCTGTTTTGTCTGCTGAGCACCTGAATACTTTTACTACTTCTACTGATCACGACTCTCACCTCTATAAAATATTCATAAAATAATCCGGTTCAGAAGCCAAAAGTGAAATAAAATCAAACCATGACCAGTAAATCTAAATTAGAAACAGCCACAGGCCTGACTGCACTGTGATGCCCACAAGGTCATGTTGTCTAACACAAATGATCAATTATTAAGAGAAAAATTCAAAAACGGATCACGTATATTTTGGCATAAATATCCAATAAAAAAAACCTCAGATAGATCTGATGTGAGTCTGAAGGTGGCTGCATGTCCAGTGTACAAAGATGAGCTCATCGTGGAGGTTAAAGCAGCTGGATGATGTCTTCTTGGCTCTGAAGGAGCTTTGTCTGACAAAATCCCCCCCTCCCGATGATCTTTGGCCCCTGCCCTCACCCCAAACCATATGACAGGCTAATAAGCATTTCCCAGCATGCCCTCTTCCTTTGTTTTGAGAATAAAGCTACCAAATTAAATACGTCTAAGCGACGGTTTGAAATAACATTTATTTTTAATATAATTTTTCCATTTAGACAAAGATAAATAAAATAGGTTATGATAGTAAACCATAAGTGCACAAAATGGGAGGGTAGTATATAACAATCATGAGTCCTGTGACCATGAATGAATTTCACTGAGCTGACTGACTGAGCTCGATGGAAACTACTAAACTGTAAAAACAAAGACATTAATAAAATAATCAGACTGTAACAATAGCTTATCTTTATGTAAATTACCTTTTATATCAAGTATCAAGGAGCTATATGCTGCCCATAATCGATGATGTCATAATGTGACTCCCACTGGAATTATGTTCAACAGATGTTCTTTTGACCACAATCATTGTTGAGTGAAAGTCTGATATGGTGACGGCCTACTTTTATAATCTGTTACTTCCAAGTCCTCCAATTTACTGAAAATACGACACTATAATACTGAAGTACCATTTTAAAATGTACGTACTGAAATGGTACTTTTCATTTGTTATTGTTCCTTCTGTGATGTGTAACTTTTACAATAATCTACAATACATCTTGAATATATCTTTCATAGATAGATAATTTTTCAACATTATCTACAGCTGAATGTCAGCAGAACATAAGAACCAGAGTTCACTTTAATGTCTACCATCAGTGTGCTGAGACTGAAGTGGCCCAGCTGACCGTGAGGATCATCTCAGACAGTAGTTAGACTCCCGGAGGTCTACGTGTGTCGTCTCAGAGTCTCACCTTCCTCTGGAACACCAGTCCAAACTCCCGAAGGTGCTGCAGGAAGGTGAGCAACGACTCACTCATCCCCTCCACCGAGTAATCCTGCAGCACACAGGCAGCACAGCATCAGTCACAACACAGGAACACAGACTGAACGAGTAACTCAAACCTCTGACCGCTGCACACACACGCATAACCGCTAGGAAGGTCCAACAGAACCACTCACTCTGCCCAGAGTTGAGAAGCTGAGCTGGAATAAGAAGGACAAGATCTCCACCAGTTCCATCCCTCTGGACTGCAACAGACAAAACAGGATATACATATCAGGAGATGTTATCAAATTAATGCCCTTATTAAATAATTAGCAAGCATAAAATAACAAAAATAGTTTCAGGTAAAAAACTGTGAGGTGGTGTGAAGTAGCCGGACTCTAACGAGGGGTTTAGAGGTTTTAGGAGGACCACCGCTGATTCTGTCCCGGCTGTGGACTCTAGCGAGGATGCACGATGCTCTGCAGGATGGTGGTGACCCGACCTGTGCAGGTCGAGAGCTGCTGCCCTGAGTTCAAGTAATGAACAGGGAGACTGGAGCGGTGACTGTGGAGGGGTCCGATCACCTGACCCCTCAGATCACTGACATCTTTCCTCTTCAATGTTTTAAAGGATCAGGATTATTTTACACTCAAGACTTTGAACTCCCTGCCTCCCTCTGAGGTGTCGAGGGACACGTGGTCATCCCATTGGGACTGGAGGGTGTTTCAGACCGAGACATCTGTCTTCCAGGGGAAGTACACATCCCTGTTGGCTACAGCCTCTCTCAGGGGACGACCGCACTCATCCTATGTACTTTTTTCATATCTAATCATTTCTATAAATAAAGATCTGATGTCAGGTTTGATATGAACATCTTTGTCCTGTTTCACTTCGTAATATTCTATTCAAGCCATCTTCAAATGAAACACCACATCCTTACTGAACTGTTCTACCAGGTCAATACAAACTCTTGCAATCACTCAGGTCATGAGTCCAATTCTGGACACCGATATTAAAGTCTCTTTGGATTAAAAAATATTTCATTTAGTCACCGGCTCACTTACTTTGTGTGTAAGAGTTGTAAAAATAAAAGTTGTAGAATCTGTCTAACCTGAGTTCAACAGTGTTACAGGAGCTACAGAGGAGCTGCTTTTTCACTCGATATGATGTTAAACCCGTAATCTACCAGTCACCAGGAACTAATACACACCTGATGGGGAATTCATGTTGTAAAATCATTGCTTTTTATTTTGTGACCTCTATAAAAACCAGAAACAGATACACACAATGTCCACTCTGTGTCCCACTGCACCTGGAGGTATTTAGTTCAAAGCTCAGTGACCTCAATGAAGTTCTGGCTCTAGTTGCTAGGCAACTGACAACAGAAATGATGAATGAACACCTCTGTGACCCACAGAGCTGTGACTCTAGTGTGCAATTATATTTGTGATGATAATTGTCTGACAGAGATATGTATCCAATATACTGCAGTGCTTTAACATGAAGCTCTTTGATTCCTTCTGTCCTCTCTCTGATGGAAGAGACACAATGATCTATGGTCACATTATTCAGAAGATTACTGTAAATGTTACTGTAAATGATCAGATCTGACAGAACAAACAGTGACTGCTGCTCCTTTATTCAGGATTCTTTCACCTCCAGCAGGAAGCAGACAGTCTGTCCAGCAGCTCTGTCACTGATCTGAGCGCTGCATGTCTGGTGGTCAGTGTGATGACAGACTCTGAGGATCCAGAGTTAATCTATGACCGCAGCAGATGACTCACTCACCTGAGCAGTTTTGAGGTACTGCAGAGTGAAGTACCACAGCTGAGAGGCTGTGTCCAGCAGGAGGAACTGGAAACCTGCTGAGGTGATGTAGGGTGCCTCCCCCGCCTCACTGACAACCACAGAGGACAGCATGAGGTACAACAGAGCTCACTTGGGACACGTCTTTAATTCTTACTATCATCACACAGTGACACATGAAAATGTTCATGAAAATCATATTTTTGATGAGCCCCAGCTGGATCTGGAGATCTGACCGTGTACCTTTTCATGAGGCCTGCTTGGACCAGCAGCTGGGCCAGGTCCTGGCTGACGGCACTGGGAGACCCCACCATGAACTGCAGGATCACCTCCCAGCGCTCCATGGCGTAGCGGTCCAGACTCTCGATGTCCAGACTCTCGATGTCCCGGGCGTGGCGGTCCGGACCCAGAGAGCTCCCCTCGTCCGCCCAGGCTTGGCCGCTGGGAGAGGACACAGCAGGGAAAGGGTTAACGTGGTCTGACAGGTTCGCATCCTGTAACTGACCACATCCTGGCTGCAAGCAGGCAGCAAGTGGGTTTGACATTTCCACAACAGGTGAACCGTCGGTCAGGTGACCAGGTTACATCTCTGAGCCGTGTGTGTGCATCCAGTCTCACTGCTGACTGAACAGTTTGTGAGGACAGAGGCGTGTTTGATCGCAGTGATCAGAGCAGAAGACGTACCCGCCCAGCAGAGCCGTCCTCACGTTGTCTTTGAACACGGGGTTTAAGATGTAGCCCTGCAGACCACCCTGCAGCTGCTGAATGTGCCAGAGACGGAGTCCTGTCAGCACCAAGACACACTCATCATGATCCCTGCAGGAAGAAGACGGAGGCAGAAAAACAGTGAGGACAGCTGTGAGCACTGCAGGACGTTTATTTACTTTCACCATGAGGATGTTTAAAGGTGCAGTATGATATAATGATCATTATAATGACACCGACAGCCAGGACGAAGAGACGGACTCACTTCTGACTGTCTTTCTTCACCCACAGAGCCACAGCAGCCTGCGGGAGAGGCTGATCCACGAACAGCATGCGCATCACGTAGTTCTTGGCCAGAGAGGGGAGTTCCCTGTGGAGCATCAGACAGTCACATGTTCATGTCTACATACATACATAGGTGTGGAAAAAGTGTTTGCCCACGTCCAGATTTCTTATTTTTTTGCATGTTTGTCACACTTAAATGTTTCAGATCATCAAACAAATTTAAATATTAGTCAAAGATAACACAAGTAAACACAAAATGCAGTTTTTAAATGGAGGTTTTTATTATTAAGGGAGAAAAACAATCCAAACCCACATGGCCCTGTGTGAAAAAGTGTTTCCCCCCTAAACCTAATAACTGGTTGGGCCACCCTCAGCAGCAACAACTGCAATCAAGTGTTTGTGATAACTTGCAATGAGTCTTTTCCAGCTGTGGAGGAATGTTGGCCGACTCATCTTTCCAGAGTTGTTGTAATTCAGCCACATTGGAGGGTTTTCCAGCACCAACCTCCTTTTTAAGGTCATGTCACAGCATCTCAATAGGATTCAGGTCAGGACTTTGACTAGGCCACTCCAAAGTCTTCATTTTGTTTTTCTTCATCCATTCAGAGGTGGACTTGCTGGTGTGTTTTGGATCATTGTCCTGCTGCAGAACCCAAGTTGGCTTCAGCTTGAGGTCACAAACAGATGGCCGGACGTTCTCCTTCAGGATGTTTTGGTAGACGGTAGAATTCATGGTTCCATTTATCACAGCAAGTCTTCCAGGTCCTGAAGCAGCAAAACAGCCCCAGACCATCACTACCACCACCATGTTTTACTGTTGGTATGATGTTCTTTTTCTGAAATGTGGTGTTACTTTTACTCCAGATGTAACGGGACACACACCTTCCAAAAAGTTCAACTTTTGTCTCGTCAGTCCACAGAGTATTTTCCCAAAAGTCTCGGGGATCATCAAGATGTTTTCTGGAGAAATGAGACGAGCCTTAATGTTCTTTTTGCTCAGCGGTGGTTTTGGTCTGGGAACTCTGCCATGCAGCCATTTTTGCCCAGTCTCTTTCTTATGGTGGAGTCATGAACACTGACCTGAACTGAGGCAAGTGAGGCCTGCAGTCCTTTGGATGTTGTTGTGGGGTCTTTTGTGACCTCTCGGATGAGTCGTCTCTGCTCTCTCGGGGTAATTTTGGTCGGCCGGCCACTCCTGGGAAGGTTCACCACTGTTCCATGTTTTCTCCATTTGTGGATAATGGTTCTCACTGTGGTTCTCTGGAGTCCCAAAACTTTAGAAATGGCTTTAGAACCTTTTCCAGACTGATAGATCTCAATTACTTTCTTTCTCATTTGTTCCTGAATTTCTTTGGGTCTTGGCATGATGTCCAGCTTTTGAGGATCTTCTGGTCTCCTTCACTTTGTCAGGCAGGTCCTATTGAAGTGGTTTCTTGATTGAGAACAGGTGTGGCAGTAATCAGGCCTGGGTGTGGCTCGAGAAATAGAACTCAGGTGTGATAAACTACAGTTAAGTTATGTTTTAACAGGAGGGGACAAACACTTTTTCACACAGGGCCATGTGGGTTTGGATTGTTTTTTCTCCCTTAATAATAAAATCCTTTATTTAAAAACTGTATTTTGTGTTTACTTGTGTTATCTTTGACTAATATTTAAATTTGTTTGATGATCTGAAACATTTAAGTGTGACAGACATGCAACAAAATTGGAAATCAGGAAGGAGGCAAACACTTTTTCACACCACTGTACATACATACATACATAAATACATATATACATACAGCATACATACATACATACATACATACATACATACATACATCATACATACATCATACATACATCATACATACATACATACATACATACATACATACATACATACATACATACATACATACATACATCATACATACATACTACATACATACATACATCATACATACATACATCATACATACATACATACATCATACATGCATACATCATACATACATCATACATACATACATATATACATACATCATACATACATACATCATACATACATACATCATACATACATCATACATACATACATACATACATACATACATACATACATACATACATACATACATCATACATATACATACATCATACATACATACATCATACATACATACATCATACATACATACATACATCATACATACATACATACATCATACATACATACATACATACATCATACATACATCATACATACATACATCATACATACATCATACATACATACATCATACATACATACATCATACATACATACATACATACATCATACATACATACATCATACATACATACATACATCATACATACATACATACATACATCATACATACATACATACATACATACATCATACATACATCATACATACATACATCATACATACATACATACATACATATATACATACATCATACATACATACATACATCATACATACATACATACATCATACATACATACATACATACATACATCATACATACATACATACATACATACATACATACATACATCATACATACATACATACATCATACATACATACATCATACATACATCATACATACATCATACATCATACATACATACATCATACATACATACATCATACATACATACATCATACATACATCATACATACATACATATATACATACATCATACATACATACATCATACATACATCATACATACATACATACATCATACATACATACATCATACATACATACATACATACATACATACATCATACATACATACATCATACATACATACATCATACATACATACATACATACATACATCATACATACATATACATACATACATCATTCATACATACATACATACATACATACATACATCATACATACATACTTACATCATACATACATCATACATACATACATACATACATCATACATACATACATACATCATACATACATACATACATACATACATACATCATACATACATACATACATACATACATACATACATACATCATACATACATCATACATACATACATCATACATACATACATACATCATACATACATACATCATACATACATACATCATACATCATACATACATACATCATACATACATACATCATACATACATCATACATACATACATCATACATACATACATACATCATACATACATACATCATACATACATCATACATACATACATACATACATCATACATACATACATACATACATACATACATCATTCATACATACATACATACATCATACATACATACTTACATCATACATACATCATACATACATACATCATACATACATACATCATACATACATCATACATACATACATACATACATACATCATACATACATCATACATACATACATACATACATCATACATACATACATCATACATACATACATCATACATACATACATACATACATACATCATACATACATACATACATCATTCATACATACATACATACATCATACATACATCATACATACATCATACATACATACATACATACATACATCATACATACATACATACATCATACATACATACATACATCATACATACATACATACATCATACATACATACATACATACATACATCATACATACATCATACATACATACATCATACATACATACATATATACATACATCATACATACATACATCATACATACATCATACATACATACATACATACATCATTCATACATACATACATACATACATACATACATACATCATACATACATACTTACATCATACATACATACATACATACATACATCATACATACATACATCATACATACATACATACATACATACATACATCATTCATACATACATACATACATACATACATACATACATACATACATACATACATCATACATACATACATCATACATACATCATACATACATACATCATACATACATACATACATCATACATACATACATCATACATACATACATACATACATCATACATACATACATCATACATACATACATACATACATACATACATACATACATACATACATACATCATTCATACATACATACATACATCATACATACATACTTACATCATACATACATCATACATACATACATCATACATACATACATCATACATACATCATACATACATACATACATACATACATACATCATACATACATCATACATACATACATACATACATCATACATACATACATCATACATACATACATCATACATACATACATACATACATACATACATACATACATCATACATACATACATACATACATACATCATTCATACATACATACATACATCATACATACATCATACATACATACATCATACATACATACATCATACATACATACATACATACATCATACATACATACATACATACATCATACATACATACTTACATCATACATACATCATACATACATACATCATACATACATACATCATTCATACATACATACATACATACATACATCATACATACATACATACATCATACATACATACATACATACATCATACATACATCATACATACATACACATACATACATATATACATACATCATACATACATACATCATACATACATCATACATACATACATACATACATACATACATACATACATACATACATACATACATACATCATACATACATACTTACATCATACATACATACATACATACATACATCATACATACATACATCATACATACATACATACATACATACATACATACATACATACATCATACATACATACATACATACATACATACATACATACATCATACATACATATATACATACATCATACATACATACATCATACATACATACATACATCATACATACATACATCCATCATACTATACGTCCTGTGTTGTCTCCGTCCTACCTGTAGACAGCCAGACATGTCGCCGGGTGGTTGTACAGTCTGTCCAGTAGCTCCGGACTCAGCTCGCGCAGGTAGTCGTGCAGGTTCTTACACTGCAGCTGGACCCGCAGCTTCATGACGGGTCAGAAGACGAAACACTCCGGTCTCCGGTCCCCAGTCTCCGGTCTCCGGTCCCCGGTCCCCAGTCCTCACCCCGGAGCAGACCGTCGCACCGCGGCCCGCTGAGAACTGCACACATGTAATGTTGTCTGGTTATCACCGAGCAGAGACGGAGAGCTGTGACATGTGACTCTGCAGCTGCTCCTCTCTGGATCAGATGGATCTTCAACGGAGAACTTGTATTTGAGAGCTGATTCCTGAATGATGTCTTTAACGTCCTGGTTCCATCCAGGACAGCCCGTCACATTAAAACACTTCGGAGCTTTAGCGGGTTCAACATGTGAGTGTAAGAAGCGGATATTAAACTTGTTTTTTACCGTGACGACAGATATGAATTCTCGAAGAGTTCCTCACTGTTTCAATCACTTTGTACAAACTATGTGCATTGTGACGCTTGGCATGTTTCTCATGTTCAAGTGGCCATGTTTCCAGGTCACGTGACCGCAATTGTGCGTCCTTATTGGTCCTCTTCTTCTTTAGCTATTTTCATTGGCGGTCGTTGGATAACTTGAGGATCGCAGCAGCGCCACCTGCTGCAGTGAGACTGAACGAACAAGATCCTCGATGTGACTGAATTTGAATGTGCTGTGTAAAACTACTGCAGTTAATTATTGTCACCCTGGTAGATTACTAATGAGTAACAAAGAGATGAAGTATGTAATAAACTAAGTGTTCTCCACTGGTTGGGAATATAAAGGATCACGTGATTAATACACAAACATAACAGGAGACTGAAGGCCTCATTTGATTTGACAACACATTGATAAACACTGACATCCTCCTCATGTTTTCTGAGATCATTTTGCTCCTTTGAACAGATCGTAGCTAAATCTTGACATTTCCTTCGTGAAGCTGCTGTGAACGCTCTGAGCTGTGGCAGAGAAGAACTGACTTTTCCTTTCCTCCCATGATCCTCAGCTGATCTCTTCAGTCCCTCCAGCTTTCCTCCCTGATGCCACTAAAGCCACCTGAAGGTAGTCGTCATGAGTCCCATCGCTCCCCAGAAGAACTCCTCTAACGTGTGCTGATGGTCCGTTTGAGTCTCGGCCTCCCGCTTCCCTCTAACAGTGAGTGTTGGACTTCTGTCTGATCATGTACACGGTCCTTTTTATTGAATCTCAGTTTTACAAAGTAAATTTGTTAAATACCCCAAGATAATAATAAAAAAAAAAAAAAAAACCTGAAAGGCGCTTTAAGAAGGTTTTATTAGAAACAGCTTCAGTTGTATAAATGTCACATGTTGAACATAGTTCATTGTGAAGTTTAACAAACTCTACCAGAACTCAGCAACAGCAGATCAGATGACCTGAATCCTCACAGAAAGGTGTAGGTGTGTGTGTGTGTGTGTGTGTGTGTGTGTGTGTGTGGGGGGGGGGGGGGGGGGGGGGGGGGAGGGGGGGGGGCTGTTTAAAAGGCGTGATGCAGGCGTGTTCAGGCAGCGGAGGAGAACACAAGCGGAGTTTCTTGTCAGGAGTCCTCCTTCTCCTGAAACCTACAACAGAAGTCATGAGGATCAGATAAGGACACACACACACACACACACACACACACACACACACACACACACACACACACACACACAGAGTGTGGTTACCTGCAGTGGATGCAGGTGAAGAAGACCGTCTGTCCTTCGTCTGCTGATCTCATCTGTCTGGCGTGATAAACCATCCCTTCTTTATGACAGCGAGGGCAGCGACGGTCAATCTACAAGGACAACAGGAGTGATGTCATCATCTGTCTGTCTGATGACTAACAGACAGACAGGTTGACAGACAGACAGACAGACAGACAGACAGACAGCTCTTCTCACCGCAGGACCCTTCAGCTCAGAGTCGTCTTCGGCTCCCAGAGAAACTGACGACTGTTCCAGCGGGTTGAAGACGACTGTTGAGCAGATCTTCTGACTGGAGAACTCTGGAACCATGAAAACATGAAACCATGAAGATAATGAATCCATGAAGATAATGAAACCATGAAGATAATGAATCCATGAAGATAATGAAACCATGAAGATAATGAATCCATGAAGATAATGAAACCATGAAAACATGAAACCATGAAGATAATGAATCCATGAAAGCATGAAACCATGAAGATAATGAATCCATGAAGATAATGAAACCATGAAGATAATGAATCCATGAAAACATGAAACCATGAAGATAATGAATCCATGAAAGCATGAAACCATGAAGATAATGAATCCATGAAAGCATGAAACCATGAAGATAATGAATCCATGAAGATAATGAAACCATGAAGATAATGAATCCATGAAGATAATGAAACCATGAAGATAATGAATCCATGAAAGCATGAAACCATGAAGATAATGAATCCATGAAACCATGAAGATAATGAATCCATGAAGATAATGAAACCATGAAGATAATGAATCCATGAAAACATGAAACCATGAAGATAATGAATTCATGAAGATAATGAAACCATGAAGATAATTCCCTCTCACCCCCCCCCCCTTCCCTCTCACCTGTGACCGGGATCTTGTTGGAGCACCTGGGGCAGCTGACCCTTGCTTTGACTCCCGGAAGCGGAAGGACGTTCCCACATTGCGGGCAGAAGTTTGGATCTCCTCCGAAGCAGGACATCTGAGAGGAGCAGGCAGGTCCCGCAGCCTGAGGGCGCTTTTTAACAGGCGGGTTTTAGGACTGACCTTCCGAACGAAATCAAAACACATCGACATGCTCGTTTTATTCATTTATCTATTTTAATTCAATGTTGTTTATATCGTTCTCACAGTTCACAGAACAACTCGTCTGAGTCCAACAGAACCTGAGAACATCCCCGAGTCGACCATCTTTACCGGGTCGAACCGACAGGATCACACAACAGGTCGATAAGAGCGAGCACGTGACAGAACAACTGACCCGTTAAGTCTGCAACCGTTAACGGCCGTTATCATGAAGAGCAGTGACGCCATCAGACATCAGTTTAAAAACCGACTGTCGTTATTTACCTGGTTAACGTGTGATAACAATCCGCCGTCTGCACGCAAACCGTCTCCACCTTTAAGTTGTCCATCCGCACGGCTTCACCCCGCCCGGTCCTACAGCGCTCTGTCGCAGGCTCTGACGTCACTGTGACGCTGCAACGTCAGCGCCTTACTTTGAACAGCCGACACAACAGCACCGATACAAGTGGATGTTACATTTACAGGTCGGTCCGACCGGGTCGGGTCGGTCCGACCGGGGTTCGGGACAAAAACAAACCATTCATCAATTTCCACACATTCAGTCACATGAATCATTCTCCTGTCCACACAAACCCGTGGTGTGTGTGTGTGTGTGTGTGTGTGTGTGAGACATTCTGTCAAATGAAATGTTTTATTTCCGTGTTTGTTCAGGTTTGGTTTTGATAGTTTGATGGAGCAGAACTGATTCCTGCTGTAGATTAAATCTCTTCGTCCTCCTCGTCTTCACTGTTATTATCAGCAAACACACAACAGTGACGTGTCAGCACTTTGTGTCTTTAACACAACACACCGATGTAGAGTCACACTTTAAACCGGCTCTTTAGCTGTCACTCAGACAGGAGGAACCAGAGGAGCCAGAGGAACCAGAGGAACCAGAGGAGCCAGAGGAACCAGAGGAACCAGAGGTGTACAGTGACTGCTGGCTGGAAGAACACCTGTCTGGGTCACTAGGGGGCGCTGTCGAGGCTGCAACACCACAAAACCTTGTTCTCTCCACATGTTCTGTCCCTGTGGACAAACATGGAGTCATGGTGGACATCAATGAAGAGAGACGCCTTCACAGGGGGACAGATATCAAAATAGTAGATTTTATTTATAATGTATTAAAGTTAGAAACACATCAGGCAGTGGTTTACATCAGCCTACAGAGATGGACTCTCCTCCCACACGTCACTACAGTACAGATAACCAGCCCTGTCCACAGGGTGCCTTCAACACACCTGACCGCACGTCATGTGACCACCGGCTGCTCTTCATCACAGCTCCAGACGTCATGTGACCACCGGCTGCTCTTCATCACAGCTCCAGACGTCATGTGACCACCGGCTGCTCTTCATCACAGCTCCAGACGTCATGTGACCACCGGCTGCTCTTCATCACAGCTCCAGACGTCATGTGACCACCGGCTGCTCTTCATCACAGCTCCAGACGTCATGTGACCACCGGCTGCTCTTCATCACAGCTCCAGGTGACCACTTTACAATCAGAGTTTCATCCTTCATATCAACATCTTCCTTCGCAGCTCCCAGAGGAGCAGGATGAAGGTCGGACCACCTCTTCATCACTTAGAAATTAACAATGAACTGTTCTATCAAGCTGTACTTTTCCTTTAAATCACATGATGATGTCATGTAGAAGTCTGAGGACCTTCATCAGAGGTCTTCATCAGAGGCCTGTGACTTGATGTATGGACTGCTCAGCTCTGCTACTTCCTCCGTCCACTCCTCTTCCTCTTCCTCTTGGACAGAAACAGGAAGTGAATCTTTCAGATTCATCACAATAAAACGACAGCGTTTCCTGTCAGCTGGTGCAGATCCAGACGTTCTGCTGCGTGTGATCACTGCTGATAATGACATGATATTCTGCTGCAGACGTCCGACTGTCACGTGACGTCTACATTTGGCCGGTTAATCACAGGAATAAAAAAATACATCAAACAAAATGGGCCCAGAAAGAAGGCACGTGGCCGACCTGTTTGAAACAGTGTGAGGGTGGACTGTCCTGCAGGGCGAGCCGGACCTCCTGGTGCTGATGAAGCTCTGCTGGAGCTCCAGGATGGGCGGTTCCTCCTCGTGTCAGCGGTTCTCTTTGGTCTGAGAGGGTGTTCCTCTGAGGAAGGCTGTCCCTCGTCATCACCGTCCACTCACTCCGCGTGGAGGAGCTCTCAGCTCCAGCTGACGTCGTAGCGCGTCCAGCCCTCCGGCGGCGCCAGGAACACCCTCCGACCGCGGTACAGGAAGCTCACCACGCCCCGGTAACCTGTACGAGGAACTCCCGACTTCAGGTCGTCCATCACCCCCAGGTTTCGAGCGAACACTTTGAAACTGTCCCTGCTGGAGTACTGCACCCTGTACGGGCCCGGGCCTCTGAGCCCGCCGGCCTGCTGCAGGTCCTCCATCTTCACCAGGGGGGCGCTATAAACCTCTCCGATAAACCTCTCCTCATACTTGTCTTTCAGCAAATAAGACAAATCATGTTTGGTAAAAGGCACAAATTCAGTGTTGAGCTTAATGTAGCGAAGGTACTGGTCAAAGAACTGACCTAAACTGACACCTTTCCGGCCGAACGTGATCGTCCGGGAGATTTCGGGCCGGATGCAGGAGCGGTCCTTCCGCTGCTCCGGCTGACGCATCCAGTCGTCCCAGAAGGCCGACGGCCATTTGGGTTCCAGTTCGGCCCACATCTCTTTGAGCAGCATCCAGCCCAGACCGGGGAAGAAGTCCGTCCTGTAGAGCAGCTCGGCTTTGGACGGGTCCACCAAGGCGTCTCTGCCGTTGTCGTTCCAGGCAGACACGCACCACAGGCTGGGGTCCGAGTGCAGGATGGGGTACAGGGCCCGGAAATACTCAAAGAAGTCCGGCGCCACCTGGTGGAGAGCAGAGACACAGCGGTGAGAGATCCAGTTCACACGTCACAGGAACACATCAACAGTCAGTTTAAAGTCTCTGTTCATCAACAGTACAGCCTGTTCACATACAAACACAGCGGCCTTAAAGAGGCTTCACTCTAAGCCCCGCCCCCAGACTGACAGGATGGTGCTGACTGATGATGTCACCACATGGATGTAAACAACCGGCCTTTAAAGGATCCGCCCACTTTACTACAACATGGCTCCTGTTTGTTCAGTGTCAGACTGTATTTATGTTCAAACTAATAATACTGTAGTCACCACGGTAACAGCAGAGGTGTGAGGTCACAGCTGAAGCAGGAAGTTGGTGGAACTATGATAGATGTTTCCCGTTTCTTTCTCCTGGCTGAGCTGGAGGTCAGTTTCCCGGCAGAGAGGACAAACAGGTTCTTCCTGACAGACGTGAAGAGGAAGCGCTGATAAACTGTCCTGACTTCTGCTTTTTTTTCCTATGAAGTTGAAAACTGACAGCCTTCCTGTGCATGCTCGAGGAAAAAAAAGGCTGGTGTCAGTGGGGGCGGAGCTCTCCACCCTCTGCCCTCCTGGAAGCTCCGCCTCCTTTGTTCCTTGTGCTGTCTGAACACATCTGGATTTTATTGCTGACATCAGAGCACTTGTTTCTTCATTGTTCCCAAATTAGTTGGATTTAAAGACCTTTACCCAGCAGACTTTAAGAAGTTTTAATGAGTCCAAATGCTGATCTGATGAAAACAGAAGAGTTCAATTCTACGATGTTCACGTATAACATTTATTTTAGGGTTTTATTGCACTTTTGTTTCACCTAATGTAACGTAACAAGTCCTTATTGTGGTCAGCTGGAGGAGCGTTGCTTCCAGTGATCCAACATGAGATCACTGGTGGCGGAGGGTTGATGAACTTTGATCTGCTCCGATGACAGAGCAGCCGGAGAGTCTCTGTGCGGTCAGAAAAGAGGAAAACAGCAGAGAATATTTTACATAAGTGAAGCCAGACTTTCCGTCCACGCTGGCAGAAGAAGTGCTGATTTACAGGGAACACTACTTCCTCCTCCAGCTCAGAGTCACGCTGAGTTTCACCACCACACGTTCACTGATGGTTCATCTGCTGCTGGAAGGAGGAGTCGCTCATCAGCACCACCGCCCTTCAGTCTGTCCTGTCTCTCTGTGAGGAGGCCTGTTTGAGCCTTTGATTGACACCGACGGGGAACCAATAGAAACAGCGGTGCTGTCGACGTGTTGCTGCAGTCACACTTCTCCGTCAGCTGCTCGCTCCAACGCTCTCCTACAGACAACTGTAAACACCTCCGACTAAAAACCACAGCAGCAGGAAGCAGCTGGCTTCAGCTGAGCAGGTGCACGGACGGACACTCTGTTTGGTAAAAACTCTGTTCACCTCAGTTGGTGAGGAAACGGATGTCGGAGCACAGCTGCTTTCAGGGTGTGATTAGCCTAGCTTAGCATAAAGACAGGAAGCAGAGGGAACAGCTTGCTGTGTGCCGAGAGGCAAAACACACCAACACGGCGTTAATGTATGTAATAGCAGAGATGATTGACAGCTGCTGTTCATCCAGAAACAAACTGCTGTTTTCAGATCTTTGTGATCCAACCTGCTGACTAGTAGCTGTCGATCAATCTCCACCGCACCAACAGACGACATTTGACTTAATGGGTATCAGTGCACCATTAGTGTATCAATGAGTGACGGCCACATAGTGACCTCTGACCCCCAAATTCTATTTTTCAGCATTTAAATGCTCTCTAACATTTTAAAAACATCTTTTCTTTTAAAAAGATGTTTTAAAAACAAAGTGTTTCCTATTTGGTCTCCTGCTGCTCAGGCGGAGGCTGAGATTATTTCTCCATGTTAAAATGTAATTTCAAGGTTTTGACAACAACAGATAAAAAAAAAACATTTCAGTGTTTTAAAAAGCTTCCACAGACCTCTTCAGGTATGACATCATCATGTTCACACTAAACGCAAAGCCAACGTTCGCCTTGCGTTACTCGCGTGAGTACGAATGCTCGAGTCCGTTCACGTCGCGTTGTCAGTAAACTCTGTTAGCTGTTAGCGGCGTCGGGCCCTTGGACTCTGCAGTCTGACCTCAGTGACCCATCTGATCCCAAACCTGCTCCACATCCGTCTGGGAGTTGCCGTGTGACCCGTCGGTCTGGTGAGAACCAGGATCCAGATGTGTGAGCTACTCACCTCCAGGTCGTCCTCCACAATGACCACGGTGGACTGGGAGAAGGTGTTAAACACCTGGTTCAGGGCCCAGCGGTAGTGCCGTGCGATCTTGTAGTAGCCCTGGAACTTGCGGTGCTCCGGCCGGACTCGGATGTCGGACAGGTCCGGCTGTCTGATGTGCGTCACCTGATCTCCGTATGAGCCAATCGCGCGAGCCGTCTCGGCGTGGCCGCAGTCCTGGCTGACGATGATGGGGTAAAGTTCTGCAGAGGGCCGGTACTGTATGAGTCGGTCCAGGCTGCGTTTCACCGTCACTCTGTCGCAGGCGATGACGAGGATGGGGATGACCACGTCGGGGCCGGAGAGGGATGGCGGCACCTTCTCCGTCAGGCTCTCCTTCACGTCGTCGGCCCGGCGCTGCTCCGAATGGGAGCCTGGAGCTCCTCCGCGACCCGGTTCCTGTGTGGTTCTGAGCCCGGCCTGGTCCTGGACGTCCACGCCGTGTTTGAGAGGAGCGGGAGTTTTGGCCGGCTGCCGCACCGACTCTTCTTTGACCTCCTTCGCGTCGTCCGTCTCTCTCTTGCCGACGTCTTTCTGCCGAGCCCATTCCGCTCGGTGACTTTCAATCTGCTTCAGCAGCTTCTTCTGGGTCTCCAGCTGGACCTCCACCTCCTCCGCCAGCCGGATCACCTCCCCGGCCAGGTTCACCCGGCCTCCCTTCCCTTTGCCCAAGCCCCACTCCTCCTTCCCTCCCGGTTCGGCTCCTCCGCCCTCCCCGAGGCGGCCGATGGGAGGCCGACCCCACAGATACAGAAGAAGCAAAGCATTCCAGGCGACGAACAGGAAAGCACTGCATAGGATAAGAGAACCTTTCTTGCGAACCATGGCCCACTGACAGGACGAGGGACGGGTGGTGGGGAACAGGTGCTGGACCAGAGGGAGTCCTACGGGTGTAATCTCAGAGGGGCAGCGACTTCATTACGTCACATTATAATGATTTCATCCTGCGTTCTGGTGTCGGGAGGACGGTCCAGTTCACAAAGGATTCACATGACGTCCCCGTGGACCGACAGCTTTCCATGAACTCCCACAGAGACGTCCGGCGAGCTGAGGAGGAGCCGGCGGTGAAGAAGAGGGGAGGTGGGGTCACGGTGGGTCGAGGGAGTGACTCTCTCTGACGTTACCCTTCAGCCATCATCCTGAAACAGAGCAGCAAGACAAACCATCAGCTCATCACATGTCCAGACAGCCGCTGGTCCTGTGAGGATCAAAAGAAGGTGTAGTGACAGTGAAACATGTCGGTACCGGACGGATCCGTCACAGGACCCCAGAGAGCAGCGCTCACTGAGTGGAGGACCGTTTCATCAGATCAGCACCGTTCACACATTCATGTAGTTTGTGCCGGAGTCAAATTAAACTCTGCAGCTGTTCAACCTGTCAATCACTCGTCACCTTTCAGAGCACATTTATGATGTAAACGTCTGCTTTTATTCAGGAACACTGTAATCTGGATATTTCAGACAAACTGTCACAGACACACAGACACACATCAGCTGTGTGCAGTGAGAAATGATTATGGATATTCTCTCTACATTTTATCGTCGCAACGTTCAAGCCAGTTGACAGAAAACAGTCTGAACTTATTTCAAATAAACTGGTGACTGAATTTCTCTCCTGCAGAGCTGAATAACACCAACAGGTCTGGTGCTGATCAGCTGACTCAGCTCCTTATCTTGTTTACCTGTTCTTTATCTTCTGGACTCTGGATGGATGTTTTTACTTCATGTGCAACTTTTACAGAAACATCTGAGGATTTTACCAAAGTACAAAAAGAGACACAAAAAAAAATCAGCTCTAAACTCTTTTAAACTAAAGTTTGTTCCACAAACTACGTACAAGATCCAGAGAACCTCCAGCAGGGTGCTCAGAGGGGGTAAAAACAGGAACACCCCCCCCTCCCCTTCATCTGTTTAATATCAAACAGCTCGTTGTTCTTCCCTCAGGTCTGATTGGAGTGTAATCCTGTTTAATCACAGAGCGTTTAAGGAGACGTGGTCACTTTATGGACGACTCAAACACACAGAGATCCAACACGTCGCGCTTCACCCATCCTCCGTGATCGGTAGGTTTCTCTTCCTCCATTACAACATGAGGACATGACTCGCTGCTCTCCACTGAAGACCACACAGACACACCATCTTCCTAAAGAAAGGGGACTCGGTCACCGACGGGAAATGTTTGAAAGCTGACACTGAGCATCACTCTGTGAAACGGTCCAACGGTGATGTTAAACTTCAGTGACTAACCAGGAGGACACGAACACACTGATGTCCCATAAAACCAGCAAAGTCTCAGCGCCGAACACCAACCTGCAGCTCCCTGACAACTGATTAAAGAAATGTGGGGAGGTGGAGGTCACACCGACTCCTCCTCAGCATTAGAAACACCTAAACCACTTAGTGCTGATAAATATAGATCCACAGTAATCCTGTAAGGAGCGATGTTTGACTACAGAACCAGGAAGACAGTCAGCTCTCCAGGTGATTAATGTCAAAGCTGTTTATCTCTCACACACACACACACACACACACGCATGCGCGCGCGCACACACACACACACACACACACACACACACACACCTTCACGTGTTTGTCCCAGAGCAGACTGTTTAAGGAGTGACAAACAGCTGAGGTCAGAGTTCAGATCCACCAGAACAAACAACAGAACCTTCACAGCTTAATATTTAACTCTTCTTAATGTCAACAAGGATTTATGAGATGATGATTAAACTGGTTTTAAACAGCTGGATGTTCTCCGACCACCACACACACACCTGATGTGGTCACTGCATTAACTTGTTTTTACCTGCCTCACTTCACTCATGTTAGAAGTTCATGAACTCTGGATTCAAACAAAGAAAAGGTCAACAAACCTGGATGAAGGTCAAGTAAGGAACAGAGTTCACCCTCCACACAGACCAGGTTAGTTCCAGTACCGGGAGAAGAACCGGGTGAGACCCGGTCAGGGAGCTCCGAGTCCTCCGAGAGCAGAGAGACTGAATGAAGTCCAGAAACACCGACCCGACCTGCGGATCTGTCTGATTTAAACTGACCGGAGAGAAGGGGGGAGGAGGTGGGAGGAGAGGGGGCTGTTACTCCCCTCACAAACCGCCCTCCCTCCCTCCCTCCCTCCAGCACACACCGGGAGCTGACGGCCGGTTCCTGCGGCAGGAACCGGACCATGCGTCAGACCTTCCCGCCGAACCAGCGGCTCACATGCCGGCCAACAAGAGCCACGTCGGTGAGCTAACAGTGACCCAAACACAGCGGTCTGAACCCCGGTCTGAACACACGCAGGCGGCCCGGTCCGACCACCGGACACTCCGGTTCCTTCCTACCGGGACTTCATGACGACCGTCCCGGTGCCCCGCTAACCTCGTACGCTGACGTGCTGTTAGCTGGCTGGCTAACGCCAAGCAGCGGTAACGGAGGCTTTTCGTTCACCGTCGGTCGGAGGCGGAGGCCGGCCTCACTCACCTCTCTCATGTCGGTCTCAACGTCTGGCTCCGACCTGCATCTCCACACGGGCCGACACGAACCGAGGCCCATCCAGCTGCAGCTGCGACCGGCTAGCTGGCCAGCTAGCTGACGTTAGCTCGTCGAGCTTCGATGTCACATCCCCGACACATCTCCATGTTGCTCCCGGCGACTCCGGCACCGCCTGCACCGCCTCCGACCGGTCGTCTCCGCCGTTTATTGCAGCAGCAGCGGGCTCCGGTGTCTCCTCCGGTGTGTGCTCCTCCGGTGTGTGCTCCGCTGCCACAGCGGCACTGCGCAGGGACTAGTCCTCCTCCGGGCTGCTGCTCTCCGGCTGCCTCTCATGGAGGGTGACGGCACTTTTCATGTGACTACACAACGGCACTTCCGGGTTGCTGACTCGTCTACGGCCGCGCCGACCCGAGCCGAGCCGAGCCGAAGACTTCTCCCGAACAGTTTCCCGGTCCGCCGCTGGTCACGAGCTGCACTTCCGTCCAGCTACTCGTGTCGGAGACCGGGAGGATGAAGAGGTTCCGACTGGAGCAGCAGCGGTCCGGTTATCACGACTTTTAATCTCCGGTCGCGCTCTGAAAACGTCAGATCCTACACTTCCCATAATGCAACTCGATGGCATCGTTCATGACCAGTCAGCTGTTCCAGCGCTGTTGTCGATGAAGATGAAGATGAAGAAGCATCCAGCACCTTGAGGAACATTGTGGATGAAAACAACTGACTGAAGCTGTGAAGCTCCACATTTCTCCAGCGGACACGCTGGTGCTTCTACTTTGTCCCGTCTGTTCTCAGCTTTTGTGCTTCTATTTTATTTATATATTTCCATTCTGTCTGTCTCAATGTGACTGACACATTTCTCTACCATCACTGTTGTTTTTATTGTCATGTTTATCTGGTGTACAGCACCGTTTCCACCAACGTTGGGATGCTGTGGAAAATGTCAATAAAACAATGTTTTATTTGCAAATCCCATAAACTCATATTTAACTGCAAATACACCAAAGACAACATATCAAATGTTGAAGTGGAAAAAAAATATATAGTTTTATGAAAAATATGTGCTTATTTTGAATTTAATGGCAGCAACACGTCTCAAAAAAGTTGGAACAGGCTCAGCGAAAGACTGGAAAAGTTGTGTAAAGATAAAAAAAAACACCTGGTGGAACATCTGACAACTAGTTAAAAATAAACACAATCCTGTAGTGGAAATAAAAAATATGACAAAGGAGAGCCTGAACTGTTGAGCAGCTAAAATGATATCTTAGGCAATAATAGGATAACTTTTCACTTTCAAAACTCCAGAAACTAGTCTCCTCAGTTCCCAAATGTTTAGTGTTGTTAAAAGATGCAGCACAGTGGTGAACATGATGCTGTCGCAACTTTGTAGAGACGTGTTGCTGACATCAAATTCAAAATGAGCAGATCTTTTTCAATAAAATATGGGTTTATGTGATTTATGTGATTTGCAAATCATTGCATTCTGTTTTTAATTTACATTTTACACAGCGTCCCAACTTTTTTGGAAACAGGGTTGTACATGACTTGTGAACTCCTCCACAGAACCACAGAACCGGGCCTGTGTTTACAGAACATGCTCCAGGATGAATATTGCCTCATTCATGCCTCACTCAATCATGGTGCCTCATGTCAACAACATACTCATATCTTTAATATTTGTTAAGTCTCAATTCAAGCATCAAGGAGCTCTTTAACTCAGACAACATAAATAATCCTTCTGTCCACGCAGTCACATGTTGCAGCCACATGCAGTCCTGCTGACTGTCACTCTGCTGGTTGTGTCTCTCGCAGCACCTCCAGCTGATCCTCGATGGTCTTCAGCTCCAGCAGCAGAGCTGACACCTGAACACACACATGAGGGACAGATAGAAAATAACAGTATCATTAAACACAGTGAAAACATTTCCTCAGACAAAAGACAACTTTCCTGTAATGTAACTGACTTCAGATAGAGGAACACTAAGCTGTTGCTGGATTTGTTCAAACATCTTCTCTTCTTAGAATAAAGCACACGTTGGTTCGGTGAACCAACAACTCATTCTGAATCACATCCTCTTCCTCCACAGCTTCATCACAAGTCTCTCCTCACAGTGATTGAAACAGGATGAAGGGTCTGGAGCCACCCGGCTGCTCCGAGGCCTCATCACACTGTGGGAACTCCAGCACGTTCACAATGTCCATGTTAAACATGTATGTTTGCTGTGTTCATCATCTTAGCTTAGCATGTTGCCATAAACCAGAATAGTGGGGAAAATTCAGTGATTACCAAAGTGATTGCAGTGATCGTACCGCACCAAATACCATGGTGATCCATCCAGGAGGAGATATTTAGTCACAACTAACACAGGTGCACATCATGGTGTCACTACAGGAAAAGATGAGGAATCACTGCAGGTAGTAGAAGATCCTCTGGGAAGCTTTAATATCTGTACAACATTATGCAACTAATTCATCCAGTATTTGACTGAATAATCAAACTGTTGGACCTGCTGATGGCACGAGAGGAAAAGTCAGGAGTTCACTAAACTCACTGGGATTCATCCTCAGGGGAACATAAATGCTGACACCAAATTTCATGGAAATCCATGTAACAGTTACTGAGGTATTTCAGTCAGGACCCAGTGGGAGGATGGAGAGCAACACTCATTCCTACAGACAAAATAGTGTGTAAAATAGAAATAAAAACAGAATGTGATGATTTATAAATAATGTAAACTCATCTTTAATTGAAAATAGACTAAAGACAACACATCAAATGTTGAAATTGTTTTAAGAAAAATATCTGCTCATTTTCCATTTGATGGCAGCAACACGTCTCAAAGAAGTTGTGACAGGATCATGTTCACCACTGTGTTGCATCACTTCTTCTTTTAACAACACTCTGTAAACGTTTGGGAACTGAGGAGACCAGTTTCTGGAGTTTTGAAAGTGAAGTGTTGTCCCATCAATACTGTCATTGCCATTTTAAATATTTAAAATACTCTGTTAAATCAAAAGTAAAGTCAGATTTTTGTTAAATGTGGATAAACAATGTTGGAGTGTGATTATTTTTGTCAGTGTGTGTTTCTGTTTTTCAGATTCCTCCCTGACTGACTCCCAGCAGCTCCGTGGTACTTCGCTGCCCATCGCTCACCTTGCTGTCCGTCTGCTGCCGGACGTGAGCAGGAACCTTCACCAGGTAGTCCGGAGAAGCCGCTCGGCAGCGCATTTCATCCAGCTTTGGAAGCAGTCTGTCTCTACGCTGAGAGAGCTGCAGGATCTGTTTGTCCACGTTCATTCCACTCTGACGGAGACAAGAGCACAACACTGTATGTTAGACATGACCGATGTCCTCTTCCTCTTCCTCATCCTCATCCTCATCAGCACCAAGAACCCTAAAGAACCCACCGGCACACTGACGGTGGATCATTCAGCTCCACCTTCTTTTCTGTCATTCCAGTCTTTTGATTTGGAAGTTTACGCAGCGCTATGAAATGTTAATACAAGTTCATTTCACTTTGACTTCCTGATAATTATGCAGGTAAATACGTGGAAGGAGGAACCTGAAAATGACTTCTCATTGATTTTGATCTTTTACTACTTCTGTGTCATGAAAACATTCATTTATGGTTTGAACAACAAATTAGCTGCAAACCTCAGAAACAGTCATCATTTATTGATTTTGTATTTGCGGTGCTGTGGGAGGGGCCTGTTTGTGCTTCAGCTGGACAATGACACACCTGCACTGAAAGCAGGAAGCTGGTTGATGACATGTTTCATGACTTTTTGTTCTGGTAACATGAAACGTCGAATAAAAGTACAGAAGCACTGAATCTGCTATTTGAAGCTCTGAATGATCTGAAACTACGCAGTGAAAGGAGGAGAGGTGTGTGTGAGGAAGGGGAAAAGGAGTGTGTGAGGAAGAGGAGCGCATGAGGAAGAGGAGTGTGAGGAAGAGGCAGCGCAGCACATACATGAAGCATTTGAAATCTGCTTCAGGTCAAAGACTTCTGATTCCATCTGATTCTTGTATTATAGGTTCATGTATTCATGTTTTTAATAAATAATTTGGTCTCTAAAATGTCACATAATAGTGAAAAACACCCTTCATCATTCCTCAGAGTTGTTATGTACAAACAGCTTTGTTCTTTTCTGATTTATTGTGTCAGATATTTTATTTATGGAAAGAAAATCAGCAAATCAGCACATTTAAATGTAATAAATAGCAGAATATCAGAAGTGGAGGAGACATTGAGACTTTGGTTAATTGAGGATCTGACTGTCACTGCTGTCACAGCTGGAAACACTGAAAACCACTGATGAAGTGAAACCTACTGGAAGCTGCAGGTGGAGCTGGCAGGTGTGGTCCACCACCCCGACCAGGCCACCTGTGGGGGGCGGGGAGGAGTGGAGGCGCTCTGCTCCGTCAGGACAGAAGATCTGGAGCCTGGAGATCCGGCCTAAAGTCCCCACGGCCGATCCGAAGTGCAGGAGGACGTGGGCCTGGCTGGGTGAACACACCGCCCACACTGAAACAAGATGGGGTCGGCCATGTTGCATGTATCAAACATCACCACACAGACATCTGTCTGTCTTGGAGGGGAGTTTTATTTTGAAATGGTGGCTGAGCTGCTGACTTACTGGCAGGTTTTTCTTTGGTCATGCCACACTGGGCTCGCAGCGACCGGGCCACGCGGATCACTTCCTGGACCAGCAGGAAGTCTCTTTCCTCTTCAGGGAAGTGCCAGTGAGCCTGCAGGACGGAGAGGTCACAGAAACAACGCGTCAGCAGACTGGAGAGACGAGCAGGAGTCAGCAGCACAACAGGAAGTGAGTGTTTCTGTCAGATGGGCAGTTTAAATGTTCGTGATTTCAGCCCCATCTGTTGACCAGAGTATCAGAGAGGTTTAAAACTGTCTGTCTGCTTTCGGGCTCTTCAAATATTGAAGAATAAAACCTGAGACACGGGCAGAGCTCCTGTTCATCTTGAGAACTACACATCTGTCAGAGGAAGATCACACACACACCTCATTATTTTTGAGTTATGTTTCCACCAGCTGTTTGCTGCAGATGAAATAAGAAGTGTTTGTGTCAGCCGGGTTTATTTCCAGTCAGACCTTCAGAGCCGACCTGTCTGTCAGGATGGTTCCATCCTCTCCAGGTAAACAGCAGCAGGGGACCGTATTAAATGTAACACCCTGATGTTCCTGACTAGTTTATGTGATGTGTTGATCAGAGAAGATGGAGACAGACTGACTGATGGACAACTTCCTCCTGTAATAAACTGTAGTTTGAGGATTTGGTGTCACAGACATTTGATTCAGAACATGTTCAGGTCTTTTTTCTGTACATACAACATCAGTTTTAATTATATTAAAATAAAGAAACATCACATTAAACTTTACAGCTGTGCAGATGATTGATATCTCTAACTGCCAACCGTATTTGGATACGTGGACAAAAGCAGAAAGTCCTTCATTGTCACCAACAAACAACCTCACGCTTCTGGAGCCACATGTTCGACACCAGCTGAGGGAATATCCTGTGAAAGTTCATCCCTCTGTGACAAAGAGCTGTGAGGCTGTTCAGGAAGTTTGAGGAGTTTAAAAGAGGTAATTTAACAGAACTCTGCTGGAGGCTACGAGCTGCACGTCACCACAGAGTCATCTAGTTCGGAGCGGTTTGGAGCAGGAAGTGAATTGGACGAGTTGGGGGAGGAGCCAGAGGTGGATCTAACTGATCTGATTGGAAACCTGACGATACTACGTCCCACCCAACGATAGCTGTAACCTGACTGCACCACAGGCCTGTCAATCAAACAGACACGCCCCCAAAAACAGGTCTTCTTGAATCTTCTTTTCTAATGAATGAGGGATTATTTTCAGATGGACCTCCAGAAAACTAATAAGAAGGAGCAACTTCAGCTAACGACACCGAGATAACTGATAGAGAGAATTTATTGACTTTGATTTTCATGAGAGAAGTTGAATGGGAGTCTATGGAGCCGGAGGCTTTTTGGAGCCGACCTCTAGTGGCACTCGCTGGTATTGCAGTTTAAGGCCAAATTCTTCAGACCTGGAAGCTACGAACATTTTTAAAAACAGTCTGTGAGTTTAACTCAACTTTACTGATGGCAGTCCAGTTGCATTCTGGGTAATGTAGGTGCCAGGTTTTAACGAGGAAGAAAAAGCTGTGGAATAAAAAGACAACGTCTCTGATTGTATTTTCTAAACTGTCTCTCTACTCCTCCATCCAGAGGATGGCCCGGCGGTGTGGTGGACCATACATCTGACCGGGTCCACAGTTATTGATCGTTGTGAGTCACACTAGATTTGTAATGTCAGTTTCAATGTGTTCATGAAAGTGGTGGCAGACTTCTGAAAAAACGAATAGAACCAGAAGCATCTGCTGAGTTGGATTCTACAGAGCTCTAATCTCAGATTTAGTCACAACAAGCAGCAGATTTGAGTTCAAATGGGTCCCGGTGTAAATGTTTCTCATGTGTCCAGCTGACTGTGGTTTTATGAAGGTGTGACGGTCCTACCAGCTGAGAGGAGCGTGGGTACGGCTGCACACATAGGCTGGTCGGGGCAGCAGCTCCCGGTCCGGACGGGCTGAACGGCTGCAGTCTCTGCCACAGCTCCTCCGTGATGAACGGCATGAAGGGGGACAGCAGGGATAGACATGTGGACACACAGTGATACAGGACACTGCTGACCACCTGTCTCCTGCTGACACTGTCCTCAGAGTCAGTCTGGACCAGAACCGGCTTCACACACTCCTGTAGGACACACACACACACACACACACACACACACACACACACACACACACACACACACACACACACACACACAGTCACATTTCTATTGTAGAGAACATGTCAAACACTTCATGTCTCCGTCGGTCGGTTGGTGACTGATGAGGAGCTCATCAGGTAAATATTCCACTCGTCCTTTTAAACGACTGCTAACAGAGGACAGAAGTACAGGTCGGACTCCTCCTCTCCTTCTCTGCTAACGTCCCAGAGTACCCATAATGCCGTGCGAAGCTGAGCTGCTCACCATGTAGACGTCACACAGGCTGTGGACCCAGAAAGAGTAGAGGGCAGCTGTGACCGTGTGCAGCTCGTAGGCCTCGAAGGCCCGTTCACACTGCAGCACGGTGCCACGCAGTCTGGAGACGATCCAGCGCTCCATGCTGCTGGGAGGAGTCGTCTGAAGGGTGGAGAGAGAACAGACACACTCACACAGCTTCATACCACACACACAGGCTGCATGGACAGGACAGAGGATGAAGGGGACCTCTCTGCAGTGGTCACTGTTCTTCTTCGACTACATCTTTACACAGACCACCTGCAGCCACAGCTTCTTATCACTCACTGGTCTGCTGCAGCGATGAATCATGGGAGAACCTTAAACCAGGGTACCCTCTGTTGCTGAGTGTTTTTAAAGGAACACTTCAACATGGTGACAGTAACGGAGTGTTTTTAAAGTGTAGAGGGTGCTCTCGCTCAGGATGCTAAGCTAGGCTAACCACATCCTGCATCAAGCTCTCTACTGATGCTGTGTTCAAGTCACATGGGACAGTTCAGATTTACACTGTTTAACATATTTATTCCAGCTGCTCTGTTTCCATGAGTGTGTCTGATGTGTCTCCATGGGTCAGAGTGTGTCTCTGTGGGTCAGAGTGTGTCTCTGTGTCTCAGGTTGATTTTAACTCTCCAGCTCTGGTGTAAACATTGAGGGAAACGAGGAGTCTCATAAAACAGTGTGAGCAGCAGAGAGAGCGACCTCCCTGCAGCCTCATTTTTATATGAAAGTAAAGAAATGAACTGGCTGGAACGGACACTCTGCTAACATTACTCAACAATAAGCTTCACTTTAGAAGCTGGCAGTGTTTGTCAGAAACTACACAAACTTCTTGTTATCATGTTGTTATTCAGAAGATCTTATCACAGACAGGTTCAGCCTTTTCCAACAACAGTACACCTGTGTGTGAAAACAGCTCTCTTCTTTACCTCCTCCAGTGTTCCCACTGCTGCTCCGCTGTCAGCCAGCACTCCCAGTGTGAACCTCAGCGTCTGCCACATTTTATTACAGAAGTGTCTGCAGCTCAGGACCTGAGAGACGGACAGACTGATGTCTTCTCCTGATGAACAGCAAAGAAAGACAGTTTAGCTCTGTATGTCCAGTGAAAGATAAAACACTTCAGTGAAAGATAAAACACTTCAGTGAAAGATAAAACATTGCACTGAAAGATAAAACACTTCAGTGAAAGATAAAACACTGCAGTGAAAGATAAAACACTTCACTGAAAGATAAAACACTGCAGTGAAAGATAAAACACTTCACTGAAAGATAAAACACTTCAGTGAAAGATAAAACACTTCACTGAAAGATAAAACACTTCAGTGAAAGATAAAACACTGCAGTGAAAGATAAAACACTTCAGTGAAAGATAAAACACTTCAGTGAAAGATAAAACACTTCACTGAAAGATAAAACATTGCAGTGAAAGATAAAACACCGCAGTGAATGATAAAACACTTCAGTGAAAGATAAAACATTGCAGTGAAAGATAAAACACCGCAGTGAATGATAAAACACTTCAGTGAAAGATAAAACACTGCAGTGAAAGATAAAACATTGCAGTGAAAGATAAAACACTGCAGTGCATCATATCTTATTGTCTGTGCTTTGTTGTAACACAGGGCTGTTTGTGGCCTGAGTACCTACTAACGCTCAAAATGTCTTCCTAAATTCGTCTATCCGACCACACTGTGTTTCACATTCACTGCCTCTGACCAACAGCTCTTCCCGTCCACGAAGGTGAGTAGAGAGGATCACTCACCCTGTATCTTGTGGGAGCAGAGCGCCAACCTCAGAGCGTCAGTCCCACACTGAGGGATCCCCCGGGGGAAGTCCTTCCTCTGTGGGGAAGCAGATGGAGCACACAGATAATGAGTGTGCTCAGCCAGTCAGCCGGAGAGACAGAGACAACAGACAGGGGAACTGACCTGTGCTGCCATGGCAACCAGCTGCTCCCTCGGGTCGAGGTTCCCCTCCTTCACTTTCTCTTGAAGTCTCTGGGAGGGAAGAGAAGAAGCGGAGAAGAGAGTTTCACAATAAAACGTCTTGTGAGTGAAAAGACAGAGGTCTGTCTGTGTCCTCTCAGATGAACTGTCACTATAAAACTGATCAAAATTAATCTTCTCTCAGTCTACAGATTATATGATGCATCTGCTTTTCTTTAACTTCTACCACTGATGTGGTTTTATACGAAATAAAACAGACTAACAGACTAAAACGCAGTGCTGCAGCACAATGACAACAAGAACAACGGAATAACTCAAGTTTTAAATCTTCACTTTTTTTTTTATTGTGAACAGACCTCATGAAAAGGTCCTTCTCAGTGACTCAGTCAAGAAATGGACATTAGGTTGGACATGTTAGTGTCAGCATCAGAGTGGCGATGTTCCAACTTCATGCAAAAACGGTTAACTATGAAATATTTGTATTATTTTTTTCTACATTGAGCTTCACTATAAGAGCAAATAACAGCCTTAATAAATGAAATCTCCCTGCAGGTAAACACTTTACTTTAACATCTGACCACTAATCAGTTCTTACAAGTGAAATTCAAATCTGCTCAAATTGTTTAACAATGAAATATTTGACTGAGAGCTTTCTAAATTTTTGTGTTTGAATTGTCGTCTTTGAAATGTCCAGAATTGTTGGGCCTGATGACGATCAGAGAAACACAGGACAGACTTCTTTCACATGGACAGAAGGAGTTTGTTCTGAACAGCTTCTGTTCACTGATGATGAAACAAAGACATGTTGGAGCAGCGGTGTTTCCACAAACACTACACAGATCAAACTGACTGCCTCTCAAAGTCTGGGATTCTGATCCTGTACACCTTTTTTCAGTTTCATCAAATATCTGGTCACAGTCTCAGTCTGCTGTTCACACACAGCCCTGCTCTGGAAACAATTACAGCAGGAAGAACACAACACTCTTCTGGCCAATCAGCAGCAGGAGGCGCTAGGGCTAGTGCAGAGCTCAGGGGGAGAAGGAGAAGGAGAAGGAGAAGGAGAAGGAGAAGGAGAAGGAGGTGGTGGAGGTGGTGTGTGTGTTTGTGTGTGTGTGTTTGTGTGTGTGGGGGGAGGGGGCAGCAGGAGCGAGCGGGACGGTAAATCTGGCACATCCTCTACAATATACTGGCAGAGTGGAGGAGCAGTGGTGGTCAGAAAAAGAAACAACAAGGTCAGAGGGAGAAAATCTGAAGAAGTGATGTGATCAGGCAGGAAGAAGAGCTGCGTTGACATCAGCGAGGAGAGACCGAGTACATGTATGTGACCTCGGTACACGCATGAGACCTCAGTGTTCTGCATACATGTGCCCTCAGTACAGCAGTGTGAGACATGCAGCAGGACCTCTCGTCACTCTGTTCACAGATTATTGTTATGTGTTCACCCATTAAAATGTGAGTCCAATATTCTTGCTGTTTATGTTACACACTCTTAGTCGTATTATTCAGCCACGAGTATGTTTGCAGTGTTGGTTGTTATATCAGGTTTACAGTTGAAGTTGCTCAGGTGACCCTGAACCATCCTGCAGGTCTATGAGGCTGCTGGAGGACCTCCCATGATGCACCTCTCCTCTCTCTTTCACTGTATTTATACCATTGCACGTCATTCACTGTGTTCTCTATCCCTGTACATCCCTGCAGGTATCTCTGGAGCTGCATGTTTCTGATTGGTGGTTACTGACCCTCCAATCTGCCTACTGTTCATGTATATGGTACTCATGTAAGCTCATGTCATGGTGTTTGTCTGTGCAACGTTTGTGCAAATTTTATAGTCTAGACGACCTAAAAACATAACCTTGCGAGCCTCTGTTCAGTCATAATCTAAACGACTGACTGGTTTTTACTCGGCTGTGTTGTGGCTGCTGTTTGTGTAGTTTAATGTTGTTCATTTGAGGATGTTTACCACGCTGCATGAGGTTGGACGGTCTTTGGGTAGGCGGGGTGAATCATTAACAGTGATGTGCCTCCTGGACCAGGTGCTACCTACCTCGAGAGACACTCCATGTATCACATCCAAGGGGTCGATGACGTTTCCCAGAGATTTACTCATTTTTCTGCCATATTTATCTCTCACCAGAGAGTGAAGCAGAACCTGAGAGGCACAGAGAAAACAGGAAAGGGAGGGAGAAACACAACTGTGATCCAAAAGTAGTGTTAAATAAATACTGTTTTCTTTTGGGTCTAAAGGGGAGGTGATATTTATACTAGAAATACCTGTTTAAAGGGGAGGTGATATTTATACTAGAAATACCTGTTTAAAGGAGAGGAGATAATTATACTAGAAATACCTGTTTAAAGGAGAGGAGATAATTATACTAGAAATACCTGTTTAAAGGAGAGGAGATAATTATACTAGAAATACCTGTTTAAAGGAGAGGAGATAATTATACTAGAAATACCTGTTTAAAGGGGAGGTGATAATGACACTAGAAATACCTGTTTAAAGGGGAGGAGATAATTATAATAGAAATACCTGTTTAAAGGGGAGGAGATAATTATAATAGAAATACCTGTTTAAAGGGGAGGAGATAATTATACTAGAAATACCTGTTTAAAGGGGAGGAGATAATTATAATAGAAATACATGTTTAAAGGGGAGGTGATAATTATAATAGAAATACCTGTTTGAAGGGGAGGTGATAATTATAATAGAAATACCTGTTTAAAGGGGAGGAGATAATTATACTAGAAATACCTGTTTAAAGGGGAGGAGATAATTATACTAGAAATACCTGTTTAAAGGGGAGGAGATAATTATAATAGAAATACATGTTTAAAGGGGAGGTGATAATTATAATAGAAATACCTGTTTGAAGGGGAGGTGATAATTATAATAGAAATACCTGTTTGAAGGGGAGGTGATAATTATAATAGAAATACCTGTTTAAAGGGGAGGAGATAATTATACTAGAAATACCTGTTTAAAGGGGAGGAGATAATTATACTAGAAATACCTGTTTAAAGGGGAGGAGATAATTATAATAGAAATACATGTTTAAAGGGGAGGTGATAATTATAATAGAAATACCTGTTTAAAGGGGAGGTGATAATTATAATAGAAATACCTGTTTAAAGGGGAGGAGATAATTATACTAGAAATACCTTTTTGAAGGGGAGGATATAATTATAATAGAAATACCTGTTTAAAGGGTAGTTGACCAGTCAGCTCAGTTCCCAGCATCACCATCCTTGCCACCCAGAAGAAGATGAGGTCGCTGCCCGTCTCCAGGATGGAATTGGGGTAGAAGTGCTGAAGGTCAGTGGTCTGTGACAGTGAGGGTGGGGGTGGGGGAAAGGACTGGTTAATAAAGGGCAGTTTATTTCAGTGTTGTGCTGGAGGAGGTGTAGTACCTGTTCTGGCCAGCCGAGCATGGCGAAGGGAAACAGCCCAGAGGAGAACCACGTGTCCAGGACATCAGGGTCTGAAAAATGTCAGGATAAAAGTTCACTTCAAATTTGGTTGTGCATCATACTTTAAGAGGAAATAAACATTTAATTTGACATATAAAATTAAATACTGTCAGGCACAGACTTCGATCCTGCTATTAGGGAAGTCAGTAATCTACAATGCCTTCAGAAAGTATTCAGACACTTTTTGCACACTGAACTGTGTTTAATGTTAAATAGAAGTTTTTGAAAATTCTTGTAGTCTTTAAGTGTCTAACAGCTAAATGGATGCTGGATGTGAGCATTAATCACATTGTTCTTGGCAGATGGTGGTGAGCTGCCATCTTCAGGTTTCTCCACACATATCCTGTAGGGTTTAAGTCTGAGCTTTGGCTCGGTCACTGACTTGTCCTGAAGTCACTCCAGTGCTGATTCTTCGGGTTGAAAGGTTGAACTGTAGCAAGTCTCAGTTCTCTGCACTTCTTTTTCTTACAGGACATCTCTGTGTTTGTCTGCTTTCAACTTCTCCTCAGTTCTGTTGATAAGCACCTCCACACATACTACACAGTAGGGATGGTATCAGCAGTGATGATGATGATGATGATGATGATGATGATGATGATGATGATAAAGATGATGATGATGATAAAGATGATGGTGATGGTGAGGATGATGGTGATGGTGATGATGATGATACCACCACCGTGGTTCCCTGTGTGACGGTATCAGCAGTGATGAGCAGTGACTGCTGTTCAGCAGACGTAGTGCTTGACTCTGTCCAGAGTGTTCAGTTTGTGTCTGAGCAGGTTGAGTTGTTTTCTTCGTGGTTTCAGTCCTTTAAAGGCTGTCGGACTGAAATCTCTCGAGTTATTCTACCATGTAGATCTGAATGATGGAGTGATGCTCAGATGAATTTCCCTTTGGTAGCTTCTTCCATCTCTACAGAAGACTTCTGAAGCTCTGTTGGAGCGACTGACCGGCTCTTCATCACATCCTTCGGAGGCACTTCTTTCTGCTCAGTTTCGTCAACTCTAGAAGGAGGATCGGTGAATCCAAACTTCTTCCACTGTAGAATTACCGAGGCACCAGTGTTTCTGGGAACACTCAGAGCTCTGGAAAAGGCATTAGACGCCTGCCCTGCTCGATACCTCTCCACACTTTCACAGAGAGCTGCCTGGACTTCATGGCTTGGTTTAAGCGCTGGTGCTTTACAGGAGTTGAGCTGCACCTTCAGAAACTCTCCGTTGTTTGTCTTCTTCTCAGGTGCAGCAGTCAAAGAAAAAGTTGTAGGTTGAGGACAAACCAATTGGTTTTTCCCGGACATGCAGGGTGAATTGTGGGACCTTGTATACACAGCTCGTGCCTTTCTAACAGATGTCTGATTAATTTGCCAAGTAGGAACACTTGGATCTCATGGATTATTAAGATGGCGTACAGGGCGTATACATTTTTCTAAATGAGAGATTTTAGTTTAGGATTTTATAAAGTCTGCTATAAATTCTAAAAACATTTAGTCATTATGGGTTGTTATGTTGATTATGTATAATAAATAACTGGAATAAAAGATAAGTTTATCCATTCAAGTAGTAAAGTGATGTGAATATTTTTTAAAGCAGCCGTATTTAATGTTTCTAAATGACTTCAGTTCTTCTTCTTATTCTGTATCAACTGATACATTTTACTGACATACACTATATACAGTGCACAAGTTGCTGTTGTTGGCTGCATGTTTATATTCCCTGATGGTAGTACATGATACCGTAGAAGACAATCTAAACATCTAGAGTGTGAAAACGTTTGCACAGCACTGTATGTGTAGCAAATATCAAATTTAGAGCTTATTGGGCGAGAGTGGATAAGTGAGCTTCTGTAATGGCTGATGTAGAGAACAGTTCTCAGCAGCAGGTGGATGGTGAAGACGGAGGAGAGTCACCCTGAGTCAAAGTGATGGCTTCTGGCGTCAATCCATATTTGACAGCAGCTCTCTGTCGGGCCTCGTCCTCGTCCTGTCCCCAAACCCAGTGCTCCTATAGCACGCACACGCACGCACACACACACACACACACACACACACACACACACACACACACACACACACACACACAGATTTGACTACCGTTGTCATCTCTTTGTACCCACATCTTTTATTTTTTGTTACTTATTATTTTTGATCCTGTTCCAACTTTTTTGAGATGTGTTGCTGACATCAAATTCAAAATAAGCATATATCTTTCATAAAACAACACAATTTCTCCATTTCAACATTTGATGTGTTGTCTTTGGTCTATTTTCAATTAAATATGCGTTTATGTGATTTACAAATCATTGCATTCTGTTTTTATTTACATTTAAATAGAGTCCCAACTTTTTTGGAAACAGGGTTGTATTTCAGTGGTTATCTGTCATATATCAGCTGCTCAGCCCATCAATCAACCACTCACCATTTGCAATAGATAAAGAATCTGAACAAACCCCGTCAATGCAAGACAGGGTTAACACACAAACCTCACATTTCACGGCAGTATTCTTCTTACATAAATCTGCACAGACCAACCTCTTGTTTGTCTGTAGCATCAGGAAGCTCCACTCGGTAAGCAGGGATCTGATGACCCCACCAAAGCTGCCTGGATATGCACCAATCACTACGAAGCAAACAGAGACATATTGTTGACAACACATGGGTTGAAACAAGAGCTCATTCATCATCTGAGTGGTGTCATTTCACGCACATGTCACACCAGTAATGATGACATACACCACCATTGTTCCTTCTCACACCACTCTTCAAATATATGAATTCTGTCCAACTCAGAGGTCAGGAGAGTCTACCTGATGTTGGACAGCCAGTTCTTCCATGTCTTGGTGTAGTAGTGAGGAAGGATTTCCAGCTCTCCGTCCTCCACCGCCTGGCAGGGAGGGAAAAGTCATGTTAGTTTACATCGGAGTGTTAAACAAATGTCTGACATTTATCACCATGTTTACACGATCGAGCCTGAAAATACGTCATAAAATACAGTGATGGAGGAATTTGTTGGTATCCTTAACAGCTCATGTTGAGATGATGTTCAGTTCAGCCTCACAAAAGCTGACATGAACATCATCATCTCAGGCACGAACTTACCTGTATAGCTTTTTTAGCCATGTCTTCACAGCGGACAAACCACTGCTTCTTCAGAAGAGGTTCGATGATGTCTCCTGAGCGACTGAGACGGGGAGCAAAGAGGAAACTTATCAGTACAGTCCCACAGTATCACTAATGTCTGGTTTCATAAAGACAGAGCAGGAGAAAGTGACACTAATGCAAATACTGCATATCACTGCATATTTAGCACTCCACCCGTACAGAGAAAGATTGTGTACTAAACCTCGGTGAACATTTTAATCAATACAGCAGCACCGTGATGTGTTTTTATACAGTCTACCAAACCTGTCTGCTTCCATCCTGAATAAAAGCATCCCTGAGTGTCCGTTTCAGTCTGTGATTATAACATTGAAAATCTTTAGCTGGATTGAAAGAAAACTGAAGAATGTGAGTGAGTTGGAAGATTCCTGACACACTTTTATCATCAGAGACATGGAGAACCTGATACCAGGTGTTACCTGTAGAAGACTGTGTGGTGTTCACTAAACACAGTAACATTTCTCTGGGTTCATATTAAACACACATAGTTCAAACAGGTGGTGTGTGATGTGCGTTCCTCCACCTGCAGATGGGTAACGTCATGGCGTGGCTCTTCTTCCCTCTGAACAGTTTCCTCTCAGCCAGAGCGTCCGCGATCAGCTGCCTGGCATCGAACCGCTTCACCCCCTGGTCACAACACACGAAGGTCCATCAGTACCACGGCTGGGCTTCACAGTCATACATCTTCAACACAAAGATTACACAGTTCATGCACCTGCAGCCACGATCCACAGGAGGGCGTCATCGTCCCGTCTCCTCCAATCACAGTGAGACGTGGTAGTGAGTGTCTCTGTGACAGCAGGAAGTCTGTGTGGTCATGAGCAGGAGTCACCTTCACTGCACCTACATAACACAAACAGGAAGTGATGAGCGGGAGGCAGCAGCAACGTAAGAGGGCTGGACACAAGAACAGAACCAGGGGAGAGAGGGCTGAAGGACCCGGGAGGGTTTCTGATCAGACGTCAGAGTGATGCTTTCACCTGTTCCTTGTTCCATGTCCACCAGTGGATCAGTGATGATGGGCAGCAGTCTGCTGGTGAAAGGATGTCTGCACTGCTTCCCATGAACAGCCTGCACCAGAGAGGACAGAGCAGAGAGATGAAAGCACAACCAGGTATCATTCATTTCTACCACTCAGGATGGTCCCTCTCCTCTTTAACCTGGAGGATTCAGTGTCCATGATTTCCAAAAAGAATCTCAGATTGTGATCCATCAGACCTCAGGACAGTTCTCCACTTCATCTCAGTCCATCTTCAATGATCTCGGTCCAGAGAAGGCGGCGGTGTTTCTGATCATGTTTCTATCTGGTTTCTTCTTTGGAGAGTTTTAACCTTCATTTGTGGACGCAGCGATGAACTGTGTTCACAGACGATGGTTTTCACAAGTGTTCCTGAGCCCATGCAGTGATTTCCACTCCAGAATAGTGTGTTTTTAATGCAGTGCTGCCTGAAGGCCTGAAGATCACCACCATCCAATATTGGTTTCCAGCCTTGTCCCTTGTGTTCAGAGATTTCTCCAGATTCTCTGAATCTTTTAATGATATTATGAACCGTAGACGATGAAATCCACTAATTCTTTGTAGTTTTACGTTGAGGAACATTATTCTTAGATTGTTGAACTATTTTTCCACAAAGTCTTTCACAGAGTGGTGAACCTCTCCCCATCTTCACTGCTGAGAGACTCTGCTTCTCTGAAATCATCTGTTTATACCCAATCATGTTATTGATCTGTTGCCATGGTAACCTGATTAGTTGTCAGATGTTCCAGCAAGTGCTTTTTTTGCGTTACATAACTTTTCCAGTCTTTTGTTGACCCTCTCACAACTTTTTTGGGATGTGTTAGTGCCATCAAATTCTAAATAAGCATATATTTTTCATAAAACAATAAAATTTCTCTGTTTCAACATTTGATGAACAGGAGGTTTACACGGAGTACTGTTGTTACATTAGAGGTTTCATTTCCAGGATGAGACAGAAACATACAGTCATGTCTGGATGTTTTCTCCCTCGTTACATTATTACAGAAAATGATTTTCATTAAACATCTTTTTTGCGTTGTTTCATTTTAAAAAGATGAAAATTATGTTTTTTAACATCACTCCACAACCATTAACCTGCATCACACTTCATGCAGTGTGCACAGCTTCTTTCATAAGGTCTTATTTTTGAAGCAGAGGCTTCACTTTAAAAAATTATAAAGAGTTAGACAGCTTTTCAACCAGTTAGCAGTTTTTCCAGGTTCAACTGAAAAAAAGGTGAACAGGGAAACAGTATGCACATGACTACAGGAAGTGAAGTACAGTGAGTTCAGGTTGAAGCAGGAAGTGGGTCTGGAAAACGTCCCAGCAGACAGTGTGGGTAACAACTTTACTGTTGAAGCTGTCTGATACTCACTGCTTTAATGTTCTCATATTTTATGTACCAAGTCTCTCACCTTCTCTCCCAGTGGAGCACGAAGCTAACACAAGTCTGCCCCTCGTGAAATGAAGGAGCGCTGCAGCTGCTGAGTCAGCGTGTCTACAGCTCCCTGATGTTTCCTCATTCAGCCTCATTCACTGTGTCCATGTGTCTACATCAGCTGATCATCTGTCAAATTACTCACCTGATATCGAGGGTCGTCAGGGTGAACAGCCACAGCCACGTCTCCCAACATGGTCTCAGGACGAGTGGTGGACACCTCCACCTCGCTGTCTGAAGTACAGAAGGGACAAATCATAACACAACATGAAACAGGAGCCGTATCATGTTTCCATTAGTCCACACACTCACCTTGGCCCTCCACAGGGTACGCAAACGTCAGCATGGTTCCAAACTCCACCTGCTGTTCATACCCAGGGACAGACAGCAGGGTCGGCCCGGACAGCTCCTTGGAGTCCACCTGAAGACCAACCAACAATGATAGAGTCACAAATCACAGCAGCAAAGAGACGCACAATACAGTGAGTGATAATCATGTCTGCAGACACGCAGGAGGTGGACAGAACAAGAGACATGAACATCCTGCTGTTCATCAATCATCATGTTTGTCATCATGGTCTGTGCATCAGATATGAAGCAGCTGGCAGCACTGAAGCGCCAAGGCTTCTTGTGATGTTTCTTTAAACATGAAGCCTTAAACGGCAGCGAAGAAAAGAAAAACACTTCAGACGAGCGCCTGTATTCACAGTGGTCCTCTGAATCTCAGAAGAGTTTTCTTATTTATATGGCATATATCATGTTTGAGAAAACATGATATCGGGGGCTCAGAGTGAAGCACACCTTAGATTCAGGTGAGCATAATTATTAGGCAGCTTTTAGCAGCTGGTAAAATGGGCCAGAAAAAAGCTCTTTGAGCCACTGGGCTTTATTCACTAATATGTTCGTAGAAAAGTTCTGACTTTGTGTCTGACTGAGGTTACTGAGGTTGATGTTACTAAGGTCGATGTTACTGAGGTCGATGTTACTGAGGTTGATGTTACTGAGGTTGATGTTACTGAGGTTGATGTTACCGAGGTCGATGTTACTGAGGTTGATGTTACTGAGGTCGATGTTACCGAGGTCGTTGTTACTGAGGTTGATGTTACTGAGGTTGATGTTACCGAGGTCGATGTTACTGAGGTTGATGTTACTGAGGTCGATGTTACCGAGGTCGTTGTTACTGAGGTCGATGTTACCGAGGTCGTTGTTACCGAGGTTGATGTTACTGAGGTCGTTGTTACTGAGGTCGATGTTACTGAGGTTGATGTTACTGAGGTTGATGTTACTGAGGTTGATGTTACTGAGGTTGATGTTACTGAGGTTGATGTTACCGAGGTCGATGTTACTGAGGTTGATGTTACTGAGGTCGATGTTACCGAGGTCGTTGTTACTGAGGTCGATGTTACCGAGGTCGTTGTTACCGAGGTTGATGTTACTGAGGTCGTTGTTACTGAGGTCGATGTTACCGAGGTTGATGTTACCGAGGTCGTTGTTACCGAGGTTGATGTTACCGAGGTCGATGTTACCGAGGTCGTTGTTACCGAGGTTGATGTTACTGAGGTCGTTGTTACTGAGGTCGATGTTACCGAGGTTGATGTTACCGAGGTCGTTGTTACCGAGGTTGATGTTACCGAGGTCGATGTTACTGAGGTCGATGTTACCGAGGTTGATGTTACCGAGGTTGATGTTACCGAGGTCGATGTTACCGAGGTCGATGTTACTGAGGTTGATGTTACCGAGGTCGATGTTACCGAGGTCGATGTTACCGAGGTCGATGTTACCGAGGTCGATGTTACCGAGGTCGATGTTACCGAGGTCGATGTTACTGAGGTCGATGTTACTGAGGTTGTGATATACATGTGTCTACATGTGTTAACATGTGTTAATGATGTTGTCTACATGTGTTAACGTGTCTTCTTGTGTCTGCATTGTGTCTACATGTCTAAACATGTAAACACGTGTCTACACGTATCTACACGTATCTACATCTGTCTACATGTGTCTACACGTGTCTACATATGTCTCCATGTGTGTACATGTGTCTACACGTCTACACGTGTCTACAGGTGTCTACATATGTCTACATGTTGTCTACATGTGTCTACATGTGTCCACATATGTCTACATATGTCTACATGTTGTCTACATGTGTCCACATGTTGTCTACGTGTCTACATATGTCTACACGTGTCTACATGTGTCCACATGTTGTCTACACATGTCTACATATGTCTACATGTGTCTAAATGTGTCTACACGTGTGTATGTTATAAGAATTTCATTTTTATATGGTAAAATACATGGAGACACGTCCATGAACAACTCTTTGTGCCTGTGTAGAGATAGCTCACTGCTGTGCAACTTGTTATTTTCATCAAGTAGTCGATAACAGGCCCTTTATCGAACAGATAATTATGAAGGCCAAGGCCTGAAGAGAAATATATCGTCTGAGTCTACGAGGACCACGCCCACAAGAGACATATAAATGCTGACTGTAAATGCTCATACTCTGTAACCACATGATGTCAGTGCATTGTTAAAACGCTCCTCTTGTACAAGATTAATCAACTGCTGATTAAACCTTTTAACTTGTATTCTGGCTCCGGTCTCCTCTGTCTAAAAGTCAATGAAAAACTCTTTTGACAGTCTACACACGTGTCTACATGTATATACCGTGTATACGGTGTGTTCATGTCTCACCTCTATGTCAGAGATGGCAGACTCCAGAGCACAGCTCCAGTTGACCAAACCCTCTGAGCGATAGATCAGACCGGAGTCACACAGGCGGACGAAGGCTGCAGTCACAGCCCTGCTGAAACCCTGTAGTCAGAACCAGATCCAAACTCAGACCTCCATCACAAACACATCAGATACTGCTGTTAAACAGGATGGAGTCTTACAGGGTCCATGGTGAAGCAGGTTCTGCTCCAGTCCAGAGACGCTCCCAGCTCCCTCAGCTGGTGGTAGATCTCATCTCCTTTCCTGAACACACACACACAGGAGCCCTGAAGAACACTGCAGAACCAACACTGTACAGAACAAACAAACACTATGCAGACCCAACACTGTGCAGAACTCTATGAGAACCAACAGCAGCTCTGAAGGGATCATGTTCATGAGTAGATGTGTAAATGTGAGGACTCACTCGTTCTTCCACTTCCACACCTCCTGGAGAAACTCTTCTCTGCTGAAGTCCTGTCTGCGCTTCCTGTGTTCCCGCAGCAGCCTCCTCTCCACCACCGTCTGACACACACACACACACACACACACACACACACACACACACACACACACACACACACACACACACACACACACACACACACACACACACACACCATGGGATGAAGCTTTGTTCAGTACACCCTGTGTGAGATCCAGTGAGCAAGTTCACATTGAAATAGTAATTTCAATGTTTCTCTCAAACTGCTGCAGATATGATATGAAGCTGAATAAAGTTAGTTCACCACCTCTAGTGACAATCAAAGATCTGACAGGTTCTTCTCACACATTCACCACAGTTATAAAGTCACTGTATGAACACAGCTCTTCATCTGCATGTCTAATGTCTGATCAGATTCAGAGTGCCGTGAGGAGAACGATCAGTGTGTCTGAAAAATTTCCTCCTCTGGATTCACAAACCTTCAAAATAAAAGCTTGTTATAAATGTCACTTTACGAGGTCCATCTTTGTTGCCGAGGTCGGCGACTGAGCTCACCATGATGGGATGGAAGTGACATCATGGTTGGCACAACCCGTCTGTCTGCTCAGTTGCCTCATGATTAATTTCCTGTTTTATTTTGGTACTCACCTGTCCATTATATAGCCCACTACATAGTAGACGAGTGGACAATCAGGGGATAATGTTCACTGTGTAGTACACTCTGTGGTGGACAAGTCCAACGCAGCACCGGTGTCTCATGTTTCAGGTGTCATCACTTATTTCCAGCTGTGTTCAGTCATCTCCCCGCCTCCATGTGTGCGTCTCCTTGACCTCCGGTACCACATGGTCGCCATCCTCGTGCTCCATCATGTGTTTGTTCTTCTGGACTGAGTTGACCTTTTCGTTCTGTCCCCTGATCTCCTGCTGACCCGGTTACCTGGACTTTTGGACTGTCTCTGTTTTGTGTTTTTGGACCTTCGTCTAGTGCTTCAGCCTGTTCTACACCATCTGCCCAGTAAAGGTTTAAGATCTGAGTTGTGTGTCAGAGTCGTGCGGTGTGATTCATCACAGGGGTGACCTTTGACCTCTAAAATTTAATCAGTTCATCTTTGGGAATTCAATGAAGGTGTTCTTGAAATATCACAACAAAATGGATGGACAGACAACAACATGCTGCCGCCAGCTACAGCAAATCACAGGCTTCACAAACAGGCTGTAAACAAACAGTCATCAGATACAGGCTGTAAACAAACAGGTTGTAAACAAACAGTCATCAGATACAGGCTGTAAACAAACAGGTTGTAAACAAACAGTCATCACACACAGGCTGTTCCTCTACTGCAAGTTTAACTCCGATATCCGACTGGTGTGCAGCATCATCACGTGACTTCTGCTGACTTTCTGACTCTGAGCCTGCAGCTCTACGTTCACATGTACAGGACACACTACATTCAAACATGCATCCTCCTCCTGCAGCTCCAGTGTGGAAAACTACACTCAGTTTAGGTGAAGCTGATGTGAGCAGTGAGTCAGATCAGTTTTTAGTGGACAAACAGTAACACAACAAGACTGGACTACTAAAGCACCGTTAAAGATGCCCTCTATATGTGACACAGGACCGTCTGTCGGTTGTTTTCAGCGATCCGTTCTGTAAATCCCAGACAGTCCTGGAGGAGAAGAGGTGCTGAAGCTGTCCTACCTGTGTTGCAATGCCAGCGTGGTCACATCCAGGAACCCACAGCACTCGGTAACCCTGCATCCTCCTCCTGGTGGATCACAGGGCAAAAACAGGACGAGATGATCGGACTCTGAACAACACATCCTGCACACAACATGCTGCGTGTTGTCGTCGGTTACCATCGAACAAGAGCATCCTCCACAGCGACCGTCAGAGCGTGGCCCAGGTGCAGAGTCCCGGTCACGTTGGGAGGAGGGATACAAAGAGAGAAGGTCCGATCCACAGCGTGAGGCGTCCGCTCCTGAAACCAGAACCAGAAAGTCCTGAGGTCACATCAGACGTCCTCCTCACAGACACACACCATGTCAAAGGTTGTTCATGGAAATAAGAGCTGTTAAACCCTCACACTGTAAAATAAGAACTGTTAAACCCTCACTCTGTAAAATAAGAACTGTTAAACCCTCACTCTGTAAAATAAGAACTGTTAAACCCTCACACAGTAAAATAAGAACTGTTAAACCCTCACACAGTAAAATAAGAACTGTTAAACCCTCACTCTGTAAAATAAGAACTGTTAAACCCTCACACAGTAAAATAAGAACTGTTAAACCCTCACACAGTAAAATAAGAACTGTTAAACCCTCACTCTGTAAAATAAGAACTGTTAAACCCTCACTCTGTAAAATAAGAACTGTTAAACCCTCACTCTGTAAAATAAGAACTGTTAAACCCTCACACAGTAAAATAAGAACTGTTAAACCCTCACTCTGTAAAATAAGAACTGTTAAACCCTCACTCTGTAAAATAAGAACTGTTAAACCCTCACACAGTAAAATAAGAACTGTTAAACCCTCACTCTGTAAAATAAGAACTGTCAAACCCTCACTCTGTAAAATAAGAACTGTTAAACCCGCAACACATTGTTGTTGTTGTAGTTGTAGTGTGTTGTGTTGTTGTAGTGTGTTGTGTTGTAGTGTGTTGTGTAGTTGTTGTTGTGTTGTAGTGTTGTTTTTGTGTTGTTGTAGTGTTGTGTTGTTGTAGTGTGTTGTTGTTGTTGTTGTTGTTGTGTTGTAGTGTGTTGTGTTTTTGTATTGTAGTGTTGTAGTGTGTTGGTTGTTGTGTTGTAGTGTGTTGTGTTGTTGTGTTGTAGTGTGTTGTGTTGTGGTTGTGTTGTAGTGTGTTGTGTTGTTGTATTGTGTTGTTGTGTTGTGGTTGTGTTGTAGTGTGTTGTGTTGTTGTTGTTGTTAAATCCTCACATGGTGCTCCGGCCTGAAGAGCCCCTCTCTGTCCCACCACCTGTACCAGCTGGTCTCCACGTACTCCGGACTGTAGGAGGACGGGAACGGCAGGCTGGTGTCTGCACGGAAAACAAAACATTTCAGAGTGTGAAGACAGACTCAGCAGGAAGAGCAGCAGAATCAGGAAGTCACCTTTCTTTGTTCCAGGAAGTGTCTGAGCAGAGTAACTTATCTTCTGCTTCTCAGTCCAGCTCAATGCGTCAGCACTCTGAAACACAAACAGTCACATGTCAATCTGCTGCTCAGTACCACGTTAATATAATGTTTATTACACATCTTTATGTTCTCACATCAATGTGATGAAGCAGTGATTGCTCATGTACACACACAAAAGATGTTTCATTTTTCCATGAACAGTTTGGAAAGCAGTTTTCCATATAATGTATAATATGATAGCAAACATCAATAGAGTGATAAATAATCCTGTGTAGTGAACTGTAGAGGTGTTTCCATGGTGACCGCCCCAAAGAAAATTAAGACAAATCTATGGAGGATCACAGTAAACTTTATTGAGATATGTTGCTGCCATTAAATTCAAAATAAGCTCATTTTTCATAAAACAATACAATTTCCCAGTTTCAACATTTGATATGTTTTCTTTGTTCTGTTTGCAATTAAATATGAGTTTACTGTATTTATAAATCATCACATTCAGTTTTTATTCACATTTTACACAGCGTCACTACTTGAAAAATGGGGTTGTCCCTCCACCTACCTCCACCTGTAGCTACCTGCATCCACCTACCTCCACCTGCCTCCACCCGCCTCCACCTGTAGCTACCTGCATCCACCTACCTCCACCTGCATCCATCTGCCTCCACCTGCATCCATCTACCTCCACCTGCCTCAGATCTTGATGATGATAGTTTGTCTCTATCTTGTAAAACTCTTTGCAGTGACAGTATTTCAGGCTGCTGCCTCTTCATTACCACGTAACTTCCTCCTGAGTGACACACCTGGTTTAACAGGTTTTAAATGAGGAAGCATTACTCTATCAGACCAACAATATTTAGACACAATCATGGAAAAATAGCATCTTCAGTTTTAACATCTGTGTGCGTTAGCCTGTCCTCGTGAGACATTGGGAATTGGAGACTGAGTTTCCTGCTTCTGTCCAACTCACCCTGTGCTGCTGTGACAGTATGGCCTCCTGCCGCTCTCTTCTGCGCCTCTGTTTCTCTGTTTGGGGCCGTGAGGAGGAGCTGGACTGGGATGAAGAGGAGCTGGATGAAGAGGAGCTGGACTGGGATGAGGAGGAGGATGAAGGTGCTGCCGGGTTGCTGGAGCAGAGTCTGGCTGTCCGTTGTCTCCCGGCCAGCCTCAGACTGTGGACACAACCTGCCCGCCACATCCTCAACGACACACTCATCGTTCATATGTCATATCGCTCAGCTGATTTCCTTCCAACACACTGAGACATACAACGACCTTCTAACTCACCTACGTTGTGTCTGTCAGGCCGAGACACGGCACGTGTATATTATGATATAGTTAATGATAAATAAACTTTATATCACTGAATACACGTGTAGAACAAATGTTTCACGTCATATTACTCTGTTATTCTATAATGTCCATGTTTATTCCGCGTGTGCTGTTTGTTGACGGGCTGTTATATCCTGACGGACAAACGGAAGTGCACACGCTGTCCGTCTGGAAATATCTTCCCCACAACATCACGGCGGTCAAGTTCACGAAAAGGAAACGACACGTCTTGCTCCCCTTCCAAAATAAAATAACGTAAAGAAATAATGTTCACCAAAAATATAATCCTAACAACCTAAACGTTGTTTAATTGCACATATAATATAAATATGTAACCCAGTGGTTTGTTATGATTCTTTTTTGCTTGTTTGTTGGCGCTAGATCCATGACTCCCACAGCGGACAGCTTTAATGTGAAAACACCACACTTCCGTTTTGAGTCTCGCTAACTCGTTTGGCAGCTTAACTTGAGTTCGTCAAATCTCGCACCGTCCGTCCCACACCCTCAGGTCAACATCTCCTTCTGGAACAGAGAGAGTGGAAGAAGACAGCTCGGTGGAGTCAGCTACCACGACGTTGTGTCACTCCTCTGAAGATCCTCTCCGCCTCTGTTGCGTCGTGAAGCGGGCTAACGGCAGCGCTAGCAGAGCGGCTCCGGGATGGCGGAGGTTCAAAGGACATCCAGCGAGACGATAACGGAGACAGTAGAGACGAGCACGCCGCCGCCGCCCCAGCAGGTAAATGTTGAGGACACTGACGGGTCTGTTAACCAGCGGTGAACATGTCTGCAGCGCTGACGAGGCCGCTGCTCGCAGGCTGCCTGAAGGATCACATCCTCTGAAGCCTCCCGAGGCCTCGGACACGTTAAGCTCCTTTAGATGATCCGGTACCAGGACACGACACGCACCGTGTGTCAGGGTGTGTACCGGAGCCTCTCAGGTGACGCTGTGCTGTAACAGTGCCTCCTGTGGTCAGGACCGGACCGGTACCGAACCAGGACCCACGAGGATCGAACTCGGGTCTTGTAATAAACAGAATGACACCTCTGATGCACCACAAGCGTGTATGGAGACACGCCTCATGTGTGCAGCCTCATTCCCGTGAAGAGGAATCTTCACGTCCCGTAATGTTGTGATAATATTGTTTGTATAACTCTGTAACAACAGTAGTGTTTGATCCCTCCTGATCCACCGTGGATCGGTTCTCCTGTGCACACAGCGGGTCTGTCAGCTGCTCCAGTCCAGAGCAGAACAACCGGACCATCAGTGTTTGACCTCGTCTGTATGGTTGTAAATGAGAGTAAAGCCCTGCAGCCACATCCCAAAACCTGAGAGGAAAATGTCACGTGATGTTAAAAATTTAAAAACATCTCGGATGGTAGGATCTATTTTAGGGTCGCCAAAGATAGAATAATCAGCTGTGTAACAAAACCAGCTCTGATAGGACCATAACACTGAACCTCCACCTGCTTTACACATGAAGCCCAGGTGATGCTGTGGGGAACCAGGCCGCCCGGTTCAGATCGGAGGTCCAGCTCACAGCACACCTCTTTATCTGTCTGTTACAGGAGGGACGAAGCCTGACAATCAAGCTGAGGAAGAGGAAGACTGAGAAGAAGGTGGAGTGGTCCAGTGACACCGTCGACAACGAGCACCTCGGGAGAAGGTCTTCAAAGTGTGAGTTCATCTTCCTCACCAGCACACAGTGGTGAAACGGGAGATCAGTTTTCATCAGTCATCTTAGTAACACATTAAAGGTGCAGCCCGCCGTAACTAACATAAACCGCTGCTGTTTAACAAGTTGTGTTTAAACTAAAGTCCTGCGATCACCTCCGATGATGACGAACGTACTGAACATCATAGAAACAGCTGGAAACATGTCGCTGTCATATTCTTCTTTCCTCTCAACCTAAAGAAGAAAAGTGAGGCTGCATAACAGTGATGCAGTTTTACGAAGCAGCCTGTGACTGCAGTTAGAAAACAAAACCGGCGGCTGAACATCATCAGGTTTTCACACAAGTGTTAAAGTAGATAAAGAGAAGCCAGTGAAAGGCGTGATTAAACCGGGTCATGTTCTTCTGTTCATGTTGATCATCCTGCTCATCAGCTGAGAGAAACTTCCAGTCTGTTCCTCCTACAGAACAGCCTCCTCTCTGGTTTCCTCACATGAACTTCTGCTTCAGGTCCATCACAACATTCCCGTTGATGAAGGTTCCACAACATGAACTTTATTCTTCTGGAACGCTCTTCGGTAGAACCACTTGTGTGTTTTGGGTCGTTGTCGGGCTGCATGACCCACTTTCTCTGAGATTTAGTTCACTGACATTTTCCTTCACAACTCACTGCTATAATTGAGGATTCATTGGTCCAATGAGAGAGACCTTCAGCTGTTCAGAAGTTATTATCCAGAGTTCCTTTCAGACCTGCAGACGGTCACCCAGCTTGTTCTCAGAGATCTTTGTTGGTCCTCCACTCCTGAGGAGGGTCACACTGGTCTGTATCTTCCTCCATGTGTAGCCAGTCTGTCAGACTGTGGGTCTGTGGAGTCAAAACTCTTCGCAGATGGTTCTGTCACCTTTTCCATCCTGATGAGCATCAACAATCCTTTTTCTGACTCCTTAGAAATCTCCTGTGTTTCTCACCAACATGTTGTGAAGCTCCGACTCCAATAGATTTCTGTTCTTTAAATGAAACGTCCACTCACACCTGATGTTCATCCCGCTGACTGACACCACCTGACTCTCGTTTCACCTTCACATTAACTGATAGTCCTGCTCACAGAAATGTAATATTCATCATTTTCACCAATCAGTTCATGACGCGGTGGAATATTTGGGTCTCGTGTTTCACTGGGTTCTATTTATCTACTTTTAAGGCTTGTGTGAAAATCTGATGATGTTTCCGGTCCGATTTCTGCAGAAATATCGAAAGTTGTGAGGACTTCTCAAACTGTCCTGCAGTCTTACAGCTTCTGTAACATAAGTGCATTTTAAATCATGTTCATTGAACACAAACACAAAGTGTAAGTGTGTATAAACAGTCCAGTGTGTCACACTAAGCCTCCACAACATGTCCCATGTTCTGTTGGATCAGACTGACACATGATGATGAGGAGAGGATGAAGAGGCTCACTGGCTCTGAATTATTTTATTAATAAACTCTTACTTTATGCTGTCGTGCCTTCAGCTTCTGCACTCAACAGAAATATAAAAGCAACAGAGGCGACGTGCTGATGTGTTCTGTTGTTTTTTACAGAGTTGGTTCTCTGAATGATCCGTCAGCCGGGATCATTAAAACACTGGCACGGGTACACAAGTGTGTACAGTGTGTGTACAAGTGTGTACATGCATGTACATGCGTGTACATGAGTGTACAATGTGTCCATACGTGTACAATGTGTACAGGTGTGTACCTGTGTGTACAGTGTGTACATGCGTGCGTTACAACCTGTGGACACAACTCAGATCATTCCAAACAGTGTGAAGTCATCCAACCAGGTTTTATCATTCTGAGTGTGACGTCAGGCCTAAAGCAGCAGAGACAGATGGTGACATCAGAGACGAGACGGACGGTGACATCAGAGACAGACGGTGACATCAGAGACGAGACGGACGGTGACATCAGAGACGAGACAGACGATGACATCAGAGACAGACGGTGACATCAGAGACGAGACGGACGATGACATCAGAGAGACAGACAGTGACATCAGAGACGAAACGGACGGTGACATCAGAGACAGACGGTGACATCAGAGACGAGACAGACGATGACATCAGAGACAGACGGTGACATCAGAGATGAGACGGACGATGACATCAGAGACGAAACGGACAGTGACATCAGAGACAGACGGTGACATCAGAGACGAGACAGACGGTGACATCAGAGACAGACGGTGACATCAGAGACGAGACGGTGACATCAGAGACAGACGGTGACATCAGAGACGAGACGGTGACATCAGAGACGAGACGGTGACATCAGAGACAGTCCTGGTCTGAAGCTGCTCTGATTCACTGCACATTAAAACTTCATCATCTCTGGATTGTCTTCCCTTGGATGTCCCTCGTAGAAACAGAGACACACTGTGCTTTCACATGTAAATAAAAGCCTTCATCCTCAGCCTCCTCATCCTCCTGCAGCACCAGATTTATCATAGTTTAGTCCCTGTAGTGACTCTGTGTTTTGGACCTCCACATGTGGAACCAGGATCTGGTGCCGCTCAGCGTAGATCTGGATCCCTCAGACCCGCTCTAACTCTGCTGTTGTGTTGCAGGCTGCTGTATTTATGAGAAGCCCCGACAGTTCGGAGAGTCGTCCTCTGAGAGCGATGGAGACGATGACAATGACGATGAAGGCTGCGGCAGTGCTCACTGTATCCTGGGCCACGGCAGGAGAGGCCATGGACAGGGTGGCAGCGGGGGGACCACGGTGCCCCCAAACTCCGGAGGCTCTCACAGCCACCAATGATGCTGCGGAGTTTTATCACCACGACAACCACACATGACCAAACTGCACTCTGTTTTAGTTTAGTTCCCACTGAGGTCCGGCGGGCCTGACGTTGAGTTCGGGTCAGAACATCCAGCTGCTGCTTCATGGAGTATTGAGTTCATTTACAGTCTGCTCTCCTTTCTACCGCTACAAGCATGCTCAGTATTGTTCCAACTAACACACACCGGGAAGGATCAGTCGGGAAACCTGCTGGGACGATGCAGTCTGCAGGGCACACATACACACACACACACACACACACACACACACATATACTCACACACACACACACACACAGTCCTCACACTGCTGAGCCTTCTCCAAAGCATGTCGTCTCTGGTCTCTGGGTCGTCTCTGGTCACGCGGCTAATAAAATAAACTTCATTCTGCTTTTATTCTGTCAGTCATGTGGTCGAGAATCAGAGTTTCTTTAATCTGTTCACTTTTATTTAAAGAGCATAAAAATCACAACATCAGTCAAATCAGGAAGGTGGAGACATTAAGACAGAAGAGACGGGTGGAGGGAGGGGAGAGAAGAGAGAGAGAAGAACAGAAAAATGGCCAGTAAAGGTTTTTGTTGTTGCTTTATTTAATTTCTCCAATTAATTTATACGCTGTTTGAAAGAATAGGAATCCCAGACATCGAGACCCTGAAGGTCTTCAAATGTTTCTCACAGATGTTCACTGATCTGATTATCACTTCATTTCATCTGATCAGTTGGTTTTTAAACACCATGGTAACGAGTCTTTCACGTTTACGACTCTAATATAATTTGAACATTGTGAGTAACAGATGAACCGTCGTTACCAACCTGGAAGAGTTCAGACAGCTTTGGAAAATGTTCATCACCTGTGATTTATCGTGACTCGGCTAAAAACACACCTGTTCATGTTACAGTAATCAGATGCTGTCTCTAAAGTGTTGGGAGTCCGGCTGTGTTTGACCCAGTGGTACATTTAATTCTCTATAATCCAGCACTTTGTTTTTAATGGCTGCTCTTCAGTCTTGACCTGCTGATGTGTGACGGGCCGCGGGGCGTCGCCGCGGCGATGGTCAGGGTGTGATGAGAGTGAACCGAGTGATTAAAGTCTTCACACCAACAGCTCACCTCCTGTTTAGTTCAGTATTTTCTGTTTTGGAGTTGTAAACCAGTTTGAAGGTGAAGCCAGTTTTCGTGATGACAGCTGACAGGCTGATGACATCATTACTACACCTGCCTTTAGCTCCACCCCTACAGCCTGTCACACCTGGGGCCTGTTCTTCATGTGTGGCATCATTAACTTGATTTAATTAAACCAAGCCTAGATTTTTCTGAAATCTTCTCTGAAGCTGTTGTCATAGCAACAGGACCCTAAACCTGACCCCAATCTGTAGATGAGCAGTTTACTCACTTTCAGTTGGTTTGGGACTAAAACCTTTTGGGAGTCCAAAATATCTTCAGCCTGACAAATACAAATCGAGAAATATTTCAATAGCTATCATTTAAAAAATGTATCAAACTGTTATTTAAAATTGAAATAATAACAAATTATACATCATGAAATCAACAAATCAGAGCTCGACCTGCCACTGAAGGAGGAAGTGAGCAAAGTTAACGTGGATCACTTGAACCCACAAACACTGATGAGCTGTTCTCTGAGAGTTCACTTCACCTTCACATCCAAATGTTTCTCCCTCATCGTTTTTACAAAGGATCCTGGGGAGAACAAAAACAGCTTTGTACCAACAAACATTTCCAAGTCATTCCAGTTACTTTTATGACCCTGAGAGTCTGAACTCAGAGCTCAACGTGCAAAATATTCAGCACGATTCACCACAATAAAAGAAGAAATCAAACTTTTCTTTAAAGGTTAAAACTGTTTTAGTTCCAAGTTCCAACGAGCAACTAATGAAGCTAATTTAGATGGAGAACATGGAGATTATTGAAATGTAAAAAATCTGTTTAATTCACAAAAAGTCTTAATTACAACACTTGTACAAGATACTAAAAATACAGTAAGATTCAATAACGACATGAAAAATGCTGTTTCTGTTGGACAGACTGAATTATCTGGTTAACGTGGTGTAAACCTGGATTAGTTCAACTACACATGCAGAATGGAGGCCTGGGTGGTGTAATAAGGAGGTGGAGCTGTGTTAGGACCAGGACCAGGCAGTGCCCCCCCCCCCCTCATCCCCCTCAGACTGACATGTGGTTGCAGACTGTCAGTCATCAGATTTGATGGAAGCTCATTAACAGGATGAGAGTTTGTTTTAATGTGCTGATGGATGAAATCCTCCAGTTCGACAATCCCTCAGATCAAAACCTTTATTTATATTTTTCTGTCCGAGTCGTTTCTTTGCTTGGATGTTGATGCGTGAAGTGAAAACCAGGTGGAGGTTGGCGGAGTGTCTTCATCAGTGAGGATGAGGAGGAGGAGTCCATCGTGTTAGTGCACTCGGTTGCACTCAGCTGCAGGTCGGTCCGAGAATCAGGTTGTCAGAACACCGTGTAGAACCGGACCACAGCGAACAGAACACCGTGTAGAACCGGACCACAGCGAACAGAACACCGTGTAGAACCAGACCACAGCGAACAGAACACCACTGATGGACTGGGCTTTGTACTGACTGTATCACCACAACCTTGCTGACACAGACTCCTCCCTCCTCATCTTCTCTTCATCTTCCTCCTCCTCCTCCTCCTCAGTTTCAGGTGTGATCAGTGAGTTCCTCTGCGGTGGTTCATGTCAGCTCTGTAGCGTCTCCACACGTTGACATTGTTATATATGTACATGGTTCTTGTTCTGCACCTTTCTGTATATACTGTCAACATAGTGAGCAGATTTCATGACAATTAAACTTTTCAACTGTGATTAAAACACCTTCTGCATCTGTCTGTGTTCTACTTAGTTAGAGTGAGTTAGTTAGAGAGTGAGTTAGAGTGAGTGAGTGAGAGTTAGAGAGTGAGTTAGTCCTGAAGTCCTCTCTGAGGCCCTCAGAGTGTTCTAATATGTAGGAACATATTTCTAATGATGTGAGTGATGGATCCACATCTGTAGTAAAACTGCTGGTCTGCTCCTCCGTCTGTAACTGGATCACATCACCAGGAGCTGAAAGCATCGAGTTAATGTGATTAACTCGTTTTTTGGGGGGATAATTAGTTCTACAGCACAAAATCATCTGATGTAACACAGACAAGCTGCACTCGTTGTTTGTGAATGAATGAAGAATCCAAAATGGTGTCGCTCACTGTGACAAGCTCGTCCAATCATCAATTGCAGCTCAACAGGACCTTTCAGCCTCCTTTAGCTCATTGTTTTGGTTGTTTGGGCCAACCACTGATCCCAGTGAAGGCTGAAGCTGCTCACTACCATCACATCATCTTTATAGGGTGAGGATGAATGTTGAGGTTTAACTCTCCTGACACACATGCTGTCACAGTGCTGCCAGCCTCCTGCAGTGGTCTGTGGAGGTAAAGGGGCACATAGCCGCCCTGGACCGGGTCTCCTTCCAGCATGTCAGGGTTTAAAACAGGCCCAGCAGCTCAGACACATCCTGGACGGACACCGAGGCCACTGAAGTAACTGCATTTATAAAACCGCCCAAAACTGACCACTTTTTATTCCTGAAAGTCATTTTGTGAAATTAAAAAGAGCAAAACTCAGAGAGTGCAGCAGCTGTAGGTCCTGAGGGGGTGAGCTGCTGGTTGGAGATGCACACTGCTGTACGAAGCTGTGAGACACCATCACCTTATCGAGAGGACCCGGAGGGGAGTCAACATGATGAGGATCTCCACAATAATAGCTATTATAACTGCATGTGTTGGCAGGTTTAAATGTGTGCAGTGAATAAAAAGCATGACGAGCAGACAGGGTGGTAAAAGGAACTCTGCTTTAATTAGTATTCAGCAGCAGTGTAGTGTTGCTCATGAAGTCGTGGACAGTAACAGGCGCTTCCTTCCTGGACCTCCTCCAGGTTCAGACGACAGCACGGCGTCCAGCACTCGTTCATATAAAAATATCTCTCGGCTGCAGTGAACGCTGCTGATGAGTAGAAGGCAGCACACAGCTGCAGGTGTCTGTTGTGGAGTTTGTTCACAAAGTTTTGGTGCAGTAGAAAAAGGAGATAAACATTCTCACTGTGAAGCTGCAGATGAAGCGCGGTGAAACACGTCTTCTTCACTCCTCAGAACATCAGAACCGAACCGTGACGTCTGAGAACACGTCATGCAGATACACTGTGGTGACGTCATCGTCAGAGGACTCACCAGCTCACTTCTTCTGGCATTGATTTTCATTCCTGTATGAACCAGAACCAGAACCATTCATGTACTGAGCGACAGAAAAGGGTTTCCTGAAACTCCGAGTGTGATGAAGGTGAGCTCCCTCCTCATCAGTCTGCTGTGCTGAGGAGTACCCTGACCCGTCACTCAGATTTGGACCTGATGAGTGTTCATAAACCTGGATTTAAACATGTTTCTAACGCAGGTCAAACCTCACATGCTGCTGGTGGTCACATCATCCAGGTGATGCAGATCAGATGTGCTCACATCCAACTGGAGTGGAAACATGGAAAACATGCAGCTGTGCACAGAACCAAATGTTTGTTCTTTTCATGTAAATCAACATCTTCATAAAGAAGTAAAAATCCATAGAAATATCCAGTGTCATGGCACAGAACAGGACGTAAGGCAAAGAACAAGTGGATCCACAGAGTACATCCAAGTTCCTCTGAACAGACAGCTCATACAGGCTGGAGGTCGTCAGTGGCGTCACACAGGAAGTCGTCCTGCTGCAGCTGAAGACATCTTCAGTTCTCATTTGTTTAAGAGGAGACGCTGAGTCTCAAAGAGTCTGAAAGAGTCTCAAAGAGTCTCAAAGAATCTCAAAGAGTCTTAAAGAGTCTTAAAAAGTCTCAAAGAATCTCAAAGAGTCTTAAAGAGTCTTAAAGAGTCTCAAAGAGACTCAGAGAGTCTCAAAGAATCTCAAAGAGTCTCAAAGAGTCTCAGAGTCTCAAAGAATCTCAGAGTCTCAAAGAGTCTCAAAGAATCTCAAAGAGTCTCAGAGAGTCTCAAAGAGTCTCAAAGAGTCTCAAAGAATCTCAGAGTCTCAAAGAGTCTCAAAGAGTCTCAGAGAGTCTCAGAGTCTCAAAGAATCTCAGAGTCTCAAAGAGTCTCAAAGAATCTCAAAGAGTCTCAGAGAGTCTCAAAGAGTCTCAAAGAGTCTCAAAGAATCTCAGAGTCTCAAAGAGTCTCAGAGTCTCAAAGAGTCTCAAAGAGTCTCAAAGAGTCTCAGAGTCTCAAAGAATCTCAGAGTCTCAAAGAGTCTCAAAGAGTCTCAAAGAATCTCAAAGAGTCTCAGAGAGTCTCAAAGAGTCTCAAAGAGTCTCAAAGAGTCAGAGTCTCAAAGAATCTCAAAGAGTCTCAAAGAATCTCAAAGAGTCTTAAAGAGTCTTAAAGAGTCTTAAAGAGTCTCAAAGAGTCTCAGAGAGTCTCAAAGAGTCTCAGAGAGTCTCAGAGAATCTCAGAGTCTCAAAGAGTCTCAAAAAGTCTCAAAGAGTCTCAGAGTCTCAAAGAGTCTCAAAGAATCTCAAAGAGTCTCAAAGAATCTCAAAGAGTCTCAGAGAGTCTCAGAGTCTCAAAGAATCTCAGAGTCTCAAAGAGTCTCAAAGAATCTCAAAGAGTCTCAGAGTCTCAAAGAGTCTCAAAGAATCTCAGAGTCTCAAAGAGTCTCAGAGTCTCAAAGAGTCTCAAAGAGTCTCAAAGAATCTCAAAGAGTCTCAGAGAGTCTCAGAGTCTCAAAGAATCTCAGAGTCTCAAAGAGTCTCAAAGAGTCTCAAAGAATCTCAAAGAGTCTCAGAGAGTCTCAAAGAGTCTCAAAGAGTCTCAAAGAATCTCAAAGAGTCTCAGAGAGTCTCAAAGAGTCTGACAGGAGTGCTGAATGATGGAGTGAGGACGTACAGCACAGGCAGGACGCAGCCGCCGCCTCCTCCCGGGCCTCCTCCCGGTCCCGGGCCTCCCGCCCTGATTGTCACTCCAGTAAATGTCCATTCCCGTGAAGCTGCTGTCCAACAGAACCACGAGGACACTGTGACCACAGTGCTGGAAATACAACCTGCCGACCTCCACACAGGGAGTCAGAGGTTTCAGTGATCCACCATGAGTTCAAAGGTCAAAGTTAAAAAAAGAACGATTAAGAATCAACTGGAACAAGTCTGAATAAATGTCTTGTACAAGCTTGGTTTTATGTCACGTGGTGTAATCTGAAGGGAAGACGTCAGGCGGCGCGCTGAAAGTGACAAAGATGGCAGCAAAAGACAAAGGCAGTCTGAGGTTGAAACTGATCCTCACTGAGTGTGAACGGAGGGACCACCAGGGGGCGCTCTGCAGCTCCAGCCTGTGTGTGGACAGTTTCCTGCCCTGAGGACACGGGGATATCTTTAAGCTCTCACCATCAGCGTCAACTTTCAGGTGGAACAACAAAGATCCAACAAACGTCTGTGAAATGAACATGTTGAACTTAAAGCAACACAAATTCAACCACGTTGAGTTTCTAATGAATGTGCAATACAACACAAGTCCTACTGCACAGAGAAGCAGTGTGTGTGTGTGTGTGTGTGTGTGCGTGTGTGCGCGCGTGCGTGTGTGTGCGTGCGTGCGTGCGTGCGTGCGTGTGTGTGTGCGTGTGTGTGTGTGCGTGTGTGTGTGCGTGCTGGAGGAGGTGTGATCCAGCTGGACTGATGATGTCACCACCTGTGGAGAGAGCACAGAGTGAGTACAGAGCTGATGGAGGACAGAGTGCAGCTGCTGCTACGTCGTGTGTTCCTGTTGAAGCAGCGCGGTGCTGAACACCGAGCAGGAGGACCAACAACAGACCCACTGAGGGGAACATTCACTGGGAACCACCTGGACTGTGTCACCATGGCAACAGGCTTCTCCAACATGACAACATGGAAACTTCCCCAAAACATGGACTGCTTCCTCATGAAGGCTGTTGATGACACTGTGCTGCGTTCAACAGCAGCAGTCTGGGAACTTTTACACAAAACAAAAGTGGGAACATGAAAACAGCAGAAAGTTCAAAGAGTTCACTCAGCAGCTTCTGTGACGACTGTTACTGTTTCTGAGCAGAAAACGCCCCTTAGGAGACTGAGAGGAGGATTTTAACTCCAATAATCTGTCGCCATCATCTCTACGTGTAAATAATCCCAGATGTGAACATGAACAGTTTACAGACTCACTTCCTGCTCCAACTCTCACCTGCACTTTTATACTGACGTTGTAATTCTGCAGTTTTCCTGTTCGTTGAGGAAACGTCACCATTTAAGATGCTCATGTTTCTCTTCCTGTGAGGCTCCAGTCAGGAAGTACTATCCAATCAGAGCTCATTATATCATTATCAGCCAGTCATCATCACAAAATACCAAACAGAGCTACACTAAAACTGCTGACTCGTGTGTAGTAAATGTGATAGATGGACAGGAAGACGTCTCTTCAGACAGACGGACTGAGGTGAGGATGAGACCACTGGTGGCGTCTTCAACTGAACACGCTGACGGTGTTTTTCCGTCCGAGGAGTGCAGCGGAGCGACGAGGCCTCGGGCTCATCAGGGCTTCCTGCTGCTTTCACACCACTCACCCCAAGTCACGCTCCTTCATGTGGTAACAGGATCCAAGCAGAACCCACATGACCACGCTGTTTATTTACTGATTTAACTAAATATCCGTACATAAAGCCACCGTGTCTTCAGCCACCCTGACGCTCTGAAGCCTTTCACTCACATATCTTTATCATTTTAAAAGTCCACCTACATATTTCAGGCCCTGGTTCACTGGCCTGACGACACCAGGACCCTGCAGGACTCGGGTTCACCCAGACTGGGCTACAAGTCCACATGTCCATTTACACCAACTTTAAACTTAACCAACAACCTCCTGCAGTAACCGTGGCGCCACCCGTGCGCACCGTCGGCAGCTTTTCAAAGTAAAGTCATGTAGGTTTGTGACTTTAGCTGAGTCGTGGAAGCGGTCGGAGAACACAGAGGATCAGAATAAGGAAGAAGCTCACCTCCACTTTAGTTGGTCTTCACCTTGTCTTTAGCAGACACCAGCTTGTCTTTATGGTCCCTGCTGCCTCTCTCTCCCTCTGCCTCCCTCCCCTCCTCCTCCTCATCTTCCTCCTTCTCTTCGTCCACACCGAGGATGACGCTCTGCCGGACGCTGACCGAGATCACCACGGCCTGGATGATGCCGTAGATCAGAGCGAACTGAGGGAGATACTCCTGGATGAGCCACAGGAGTCCTGCCATCCCCACCGTGGACACAAAGAACATGGCCATGCCGTGGAACCAGAGCCTCAGGGCGCCCTGGACCCCCAGCACCTCCAGAACCAGCTTGGCCGGAGGGGACACGGTCCACAGGAAGCCCACCACGAACAGGTCGAACAGGTGGCGCAGGAAGTTGAAGCAGATCTCGTAGTGCTCCGGGAGGATCTCCACCTTCCAGCTGTGCGCGAAGAGCCGAAAGGGAGACGTCAGCGGAGAGGAGGGCGGAGGAGACGGAGGAGGTGTCCCGTAGTCGGAGAAGTCCCCGTCCACGTCCCACGCTCCTCCGCTCTGACCGTCACGTTTCCTCCGTCTCAGCCCGCTCGGCTCGGTTTGTCCGGGCCAGAGGTAGGAGGTCGGGAGGTACTGGTTCCACCACCTGGAGACCCGGATGCTCCCAGCTGCGACATCCTCCACCTCCGTGGACTGCAGCTTCTCCTGCGCCTCCCAGTACTCCTCCACCACACTGCTCTGGTCACTCGGACGTCTCCACCCTCCCCAGATCCACGCGGTCCACCCCCGCAGGCCCCCGCTGCCGGGCTGCTTTTGGCCCTCAGCTGTTAATGGGGTGGCTCTGGGCCCGGTGCTGCCCCAGGAGCGCATCCACCCCCAGGCCCGGCCCACCGCAGCTGCCATGCTCCCTCACAGGGAACCGAAGTCTCGCAGGTTTCCGACAGCTGCTGGAGGAGCAGAGAGCAGACGAGTGTAAACTCCGGCCCGGGCGGAGACACGTCCTCAGGGCGGAGACACGTCCTCAGGGCGGAGACACGTCCTCAGGCCGCAGACACACCCGTCGGAGAGTTGGAGCCCGTCAGCGGACTCACATTACTTCCCGTGTGGAGGTGAAGTGAGACCAAACTCCGCTACATGCTTTTGTCTCCGACCCGGACACTTCATCCAGATGTTTCATGAGCACGTTAGCATGACGAGCCAACAGAACCGCTGCTGGTCCGTGAGCTGGTCGACCCGGTCCTCCGGAACAAGATCCTCCTTCAGATCCACGTCAACGTCGGAGGTAGCTAACAGGTCTTCACGGTGCGAAGCTAACCGGGAGGTCTTTGAACTGACGTCAGCCGGTTCTCCGTGAACGAACCTCCGTCGGTAAATGTTGATATAAGCTCCGGTGTCCGACCCGGTTACAGGAAGTGAACGGATCACCTCGGTCGACGTTAGCTGCTTCGAGCTAACCAGCGGACTCGAACCGACCGTCGGTGACGTCGTGTTTCAAACACCGTGTCCGGTCGGAGGCTCCTGCTGCTGCTCACACCCCGGGATCGGTTCGACTGAACGGTTACCTCACACACACAGAACAAAGACGGCAGACTACCGGCCCGGTTTCACCCTTCAAAATAAAATCACGGTTGCTCGTGAAGCCTTTTGATTCAAACTTCCGTGACCCGTGGACCTGTTCACCTGCAGCCTGAAGTGGACCTGTTCACCTGCAGCCTGAAGTGGACCCGTCCCTGTGGTCAGAGGGACCGTAACCCGCTCCGACCCGGAGTCCGGGTGTTTCCGGGTCAGAAGACCCAAACAGGTCTCCGGTGCTGGTTCAGATTAGAAAGCTCGTTTCTGCAGGTTTTCATATTAAATATAATAAATAATATAATATACAAGCGTCTTTAGTTTGATGGACTTCAGTGATGACTGGAGACTTCCTGCTGTGGTTGAACCCAGGACGTCCTGACTGGACCGTGTCGACGCTTTTAATTTGAAAAGACCACAAAGGGAGGAAGTGATCCAACCAGAGGTGAACAGGTGAGGAGGAGAAACACGCCCTCTGACATGTTACAGGGTGGAGGAGCTCTTCAGCTGGGGCACAAGAAACCAGAGCAGAGGACATGTCCCCCAGCAGAGCAGAGAGGACATGTCCCCCAGCAGCTCTGAGCTCAGTATTTGTATTGTAACCATCACTGACACCCAAACAGATTCTTTGTTTTCAACCATTTATTTAAATCCATCCAGACCGGTGGTTACAAACATTTTCACCTCAGCTTCAACAAGTCTTTCTAAAATCACCGAAACATGACAAGTTCTCAGAGGATAAAGATGATGGGAACATTTCCTTCAGTTCAACTTGTTATTGATCATCTTCAGCTGTCCAGAATCGCAGCTCAGCACCTGTTAGGAGACATCACACGTTAGATCTAACGTCTTCGTACGATGAAACACATCTGGAACACTAAACTGCAAAGCATGCTGGGAGTCTGAGCGTCTCAGTGCGCTGCGAGTAGACTTCAGTAAACATCAGTCGAACCAATAACTGCATCATCATCGACCTACTCAGACATGAGCATCAGACTAACTCATCTTTCACGTGTCCAACACGGTCAGCGTCTCCATGGAAACGCGACCATCACTTCCATGTTCACGGACCGTTAGGAACTCTAAGTGTATTAGATGAGGTTGTTCTTCAGTCCTGGTACACACATCAGAATAAAGACTGGTCTGTAGACAACCTCATTTATAAAGTGCATCTCTGAGATGAATATTGATCCCATAATTTAACTCGTGCTGCATCATGACGCGTCACCCTGAACACCAGCCGTCCTCAGGTCGGTACTTACATGATGCTGATGGACGTCTCCTGTCGGCGTGGACGAGCTGCGAGACAGAACGCAGCGTCAGTCCCTATAACATTTCATACATAACACACACACACACAGGTGTGTTTGGATGTTTGAGCCCGTTTACTGCAGCGCTCACTGATGAAACGACTTTATGACCAAGAAGCAGTGAAACTCGCTCCGTGGAGTCCAGAAGTGAGTCGGCTTCCTGCCGCTCACTTCAGGTCACAAATCACACGCAATCCAATCTCATTCGCCCGCATGTTTCCATGAAGTCAGAAAATGTGACATTTCTCTGAGCTAAAGCTGAAACAAACTGTCTGCTTCAGTACCAGACAGCAGAACTTCATGTTGGTGGCGCTGAGCTGCAGTAAACGGATCCCACATCCCACAACACCGGTGCGGTTCTGTGGTCAGTGCACTGTGAAAACAACTTCATGAATTTCTCAGAGACTCTAGTCTATGAAATCATCATCCCACATGAAACGGAGCAGAAGCTCTGATGGAGACTCACCCAGCAGCTGTCTGCATCTGGTCGGCCATGTTGAACATCTGCAGAGAACAGAACAGCGTTAGAACCGGCTCTGATCCAGGCAGGTCGGACTGGAGGTCCGTAACATGCGTCAGTGCACTGTGAAAGAGCTTCATGGTGAAATCAGAGACTCTAGTCTTGTGGATCATCATGTAGCATGCTGGTTATACAGCCTGTCAATCAGCAGCGTTTCATGTCCACACTCACCAGCAGCTTCACTCTGCAGCCATCCGGCATGTCCTCGGTGACCCGGCGGGTCCTCTCGGTGACCCGGCATGTCCTCGGTGACCCGGCATGTCCTCGGTGACCCGGCAGCAGCCGCCTGGATCTGATTCATTACAACCATGTTTAGACTCCTCATGAATACTTTTGGACAGTTTAACAAATAATGAAAACTGAAAGTCACATGTTGGGAAAAATACATCCGTTACTGTAATTGATACTTTAACTGCATACAGATGTTTCAAACAGTGAGGCCTGTTAATCATTCTGATGAATGGCAGAACTTTATTGATTAATCTGTTATATTAAACAGCTGTTTGATTGTATAGGATCGTGTCTTCAGTGCAGACACTGATCCTGCAGATGGACGTTGATACTCGGTTCTGATTCTGTCCAACACCCCACGTGCTCTGGAGGCACGTGCGTCCTGCTGTCCTGGTTGCTCACCTGGCTGCTCTGCCACCTCCACGCGCGGTTCTCTTCTTGGTTCTTGCACACTCAGCAGGATCATCGATGAATCTCCTGCTGCGGTCTAAAGTGGAACAAAGACCTCAGCCATGAATTCAGGTTCTTCTTCCACCATTACTGCGCCCATCGCCGCGCCTCGTGCTGCGCGCAGACGCACTACAGCCCTTCGTCTCCTCTCGCCCAGGAACCGCTCCAGAACCTGCGGGGTTCTCAGGAGAACCCTCTAAACGGGTTTCGTTCACTCCCATTATTTCTTTAGATTGAAAATCCATGGCTCGTCCCGCTGACTTCACCCTAACGTCCGATCACACCGAGGACAGCCGAGGAGAGACTGAGCGGCGCGTCGTCCTCCGCTTATATAGGGGTCCTGGGTCCACGCAGCCGTTTGGTGTCCTTAATATTGCCTGTTTCTGACGCACTACAGGTTGATCGGTGCTGGATAGATTCAACTGGACTGATTTTACTTTGAATTATACAGAGAATACCATGAATGAAATTCACCTTTCAAGAAAGAGAAAGTACATGAACACTTTCAAAATATCATAACCGGTAATATATAATTATAACGGATTTCTCCTACATTAATTTAAGTAATGCAGCCTGCTACAGTAAAACTTTGAGGTATTCCTCCTTTAATTGACTATTTCCACGTGATGCTACTTTCTCTTTCCACTCCACCACATTTCAAAGTGAAATACTGTACAGCTCCTCTTGAAATGAAGATTTAACACAGTGGATGCTAAAACAATCTTTTAAGATGCAACACTGTCAAAGATGAAAACAGTACTTCAATGCTTTAATTCTGTTTTGTTCCCTAAACTTTTGGTTTGACTTAAATTTACATTGTTCATGCACTTGTTATTTTTCAAGTGTAGAATGTTTTCTTTAATCCTATAGCATCCAATCTGTATTAAAACATGTATCATGTTGCATATTTCTTTCCTGAATGTTTTTTTTAACGAGGAGTTCATTTAGCTGATACAGATTTCAACTACAAACATTACAGCAGTGAATCTTACTAAAAGGAATCACGTAAAGTAAACAGTGACACACCAACTGAAGGAAGATATCAAAATAAAAAATGCCACACCAAAAACAAATAATAACAACAATAGCGGCCGCAGTCCGTCAGTTCAAATGGTTCCTTGTGAAAATAATTTTCAAACTTTAGTTTTTCATAAACTTCATGGATTTATAAAATGAATTCAGTTCATTGTTCGTGGTTGAGATGAGTTCCCTCTGACACCTAATCATGTCAACAATGTGTCCTTTAAATTCATCTGAGTGAATTTCTTAAAATCAGTAATTACAAAGATGTGATGGTCGAGAGGAAATGCATGGAGGATTATAACAAGTGTCAGTTAGTGAATGATGTCATTTTATATGCTGCAGAAGACCCAACACAGTCAAAGGAAAACACATTTAAACAGGTCGCTGAATATTTGTGTATCATACACAGCTTACAGGACACTCACGCTCAGCATCAAGTTATCTGTCCAGTGAATAATTTAGCCTTTTATGGTCAATATTTCTTGTTCTTCTTATTTTTAATTAGGCTACATTTGAACATGTCTAAATGTTTTTTTATATCTATTTTTAAGTGAAGCACTTCATGTAGTTTTCTTGCTGTAAAAAAACTTTCAGCTGCACTTCTTGTATGAAATGTTTTTAGTATGACTCTTTAGAAGAGTTCATATCCACTATTTGAATTACCAGGCTGTCCCGCGCACTACCGCTAGGTGTCGTAGTTGCAGCGGGTTGAACCGGATGGAACTACATGTCCCAGCCGCCCCTGCGCCTCCGTGGGTGCCAGGTTGTGTCGGGCTGGAGAGGAAATCTGCATGTGAAGCACTGCGGCTCCTTCACGTCCTATCTGGCAACACGCACGGATCCTTCCGCCGGCTGTCGTAACCGAGGTCAGGTAGACCGAGCGAAGATGGCGACCGCCTACGAGAGATACAATTTGTGAGTAGCTTTCATATGATGTACTTGTGTGTTTTGAAGTTGTTCCTCCGAGCCTTGCGCATTTCCCGCCGTGTCAGCATGCGGACATGAGGAGCAGAGTGCGGGAGGTCAGGCTCGAGCCGCGGCTCGCAGCTCGATGACACCGCGGCTGAAGTTTGCTGACAGGCTCCGCTGCTCGAGCAGGAACCAGCCAAGTTCCTCTGCCCTCTCATTCATTATGAACAGCATCTCGGTGTCACGGTGGTCAGGGAGCCTGTCACCGGCTGCCTGAGTGGACCCGCCCCGAGGACGGTCCACCGCCGACCGGGAGCCACAGAGTGAGTTCCCCGGCTAGCAGCAGTAGCAGCGGCGGCGGCTGGTTCCTGGGTTAGTCCCGGGGTGTGACGTGTGCTCCGGCAGGCTGACGGCTGATTCATGACACTTTGCCCTGAGGCGGAGGTTCCTCCACCCTGAACACTGACGGAGCGGACAGCGCTGTACTTTTCCAGACACACCTGTGCTCACACCTGTGCTCACACCTGTCCGACCAGCCTGAGCTCCACCTGTGCTCCACCTGAGCTCAGGGTGTGCTGCGGGTTGGACGGTGTTCCTCCGCCTCGTTACATGAAGCTTCTTACGTGGAGCTTTACTACTGAAATATTTCATCATATTAAATCAGAATAAGTTTGAGGGAAAATATTTCACAACATTTAGTTTAATTGTATTGATTTCTTCTACTAATTCATTAATGGTTGCTTCATTCATGTATTTCACGCACTGAATTCACGTGATTTTCATTCATGAATGCCGTTTTTATTCCTTCAACATTGAACACTTGTGCATGTTGTGATTGTGAAGCTCACTGTGGACCAATCAAACTAAACAGCTGCATGAACTGTGAGGAAACGACAGCACTGATCTCAATGTTTCTGTTGGAGGCCCTTTAAAAGGAGGAGACCTGTGAAGGAGTTGGACCCTTTGTGACGTCACAGCTGCAACAGGTTCAGGTTAAGATAATCTGTGGAGAGGAGACGGATCAGAAAGCAGCCGTGTGCGCGTGTGTGTGTGTCAGACCTCGTGCTTGTGTTGTGAGGTCTGTCTGGATTACGGAGGACCAACAATAGAGTCTGTGTCCGTCCAGCTGACTGTTTCCTTCACGTCACTGCAGCTGAGCAGGTCGAGTTATTTTTCTGCTGCAGGATTTTCAGCCGGTCTTAATGAAACATTTGGAGAGTTTGAGCTTCAGAGGAAATCTGCTGCCAGCTCGCCCTCAACAATACGTCCAGCTCTGGTCACTGTATCCGTCCGTCCGGCTCTGGTTTTATTTCTGTGATGGGACAGATGGATGTCGGGTGGAGCAGCTTCATGGACACGCCACATTAAACATGTCTCAACCTGAGCGCAGCAGTGACCAGCTGTTCAGGAACGTCCACAGCTCCACCCGTCCATCCCGGTCCGTCCTTTTGTCTCTGTTATTTGTAAAATGTCATCAGATATTATTTATAAGACGTGTGGCTGCGTTAAGTGTCCGTGGGACACCTTGACAACGTTGTTCTCGCTGGGTGAAGACATGAAGACACAGAGAGGATGAAGACATGAAGTCTTGGAGCTCTGATGTCTCATGATGGAGGAAGAATTCAGGACAGTCACTGATCTGCTGCTCTGCTGCTCTGCTTTAAATATAATTTCAGTAAAAGCAGCTCGACAGGTGTCCTGTTGAAAAGACTTTAGGACACAACTGTGTCCCTTTTAAAGGAATGTAAAAGCAGCAAGGTGACAGGAAACGCTCCTCGACAGCAAACTTTCCCGACAGTAAACGCTCCTCGACAGGAAACAGCTGAGTGTGATGTGACTGTTGGACTGGTGGTGTTTCTCCAGACAGCAGGAAGTGTTGAAGGAAGCGCCGAGTGTGTGAACAACAACCTGAAGATCAACATCTGGTTTAAAACAGGGAACGTCTCGTGTTGTTGTGACTTCAGTTCCTCTGAAGAGATGATTGTTCATACTTAGTCACAATAATGAACACTAGTTCAAACAATGTCCTTCATATTTGAAGCAGCTGACAATTTTGCAATATTCCTGAGATTTTCACTGAAAAAACAATGTGAGCAGAAACTCAGCTGAAAATATTACAGCATAAAGTCAGACTTTCAAAATAAAACGGACTTTATTACCAAAAGTAACCAACCATCAAGGCTCCGCCCCCTCTCACCATCACAACAAACTGAGCTAACTGCAACAACAGGAGGTGACGGGGCTTGTGGGTAATGTGGTCTTCTGAAGGAATGAGGGACATGTTAATGAGTTTTCTCCACTTCCAGCTGTTAGAGACTGAACTTTGTTTTAGTGTTGAATGAATGTGATTTAAGAAGCATGTAAAGCTCTTATTTTGACAGCAGATGTATTCTTTGTTTTCTATATTACAGTCACAGACCGTCTGTTCTGGAAAGATACGTCACTTTTATCACTTTTTATCACTTTGAGCCCCGTGATGGTTCTCTGAGTTCAACACAGGAAGGGAAACACATCACAGGTCAAATACTTCTGTGACGTGCAGCAGGATTATTATCAGCATGTATTCCTCTTCAGCAGGAAGTGCTGATTCACTCAATTTTACTCCAAAAGCTGACTTCAACATCGACATTTTTGAGAAAAATCTGCAGCAAATCAAATATTTTTACTAAATCCAGTAGGAGAAAGACAGCGTGAGATCCTGGAGGGTCTGAGAACAGAAGAAGTTACAGATGTGATGCTCCGCTCTTCATCTGGCATCGTTTCATTGTTCTTGCTTGTCACATTAATTATGAATATTACTTTCATCATATTTGTATGTCCGTCAGCTGACTGCCTCCCTGTGAACCTTCTCCCTCCTCTTCGTCTGACAGGCACACAACTCCCGAGAAGTTCTTCATCGAGGCCTGTGATGAAGGAGCCGACGCCGTGCTGCTCATCGACAGGGTCTCCAACGAGATGACCCTCACAGGTACACACACACTACACACTACACACTACACTACACACTACACTACACACTACACTACACTCTACACACTACACTACACTCTACACACTACACTACACTCTACACACTACACTACACTCTACACACTACACTACACACTCTACACACACTACACACTCTACAAACTACACACTACACTCTACACGTTCTCTACCCCACATTCTCAGTCACTACACAATACACACAAGACACACTACACACACTGAACACACACTACACACACACACACAACACACTAAACACACACACAACACACACTACACACACACACACACACACACTGAACACACACACACTACACACACACACACACACACACACACACACACACACACACTGAACACACACACTGAACACACTACACACACTGAAAACACACACACACACACACACACACACACACACACACACACACACACACACACACACACTCCAGTAAGGGTTCTTTGCTGATGCGGCTGCCGTCTCTGGTCCTGATGCTGCTCTCTCACTGGATGGAGCTCCAACACCAGAACGCCTCCAGCAGAAAGATCTCAGCTTCCTCACAGAATAACAGTCTGCTCTTCCCTTCCTGGTGTCGGTCCTCCAGTCCGGTCTGGTGTTCAGATGGACCCGTTCTCCTCCTAAAGTCGACACCACCTCCCTGGTCCGGTTCATGTTGAGGAGCAGATGATTCCTGCTGCACTAAGTTCTCCACCTGTTCTCCACCTGTTCTCAGTTGTCTGACTCCCCGAACCATCAGGGTGTTCAGAGAACATCTGTACAGAGTGAACAGCCTCCTGTTGCTACCACACATCAGACAGCAGCACACACCGGGTCCTGTCTGACTGATGTCTCCCTCCAGAGACTCTCTGTTAGCCGTTTGTTGTCAGGTCTCTCCTGCTTCATGTTGGTGAGACGTCCTGAATAAATGAACAAAGACAGCTGGAAGTTGAGGATCCAGATGAAATGGAGAGCTAAATGTTCCACCTGAAGAATAAACCCTTTCTCCCTTTTCACAGGTAAGAAGGATGTCCCTCCCTCAGCGGTCACCCGGCCGATATGTGGCATCATGGGAACTATCCGCCTGGTAGCAGGTAGGTACTTAGTGACACAGTAGTGTGTTGTTGTTGCTCTGTGGAGCGAACCTGAACCTGAACCTAAACCTGAACCTAAACCTAAACCTGAACCTGAACCTAAACCTGCACCTGAACCTGACTGAGTCTTCCACCACAGGCATGTACCTGATCGTCATCACCAGGAAGAGGAATGTCGGCGCCCTGCTGGGCCACGCGGTGTGGAAGGCCGTGGACTTCGATGTGATCTCCTATAAGAAGACGGTGTTGCACCTGTCAGAGATCCAGGTGAGCAGGACAAATCACAGGAAAGCATTCAGACAGGTTACAGCCTCCTTTAATGGAACCAAGAAGCTGTCTTTAATCTGGACGTAAAAACTTTTCATGAACTTAAATTATGTAGTAATTCAAAATGAACTCCGTTTCATTCAGTTCATCATGTTTGAGCTGTTGAAACTGCTGCAGTGAGAACTTCAACCATCAAACTGTTCCAATCATGTGGAGCTTATTGAGATGATTTAGTTTTTATAGTCCAACACTTCAGTCCTACAGAGCGTCCTGCTTCTGTCCTCAGACCCTTGATTCAAAAACATCCTCCAAACCAACATTACTGACACACGCAACAAATGTACAGAATATAACAGTGAAATCACACCGTCAGATAGATAGTAGATTATGTAGATAGATATCTCACGATTTAGTCATTAACATGTCTAGTTTCCTTTTCTGCTTCACTATAATTTCTTCTGTTGAATTTAACAGTCGCTGAATGAAATGAACTGAGAGGTCCGACTGTATCTGCACAGTTACACGTGCGTCACATTAAAAGAATACCACGTTTAAACCCGAAATACTTTTGAAACTCGAACGTGGAGCAGAGAACGTGGAGTCGAGCTTTCATTGGAGCAGCTAATATTTATCTACAGAAAGAGCTATATGAGATATACAGTAGCTGGTATTTAAAACTGTTTCCTGAGCAGCTGTTTGTCGTTAGTTCGTGAACAGAAAAGTTCTCACTCACCACCTCCCAATGTGGTCTGAGCAGACCAGATCTCGGTGTTCACGCCTGAACTTTGAGCTGCCCGCCTGTGATGGGACCTCCCGTGTGGTTCAGACATCGTGTGTGTGTGTGTGTGTGTGTGTGTGTGTGTGTGTGTGTGTGTGTGTGTGTGTGTGTCAGGCGTCCAGTGTCTCTGAGGTAGACCTCATGTTTCAGGATTAGTCTTTCTGTGCAGTCTGAAGCGTTGCTCTCTGATTTCAGTGCATTATTAATCTGCTGCTGTTTCTATTCTTGGTGGAGTCCACTGACTGAACTGTGGAATTCATGGTGTTATATACAGTAGATACAGTAGATACACAGTGGATACACAGTAGATATACAGTGGATGTACAGTAGATACACAGTAGATGTACAGTAGATGTACAGTAGATACACAGTAGATGTACAGTAGATATACAGTAGATACGCAGTAGATACGCAGTGGATGTTGTTGGACTTGGGCTCCTGCTAGTACAAAGCCAACATGTGTCAGCCCCCAGTCCTGCGTGTTCTTTAATGAGGCAATAGGAGAAGATGTCAGGCTTCAAGATATTTATTTAACAGCAGCAGAATAATCAGTTTACAGAGCTCTGGGTCCAGACTATGTTTCCCTGACCGCAACAGAGTATGTGTCAGTTCACGAAGTCTGACTCCTGACTCTCCCTGACCCAGTCTTCTTATAGTACAGACACCAAAAAGGCAGGTATGGTGATGTGTCCTTTGTTGATTGGTCGAGGTGGGCCGTCTTGCCTTGTGGGGACGTGTTGCTCAAGTCAGTAACTTATTCCTGTTTTATGACTCGGAAGAAATAAGAAAGACAGGAGGTGAAACTCGTGGTCGTACCATCAACCGTTACAGCCCGGCCTTGTTATTATGCACAGCAGCATGCTGACCCCAACAGGATCGCTGACCTCTACAGAAACAGCCTGTTGCATACGCCTGAGGATTAATAGTTGATTAATACGAGATTGTATATAAGGAATATAATATGGCATATATATATATATATATAATATATAGTATTATTGTAAGCAAAGACTAGCATAGGATAGCACAATGTACAGTAGATACACAGTAGATATGTAGTAGATACACAGTAGATACGCAGTGGTGAGAGTGAACAGGTGATCCCATTAACTCAGAGAGGAGAACAAAAGTCAGAGAACAGATGTTGAACCTTCTATCGTCACTGACAGTCCGACTCTTCACTCTCTGCTGTTGTTCTTCCTGGAAGTAAAGTTGTTGTTTGTACCACAGAAGAAGTCCCAGTGGAGCACGCAGAGTTAAACAGGCAGCAGACAGAGAGCTGGCATCAGAGTGGTGCTTGATACTGACAGTGTGAGGAGGGGAAACGTTGGGTTGGTGGGTCTCTCACAGGTCACATCATAACTGAGCAGCTCCCAGCCTTCTGCACCGAGTTATCATGAGAACTAAAGAGTGTTTTCTGTCCTCCTCCAGTCTCAGGAGAATAAGAGCTTCCTGTCGATGCTCAACAACGTGCTGACCACAGACGGCTTCTACTTCTGCACCGACTTCGACCTGACGCACACGCTGCAGCGGCTCGCCAACACCAGCCCCGACTTCCAGGAGATGAGTCTGCTGGAGAGGGTGAAGCAGCCAATCACGTCTTAGCATGGTGTTAGCATGATGTTAGCATGATGTTCACATGATATTAATCTACTCATCACAATTAAGTAATAAACACATACGTGTGTATTCAAGTATCAGGAAGGCAGAAACAGACTGGAGGTGCTGTTATGTTTGTCTGTGTGTGTCCTTGTGTACATGCTGAAAGAAGTAACTCTACAGGTTGCCATGGATACGGCCATTTTCTGTTTGTCTTATTGTGAGCTCTTAAATACGAGTGTAGTGTATTTAGACTCACACACGGTCCACCGGCCGGCTGCAGCTCTGAGTCAGTCCGGCCTGTTGAAGGTTGTAGTGTTCAGGTGTTGGACAGGTGCTGTCGGATCCCTCTGAAGGAGGAGGAGGAGGAAGGAGGAGGAGGAGGAGGAGGGAGGAGGAAGGAGGAGGAAGGAGGAGGAGTCATCTGCTGCTGTTGTATCATCTTCACCCCACTCAGATCAGTGCAGTCATGTGAAAACATTGAGACTCATATCAGTCTGCTCTTTTCTTGGGATTGTTGAGTTTAAGGAAAATAAACTTCAAGTTCTTCATATTCTCATAACACAGTGGAGTTCATCCTTCGAAGTCATGTGACGTTGTATTAACTCTCCTCAGCAACTGTTCCCTTTATTCACATAGTTTCTATTGTGTAGTGAAGGTGTGTTTAAATCCGACTCATCCAAGCGCAGCCACTGAAGCTGCTGCCTGTCTTCGGTCCTGTCATATGATGGAGTGTCTGTGCTGACCGGTGTTGCTGCTGTTTGCAGGCGGATCAGAGGTTTGTGTGGAACGGGAACCTGCTGAGAGAGCTGGCCGGGCAGCCAGAGGTAACTCATCACACTGCTGAGCTGCAGCCCGCTCAAGTTCATCACTGCTTCTTGTACTCCCTTTATTTCATCCACTCTCTCCCCGTCTCTCCTCAGCTCCATAAGTTCGCCCTCCCTGTTGTCCATGGATGTATCCTTCACACGGAGTCTCATAGTTAGGAGTAGATAGTAGTCATGTTGTATCTGCACCTCACCGAAGGGGAGATTTAAAGTCTTTTCTTTGACTGTCCTGGTGCAGTCATCGTCATGAAGCCGTGCCGCATCAACGGGAAGATCTTTGAGTGGATCCTCATCTCGAGGAGGAGCTGCTTCCGGGCCGGCGTCAGATACTACGTCAGAGGTAAAACCGACACGCCGCACGGAGGCACTGTGGTTTTTTTAAATGGAGCCCGGTCGTCCGGGGAGCTGGTCAGCAGGTGGTCCTCCTGTCTGCTGACCGTCCTGCAGACTCTGCTGCCTCCTCAGGAACCTTTCTGTCTCCACAGGCATCGACTCTGAAGGCCACGCTGCCAACTTTGTGGAGACGGAGCAGATCGTGTTGTACGAGGGAGCGAAGGCTTCATTTGTCCAGGCCAGTATAAAACATGGATCATTCACACCTGGTGTTTTCACAGACTTTAGTTCACATGGATCTAAGTTTGACTTTGAAACTTGTTGTCCATCAACAGACTCGAGGCTCGATGCCTTTCTACTGGAGTCAGAGACCCAACCTCAAATACAAACCCAAACCCATCATCAGCAAGACCACCAGTCATGTAAGCCTCCTCTGTGTGATTGGCTGATACTTTCAGTCCGTACAACGACTAGTAAAGTCCTTCAATACAGGACCACAGTGTGTGTGTGTGTGTGTGTGTGTGTGTGTGTGTGTGTGTGTGTGTGTGTGTGTGTTGCTCTGATTCAGACTAACTGATGATAACTTTGTGTAGATGGATGGTTTCCAGAGGCATTTTGACTCTCAGCTCCTCATCTATGGGAAACAGAGCATCCTGAACCTGGTGAGGAGCCTCTCGCAGAATCACTTCATGTCACACAGAAGCACTTCGAGGACTCACATATCAACCTGTGAATGTGTTTTCTGCAGGTGAACCAGAAGGGCTCAGAGAAGCCTCTGGAGCAGGCCTTTGCCAAGATGGTGTCTGGCATGAACAATGGTATGCTGAAGTAAGTGTCACTCGGTGCCTTCTGCAGGTCTGCAGATTGGGTGGGTGGGAGGGGGGGTTCTCCTGGTGTACAGGAGATGTCCCGGTGACTCCTTGTCCTGTATACATGGCCATCAGCCTCCTGGCTTTAATTTATAAACACACTGATACTCTTTCCGTCTGGTGACATCTTAATTTCTCCGTTAGCTCCTCTGTCCGTGTCGATTCTTCTACATCCGTGATAAACATGTCTCTGTCTCCTCCTGACCTGAGGACTCGGAGGACTCATAGGACATTGTGTCTCCTTTGTCCTCAGTTACATCGCCTTCGACTTCCACAAAGAGTGCAGCCACATGCGATGGGACCGTCTTCAGATCTTAGTGGACTCTGTGGCAGAAACACAGGAAGAGTACGGGTGAGTGAGCCACCAGCTGCTCCGGGCTCGGATCTGCTGGGACACCGAGGCAGCGGTCCAACATGTCTCTGTGTGCAGGTACTTCATGGTGAACTCGGAGGGAAAGACGGCGGCTCAGCAGAGAGGAGTCTTCCGCAGTAACTGCATGGACTGCCTGGACAGGACCAACGTCATCCAGAGCCTGCTGGCTCGACGCTCGCTGCAGTCTCAGCTGCAGGTATCTCAACCCGCCGCCGCTCAGTCATCACACGGCTCTCTCACGGTGTCACCAGACAGCCTTCATCAGTCACTTCAGTGCTCTGTGGATGCAGTCAGATGTGATCCTACATGTTCAATACGTCAAAGTTCATTCTTCACTGTCAACTCAAGGAGCTCCTCTTCATCAGCAGACGGAGCAGCACTCTTAAATCTACAACCTAACAGAGCTGAGCTCATTCATGCGCATCATTCAGAGCCGGAAGAGGGAGCTGGGTCAGTTAGGATGGATGTGTCATCCTGCCGTTTGCACACAGAGCAGAGTAGATCTGTTTATTCCTTTAAATCCAGTCAGCTGGATCTGGCTCGTGTCTTTGTCGTGGTTCCGGTCTGAGATGATGTGCGGTGGTTCTGATGCTCCTCCTGTGTGTCCACAGAGGATGGGGGTCCTGAACGTGGGGCAGCGTGTCGAAGAGCAGGCCGAGTTTGAAAAGATCTACAAGAACGGTAGCGTGCTGTCTCCGCTGCGGCGTGAGCATGTGTTGTGTGATGATAGGAAGTGTCTGAGTGGCCCTCATGTTCTCTGTGTGTGCTCTCTAACCAGCATGGGCTGACAATGCCAATGCATGCGCTGTACAGTACGCAGGAACTGGAGCCTTAAAAACAGACTTCACCAGGTACAGCGCTCTAACACCCCACACCTCACTAACATGCAGTGTTTCTGCATCAGCCTGCAGTATTAACCAGAGACATGTCCCCCTCAGGACAGGCAAGAGGACCCGCTGGGGGCTGCTGATGGACGGTTGGAACTCCATGATCCGCTACTACAAAAACAACTTCTCTGACGGCTTCAGACAGGTATGACGTCCAGGACACAGTATACATCACCACCATCACCACCATCATCACCATCATCATAATCATCATCACCACCATCACCACCATCATCATCATCATCACAAAGCGCTCAGACAGCTGAGCAGCAGACAAAACTAACACACAGCTGCTTTCATCTGAAAATGGGGAGATATAAAAATATTTTGTTTAAAAAAAAAAAAAAAAAAAAATTATAAGGAGGTGGTGGATTATAAAAAAAAAAAATTAAAAAAAGTAAATACGGCCATCAGGTGCAAACCAGACACCAAAAAAAAAAATCATATAAAAGCAGCATCAATCAATAAAAAAAAAAAAAAAAAAGGAAGAATTATAATAGTGCTTAGATACATCAGAAGCAGCAACGTCTTCTGGGAAAGTCTTCATCCCCGTTTTGTTTTGTTACTTGTCTCAGGAATAATATACGTATGGAAGAGCTGCGTGGAGACGGATTCTTCGATGATTCAACATCCACAGCTTTAAATTACAGAAAGTTTCAGGTCACATCACAGTCAGGTCTAAAATATAGTGACAGGTGTGTGGAACGTGAACACGTGATCAGTTAGGAACGTGAACACGTGATCAGTTAGGAACGTGAACACGTGATCAGTTAGGAACGTGAACACGTGATCAGTTAGGAACGTGAACACGTGATCAGTTAGGAACGTGAACACGTGATCAGTTAGGAACGTGAACACGTGATCAGTTAGGAACGTGAACACGTGATCAGTTAGGAACGTGAACACGTGATCAGTTAGGAACGTGAACACGTGATCAGTTAGGAACGTGAACACGTGATCAGTGGGTGTGTGCTGCTGCTTCCAGGACTCCATCGATCTGTTCCTGGGGAACTTTGCTGTGGATGACTCGGATGGACCGACTCCGCTCCGTGTACAAAAGGACTGGAAGTTCCTCACAGTCAGTATTTGAACACGTTGTCTGTTGGCAGCAGTGAAGAAGCTCCTCTCATCCTCTGAATGATTGTTCTTCTTCCAGCTGCCCATCATCATGCTGGTGGCGTTCTCCATGTGCATCGTCTGTCTGCTCATGGCCGGTGAGTTGATCCATTTCCACTTCCTTTATGTGTGTTGCTGCCAGTCTGCACTGTGATGCTGCAGGAGGTTCATGAGTCAATCTGTGAGCAGGTTGCATAAGAGATAAAAGGATCCTGACGTTTTTAAGTTAGTAACCAGCGACCTGCTCGGACTCACTGCAGACCAGCAGCCTGTCTGCTTCTATTTTTCAGCCATGTGGTTTGAAAAGAAGCATCTGGAGACCAACACTCGTCCCTCTGTTTCTGAGACCAGCAGGAATTCACATTAAACCTACGAAAAAAACAAAAAGCTTCAGTAAAACATTCAAACCCTGCATACTTTAATACAGCTGACCAATCAGATTGTTGTTTCAAAACGTGTCAGGACGTTGTGGAGGAGAAGACTTCAGATAATAACACCTTCATTCCAGAGGAGGAGTTTCAGTTCCTGTGAGCCTGCAGCCTCTGAGCAGGGCCACATGGACCCCTCTGCCCTCAGAGGAGTCTGAAATAGATGGGGAGGGGATGAAGAGCTCCACAGGTGGATGGGTTCAACAGGAGCTATTCATTTATTTATTCAGCTTGTCATTGATATTTAGATTGTTTGTTTGTTTGTTTGTTTTCAGTGTAAGTCCATCACAGCCTTGTCGTCTCCAGACGGCTCAGAGTCGGTCTGCTCCGTCACGTGACTCGCTGTGGCTGCTGCCATGTTAAAGACACATGTAACCGACTGCTGTTTGTCCTGCAGGGGACACGTGGACCGAGACGCTGGCCTACGTGATGTTCTGGGGGGCTGCCAGCGCCATCACAGCCACCATCATCCTGTTCAACGGACAGGACTTTGTGGACGCCCCCAAACTGGTTCACAAGGAGAAGATGGACTGAGTGTGAGTGTGTGAGGAGCATCTACATCCAGCCGGCTCACAGAAATCCTCCTCTTCTTCACCGTCTCCTCCTGCAGGTCTGGACTGTGGACCGACCTGCTGCCTCCTCACTGCCTCCAGACTCTCATCTGATGCTGTTACAGCTCCTATTTGTTCTGCACACACTCCCTCTCACTGCGTTCTTCCTCCTGTGTTCTTCCTCCTGAGTTCTTCCTCCTGTGTTCTTCCTCCTGAGTTCTTCCTCCTGTGTTCTTCCTCCTACGTTCTTCCTCCTACGTTCTTCCTCCTGCGTTCTTCCTCCTACGTTCTTCCTCCTGCGTTCTTCCTCCTACGTTCTTCCTCCTACGTTCTTCCTCCTACGTTCTTCCTCCTGCGTTCTTCCTCCTGCGTTCTTCCTCCTGCGTTCTTCCTCCTACATTCTTCCTCCTACGTTCTTCCTCCTACGTTCTTCCTCCTGCGTTCTTCCTCCTGCGTTCTTCCTCCTACGTTCTTCCTCCTGCGTTCTTCCTCCTGCGTTCTTCCTCCTGTCCTCCTGCTGTTAGTTTGTTGTTTCTCTCCGGCCTTCCTCGTCTTCTGTTGATCTTCAGCCGGTAGTTGAAGCTCAGCTCTGACCTGTCCGACCTCATGTGGCTCTGCATCATGTTACAACATGTATGTTGTATTTCACAGTCCTCCCAGCCTGATAGAATGTAATGAGCCTTACGTGAGTGACCGACATGTCTTCCTGTGAGGCTGAGGATTTGAATGACTTAACTCCACGTGTCAGCCTCGTCTGTGATTGGTTCACGGTTCAGCCAACCAAGTTAGAGCTCTGTAGGATAAAGGAGGAAGTCGTCCTGCTGAGCTTCATCCACGGATGATAAACAGGAAGTGAGCAGCGCTGACAGGTGAGGTGTCGATGAAACAGACTGGCAGGTTCTTAAGTGCAGTTTTCTCTGGTTGTCATGACGCTGCTCCATCTCTGCTGTTCAAACTGTTCTGCCTGGATGTTTCTCTGCATGACATCATACAGAACGACTGTTCTGTTTGCTCACATAAAATATGATTTCACTCCTGAGTTTTTTTTTGTAATGCCTTCAGTCCTGAGATCATACTGAGTGATTATTTGTGCCTGTGTTTTATTTGTAGCCGGATTATTCTCCTTTCACCAGTAGAGACGTGTTCAATCTGATACCAGCAGCACTCTGTGTAACAGTTGTCATGACGATCAGAGAAATAATTCTCCACCCGCTGCCTGGCACGCTCATCGCTGCCCCTGGTGGTCGTGGATGTAGCCCAGCTGTGATGGAGAGAACGCCCTCCTCCTTAATCCTGATGGTTTTAGGGGAACAGAAAAAAAAACATGATTCTGGATCCTGGAAAACAGTCGGTGTGAATCAACCTCATCATGTGGAGTCAAAGCTGGAGTTTTTCAGTGAGGTGGTGATCATGATAATGCAGGTTTAATTAAGAGAGGGAGCAACTCGGTACAGTCAGTCAGTGAGGAGTGAATGATTTTAATAACACTACTGAAGGTAGTAGGTGTACATTAAGGGGTTAAAAACTGTCCGTTACCATGGAGCTGTCTGCCTCCATCAACATGTTCAGTCTGCTCCCTCACAGCTGCTCTGGTGGGTCACTGCCTCCGCTGCTCTGTGCTGGAGGACCCAGTCTGACGGCTGCTGCTCTGTGGATAGGTTCACATCATCATCATAATAATGAGGATAACTTGTTAAAGCAAACTGAATAGCAGCTTCACACATGTGGATCTGGAACCTGAGTCTGATGAGTCTGATCACTTTTCATCAGTGCTGGATAATAAAAACATCCGTCCACAGAGCACATGAATATGTTGTTGAGGTAAGATGAGCTCATCTCTGAGTTGTGCTGTTCTCTGTCTGATCCCGACAGCAGCTCCTCATCAAAGTATGTGTGAACAGTATGTCTTGATATCTTGAAGAAAAAGGTGAAATATGTTCTGTCTGCAGGTTTAATGTGGTCAGATCCTCATGTCTTTATCTTGTAAACATAAATCATGAAGGATGTTTCATCATCATGAGGTGACACCTGTCAGTTCAGGTGTGTTTTTGAGTAGATTATAACACATCAAATTCATTTAGCAGCACAGCATGAGCTCCTCTGATTTCAGTCTTCTGTCTCTTCTTTATTTAAAGAAGCAATATGAAATATTTGAGCTCATGAAATGAATATTTGAGTTAGAAGATGTGTTGCACACAAACATGTTGTGTTCTCCAAGTTTTTTGTGTTTACAGTGTGTAGATGGAGCCTGAGCTGTGGGTGGTGTTTTTACTCCACCTTACTGTCACATGTTAGAAACACTGGGACTGGACTGTACAAATATTAATGTGTCATTTTAAATCTGTAAACATCACTCTGTTCTCTGACGCCTCTATCAGTTATTTGGTTTGTGCTGAAAATGATCTTCTGTTTATCTCTTTATCTTCATCTTCAATAAACTCAACACTCTCGTTATGGCACTGATGGCTGGCTGCTGGTGACCACACACACAGACACACAAAAACCTGTCTTCATCCTGCTGCTTAAAGACAGATTCAGGAGAAGCACTGTGTCTCATAATCATTTTATAATCGTGTGATCAGATCAGCTCTGAAACGGAAGTGTTTACAGGAGAAGTTTGCCGTAAAAGAAATCCTTTAATCACAGCAGAAATACACTGTCGGTGAAACATCAGATCATGAGATGCTGAAAGACTTGAGCTGAGAACCACTGTTTGATCTGGAGACACGAATGCACACGGAGACGCTGCAATGGTGTCCTCCATCCTGCAGGTGGCAGGATTTACCTTCTCTTTGAGATGTAATGAGTGAGTGAGCTGCTGGGACGTCTCCGAAGTAGAAAACCAAACATCAGGAGAATCTTTGACACCAGTCAACAATCGTGTGTATTCATGGGACATCAACATGCACAACAAGACGTAAACAAAGGTCGGAACACGTGACTTTTACTTCACTGCAGTTACTCCATGTACTGTACAGTTATAACATATGACCACTTTACAAAATATAATGCATTGTTACAGATAAAACCCTTCATCAAAACATTTCAGTTGTTGACCAGGTACATTTAAATATAAATGTTTATAATTCATAACATGTAAAAATAATAAAAATGTAATCAGTTTTATTGACTGTTCATCTGTAAATGTAAAATTATGAAGTAAAGAAGATGAAAGAAGATTTGGTATTTAGGAGGAGTTTGTCATTATTTAAACCCTCCAAACTCTGTAACTCGCTAACTGCTGTGTTCAAATTTCGCTCAGTCACCTGGTGAAGCATATTTTCATTCAATTCAGTTTTATTTATAAAGCACCAAATCACAACACAGGTTATTTCATGGCACTTAACACATTAAAGTCCTTACAGCAGAACTTTACAACATTATAAAGAGGAACCAACAATTCAACAATTCCCACATAAGCTAGGAGGGAAAAAAACCTCCAACAGAGGGAAGAAAAACTCCCTCTGAACAGGAAGAAACCTCCGACAGAACCAGACTCAGAGGTGGAGAACATCTGCCTGGACTGGTTGGAGTGAGAGGAGAGCAGAGAGAGAAAAGGACAGCATAGAGATACAAGAGAAGAACTGTTGGTGGAGACGACAATCACAGAGCAGAGACATGCAGCTCCATGACGGGACATCTGCAAAAGAAAGAACAAACTACACGAGCGAAGGAACTGAATGGAGACAACAGATAATAAGAAGAAACTATGGGAGAGAAAAATCATGAAGTTAATGTGGTTCTAGAAGATCTGTCAGGATGATGTGGTTATAGAAGATCTGTCAGGATGATGTGGTTCTAGAAGATTTGTCAGGATGATGTGGTTCTAGAAGATCTGTCAGGAATGTGGTTCTAGAAGATCTGTCAGGATGATGTGGTTATAGAAGATCTGTCAGGTTGATGTGGTTCCATTAGATCTGTCCGGATGATGTGGTTATAGAAGATCTGTCAGGAATGTGGTTCCAAAAGATTTGTCAGGATGATGTGGTTATAGAAGATCTGTCAGGAATGTGGTTCCAAAAGATTTGTCAGGATGATGTGGTTCTAGAAGATCTGTCAGGAATGTGGTTCTAGAAGATCTGCCAGGTTGATGTGGTTCCATTAGATCTGTCCGGATGATGTGGTTATAGAAGATCTGTCAGGAATGTGGTTCCAAAAGATTTGTCAGGATGATGTGGTTCTAGAAGATCTGTCAGGATGATGTAGTTCTAGAAGATCCCTGTCAGGATGATGTGGTTCTAGAAGATCTGTCAGGAATGTGGTTCTAGAAGATTTGTCAGAATGATGTGGTTCTAGAAGATGTCAGAATGATGTGGTTCTAGAAGATCTGTCAGGATGATGTGGTTCCATTAGATCTGTCCGGATGATGTGGTTCTAGAAGATCTGTCAGGAATGTGGTTCTAGAAGATTTGTCAGGATGATGTGGTTCTAGAAGATCTGTCAGGATGATGTGGTTCTAGAAGATCTGTCAGGATGATGTGGTTCTAGAAGATCTGTCAGGATGATGTGGTTCTAGAAGATCCCTGCCAGGTTGATGTGGTTCTAGAAGATCTCTGTCAGGTTGATGTGGTTCTAGAAGATCTGTCAGGAATGTGGTTCTAGAAGATTTGTCAGGATGATTTGGTTCTAGAAGATCTGTCAGGATGATGTGGTTCTAGAAGATCTGTCAGGATGATGTGGTTCTAGAAGATCTGTCAGGTTGATGTGGTTCTACAAGACCTGTCAGGATGATGTGGTTCTATGAGATACCTGTCAGGATGATGTGGTTCTATGAGATCTCTGTCAGGATGATGTAGCTCTATAAGATCTGTCAGGATGATGTGGTTCTAGCAGATCTCTGTCAGGATGATGTGGTTCTAGAAGATCTGTCAGGAATGTGGTTCTAGAAGATCTGTCAGGATGATGTGGTTCTGGAAGATCTGTCAGGAATGTGGTTCTAAAAGATCTGTCAGGATGATGTGGTTATATAAGACCTGCCAGGTTGATGTGGTTCCATGAGATCTGTCCGGATGATGTGGTTTTATGAGATCTGTCAGGATGATGTGGTTCTAGAAGATCTGCCAGGTTGATGTGGTTCTGTGAGATCTGTCAGGGCGATGTGGTTCTGTAAGATCCCTGTCAGGATGATGTGGTTCTAGAAGATCTGTCAGGATGATGTGGTTCTAGAAGATCTGTCAGGAATGTGGTTCTAGATGATCTGTCAGGATGATGTGGTTCTAGAAGATCTCTGTCAGGATGATGTAGCTCTATAAGATCTGTCAGGATGACAGACAAAACAAACTTTATTGTACGGAACACATTGAACACCTGGAACAAGATCATGGTCTACTTTAGATTCAAGAATCATTTTTCACTTTTGGCTCCCATATGGAGAAACCTGGATATTTCCCCCTCATGTCAAGACTCTGTGTTTAGGCTCTGGCAGGAGAAGGGTCTGGACCAACTTGTCAAACTCTATGAAGGAGGAGCAATGGACTCGTTTGAGGACCTGAAGAGCAAATACTCTCTCTAACAGTTCCATTTCTTCCGCTATTTATAAATAAGACATTATATACCCAAAACCTTACATGCTCCAAACATGTGCTTTTTGGAAGAAATCCTCACACAACCCAAACCAAAAAGATTAATTTCTCATGTCTATGAAACCTTTGGCCTAAATCTTAATTATTCTACTGACCACATCCGCAAACAGTGGCAGATTGACATAGAGTGTCAGATAAAGGAAAACATATGGACATCAATTATGGAAAACACACTTCACATTCTGAGCTGTAGCACAGATAGAGAAAAACAATTTAAAATATTACACAGACTGCATTGTACACTGCTGAGGGGCAGGCTTCGCCTAAGTTCCCCTACATGTAGTAAATATAACTCTGAAGTTGGTACTTATATACACGTGTTTTGGAAATGTGCAAAGATACAAACATTTTGGAGAGAAGTGAAGGACGAAGTGGTTTCTTTGATCGGATATGACCTGGAGCTTTCACCTCCTCAATGTATTTTGGCAGCTAAAGTGAGCAGTGACACTCCATGACAATGTCAAGGGATTTGTCAAGATATGGAAACCGGTCTTAGACATGGTGGACCTCTCCGGACTGGACTTTGCCCTGCCAGATTAAAAACACTGGTACCGATGCTGACTTGACCTGATGATATAACCCAGATGTACTTATGTCAGACAGGTGATGTGCGAATGTGTTATTATTTGCTGTGGTTGTGTTGTTGTTTTTTTCTTTCCCTTTTTCTTTGGTATTGTATCCTTAAAGTTCTGGAGTTCTGTCTTGTTAAGTTGTAAAATCAAAATAAATATATATATTAAAAAAAAAAAGAATAAAAAATCCTCTGTCCCTCATCAGGTCTGCCTTTGAGCCTCTGTCTGGGGCCACCTTCTTCAATTTGGATCTCCATAATGCCTACCATCTGGTCCGCATCCATGAGGGGAAAGACGGCACCCAACACACCTTTGGTGCATTTTGAGTATCTCATCATGCCTTTCGGCCTCACCCACACCCCCACAACTTTCCAGGCCCTGGTAAACGATGTTCCACGGGATTTCCTCAACCATTTTGTCTTCATCTATGTGGATGACATTCTGATCTACTCAGCCGATCTTCAAGAACATCACCATCACGTCCGCCAAGTTCTGCAGCACCTCCTGGAGAACTGCTTCCATGTTAAAACTGAAAAGTATGAGTTCCATGTATCCTCTGTGTAGTTCCTGGGTTACATCATTTGAAAAAGGCCAAGTCAGGACTGATCTAGAAAAGGTCAGGGCGGTGACAGAGTGGCAAACCTCGACAACCCGCAAGTAGCTACTTGCTTCGCCAACTTTTACCACCGTTTTACCCGTATATATACAGTAAGACAGCGACACCTCTCACAAGACTCCCCTCCGCCAAAAATCCCCTTCTCCTGGATCCCTGAGGCCGACCAAACATTCCAGTCCCTCAAAGATCGTTATTCATCAGCTCCAATCCTCATTCAGCCTGACGACAGCCGCCATTTCATTGTGGCGGTGGATGCTTCCGATACAAGAGTGGAGGCAGTCCTGTCACAACGTTCTGGATCTGACTCGAAGCTCCGTCCCTCCACCTTCTTCTCCTGCAGATTGTCACCTGCCGAGACAAATTATGATGTCAGAAATCGGAAACTATTGGCTGTCAAGTTTGCCTCAGAGGAATGGAGCGATTGACTCAAGGGGGCAGTTCACCCTTTCGTTGTCTGGACTTATAGGAACCTGGAATACATATAGACAGCTGAGCGACTCACCAGGGCCGTTGTCAGACACAGACACAGACACAGAGACAGACAGACACAGAGACAGACAGACACAGAGACAGAGACAGACAGACACACAGAGACAGACAGAGACGGGCAGATACAGAGACAGACAGGCAGACAGACAGACAGACAGAGAATGAGACAGACGCAGACACACACAGACACAGAGACAGACACAGATAGACACAGAGACAGACACACAGACAGACAGACAGACAGACAGAGAATAAGACAGACACAGAGATAGACACAGACAGACAGACAAAGACAGACACAAAGACAGATAGACACAGACAGACAGACACAGAGACAGACACACAGACAGACAGAGAATGAGACAGACACAGACACAGACAGACACAGACAGACAGACAGAGACAGAGAACACACTCTCACACACTCACTGTAACTGTCAAAGAGACATGTTGAAGCCAATTATAAGTTTATAAATGTTCCTTGTGTGTTCAGGCATGTTGAATGAGCAGGATTGATTAACATGCAATTGAAATCTGTTGAGCAAATTGTTTATTAGTTCATATATTTATGTATATTGTTGTTGACCTGCATTTATATTGACATGTATTGCATTTTTGAGAGATTGTAGTTTGTATTTTTGTGACATTGTTAATGTGCTAACGTGAACTTGTTTGGCAACGGACATTTGTATGAGAAACTCCAGAAAGAGCTCGCAATGTACAGTGCATCCAAAAGTATTCACAGTGCTTCACTTTTTCCACATTTTGTTATATTACAGCCTTATTCCAAAATAGATTAAATTCATTTTTTCCTCAAAATTCTACACACAATATCCTATAATGATAAAGTGAAAAAAGTTTGTTTAAAATTTTAGCAAATCTATACAAAATAAAGAACGTAAATATAACACGTACATAAGTATTCACAGCCTTTGCTCAATACTTTGTTGAAGCACCTTTGGCAGAAATTACAGCCTCAAGTCTTTTTGAGTATGATGCTGCAAGCTTGTCTCCTATTCTTGGGCAGTTTCTCCCGTTCTTCTTTGCAGGACCTCTAAAGCTCCATCAGGTTGGATGGGGAGCATCGGTGCTCAGCCATTTTCAGATCTCTCCAGAGATGTTCAAGTCTGGGCTCTGCCTGGGCCTCTCAAAGACATTCACAGAGTTGTCCCGAAGCCATTCCTTTGTTATCTTGGCTGTGTGCTTCGGGTCGTTGTCCTGTTGGAAGATGAACCTTCGCCCCAGTCTGAGGTCCAGAGCGCTCTGGAGAAGGTTTTCATCAAGGATGTCTCTGTACATTGCTGCATTCATCTTTCCCTCCATCCTGACTAGTCTCCCAGTTCCTGCCGCTGAAAAACATCCCCACAGCATGATGCTGCCACCACCATGCTTCACTGTAGAGATGGTATTGGCCAGGTGATGAGCGGTGCCTGGTTTCCTCCAAACATGACGCTTGGCATTCAGGCCAAAGAGTTCAATCTTTGTTTCATCAGACCAGAGAATTTAGTTTCTCGTGGTCTGAGACTCCTTCAGGTGCCTTTTGGTAAACTCCAGGTGGGCTGTCATGTGCCTTTTACTGAGGAGTGTCTTCCGTCTGTCCACTCTACCATACAGGCCTGCTTGGTGGAGTGCTGCAGAGATGGTTGTCCTTCTGGAAGGTTCTCCTCTCTTCACAGAGCAACGTTGGAGCTCTGTCAGAGTGACCATCAGGTTCTTGGTCACCTCCCTGACTAAGGCCCTTCTCCCCCGATCGCTCAGTTTGGCCGGGCGGCCGACTCTAGGAAGAGTCCTGGTGGTTCCAAACTTCTTCCATTTACGGATGATGGAGGCCACTGTGCTCATTGGGACCTTCAATGCTGCAGAAATGTTTCTGTACCCTTCCCCAGATCTGAGCCTCGATACAATCCTGTCTCGGAGGTCTACAGACAATTCCTTGGACTTCATGTCTTGGTTTGTGCTCTGACATGCTCTGTCAACTGTGGGACCTTATATAGACGGTGTGTGTCTTTCCAAATCATGTCCAATCAACTGAATTTACCACACGAGGACTCCAATCACGTTGTAGAAACATCTCAAGGATGATCAGTGGAACCAGGATGCACCTGAGCTCAATTTTGAGTGTCATGGCAAAGGCTGTGAATACTTATGGACATGTGATTTTTTTCATTTTTTATTTTTAATAGATTTGCAAAAATTTCAAAAAAACACTCTCTCTCTCTCTCTCTCTCTCTCTCTCTCTCTCTCTCTCTCTCTCTCTCTCTCTCTCTCTCTCTCTCTCTCTCTCTCTCACTCTCTCTCACACACACACACACACACACACACACACACACACACACACACACACACACACACACACACATTAAAACAAACTATGATTACAAAACTGAGAACAATAGCCACAAACCTGAGCCACAGGTTTTAGTGACCAAACAACTCTAATCACTCATCACTCACATGCCGTGCTCCTTTCTTTTATAGTGCTGTTGATTAAAACCATCACCAGAGCAACAACCTTGCCCTAGCTGCACATGACTCCTGTTAAAGCTGAACCAGGGAAGAGTGGGATCATCTGTTATCAATCAGTTTTTACTAAGTGTGGCAGGAATCACAGGAGCCTCACTCATCACACAAAGCTGCTGCTGTTTATCACAAGTATAGAACAGAAATGTCTAAGCTTCCTCGGACTAACCTGATGTGTAGGAGACTGTAAAGAATTCTCAGGTCTAACTTTGATTTCAGGCCTTGAAAGTGACGTTTTGACAGACTTTGTTGTGGGTGTGGTTCTGCTCTTCCTGTTCTGCAGCTTCGCCACCATGAAAACCAACTTCACACCTGCCATGTTCTCGAGGAGAAAGGAGGGAAAAAATGATTGAGGTAAGTACAGATTCTGTGGAACATTTTACTGACGTCTGGTTTTCAGGTTTTGACTTTAAAACAGATAAAACAGGAACTTTATTTCATCAAGTGCTGCTGTGTCTGTAAATGTTGTATCGTTGTTGTATCAAAATTTCCATGACAATGATCAGAGACAAATAGAAACCTGAAATATACCTTTATTGTGTATATATAAGAATAAGACACAAATGTTACAGCAGGTTTGAGTTAAGAAGGCGTTAACCCTGATGATTGCCAGCCCTGAACGCTGTTCGTTAGTGAGACGTTCAGCAGACACTATTGTCGAGTCAGTTGATCCATGTGATGTTATTCTGCATTAATGTCAGACTTTGTGTATTTTAAAACTTCTGTAGTCTGATTACAAAGTTTATCTTCCTCCTGTGCTGTTGCTTACAGACCAAATGGAGAGTGGTTGAATAGTTGTGCTGTTGCCACTTTGGTCGGAGAACTATTGTGCTTCGAGCCATATTTCATAATCGTGGTATAACGATAGTCAACAGCAGCCTATGAAACCTGTGACTGGATTTATTTCCGCCAGGGTGGAGGTGTGGTCGACCCAGTTGCTTGGTGACTCATCCTTTTAAAAGATGTGATTGGTTGATAAAAAAAAAAAAATCCACTCCTCGTGATAATGGGCACAGAATGGACAGTGACATCCAGTGGAAATAAAATGAACTGCATGCTAATCTGTGGCTGTGAAAGTGTTTGTGTTTGTGATCACTGATGATGATGAACAGACTCCAGTCATTTCTACAGTCACCAAATATCTTCTCTTTATTTCTGTTATTGTGTTGAGGAGGAGATGTGAGCGTATCTAATGAGATCCACCACAAACATCATCCTGCAGATACAATTTGTAGCATTTCAGTAACGTGACGTCATTCAGCATTTGAAAAATATTTTTCTTACCTCGCTTTACTGTAATTCCAAGAATTTTCTTCGAATTTTGTCACAAGGAGGAACTTTTCATGGATACGACCCCTGATGATTCTCTCAGGAACTGGTGGAGACCAAAAACAGAGCTAAAAGAGAGAATATCCGAGTGAGTCTCATCAGGTGGACATCCCTCCCTCCCTCCATCCCTCCATCTATCCATCTGTCCATCTATCTATCTATCCATCCATCCATCCCTCCATCCCTCCATCCATCCCTCCATTCATCTAGATATTGATATAAAGATAGATATGGAGAAAAGAGTACTGCAATTATTTGACACTCGATGTATTTCAGTTCAAATTTTTAAGATACCGTAACTCTCCTCTGAAAGTCTGATCAACAGTGGATTCATCACTAACTGTTGTATGTATTTTTCTCTTTCTTTTTATTATTTACCAGTTCTAGTGCTTCAAAATGAGCCAATCAACAACTGAAAAATGGACCACAGAAGATGTCCACCACTGGTTGATGACAGAGGTCAAAGTTCATCAGAGCTGTGCAGACATATTCACCGAAGGAGAAGTGTCAGGAGATTGTTTAGTTACCTTCAAAAAGACAGACCTATTGGACCTGGGAATCAAACACGGTCCTGCTGTCAAAATCACATCTTATCTGGATAGTCTCAAAGAAGGATCAAAGTATAAATCCCAGTTCCCAGCATATGTGGAAAAATGGTCAAAGCAGCAGGTGAGCCAGTGGTTACTGCAGCATGTGAAGATATACAACAAATGTGCAGAAAGACTCCAAAAGGAAGATGTGTCTGGAGATTGCCTTGTTTGCTTCAGGAAGCAGGATTTTCTGGATCTAGATGTGAAAAGTGGTCCTGCTGTTAAGATTGTAGCACAGCTTGACCAGTTAAAGACAAAACCCATGCTGACGCTACAACCCACCCTTCAGACCAGCACAGACCAGAGAAACACCGAAACATGTGTTCAACCGGAACGGAGTCTGGCTCAGCCCTCGACAAGTCAGCAGCCAGACCTACAGAACAAAACAGAACCACACAGTGCATCTGAAAAGGCTCCTCTGCCCGTCAGGAAGGCTCCACCAGAGACAACACTTCCAATCAAAGAGCAGTCAACACGGCCACAACGAGGAACTGCTGCGGTAAATCTTGGTGTTAAACAGTTTTTCATTCTATTTGCACTTCTGCTGTTGTCGTCTTATAATTCAGTGAAATCCAAAACATGACAAATATGTTGATGTGTCCTAAATTTAAGCATAACAAACTGTGAGACACGTTTTCTGCCATCAAACAGGGTCCTGATCACGACCTCTGATGTTTCGGTGGAGGATATGGAAGTTCATTTTTTTGTTGGATGTTATGTTTTACTCGTATATAGAGTTTTTCTTTGTAATTTAATAACACATCTGAGGAAAATGTTGATGTTCCAAAGTCCTCATCTTCTCTCTCTGTCAGTATGACTTTACATTTCCTGCATTACGTTGTTGGGGTTTTGTTAGGTTCAGAACCGTAACATAGCGCTGATAGGATAAGAATCAAACCCACAGTCAGACAAAAACAAGGCTTGGCACCAAATCTGAGTTTTACTTGCAGCAAGGGAAGTCCGTGCAGGGTCTTAGAGTTGTAAGCTCTTCACCTGTCATCAGCCAACTCCGAATCAGACTTCCCTCTTTGCTCCTTTTATTGTATGTATGGGGTTACAAAACATCACGTGATTACATTCCTATAAGCATGTGCACATGTTGTATAACGTGAGTGCATAGGGGTTCAATGCTCTTAGCACCTTATATGGGTATGTTTGCTTTAAACCTATGTGTGTGCTAAACTAAATAAGCCAGTTCCTCCTCCCCCGAGGGGATGTGCGTTGCAAGAGAAGAATTCGTGGTTTGTGTATGTAGTAGAGACCTTTCAACTACAGTTATTTACATAGACTAGAGGAAACTTTGCACACATGGCAGTACTTAATTTACACACTGACAATGAGTTACTATTTTTCCTAACAGGTTTCTGGCTGGGGCACCTGAAACTGCCTGCTGATACTGATCCTCAATAACCTCAGAATTAAACTAGGGTTCTCACAATCTGCTGAATTCCCTTAGAGAGCCCCAATCAACACGAGGGTTAACAAGTTTCCTTGTTAAGTAATTATTACAAAAATATCTAAATTCAATACAGAAAACTTTGTTTATCATCTAATGAAATATAAAAAAGAAAATATATAGTAAATAAAGAGATTAATGGAATTGAAATAAATCCAGTCAAAAACTTTGTCTTCGTAAAAAGTTGACCATCGACCAAAGTCTCCATCACCGAAGGGCCACAAGAAATCCTTAAGCAACATATTTATATGGTCGAATATTTATAACATTGTTAAATGTCACTGGATGACATATCAATCAAAACTAAATAAATACAATATGCATAACAATCTAACATTTCTATTGGATAATATAGCATTTGCATAAACATAAATTCAATCTTTTCTTAGAACACACGCTTCTAAGAAACCATGTCATTGTATAGAGGTCAGCTGCAAATTTCAGTACAGGCGTGTGCCTCAAGTTTTATTGTAGACATAGCCTTTGTGGTAAAGGTGACGATGTCAGCGTCTTTCTTTTATCCTGCAAAATGGGGGAATGTATCACAGGAAACAACAGCTTTAACTGAGGAGGCCTGCAGCAGCTGCAGGGATTAAAAAACAACAACATGAGCCAGTTTGAGCGGCCGTTCTGCAAAGTGTGATCTAAATTCACTTTAACACTAAACTGTGGGGTCAAAAGGTCCATTTAGTTCTGAACAAATGAGACTTCAGATATAAAATAACACGGGACTCTCAACAACGTTACGCCCTGCTAGATTGCTAAATTGTTAGCCTCTGTGGTCTTTAGATGCCTTCTATGTTGCTGTTGCCGAGCAACGGTGTCCTCACGCCCTGTGATGAAAGGTCACTGTTGAAATTTAACAGATTACAGATTAGTAGTTATGATGTTTGACATGCAGAAAGTGATGCGTTTTTTTGATGACTTAACCAACACGTTTTAAACTGATCAATAATACAAACTAAATATGTATAAACCTGGCAACACAACTCAGCAATGATTACTGTAAAACTTTGATTTAAAGTTCTTCAATAGAACTTACATCAAGGTAAGACATTAAAACAAATCACAGTATGTTGATCACAGCTGATCACTGACTGCCTGCGGTGAAGAACAAATGTCCCCAGAAGTTCAAACCAGGTCTCCATTCAGGTGGACTCCCTGCTGAGTGATGATAGAACCATCACCTGCTGCTGTTCACGCGTTTCACGCTTTCTGAACGACTCTTAAAATATCTCTTTCTCTAATCTGATGACATGGCAATCGCTTGGTGTTGTTGTTTAGATCATTGCATAATGATTGATTGGCAGACAAGAGGCGGGGCTAATTCAAGCCAGAGAACCAATCAGAAACAAGCTAAGAGACAGAAAAAAGAGCAGCAGGATGAATCTTATATTTAAAAGTATATATTCAGACAACGTCTTTGTAATAACCAACATTTTCAATAGTAACTGATTTAATTACTGATTTGTTATCAGCAGCTGTAACTGAAAGTTAGACTGATTTTGGAATTTAACCATATGGAACTAGTTACTCCCCAACACTGACCACGACTGAAGCACTCAACAAGTATACCATGCACATAACTTCCCATGTTATAACCGTGAGCTTACCACTTCCATTTCAAGGCAGCGTTTGTAAAATATAAACTGTGAACACTGAAGTCAAAATTCACATTTCAAAAGTAATTCTGTCTCTCTCTGCAGACCAAACTCCAACAAGGATTACACCAGATCACCGTGGAGATCCATCATGTCCTCGAAGACCTTCGGACAGAAGACTTGAAAAGATTTCATTTCCATTTAAAAGGATACACTAATTCAAAGCAGACATCCATCCCTTGGGGCAAACTGGAAGACAAAGACACCGTGGACACTGCTAAGCTAATGACTGACCACTATGGAAGTGAGGAGGCTTCACGGGTCACAACAGACATTCTAAAAGAAATTAATCAGCGTGAACTTGCTTGTCAGTTCGAAAGAACAAAGGGTAAGATGATCAATAAAAAAATACCAACAAGGAAAAAATCCTTATAATTTGGTATAAAGCCCATCAGACCAACAATATCAAGGCAGCTTTAGGTTTCTTCTGTGAGACAGGAGATCTACCCTGTTCTGTCAGCTTCTGTTTACAGGACAGTTCAGTGTCATATTAACCCTGAAGTGCTCCTTCACTAGGTTCCCTATCTCTCCTGGGAACCTAAAGAAGATGCAGCACTGAGCCAAATTCATTCTCCAAATCTAAGAGAATCTAAGTCTCTTTTCTCTTGCCTCGCTGCATGAATCTGATGCCATATTACACTAACATGTTCTAGGTAACCTGGCAGTCTGTGTGCCACTACACTAAAGAAAACTGTCCCCTCTACATTCAGTAGACATATGGGCCTATAAACGGACTAAATTCTGCCAGCTCTTTTTCTCTTTTCCTTGGGAATAAGTACCCCCCCACCCCCCACCCCCCACCCCACCCTACGCCATGTCCGTCGTATGGCTTGTTTTTTCCATACTATGCTAAAGAACCTCCACAAGAACCTAAGTACATCAGGTGCACTTTTATATACCCGGTAAGGGACCGTATCTGGCCCGGGGGCCAATGAAGCCTTGTATATCCCCTAATGGTGGCATATCTGACGGGAGGCTCATCTCTCTTTTTCCACCGGTGTGGAGGATTTCCTTCCTTCTTCAAGCTCTTCCCTTGATGCTTTTAGCCGTCCACTTCTTTCCTGAGTTTGTGGCACTCTGTTCAGAGTGCAGGTGAATCAGATCTGTTCCTCAGATCACATCTTGAAGACAGACTGTCCACACTGTTTTGGATTTTGTGTGTCCAGACATCACCAACCTATCTGCGTGGGTTGCCGTGGTAACAACATACGAGCAGCTACGCTGGTGACGTGGCTTTCCAACATGGAAGCAAAGTTCCAGCAGACAGTTTATTTGTGTCTGTCCACTGTTGTTATCATTGTCCTCCATAGAGACAAACCTCCACTCTGATAGCTCTGCTAGTAGCAGAGGTTTTGCTCACTCTGTCCAGAACTCTGATCTGAGCCAGCAGAGCATCTGGACTGAGACACATCTGTAGAAATCTGAAGCATAGATTTAGACCTTATTAATCCCACAGTGGGGAAATTCAATCTAATTTACTCTAATATGGAAACATTTTTGAGGATTCTAAATAAACTATATTTTCAGTTTTCTAAACATCCATATGCATTTCCAGGAAAACAACCTGCATATTTCTAAAGACTTTATTTTCTGTTCTGTTTTTGTTTTTCGTTCATACAGGTCAACTGCAGCAGCAGAGTCTTTCCAAAGAAGATGTGAAGAAAGAAGATAACCAGGGGGACAAACTAAAGACTTTGTTAACCTGTGGTGGGAACACTCTTGACAACTATGACCAGTTTATTGTTGTTGTAAACAAGAGCAGTCCAGAACAAGTGCAGTATCTCCAGTTTCTGAGTAAGTTGAAGTTGTTCTGTGTGTTAGACTTTGACCCCAACTCTACTACTTCAGGTGTGTGTCATTCATACAAAGAGTTGCGGGTAGCCAATCTGCATACACCATCACAATTCCAAGGACAGACCGAGTCAGTGATAAGGAGTCTCAACCTCTACAAACAAACCAGCTGGGTCTTCTGCAATGGCAGAAATGACCTCGACAGTGACTCACACCAGGAGCTAGATTATAAAACCTGGCTGAGGAAATCCTGCAGAGATGTAGAGCAGTTGGTTTCATTCATCTGCAACCCTGAAGTTCTTCCGCAAGGAAAATGTCTGATCATGTTCCTCCTACTTTCACCTGTGGACACTGAGAAAGACCCAGTCTTTGAAACCTACATGTCGTTCATAAAGCACACTGAGGAGACAAACATCATCACCATCTGTGACTCTCAGAGCACTTATTTGAAATGGAGGGAGCTGATACAAGAGAAGTGTGACTACGACATTGAACATCTGTCCATAAATGAGCTAACCTTGAGTGAGATCAATGGTACTATTATGGCACTGGGACCAAACAACCAATCAGGAAGGCAGCTTCCCTCCTCTGGTTCCAGCACTGTTGTTCTCAAACAGAAGGATGAAGATTTATTGACAGCGCTGGATGTTTTGTGTATGAATCAATGTGAAAACATTTTTGATGAAAACAGTTCAGAGTTTCATGATTTCAGAATTGAAACAGAGGAAAAATTCTTCAGAGGAGGCAAAGCTGAATGGTGGAACTTCTACTTCTGTGACAAAGACAAAGAGAAGCCATTTATCAAGAGAGACAAGTATGAAAATGTGAAGAAGATGATCACATCTCCAAGAGATTCAAACAATGTGTGTGAGCTGCTCAACTTGTTTCACCATGCAGGTTGTGGTGGTACCACCTTAGCAATGCATGTTATGTGGGATCTCCGTAAGAAGTTCAGATGTGCTGTGCTGAAGGACAACACGCTGCCCAAAACAGAAGTTGCCTCTCAAGTCCTTAAACTAATGAAACTTGAAAGTGAGAAAGCTTCTCCAGTTTTGCTGTTAGTCGATGACTCAAAGGACTCAGAGGATCCCTACGATCTTGAAAACTGTATACGAAAAGCTGTAGAGGATAACGCACCAAATTGCAAAGTCATCATCCTGAACTGTGTTCGTTCCCATAGTCCCAAGAAGCAGTACCAACAAAAAAATACAAGGCTGTGTCAATTCATGACTGCTTCACTCACACCACACGAACAGAAGAACTTTGATAAGAAACTTGATGAGCTCAAAGAAAGTCATGAAAAACCTGAAAACTTTTACAGCTTCATGATCATGAAGAGTAATTTTGACAAGAAATACACTGCTGATCTTGCTCGTAACACACTGGAGAACTTTGATTTTAGCACAAAGGAGGCCCAACTATTTGCCTTTCTAGCCTTACTGAACACCTACGTGGCAGAATCAGCAATCACTCTTTCTCTCTGTGAAGACTTGTTTGGGATGAAAATGGTTCGATGGCAAGAGGACAGTGTTTTGGAGAGAATGAACCCATATTCAAACCTTCTCATCATAAACCCAGTGGATGACTGGGGTGGATACAAAGGAGTCCGAATCCTCCATCACGCCATAGCATCTGCCTGTCTGGACGAGTTGGAGGGAAGCTACTCCTTGAAAGTGAGCGATATTGCAAAGGAGATGCTTCATTTTGATCTGTTCTTCGGGGTCGGAGTTGTTAAACACCAACTAATGATTTCAATTCAACAAATGTTGATTCGAAGACTACGCAAAAAAGATGGAGATGGGAGAGAACTGTTTTCTCCTCTCATAGACAAAATCCACAACCAGCAGGGAAAACAAACTGTCCAAGAAGTCTTTGTGAAAGCATCATCCAGGTTTGAGACAAGTGCATCTATCCCTCAGGCGTTGGCGAGATATTTGTACATCGAAGGGCGTGACTACCCAGAGGCTGTGAAGTGGGCAGAAAAAGCCAAGAACATTAAGGAAAACCCATACAACTTTGACACAATTGGACAAGTGTACAAAAGCAACATGAAGTCTAACATTGAACGAGAAAAGGAGAAGACATCACACAACCCAGAAGACTTGCTCACAAACATTCAAATAGCCGTCAATGGTATGAAAGCTTTCCAAAGGGCTCAAGAGCTGGCAGAGCTTGAAGATGAACCACAAGAGAATGCAGCTGATGATGAATCAGAGGACTTTCCCAGAACGTCATACACTGTTTATGGTTATGTGAACACGCTAGAAATGGCTTTCCTTGTATTTGAGATACTGGGAAGCTTGCCTTTCTTTGATGTATGCAATCCCATGAAGAAAAGCTACTTACAGAGTTTTCTTAAAGGAACAATGCCAATCACAAGTGTTTACAAAGAAAACACGGAGATCAATGACAGATATGTCGAGATCATTAAAGAACATGAGCAGTTTCTTGTCAGACTAAAATCTAAAGTCAAAGAAACATTTGATTTGCTTGACTATTACTTTGCAAATATAAAAGGGAACTCTGAGTTTGATGCAACAAATCACAGAACAGTCAGTGAACATTTTAAAAGGTATGTGCGTCTTTTTTGCAATACACCAGAGGAAAGAAAACAAGAGCAGGAAACCAAATCCAACCTGAATTTGAAACTGGATATTGAAGAACGTAAACTGTATCTTGAGATGAACCAAGCAGACACATTCTCAGGAATTCTTCAGCATTTGGACAAACCTGCTGAGGAGATGGAGAAGATCACAGAATACTATGTATTCCTACAGAAGGAGACAAATGTCAACCAAAAACAAAACATACAACTCAAAATTAATTATATTTTGTCAAACATAATTCTTTACCAGGCAAAGCCAAACAGTAAATATTTGAAGAAATACCAAGACCTCTGCACTCTCCTGTTGGAAACTCTGCAAAATGTAGGATTCTGGCATCCTTCACCAGACCCATACTACCTGGCTCTGCTGTTAATGTGGCCAAATCCTGCAGAGGAAAACAAAGAAATCAGTAAATATGTTACTGCAATTCGAAAGTCATCCCACAAGCACCTGTCCAAGTTATTTCATAAGAGAAGCACTGTTGCCCACTTCTACCTGGGAAAAGAAAAAGGACTGAAGAGGCTTGTCTCAAAACCCACACTGGACAAGAGTTTTCTGCCCAATATGTCTCGTCATACATTGGCACAGCTTTGGAGGAACGGAGACATATTCAAGAAAAAGGCAATTATCAACCGCCTTCATCGAGTCAGTGGAACCATTGAGCAGGACGAGGTGTACGCCAACAACGGCAAACAAAAAATCCTTGTGCGTCCAGCCAGACCAATCAGAAGTGGGTTCAGCACAGAAATAGTGTCTTTCTACCTCGGATTTGCCATTAATGGACCACTTGCATACGATATTCAGTATAAAAACTAGGGAGGAGACATGAGATGCAACCAGTGAGCAGAGAAACTAGATAAAAATAAGTCCAGCTGCCAGTGAATTAAACTACGCATGTTTAAAAACCATCTCGTAAACCAGCAACTTTGTAGTAAAAGAAATTGGCAGGTTAATCATAATAATATCTTTAAATCCTGTACATTCATATCTGACTGTATACTGTATATTACATATATTCTTTTGATACCATTTAAGTTTTTGTAAACTATTTGTATTTGCTTTCTTGAGAGATTTTATTGTGTTTTGTTTTTGCAGACTGTTTGAGTTCTTCTGTGGATCAAATTTCTGATATTTAATGAGAATTATAAAACAAGTAGTTCTGACCCAGAGATCTGATTGGTCAACTGTACATTTGGGATGTGCTCCAGGGTGACATCACACCCTGCTCATGACTAGATATATCACTCCACCTTCTCAATGGGAACATTATAACTATCTGCGCTGGATCAGAGACGAGTTGTAAATAAATAGTCAATCAAGCACAATGGAAATCAACATTAATAAACTAATTCATCTTTAAATCTTTGTTCTTTATTTCAAAGCTGACTTAGTTCGTGATTAATCATATTAAATGAGTTACTGTTTTGTAAATCAACTTTCTTAAATGAATATAATTTATGGCACTGTTACCTGGCTGTCTCCACCCTGTCTCCACCCTGTCTACACCCTGTCTACACTCTGTCTCCACCCTGTCTCCACTCTGTCTCCACCCTGTCTCCACCCTGTCTACACTCTGTCTCCACCCTGTCTCCACCCTGTCTCCACTCTGTCTCCACTCTGTCTACATCCTGTCTCCACCCTGTCTACACCCTGTCTACACTCTGTCTACACCCTGTCTCCACCCTGTCTACACCCTGTCTACACTCTGTCTACACCCTGTCTACACCCTGTCTACACTCTGTCTACACCCTGTCTACACTCTGTCTACACTCTGTCTCCACCCTGTCTCCACCCTGTCTACACTCTGTCTCCACCCTGTCTACACCCTGTCTCCACTCTGTCTACATCCTGTCTCCACCCTGTCTACACTCTGTCTCCACCCTGTCTCCACTCTGTCTCCACTCTGTCTCCACATTGTCTCCACCCTGTCTCCACCCTGTCTACACTCTGTCTACACCCTGTCTCCACCCTGTCTCCACTCTGTCTACACTCTGTCTACACCCTGTCTACACCCTGTCTACACTCTGTCTACACCCTGTCTACACCCTGTCTACACCCCGTGTACATCTTGTCTACACTCTGTCTACACCCTGTCTACATCCTGTCTACACCCTGTCTACACCCTGTCTACATCCTGTCTACTACAGCAACTACTACTACTAAAACTACTACTACAACTACCACTCAAACTACTACTACCGATTGGTAGAATATAATATATAATAATAATAATAATAATAATCATAATCATAATAATAATAATCATAATAGTGAAACTCTATGTATCGAGATGATGAGTTTATCATACTATGTATCGACATACTATATACATATATATATACATTGAACACTTTAAAATAAACTGTACACTTTCACGAACACAGCAGTGTTGCAGCGTGTGTTTGGCTCTGACACACAAAAGCGCTCAGGCACGAACTGGACTTCTCCTCCTACGTCATCTGGGTCCTGTGACGTTTCATTCTTTGCTGTGTTTTGGAAAATGAAGCTAGTTAGCTGACGGATCAGCCTGACTGCGCTCACACTTCAAACACCACAGTTTCTTTTTTTAAACAATGAGCCAGGTCGTGGTGTCGTTTAGCGCACTTTGAATCCACCGCAGGACCTCCGACCGGTTCTTCACCGAGCGAGGTCAGCCATCTCCCGGAGGAGATTAGTTCGTTAGCACCGTTAGCATCCCGGTAGCCTAATTGGGATTAGCCAACGTCAACTAATAAGCTAACAGCCTCGTCCCGTCTGAAGACAGTTGTCGTCGGATTATTGACCGCTCGGTGCGTTTGATGGCGGATAAAGGTCAGTAGCTTGTGAAGTCGCTGCAGCTCGGCTCCACCGCCGCCCCGTGCTTCAGAGACCCCCAGCAGTGAACACCGGCCGGCTAACGCTCCGTTTACAGCCCGGAAACATGACCGAGTCCGAGGGGATGGTCGACGTCACCGTGAAGACCCTGGACTCCCAGAGCAGGAGCTACCGAGTCAGAGGAGAGGTAATACCCCTCACCCTGTCCTGCCGCGGCCCCACCCGGTCCTCCCTCCTCACTGACGAGCGTATGTCCTTTTTGTGTCCCAGCTGACAGTGAAACAGTTCAAGGAGCACATCGCGGCCTCAGTGCAGATCCCCGTGGACAAGCAGAGGCTCATCTACCAGGGCAAAGTGCTGCATGATGACCGAGCCCTGGCTGAGTACAGTGAGTAGAGAGCCCACACAGCAGAGTGTTTGTAACTTTGACCTTTGACCTGAGCTGTGTGTGTTTCTGTGAGTCGACCTATCAAACAGATTCACGGTGAAGTGGACAGAACCCTTCAGCACTCATTTCTTACTGATCAAACTCAGGTTACTGCTGGAACATCGTTAATATGATCACGTCCTCTTCAATATGATCCAAAACAACAACAGCAGCGAGGTTCAGGTCGGTCCGGTTCATTCCTAAACCCTGTCCGTACTCTCTGCAGCATTTTGGATCAATGGAGGCTTTACAGGAAGTTACTGTGACATCCTGATAATAAATAATGACAGTAGTCCAGCCTGGAGGTAACTAATGCAGGGACCAGTTGTTCAGCATCACTGTGACAGGTGGAGGAAAGCAGCCCTGGAGACCTGCTGTCTGTATGTCTGAAATATCTCCCAGGTTCCTCACCGCGGTGCTGGAGGTCCAGGCAACATCAGCCAGGACTGATGAGCTTCATGATGAAGTGAGACACTACCGATAGATGTCGATGTCTCCCACAGGTTGACAGGTTACTGGAGGAGCTGAAGCAGCCTGTGAGCGATGTGCATGCAGAGACTGATGCATTTGGACTGTACCCAGTAAATTCTGGTTCTGTGCTGAGCCGGCAGCACTGCAGCTCGTCTAATATACTGGAATCAGTTTTTATTGTTTGTCATATTAGTGTCTCGTATATGATGTTTGGGTACTTGAAGAATAGTGTCTTTGGGAGCTGATCAGCGTCGGGCTATACTTCTCTAAACATGTTTTTCACTACATGTCGGTGAACTGATGAGTGACCGAAGCCTCAGAGAACATCTGCAGAGAGACCTGAAGGATGCTTCACTGATGTTTCCGTTCAAACTGACACTGCAGAGCCTGCAGAGAGACTCCCAAAATGACGCGGAGCTGCAACCGCTGCTCTGAATTAAGACTCTGGAGACTTTCGTAAATGACAGATTTCAGAGTTAGATGTTTAATCCCTTTGATCAGCTAAGAGGAAATGTGCAACACAAAGTATGGAAAACGTGAAGAGATGGGAATCTTCTCGCCATTATCTCCAACTACTCTGTCATGGTGTCATTTTTAATTGTTATTAATTTATATCAATATCAAAATACTCCCAGCTCACTTTGGGTGAAGGCAGAGTACACCCTGGACAGGCCGCCAGTCTGTCACAGGGCCGACGCTTATAGACAAATGGAAACAAAGACCATTCACACTCTCATTCACACCTAAGGGCAATTTGTAAAACCACAAATTTACTTGAGTTGCATGTCTTTGGATGGTGGGAGGAAGCTGGAGTAACCGGAGAGAACCCACGCAGGCACATGGAGAACATGCAAACTCCACACAGCAAGGCCCAGGACTGGATTCGAACCCAGAACCTTTTCTGAACATATTGTGAGAAATAAGAGCAGATCAAATATTTTGAGTCATGGTGGTATAAAAGTGATCCAGTACTGAAGTCTATGAGATGTCAATGGGACATTATTATTATTATTATTATTATAAGTAGTTTACTACAGCCCACATAAACATCTGAACACTGACAAAAAGTCTGTTCATTTATTTTATGTATATGAACCAGCAGACGCCAGTAAATGTTTTTACAGCCTTTAATGAAGTCCATTTCTTTGTTTGTTTTTCCTCCAGACGTGGATGGGAAGGTCATCCACCTGGTGGAGCGGGCCCCACCTCAGGCCACCATGTCCTGCTCCGGGGGGACAGGTGTTTCCACCGGGGGAGCAGAGGGAGCCAGCAGCAGCAGCCAGACCTCCTCCCAGGGTGCACCACACGACCGCAACAGCTATGTGATGCTGGGGACTTTCAACCTGCCCGTCAACATCATGGACCCGCAGCAGATACAGGTAGAGATGAGACCCAAACACCACACTGTGTTGGTTCCACGCCCTCCTGACAGCTGCATTTGTTCTCCAGATGTCAGTTCAGCAGATGATGTCTGGGGTCGGTGAGGCTGGAAGGAGTGCCAGGGTCAGCAGCGGCTCCGGGGTGACGGCTCTTTATTCACCACTCATTTCACCAGTGTTTCTGTAAAGATGACTCGTGACTGTAAAGCTGAGTCGTGACTGTAAAGATGACTCGTGTCTGTAAAGATGACTCGTGACTGTAAAGCTGACTCGTGTCTGTGTCTGTAGAACAACAGCTCGGTGGACGTGCAGATCAACCTGGACCAGTCGGTCCAGAGTGAGCCCAGGATGAGGCTGCAGCTGGCTGAGAACCTGCTCAGAGACGCTCGCTCTCTGATTCACAGGCTGGAGGTACGACAGCTTCTGTTTTTCATGTGGAGCTTCTTATTAACAACGTTGACATCACGTGTCGTACATCGTTTTCAGAGGAAGTCAAGCTGCTCACAAACCCTCCTCGTTGTTGTCATGGTTTGTGTTACTTCTGTTGTGTCCTTTTAGTTTGGTCCATTTATAATTGTGCATTTACTTCTGGCACTGTAGCTCCCATCATGCTTTGGGGGATGCAAAATAGAAGTGTATTCTAACGTTGCCATGGAGTCAGTGGATTGCTGTAATATGACACTCGTTAACAATCCTAATGAAAAGACTCGTGATATTTGCAGAATAGAGTTGTGTTGTTACGAGATGTTTGTTTTGACATCTACCTATAATTTAATAATAGGAATATAGAGGACATTAAACTGAGCTTTGGTAGGCACCTTATTATGAATGAGCCTTGTTTATCAATATCAAGTTTTTTCTTAAATTATTTCTTAACAAAGATCTTCATCAGATTGATGACGTGTTGTTAAACCACATATCAGTTCTCAGCTGTTTTTTTATATTGATGAATCCCACAGTCCTCGTCAGCTCACAGCACGGAGCTGTTGGTCCGACTATCACCCTGCCAACGCCCATAAAAGGACATGAGGCTGCAGGGCCGTGTGCACAGTCACAAAGACTGAAGGAGGGAAGAGAAGTTGAACGGTGCACGAACGATGAGGAAAATAACTTTATTTCTCACAGCATCATCATTTTATTCAAACTTTTTCCTCCAAATTAAGAATTTTTCCAAGTTCTTTGACTTTAGTCGATTAAATTTTGATCTTTTTTCAATCAAAATATTTCAACTTTATTCTGAAATCAGTGAACTGGTCCTGATGCTGATTCCACTAATATGTTGGTGGACTCTTCTGCCAATGTGATGAAGAGTAGAAGACGATGGCTTTGGACAGTACATGTGTGCTTCTATGCACACGTATGTGTTTTGTGTTACAGGGAGTGTCCAGTGACAGCAGCTCCCATTCAGAACCAGATGGGTCTCAGTCCTCCTCCCTCCCTCCGCCATCCTCCTCATCTGTTGGAGGAGCTGCAGCCTCACCACCCCTGGACACCAGCTCTCCTCCTGCTCCATCATCCTCCACCTTCTCCTCCTCCTCCTCCTCCTCCTCCTCCTCCTCCACCTCATACTCTTTCTCCTCCTCCTCCTCCTCCTCCTCCTCCTCCAACTCCACCTCCGCGTCCGCCTCCACCTCCACTTCCACCTCCACCTCCACCCAGACTGGGAGAGCAGCCAACACTGGACCCAAGTAAGTCACAGGAGTCTGCAGCATGATAACATCTGATCAATAATCTAACATCTGATCAATAATCTAACATCTGATCAATAATCTAACATCTGACCAATAATCTAACAACTGATCAATAATCTAACATCTGACCAATAATCTAACAACTGATCAATGTTCTAACATCAGATAGAGAGACAGAGAGAGGGCGAGAGAGAGAGATAGTTATTTTATTAATCTCACGAGGGGACATTTCTTTTTTTTTTTTTCATTAGCATTAGCGCTCATTAGCATTCATCATCAGGCTCTTTGCACTGCTGACTCATCCTTCTGTTCTCAGCCACCCGAGTCCAGCTGAGTTTGTGGAGATTCTGTCGGAGGTCCGGAGGGTGGAGGAGCGGCTGCGTCCCTTCATAGAGAGAACCCACTCAATCCTCGGAGCTGCCACCTCAGCAGACTACAACAATAACGTAAGGAGGCTGTGTAGCAACAACAACAACAACAACAACAACAACAACAACAACAACAACGTCACATAAATGACCCGCAGCGTATCCAGGAACATGTTCACTGCTGCTGGTCACCCTCTCAAACAACCATTAAAAACTCTCATGACCAAAGGTCTAATAATTGTCTAATAATTGTCCAAAGCTGACTCAGGTCGTCTGTCATTCACAGACCCAGGAGAGAGAGGAGGATCAGCGCATTCTCAACCTGGTTGGAGATGCTCTGCGTCTCCTAGGAAACACCCTGGTGGTCCTGGGTGACCTCCGCTGTAACCTAGAGACCTCTCCTCCCCGTCACCTGTATGTGGCCCGCCCCGTGACCCACTACACCCACCCGGTCCTGCTGCAGGCCGGTCTGCCTCACATGCCCATCCCAGTAGGTCCACAGCACACTGCTGTCAGCACTCAGGATGTTGAGTGGAGGAGAGTTCTGGATTCAGAGTGAACGAGTGAATTTAATGTATGTTGGTAGTGTGTATCTGCTGGTGGAGGAGACGTACTGCAGTACAATCAGGACCAATCAGCTGCATCCTTTTACTTCATGCCGTTTCATTAGATGATGAGTTGTAGTGAGCCGGGTTGAACTGAGTACTGCAGCTGTTAGCCAGATGTAATGTATCAGTCCAGCATCTTTGTATGTTGATATACAGTGACACATTTTTATGATCATAAAACCTTATTGTGATGTCATATGTTGACAGTGACAGTGTGCCAGAGTCCCTGGTGGTTCTGTTCTCAGCCTCTGTCCTTCACATGGGTTTGTCAAGGACCTGTCTCTGTCCTCAGATAAACTTGGGGACCACCGTAACCATGACATCCAATGGGAGACAAGCAGCTGAAGGGCAACGCCAGCCCCCACAGGGTGCTGGCCAATCAGAGCAGCAGGCTACAGGCCAGACTCCGCCTCTTCAGGCAAACGGCACCAATCATCATCAAGGACAGGGCGGACCCAGAGTGATCCGGATCACACACCAGACCATGGAGCCGGTAGTCATGATGCAGATGAACATAGACGGTACGTAGACATAGACGTGTGCTGACAGCTGAGGTCACATGACCTCTGGGGTTGGTGTCAAACAGTCAGTGTGTGAGTATCATACAGGACGTGGACTGATGGAGCAGAGTGTGTCCACGGAGACAAGATCACCTGCTGAAGGTGGAATGTCTCCACAGACAGACAGTGTTTGTAGTGTTTGACAGCTGGTTGAACCTGTAGCGTGCTCAGGTGACGTAGGACAGTGACAGTGAGCTGAGCTGCATGTTCAGTTGGGATCAAACTGTTTGAAAGTTATTGAAAACGTTGCTGCTGCTGCATCCAGCCAGTCAGGCTCCCGTCCCATCGACCTTCAACTGGTTCTTCATATCTGCAGCTGCAGTCACAGGAACGTGAAGCTGCTTGGAGGAGCTCTGACAGCCTTCACCATGCTGCTCCGTCATCTATCATTCAGTGTGCTGAGCACAATGATACCAAACAGCAGTGACCACTTTCCTCCATTTAAACAGGCTGAATGATGAGACGTGTGATATTAATTAAAGAAAAGAGTTAGTTCTAAATATCACCAGAACTCAATTATTTCTAATTTCTTCATCTACCAACAAATCTATGGAGGCTCTTTTACAATAATTTTTGTAATTTTGAAGAAGAAATAGTTGAAACATTCTTTGCTTCTGGTATACAGGAACCAATGGATTTTAATTTCATCACTTTTCAGGAGAAACAAAGCAGTGTTTTCCTGACCTGTTGAGGTCCCAACAAATCCATCCCGACTGTCTCTCCACTGCTTGATGTGGTGACGTCTTACACTTGATTTGAGAGGATGAAACACATGGTTTAATGTGACGAGATGAGTGTGTCCTACAGTTAGTGTGTCCTCTCTCCGGGAGGCTGATGGACTTCTGCTGTTGTTGGGTTGAACAGGTGAATCTGCTGCTGGGTCTCAGGCTCCGGGACAGACCAACGCTGCAGGTCCAGGACAGCCGGGTGAGTACTGCTCTGTGATTGGATGGCTTGTTGCTATGGCTGTCTCTTCCTTCACCTTTAGTGCCTGACACATGAAATGAAACGGCGTGAAGTGACCTTTCAAACGATACGAGTTGTTTGTCTCTGCGGCAAAGTGTCAGCAAGAAAAATCATTTTAAACTTAAATTATAATCAAAGACAGTTACAATCTGCATGCAGCTTTGCGTCCATCTCCATCCACTCCTTTTGTTTACATTAATCATGATCTGGTCACTGCATAGATATGGAACATATATCACATGATGGAGCAGAACTGGACCGATGTAATGATGAAAGTCCCATGTTTGTACCCCAAAGTCATGTTCTGAGGACACATCAAATGTCTGCGTCGTAATAGCTTTACTCATTTGTTCTTGGTTGATTGAGTCACCGTCTCCTGATCGTGTCGCAACATACCAGATATCAGAATAAACAACAGCACACGACCCCTTTAGATGAAATGACCTGCTTCTCGGTGCAGCAAAGATTTATCTATTTTTGAAATCACAGCAAATTTCTGCATCTTCTCCAAATAGGGCTGAAACGACATCCCACTATGTACCCAGCTTCCAAACAAGTTGGGACGCTTTTTAAAATGGAAATAAAAACAGAACGCAATGATTTGCAAATCATATAAACCCATAATTAATTGAAATTGGACCAAAGACAACATCAAATGTTGAAACAGAGAAATTGTATTGTTTTATGTAAAATATCTGCTCATTTTGAATTTGATGGCAACAACAAGTCTCAAAAAAGTTGTGACAGAGTCAACAAAAGACTGGAAAAGTTGTGTAACACTATAAATAACATTGGCAACAGATCAGTAACATGAGGGGTATAAAAAGATGATTTCAGAGAGGCAGAGTCTCAGCAGTGAAGATGGGGAGAGGTTCACCACTCAAAGACTGTGTGGGAAAATAGTTCAACAATCTAAGAATAATGTTCCTCAACGTAAAACTACAAAGAATTAGTGGATTTCATCGTCTACGGTTCATAATATCATTAAAAGATTCAGAGAATCTGGAGAAATCTCTGAACACAAGGAACAAGGCTGGAAACCAATATTGGATGGTGGTGATCTTCAGGCCTTCAGGCAGCACTGCATTAAAAACAGACTATTCTGGAGTGGAAATCACTGCATGGGCTCAGGAACACTTGTGAAAACCATCGTCTGTGAACACAGTTCATCGCTGCGTCCACAAATGCAGGTTAAAACTCTCCAAAGAAGAAACCAGATAGAAACATGATCAGAAACACCGCCGCCTTCTCTGGACCGAGATCATTGAAGATGGACTGAGGTGAAGTGGAGAACTGTCCTGTGGTCTGATGGATCACAATCTGAGATTCTGTTTGGAAATCATGGACGCTGCATCCTCCAGGTTAAAGAGGAGAGGGATGCCCTGAACTGTTGAGCAGCTGAAATCCTATATCAGGCAAGAATGAGACAACATTTCACTTTTCAAAACTCCAGAAACTGGTCTCCTGGAGTGTTAAGAGGTGATGCAACACAGTGGTGAACATGATCCTGTCACAACTTTTTAGAGACGTATTGCTGCCATCAAATTTTAAATGAATATATATTTTTCATAAAACAATAAAAATGTCTCGGTTTCAACATTTGATATGTTGTCTTTGGTCTATTTTCAATTAAATATGTGTTTACATGATTTACAAATCATTGCATTTTGTTTTTATTTACATTTTACACAACCTCACTACTTTTTTTTGGAAACTGGGTGAGAGGTCACTGTAATGTAAGATTTACTGCATGACAGAAGTGCATCATATCTGAGAGTTGGTTTCTATGGAAAGTACCTCAGATAAGATCTCAAATATCCATGCTTCATGGTGTGGCCAGAAATCCCCCTTTAATGCACAAGAAGAGTTCTATTTCAGGTCACATATTTTTTCTAATAAATTATTATTAGGAGATTTCCCTCTTACAGGTGCTGTGTGCTTTTCCGTTCAGGTCACTGTGGGCTGAGATTGAACACTAATGTGATGCATTTACATGATTTTTTTAGACACTTTAATTTACCAATATTTTTTACTGAATGTGGAAAATAAGGTCACAATGTGCATTTTTAATCTATCAGTATTTTTAGGATTTAGAGAAATGAGATGAGAGAATAATTGGTTTATAGGTGTGTTTTATTTTTGAATCTTCAAAGTTTGATGCCACCTTTTAAACTGATCACTGATACACCACAGAGGAATGTAGACCAAAGGTCAGCACCTTACAGAAAGCAGCTCAATGTTCTGGTCCTGAACTCTGTCCTTCGCCATCACATGAGCAGGATGGTCATCAACGCAGAGCCAAACATCTCTGCAGCGCTCCTCCCTGCTGCTCTCTCCATCATCTCCATCTTGTGGTCACACCTTCTGTTTACATGCTGTCAGACAGCAGTCCAGCATCCAGTAGGCTCAGAGGGAACTTCAGACAGACACACTCCGAGATGTGTTTTCAGGATCACCCTGTCTCTGTGTCCAGGAGCAGCAGCGGCCCACTTCCCAGGACTCCCCCCCGAGTTCATGCAGGCCATCGTCCACCAGATCTCCCACCAAGCTGCTGCCATGGCTGCTGCAGCCTCAGCTGGCCACCCGGCTCAGATGATGTCTGACTCCACCCCCTCCGCTGAGGGACCTGCCACCCCCCCGGCCCCTCACGGTCGGGTGCTCATCACCCGGCCCTCCTTCCCCCCCCGCATCCCTCAGCCTGTGGGAACCAGAGGAACCACCATCAACCTGAGGGCCACGGTACCCACAGCGGGCCAGCAGCCCGGGGAGGTAAGAGTTCAGGGACCGATGTCCAACTTCAGAACCAGGAGAGGTCAGAGCAGCTGAGTTCAGGGACCGAGGTCCAACTTCAGAACGAGTCAGTACACCTGTGTCCTGCTCTGTCTCATGAAACGTCCACACCAGGACAGATGAGTGGACTGATGGTTTATGTGCCTCCTCTACCTGTCAGGGTCCTCTGGCTCCATCCTCCCTCTCCCAGATGATCAGTGGTCTGGTTGGACAGCTGCTGATGCCGGGGCAGCCAGGTCAGTGTCAGCTGCTCTCTACTGACCCCTGGAGGACATTCATGTTCCACCTCCTTTATACACAGTACCTGTTATCACATGACCACAGTTTAGACCAGCTCATCCATGAAACCAGAAAACGTCAGAATATTTAACACATTTCTTTTCCACAGTAATGATCTTCCTGACAGTAATCCATCACAGCGACTCTGAGTCATTATTATCAGCTGGGATGTGCGGTTTTTATGTAGAAATGTGAACGTATTGCATATGCATTAGTTGTTCTGTCTGACCATGAAACACCTTCAGTTTGACACCAATGGATCAGACATGATGTGTAACCGCTCCTCCTCCTCCTGCTGGCTTTCATGGAGGCTTTTGATGATGTTTTTTTGGTTTTGGTTGGTCTCATTCTGTCCTGTTTCTCCGACCCGTCAAGGTGATCCTCTGTCCTCTTCAGCCTCTCAGTCCTCCGTCTCTGCTCCTCCTTCATCAGACCCCTCTCCTCCTCCCTCTGCCAACACCTCTGGACAGACTTCCACCCACACCACCAGTACTGCATCTGTGGGTCAGCCAGCAGAGGGCGGTGTTGAGTCTAACGTGGCTCATCTGCTGGGCTCCCTGCTGGGGGGAGCAGCAGGACCAGGTTCTGGACTGGCTCCCTCCATCACGGTGACTCTGCCAGGGGTCCCGGGTTTCTTCCAGGGCGTGTCGGACTTCACAACAGTGAGTTCATACAGGGCTGCACACGCCTGCAGCGCCCCCTTTAGGCCATAAATTAATAGCTCAATGATTTTCATCTCCTTCGTTTCATCCTGCTTTTTTCAGGTGAAGTTCTCTGAACAGCATCAAATGTACCAAAAATACATACAAACAGGCTTTTAACTTCTCATTACTAACAGGAATATCTGGGAACGGGTGACACAGACAATACGTCCTGTCAGTCAGGCATGTCCACTGTATATCAGCAGATGAACAAACTAAACTTATTTATCTCCACACAGCATGATGGGAGATTAAAGCGCCATCGGTTTCCTGAGAATCACACACATCTGTTCACACTGGAAGATCTCACTTTTCATGAAATAGCAACAGTTTTATCTTCAGAGATCTTCTTAGTTAAAAAATAGTTAAAAATCAGTTTTGACACATTAGACTATGTACAACAATTATATCACCAACTTCAACTTTTTATGTGTAAGTGTGTGTTTTCATGAAGCTAAACGGAGCCCTGAACATGCAGGTTGTGACTGATGTTTCTGTGCAGCCCCCTGCCACTGGCCCCGGAGCCCCGGCCCCCCCTCCATCCAGCGGTCCTGCCCCCCCCCACACCGGCAGCAGCCCGGGCGGAGACTCTCTGAGTCCGGAGCTGTTCACCGGCATCGTGCAGGGAGTGCTGTCCACCATGATGAGCTCTCTGGGGGCCCAGCAGGGCACCGGCGAGAGCATCGCCCAGTTCATCCAGCGACTGTCCCAGACCAGCAACCTGTTTGCTCCGGGCTCCGGAGACGCTGTGGGTGAGTCTCACACAGGACAGAGAAGGCAAAGCACATCTCAATCAGCACTGTGCCCATGAACTGGCTCTCGTCTCGCAGGTTTCTTCGGGGACCTGCTGTCCCTGGTCTGTCAGAGTTTCTCCATGGTGGACATGGTGCTGTTGCTCCATGGGAATGCCCAGCCTCTGAGCCGCATCCAGCCCCAGCTCATGGACTTCTTCACGGAGCACTACCTGCAGGGTCGGGAGCCCACTGACGGCAACATCGCTGTAAGTTCCTCTCTGCTCTGTCGCACACTGAGCGCGGTTCTTCAGAGAGTCGGAGTGTCTGAACCGCTGCTGTGACTCCTCCCCCTCCTGCAGCTCACCTTCCTCCTCCTGTACAGACACAGTGACCCATGTCTCTCCTCCTCTCCACATCAGACCCAAACAAACGTAAAGAGACGAGGGACGAGATCCACTGTCTTTGTTCTGAGCACATTATCATTACAGCCACTGGAACCGTATGACAGAAAGTTCTCTTAATAGTCAAGAAGTGGCCAAAAAGACGAGGAGTTCTTTCAGTGTGCTTATGGGCATGTGAGAGTGGTTTTATTCTTTAATATTTGTATTATTATTAGTCAAGTGTACATCTCTGCAGATTCAACAGGAACTGTAAACAGAGAACAAATCTGTGATCACTGTTCTTCCTCTCCTTCAATAATAAATTAAATATAGTCATGTCTCCATGTCCCTTCCGTCCGTCCGTCACCATGATGTGTCGGTCTACATGTGAGTCTCTGATCTGATCATCAAACACTTTAACACACAGTGTTCTCTGCAGACAGCAGCTGAGCACCTCATCAATGGACTGGAGGACTACATTGCTGAGAGCTTTGTAAGGACAGACACACACACACACACTCTGTTCGATCTGTACCAGGTGTGTATTGATGGACAGGGGGAGGTGTGTGTGTTGTGTCCAGGCTACAGTGACGGTGAGAGACGGAGTGGACATCGTTCAGACCAACCTGTCCTTCCTCAGACAGCAGTTCACTCAGATGGCCTCACACATCCTGCGCTGCAATGGTGAGTTCACTGCAGTGGACCGGGTCTCCTCTGACACTGCAGCCCGGTTCCACAGTGGAACCATTTCTAGAAAAAGAACCTTTCTTGTGAGAACTCCGTTAGACAGGTACCGAGTGTACAACCCCATATCCGAAAAAGTTGGGACGCTATGTAAAATGTAAATAAAAACAAAATGTGATGATTTGTAAATCACATAAACACATATTTAATTGAAAATAGACCAAATAAACCACATTTTATGGTTTTATGAAAAATATGTGGTCATTTCAAAAAAGTTGGAACTGGGTCAGCAAAAGACTGGACAAGTTGTGTAAAGATAAAAAAAAAAAAAAACACCTGGTTGAGTATCTAACGACTAATTAGGTTACCTAGCAACAGATCAGTAACATGATTGGATATAAAAAGATGATTTCAGAGAGGCAGAGTCTCTCAGCAGTGAAGATGGGGAGAGTTTCACCACTCTGTGAAAGACTGTGTGGGAAAATAGTTCAGCAATATAAGAATAATGTTCCTCAACGTAAAACTACAAAGAATTAGTGGATTTCATCGTCTACGGTTCATAATATCATTAAAAGATTCAGAGAATCTGGAGAAATCTCTGAACACAAGGAACAAGGCTGGAAACCAATATTGGATGGTGGTGATCTTCAGGCCTTCAGGCAGCACTGCATTAAAAACGCACTATTCTGGAGTGGAAATCACTGCATGGGCTCAGGAACACTTGTGAAAACCATCGTCTGTGAACACAGTTCATTGCTGCGTCCACAAATGAAGGTTATATACAATGAGATATTCAGGTTTTGGAGCAACATATGCTGCCATCCAGACAACGTCTCTTTCAGGGAAGGTCTTGTTTATTTCAGCAGAACAACGTCCAACCACATTCTGCACGTATTCCAACAGCATGTCTCCGTAGTAGAAGAGTCCGCTGATAAACTGACCTCCTGCAGTCCAGACCTGTCAATCATTGAAAACATCTGGAGCATCAGGACATGAAAAATACAACAAAGGAGACCCTGAACTGTTGAGCAGCTGAAATCCTAGAATGGGACCACATTTCACTTTCAAATCTCTAGAAACTGGTCTCCTCAGTTCCCAAACATTGACAGAGTGTTGTTAAAAGAAGAAGTGATGCAACACAGTGGTAAACATGATCCTGTCTTAATGTTTTTGAGATGTGGCATCAAATTCAAAATGAGCATATATTTTTCATAAAACTATAAAATTTCTGTTTCAACATTTGATATTTTTTCTCTGGTCTATTTTTAATCAAATATGAGTTTACATGATTTATAAATCATTGCATTCAATTTTTATTGACATTTTACACAACGTCCCAACTTTTGGAAACAGGGTTGTATAAGTCTTAGACAGCCAACTCTTTGACCATATAACAAACACAGGACACTCAACATGAGTTATTCTTACCTGTTCTCCACTGGTTGGTCCTGAAGGCCCTTTCCTTCCTCTGGCTCGATGCCCAGCTAACACCAGCTGACTCACTCAACACAAGGCCTTCTGCAGGATGAGTGGCAGGATTCATTAAGCAGAAAGCCCACTGCCCCAGTTACCCTCCAGCATTTACAAATCACCTGGGCCTGATAGTGCTGCAACAACAAAATAAAGATAAAAATAATTCATCATTACAAAGTCCAGGTTTGTGGAACCATTCCTGACATTAGTTATCAACAAAAGTCTAGCCAATTCAAAATCCACCTAAAACTGCACAGAGCAAAGTGAGTGGAGACCCCGACAAGCTGCTGTCTCCTACCAACTCTCTCAAGGCTGCACACACACAACTAAAGCAATGACGTTGGTTTATGTTTCTGGTGTTTTGTGTCTCGTGTGTCACACAAAAGCACAACATTCCCGGATTTCCAAAAGTTCTCCTCGATGGAGAGGAGAGCTCTGATTCAGTCACAAACAGGACTTCTGTCTGCCGAGTGGCTGGAAAACAAAACACTTTTTAAGAATGAGACAACCCTGTTTCCAAAAGTAGAGACGCTGTGTAAAATGTAATTAAAAACGAAATGCAATGATTTGTAAATCACATAAACTCATATTTAATTGAAAATAGACTAAAGACAACATATCAAATGTTGAAACTGAGAAATGTTATTGTTTTATAAAAAATATATGCTTATTTTGAATTTGATTACAGCAACACGTCTCAAAAAAGTTGTGACATTTTACTGCTTTATTTGTTTACAACAGCGGAGAAGAGACATGAGGGGAAAGATATGAAGCAGGTCTGTCCGGCTGGGACTGGAACCAGCACAGAGCTCATGGTCCATGTGGTACTGAGCTGTGATCAGTCCACACTTAGAAAACAAGCATTTCAAATGATTCATGTGTAACGAGGTGTTTTGTAAACTTCAGGGAGCTCGTGCTTGTCGGCCCTCTACAGTGTGTGGATGAGTGTTGTGTGGTTCAGTTAATCAAACAGACAGAGGACGGAGGTTAGGGGGGATGCTGGGACCCAGAAAAGACAGAGACCCCCCCAGAGGGACGGTCTTTCCTACACTCTGAACTATCTGCAGGTGTGGAGGGTCGTCACAAGGCCGACTCCTGACTGTTATCTTAGTGGAACACGGAGCCAGAACGCTGCTTGGTTCTGTCGGACCACTCTGATGTGAGGCGGGTTCTCCTCCTCAGATCACACCTTCGGCCCCCGTCTGCTGCTGCTCTGCACTCAGGGCTTGTTTGAGTGTCTGGCTGTGAACCTGTACTGTCTGGGGGGGGAACAGAGAGCTCTGACCGCCGTCATCAACCACCGCATTGTAAGTACACGTATACATACGCTTTACTGCTGTGATGCAGCTGTGTGTTACTGTGTTACTGTGTGTTTCTGTGTTACTGTGTGTTACTGTGTTACTGTGTGTTTCTGTGTGTTTCTGTGTTACTGTGTGTAACTGTGTTACTGTGAGTTACTGTGTTACTGTGTGTAACTGCGTGTTACTGTTACTGTGTGTTTTTGTGTTACTGTGTGTTACAATGTTTCTGTTACTGTGTGTTACTGTGCTACTGTGTTTTACTATGTTACTGTGTTTCTGTGTTTGTGTGTTACTGTGTTTCTGTTATTGTGTGTTTCTGTTATTGTGTGTTTCTGTGTTACTGTGTGTTACTGTTACTGTGTTACTGTGTGTTTCTGTGTGTTACTGTTACTGTGTGTTTCTGTGTGTTACTGTGTGTTTCTGTGTTAGTGTGTTACTGTGTGTTACTGTGTTTCTGTTATTGTGTGTTACTATGTTACTGTGTTACTGTTTCTGTGTTACTGAGTTACTGTGTGTAACTGTGTGTTACTGTGTAACTGCGTGTTACTGTGTTAGTGTGTTACTGTGTGTTACTGTGTTTCTGTTATTGTGTGTTACTGTGCTACTGTGTGTTACTATGTTGCTGTGTTACTGTGTGTTTCTGTGTTAGTGTGTTACTGTGTGTTACTGTGTTTCTGTTATTGTGTGTTACTGTGTGTTTCTGTGTTAGTGTGTTACTGTGTTTCTGTTATTGTGTGTTTCTGTGTTACTGTGTAACTGTGTTACTGTGTGTTACTGTGTGTTTCTGTGTGTTACTGTGTTACTGTTACTGTGTGTTAGTGTGTTACTGTGTGTTACTGTTACTGTGTGTTAGTGTGTTACTGTGTGTTTCTGTGTGTTACTGTGTTACTGTGTGTTACTGTTACTGTGTGTTAGTGTGTTACTGTGTGTTAGTGTGTTACTGTGTTTCTGTTATTGTGTGTTACTATGCTATTGTGTGTTTCTGTTACTGTGTTCCTGTGTAACTGTGTTACTGTGTGTTTCTGTGTGTTACTGTGTGTTTCTGTGTTACTGTGTGCTTCTGTGTTTCTGTGTTACTGTGTTTCTGTGTGTTTCTGTGTTACTGTGTTTCTGTGTGTTTCTGTGTTTCTGTGTGTTTCTGTGTTACTGTGTTACTGTGTGTTTCTGTGTTACTGTGTGTTTCTGTGTTTCTGTGTTACTGTGTGTTTCTGTGTTACTGTGTGTTTCTGTGTTTCTGTGTTACTGTGTTACTGTGTGTTTCTGTGTTTCTGTGTTACTGTGTTTCTGTGTGTTTCTGTGTTACTGTGTTTCTGTGTGTTACTGTGTTTCTGTGTGTTTCTGTGTGTTTCTGTGTTACTGTGTTACTGTGTGTTTCTGTGTTACTGTGTTACTGTGTTACTGTGTTTCTGTGTTACTGTGTTTCTGTGTGTTTCTGTGTTACTGTGTTACTGTGTTTCTGTGTGTTTCTGTGTTACTGTGTTACTGTGTTTCTGTGTGTTTCTGTGTGTTTCTGTGTTTCTGTGTGTTTCTGTGTTACTGTGTGTTTCTGTGTTTCTGTGTTACTGTGTTTCTGTGTGTTTCTGTGTTTCTGTGTTTCTGTGTGTTTCTGTGTTACTGTGTGTTTCTGTGTTTCTGTGTTTCTGTGTGTTTCTGTGTTTCTGTGTGTTTCTGTGTTTCTGTGTGTTTCTGTGTTACTGTGTTACTGTGTTTCTGTGTGTTTCTGTGTTACTGTGTTACTGTGTTTCTGTGTGTTTCTGTGTTTCTGTGTGTTTCTGTGTTACTGTGTTACTGTGTTTCTGTGTGTTTCTGTGTGTTTCTGTGTTTCTGTGTTTCTGTGTGTTTCTGTGTTTCTGTGTGTTTCTGTGTTTCTGTGTGTTTCTGTGTTTCTGTGTGTTTCTGTGTTTCTGTGTGTTTCTGTGTTACTGTGTTACTGTGTTTCTGTGTGTTTCTGTGTTTCTGTGTGTTTCTGTGTTACTGTGTTACTGTGTTTCTGTGTGTTTCTGTGTGTTACTGTGTTTCTGTGTGTTTCTGTGTTTCTGTGTTTCTGTGTGTTTCTGTGTTTCTGTGTGTTTCTGTGTTTCTGTGTGTTTCTGTGTTTCTGTGTGTTTCTGTGTTTCTGTGTGTTTCTGTGTTACTGTGTTTCTGTGTGTTTCTGTGTTACTGTGTGTTTCTGTGTTTCTGTGTTTCTGTGTTTCTGTGTGTTTCTGTGTTTCTGTGTTTCTGTGTGTTTCTGTGTTTCTGTGTTACTGTGTTTCTGTGTGTTTCTGTGTTACTGTGTGTTTCTGTGTTACTGTGTTACTGTGTTTCTGTGTGTTTCTGTGTTACTGTGTGTTACTGTGTTACTGTGTTACTATGTGTGTTTGTGTAGAGGAGGATGTCTGCTGAGGTCAATCCCAGTCTGGTCAACTGGCTGACCAGTATGATGTCTATGAGGCTGCACGTCATTCTGGACCACAACCCCGTCACCGAGGACCAGATCCAGCACTACGTCCTCTACACACAGGTGATGCAGTGACACGCTGCAGTGGGTGCAGTCCCATCCAGCTACCTCTGACACCACATCATAGACAGGACCAGGTCACTTTATTTCTCAACAGGGAACTAAACAGTCAGTGTGTGATTTCAGGATCAGTTCACAGTGGCCTGGTCGAACAACACGGGTCAGAGTTTGAACACTTGGGCCCAGATTCAGTTCAGATCTTTAAATGACCTTTTTAAAGCTGTAACATGGTTTCAGGGTGATCTGACCCAGAGGACGGAGGCTGTGGTGGAGCAGCCGTCAGAGAGTCCCAGCATGGAGGTCAGTGGGTTTCTCTCCTTCTCCTCTCTGCCCGGCTCTTTAAACAACTGCCCAGTGGGTTCCTGTCAGCCGTTATATTCTGCTGAAGACAGAAACTCTGAAGAACCTTAAGAAAACATTATTCCTTTAAACACAGCGGATCTCTGCAGCTGGATTCATTTACATGTGCTGCTCCAGTCAGTGGTTTACTGTGTGTGTGTGTGTGTGTGTGTGTGTGTGTGTGTGTGTGTGTGTATCTTGTGGTCCAATAAGAAGGAAATATTCGGCACACAGATGACACAGAACTTGTTGGTACATTTATTCTTGGTTTAATTCGGGGATTTGTTGTCAAGAAGAAAACTGGAAGATTATTAGATTTAAGAGAGTTAAGATTTATTAAGCTGGAGTTCACTGATACAAACAGAAAGAGGCGGAGCGTCGCCTTCAGACTGGATCAATACAAAGAACCCGTTTAGGATGTTTTTATCATTTCATTTGTCTGATTGTTTCACTGTCACGGTGATGGTCCCTCCACCCTCTGATCATGGGGTCCCTCCACCCTCTGATCATGTGACCCCTCCACCCTCTGATCATGTGGTCCCTCCACCCTCTGATCATGTGACCCCTCCACCCTCTGATCATGTGGTCCCTCCACCCTCTAATCATGTGGTCCCTCCACCCTCTGATCATGTGACCCCTCCACCCTCTGATTATGCAGTCCCTCCACCCTCTGATCATGCAGTCCCTCCACCCTCTGATCATGTGACCCCTCCACCCTCTGTCAGATGGAGGAGAGCTCGTCTCCAGCTGCAGCCACCACAGCAGAAGAGGCCATGGCTTCATCAGGTGAAGGTGGAGAGAGAGGGGTGTCTCTAGGTGACAACACTGTCTCATCAGGGGACACTCCACGTCCTGCTGGGGCTCCAAAGGGACGGGAGGAAGTGGCCCCTGAGATGGAGCCATGGGCAGCAGCTGTTCCACCTGTAAGGAGTGAGATTTTCTCTGTAGTAATACCTGATACCTGTAGAGAACATTCACACAGCTCAACCTGACCTGGAGCCACATGGCCTCCTGCTGGCGTATCATTAGTACTGTTAATACTGAGCATGGCAGGATACTGAGGGGAAAGTAAATAACAAGACCAGGGTCCATCAGAGTTCCTGTTGAACTTAGCACAGACAAACAGGGAGCTGTCACCTGCTGAGAGGGTCGGGCTCTGCGCTGCAGTGGCTCAGTGAACTGTGAGGGGGCGGGGCTCTTCCACAGCTGTGGGTCTGATGCGAGTCAGAAATGAAAAACCTGAACCTAGAAGAGTCTTTGGTGGAACCAGCATCAGGTAGACAGGAAACAGTTTTTATTCAGGAAACATCTGATTTATAGACACCAGGTCAGTCTGCAGGAAGTCTCTACTTCCTGTACAGTCAGCTGTCAATCACACAGGTCAGCTGTCAATCATACAGTCAGCTGCCAATCACACAGGTCAGCTGTCAATCACAGGTCAGCTGTCAATCACACAGTCATCTGTGTATTGATCATGTTAACAGCAGATGTGAACGAACAGACTGTAACTGTGTCTGAACCTTCAGAGCCTCCTTTGTTCTCATGTTCACACGGAGTCTGAAGGTTTTTACACATTTTAGACATTTGAATGGAGTTGATGTTGTAACTTTGTCTGTAACTGTTCTATCATGTCCCGGTCAGGAGTGGGTTCCCATCATCAGACATGACATGCTGTCTCAGAGGAAGATCAAAGCCCAGCCGCCGCTGTCGGATGCTTACCTGCACGGGATGCCCGCCAAGAGGAGGAAGGTGAGCCGAGTTCAGAGTCCTCTCTGTGGTGAAGGAGCCGGCCGGCTTACAGTCAGAACAGAGTTGTTGGAAGATGGAGCCAGGCTAACAGTTTCTACCTGCTCCCAGTCTTTGTGCTAAGCTAGGCTAAAGGCAATCCTGTTATTTCCTAAGTATCCAAATGTTCCTCTTGATGTGATGTCAGAGGGAACAGCTGGAGCAGTGAAGTCTTCTGCTCTGAAAACAAGTGTCTCGGTGGGTCGCCGTCTTCTGTTGAGTGGCTGCTGCCAGGTGAGACAGAGGGATCAGAAGCTCCTGCACAATGCATGCTGGGACATGTAGGCACTGCCAGCAGGCTAACTCAGAGGAACTCTGTTTTCTCCATCACTATAGCAACACTGAGGACTTTATTCATTCATGGACAACATTAACCTTCAACACAGAGCGGACAGCCTCATAAAATGTGGTGAATGTGTCCTTTAAGTGTGTGACATCAGTGTGTGTGTCCTCAGACGAGCCAATGCGACGGGCCTCACCTGTCCCTGTCGGACGCAGTGAGCCGAGCCGCTCGAGCTGCTGGAGTCCTGCCCGTCACCGCTCCTAACAGCCTGCAGGGGGAGCTGGAGAGGCCGGAGCTGCAGGAAGCTTACACCAAACAGGTAACATGTGGCAACACTCATCCAGGACGGCATGATGTCAATCATCTGTAGTTACAGTCTGATTATCATCCAGCTTCAAACAGACAGTCTGAGTGTTTCTATAAAACACGTCAGATTCATCAGAAGTCCCGATGTAGATCCAGACAACACGAGAGCAGGTATCAGACCAGAAAACAGGCCGATGGAGCCACACAGAAACTGATTTATGAAACACCTGCACAGTGTTCCCTTTATACAGTCCACCTGGAGATGTGTGGAGATCGGCCTGATGCTCCGCCTTCTACACACCCACATTCAACCATAAATGGTCGATGCACGTCATCAGGGCTGATCATAGAAATGATCCATGAGGTTCTTTATGGAGGACGAGGAAGAGGAAGTGTTCTGACACAGAGGTGGAGGATGAAGATCAGGCTGTTTGGAGGAGGACAGCGCACACACACTCACACACCTACACACACACACACACACGCACGCACGCACACACACTCACACACCTACACGCACGCACACACACTCACACACCTACACACACTCACACACACACACGCACGCACACACACACGCACGCACACACACTCACACACTCACACACCTACACACACACACGCACGCACACACACACGCACGCACACACACTCACACACTCACACACCTACACACACGCACACACACACACACACACACACACACACTGTCCTCCTGCTTGTGACCTACCAACTCTCTGTCCTCCTGTCTGTCCTCCTGCCAGGTGAAGAGTGACCTCAGAGAGCGAGTGAGAGACGATCCGGACTACAACTCCCACCGATTCCCCAACACACACCGAGCTTTCTCCCTGGAGGACTCCTGATGCTCTGCAGCGTCCCCGTGCCACGGAGGAGAGGGCGGGGTCCACAGCACTGGCCAATCAGAGCACTCTGGTTCATGTAGTGTGGCAGCTCCTCCCTCCTCTCCCTCAGGGCTGCTGTAGTCTGTTAGACGGGGACTCTGTGGACCCTCCATGGCACACGGTTCCAGGTCACCTGAGTCACCTCATGCTCCAACATCCCCCTCTGCTCCCGTCCACCTCCGAGAAGCTAAAGAAGAGTCCGAGTGCCGAACATGACCGCAGGTCTGATAACACCAGGTGAAGGCAGAAGAAGCCCAGGACACGTGATAGAAAGGTCCAGGCTTCATCTCACTACGTCGCGTCTGGACCGCTGAGAGAACCGTGAATGTCGAGAGAAGAAGATGTGAAACTGAGAGAGTAAAGTTCAGATGTTGTGAGGAACACTACGAGGCACCATGAGAGTAACCATTTAATAAGATTATGAAGAGATATCATGACAGATATGAGCAAAAACATGAAGACAGGATTCTTCATATGAAGGTTGTTCAGTAGTGAGAGCACAGTTGTGAAGCTGCAGACAGAAGTGGTGACATCATGAGATGCCTCGTAGTGAACGGTGAGCAGCCCGACCACAGGAAGTCCACTGAGTTCTCATGTTCGGACTTTATTCTCCTTATTTCTGGAAACATGATGACATCGGTGTCACCGGGTCCCTCTCATGCTGTCCTGTGTTGCAGATGTAGTCATGCTGTGAACGAGCACAGATTATATATAGTGAGTGGGCAGTGATATCATAGTTTTGTCCCTGTCAGTCCAGTAACCTGTGTTTCATGGCATTAGATTTGTGTTATGTAGCATCCTAACTTCAGATATGACAACGAGACTCAGATGCTGAGTTGTTGTTTGTATATTAGAGCGTCATCTTTCTAACTGGCACTGATGTGTTACTACAGGAGAACTAATGTAGAGCTGCAGTAGTTCTGTGCCACAGTCTGAAGCTGCTGCCACACAGTGACTCTGTGCTTGTTACATCACTTAACTTAATCAGATAATAAATGCGTCTTTCCAAACAGCTTCATTTGCAGAGTCTCTGGTTTTTGTTTAGACGTATGAACGTGTCCAGCTCCAACCTTTGAAAACTAATGTGACCCAACTGTAATCACAACTACCAAAGGTATGAAGTTATCTTTGAACAATAACCACATTCAGGCAGAGCTTCAGTTCACATCAAGGAGAAGTCGACTGTCAGTTATCAGCCTCTTCAAACCAATGAGCACTAAATATACTGAATACACATCACATCATCTCTCCTCTCACAATATCTACCAACTGTTATACAACCACATCGCCAAAAAAGTTGTGACAAGGTCAACAAAAGAATGGAAAAGTTATGTAACAAAAAAAAAACACCTGATCAACATCTGACAACTAATTGGGTTACCATGGCAACAGATCAGTAACATGATTGAGTATAAAAAGATGATTTCAGAGAGGCAGAGTCTCTCATCAGTGAAGATGGGGAGAGGTTCACCACTCTGAAAGACTGTGGGAAAATAGTTCAACAATCTAAGAATAATGTTCCTCAACGTAAAACTACAAAGAATTAGTGGATCTCATCGTCTACGGTTCATAATATCATTAAAAGATTCAGAGAATCTGGAGAAATCTCTGAACACAAGGAACAAGGCTGGAAACCAATATTGGATGGTGGTGATCTTCAGGCCTTCAGGCAGCACTGCATTAAAAACACACTATTCTGGAGTGGAAATCACTGCATGGGCTCAGGAACACTTGTGAAAACCATCGTCTGTGAACACAGTTCATCGCTGCGTCCACAAATGAAGGTTATATACAATGAGATATTCAGGTTTTGGAGCAACATATGCTGCCATCCAGACAACGTCTCTTTCAGGGAAGGTCTTGTTTATTTCAGCAGAACAACGTCCAACCACATTCTGCACGTATTCCAACAGCATGTCTCCGTAGTAGAAGAGTCCGCTGATAAACTGACCTCCTGCAGTCCAGACCTGTCAATCATTGAAAACATCTGGAGCATCAGGACATGAAAAATACAACAAAGGAGACCCTGAACTGTTTAGCAGCTGAAATACTATATCAGGCAAGAATGGGACCACGTTTCACTTTCAAAACTCCAGAAACTGGTCTCCTTAGTTCCCAAATGTTTACAGACTGTTGTTAAAAGAAGAGGTGATGCAATACAGTGGTAAACATGATCCTGTCACAACTTGCTGCCATCAAATTCAAAATGAGCAGATATTTTTTTTTATAAAACTATGAATTTTAATATTTGATATGTTGTCTTTGGCCTATTTTTTAATTAAATATGAGTTTACATAATTTATGAATCATCACATTGTTTTTATTTACATTTTAAAGTGTCCCAACTTTTTTGGAAACAGGGTTGTAACTGAACTGGACCAACACACTGCTGTTCATACGACAACCGGATCAGCTGAAGCCTCAGAGGGACAGAAAGGAGAGCGTTACGGGGGCTCTGAACCGTAACACAGAGTATTTTTACAAGACTTGCAACCTAAACTAAATGGGATGAAAACAGTCACATGACAGAACCAATGAGATGAATGTTTCTTTCAGTGCTGAAGTCTGAAGCTCCACCAGGGGCATAAAGTATGCCAAGTGGCCACTTGTTGAGGGTGGTGTGAGAGGAGTGTCTAGAAAGAGGAAGGTGTTCATCCTCAGTGGACAATGAATTTAGATTTGAATATTTCTTACAAGTGGAAAATCTGAGCTGCTAGTGATGTTGCAGGAAAGGTCAGAGGTCACCAAACTCACTGAGGTTCATCCTCTGGGACCATGACCTCCACAAAAGAGCTAATGTCCATCTGGTGTGTGGATGGATCAACAGAATGACATCATCCAAAAACAGGACATAACAGGAGTCATGTTCATTGTAGGTTTATTGAATTTACAGCAGAACATTAGTACATGACGACAGACCAGAGTGCAGCTTCCTGATGTTCCAAAGCTATTGTTACTGCTCGCTTTCATGAAGCACGACATGTGATCAAGCTGTGAGAATGTTTACAGTGAAGTATGAGCATATGCAGTGACTCGTGGAGGTCCACCTTCACTGCCAAATAAAACAGCTTTAAAGGTTTCTCTAACACCATCAAACAGGTCGGGGCTGTTCTCAGGACAGTCTACAAACATGTGTTCATGTTCCACAGAGCTGAGCAGCAGGTGTGTCATCTGTCACGTTTTTGTTCCACTACAATAATACACTGGCTCTTTAAAAGATGTCACTGCTGAGCATCAGGAGTGTTTTTGGGGGCATGTCTGGTTTGATTGACAGGCCTGTGGTGCAGTCAGGTTACAGCTGGGTGGACATAGTATCGTCAAGTTTCCAATCAGATCAGTTCGAACCACCGCTGGCCCCTCCCCCTGCTCGTCCAAATATGGTCACTTCCTGCTCCAAACCGCTCTGAACTAGCAAGATGGTGACGGACAGAATCTGAACTGGAGGATTCATAACGTTCAGAAACCAACGATGACGTCACTGATGGTTGATGACATCACTGATGGTTGCCACTTGCTCCACCCCCGGGTACTACTTCAATAAAAGTACTGTATATAAAAGTAGACGAAGTCAATGTGGAAGTACCATAAACTGCAATACCACCGAGGGCCACTAGGGGTTGGCTCCAAAAAGCCTCTGGCTCCACAGACTCCCATTAAAGCATCAACTTGTCTCATGAAATAGACAATACATTTTTTCTACAAGTTTTTTTTTGGTGTTGTTAGCTAAAGTCCCGTCAGTCCAATTGAAAATAATCCCGTTATTATTTATATATTACGCCTCAAAAAGCCGTAAGTCTCGGGGCGTGTCGGTCTGATTGCCAGGTCTATAGTGCAGTCAGGTTTCCGCTATAAGTGGGCGAGGCATAGCCTCCTCAGGTTCCCAATCAGATCGAGTCAGATCCAAAATATGGTCCCTGCTGGCTCCAGAATATAAAGACGGCTAACAGATGAGCTCTAACTGCTCAGCTCCAATGGAAATGAGAGGACGTTGTGTGTTGTTACTTCCAGCTCGGCTGAGGCCAGCCTGAACCAAGGTGCTTCAACATAAGGTTAAAAAGAAGGATTTTACAATACTTTCCATTCACTTATAATGGTTTACAGTGTTTGTTTGAAAGTGACACAGCCGTCACACAGACCTGGGCTTCAGGTCAGCATGCTGCCATCCAGCCAGCGGGGGTGAGGTGCAGCTAACAGAGGCCAGGCTTCAGAGGGTCAACAGTCACCGGACAGACACAGGAGGTCAAACAGAGTCGTCACATTCCCAGTCTGTGGATCATACATCAGCGGTGACATCATCATCAGTGAGTCCGCTGTAGCAGCGCCATATTTGACAGATGAGCTGCTCCTTCATCATCACACTGGTTTGTTTCATGGTCCACAGGAGACACGTTGTCCTCCATCCTGAAGAGGGCAGTAGACTGTTTTTCTTCACAGCTCATTTGCCACCAGTTAAATCAAACCAACAAGAGCTTCGTCATCATCTTCTTCACCTCTTCACACCTCCCTTCAAACTAACGTCTGAGTGTTTAAAATAACACTCAGCTGCCAAAAAGCATTCAGTGTCCACATACTTCAGACCTTTAGAACAAAGCTGTCCCCCGGGGACACGGGGACAGGACACCTGGCTCTTCCCCGAACTCCTCTCTCTGGTACCTTTTGATTCAAACAGTGTTGTAGTAGAGGTTCTGTCGGCAGGCTCGTGTTCTGGGAGTCGAAGTCGTCTCCGACATGTTCTGGATGAAGTAAGATCAGTGCCGCCTGTTGGACGTCCTCACAGGTCCGACATGAAGATCTAAGAGCAGCTGGACCAGAACCTCCCTGCAGTCTGCTGGGTCACTGTGGCTCACACACTGGCGGTTGTGTGTTAGTGATGCGTGTTTCTGATGGTTGTGTGTTTGTGATTGTTTCTGATGGTTGTGTGTTTGTGATTGTTTCTGATGGTTGTGTGTTTCCGATTGTTTCTGATGGTTGTGTGCTTCTGATTGTTTCTGATGGTTGTGTGTTTCTGGTTGTTTCTGATGGTTGTGTGTTTCCGATTGTTTCTGATGGTTGTGTGTTTCCGATTGTTTCTGATGGTTGTGTGCTTCTGATTGTTTCTGATGGTTGTGTGTTTCTGGTTGTTTCTGATGGTTGTGTGTTTCCGATTGGTTTAGATGGTTGTGTTTCTGATTGTTTCCGATGCTTGTGTGTTTCCGATGGTGGTGTTTCTGATTGTTTCAGATGGTTGTGTTTCTGATGGTTGCGTGTTTCTGGTTGTTTCTGATAGTTGCGTGTTTCTGATGGTTGTGTGATTCTGATTGTTTCTGATGGTTGTGTGATTCTGATTGTTTCTGATGGTAGTGTTTTTCTGGTTGTTTCTGATGGTTGTGTTTCGGATTGTTTTTGTAGTAGTGTTTTTCTGGTTGTTTCTGATGGTTGCGTGTTTTGGATTGTTTCTAATGGTTGCGTGTTTCTGGTTGTTTCTGATGGTTCTGCGTTAGTGATGGTTGCGTGTGTTTCTGATGTTTATGTGTTTCTGATTGTCTCTAGTGGTTGTGTTTCTAAAGGTTGTGTCATTCTGATTGTTTTTGATGGTTGTGTTTCCGATTGTTTCTAATGGTTGTGTGTTTCTGGTTGTTTCTGATGGTTGTGTGTTTCCGATTGTTTCAGATGGTTGTGTGTTTCTAATGGTTGTGTGTTTCTGATTGTTTCTGATGGTTGTGTGTGTTTCTGATGGCTCTGCGGTTCTGATGGTTGTTTGATTCTGATTTTTTTTCTGATGGTTATGTGATTCTGGTTGTTTCTGATGGTTGTGTTAGTGATGTTGTGTGTGTTTCTGGTGGCTGTGTGTTTCTGATGGTAGTGTTTTTCTATTTGTTTATGATGGCTGTGTGTTTCCAATTGTTTCTGATGGTTGTGTTTATGATGGTTGTGTGTTTCTGGTTGTTTCTGATAGTTATGTGATTTTTGATGGCTCTGCGGTTCTGATGGTTGTTTGATTCTGATTTTTTTCTGATGGTTGTGTGTTTCAGATGGTTGTGTGTGTCTGATGGTTGTGTGTTTCTGATTGTCTCTGATGGTTGTGTTAGTGATGGTTGCGTGTTTCTGGTTGTGTCTGATGGTTGTGTGTTAGTGCTGGTTGTGTGTGTTTCTGATTGTTTCTGATGTTTGTGTGTTTCTGGTTGTTTCTGATGGTGCTGTGTGTTTCTGATGGCTGTGTGTTTCTGATGGTTGTGTGTTTCTGATTGTTTCTGATGGCTGTGTGGTTCTGATGTTTGTGTGTTTCTGGTGGTTTATGATGGCTGTGTTTCTGATGGTGTTGTGTGTTTCTGATTGTTTCAGATGGTTGTGTATTTCTAATGGTTGTGTGTTTTTCTGATGGCTGTGTGTTTCTGATGGTTGTGTGTTGGGAGAGGAGACGGTGACTGAGTGGCAGGGGGACGGCCATGTGACCTGAAGACCACCTCTGTGTCCAGGTAGACTGAAGACAGTGGAAAAAGGAAAAGCAGTGGAAAGACTTGACTTTGTGTTTAATTCAGGAAACAACAGGAGCTGTCAGAACTTAACTTCTATCTGAATGTGTTTCTAAGAGGAGAATGAAACTTTCAGGGACACACTGTCCATTTCGCTGGCCATTGTCCTCCAGTGCTCGTCCTGTGGTCAGTTTCTGCTCTGTCTCAGGGAGGACAGGAGGAGGGGCAACAGGTTGAGAGCAGGTCGGTGCTCCTGCACCCCCAGAGCAACTAGCACCCCTGTGAGGAGGGAGGTGACCCGGGGTAGGACGGGGGGCTGAACCGGCATTACCTGCAGCACAGAGACAGAGGACAGTCAGTGTGTCCTTCTACAGTCAGATAGAGGACAGTCAGTGTGTCCTTCTACAGGTCAGATAGAGGACAGTCAGTGTGTCCTTTTACAGTCAGACAGAGGACAGACTTTGTCCTTCTACAGTCAGATAGAGGACAGTCAGTGTGTCCTTCTACAGGTAAGATAGAGAACAGTCAGTGTGTCCTTCTATAGTCAGATAGAGGACAGTCAGTGTGTCCTTCTGCAGGTAAGATAGAGAACAGTCAGTGTGTCCTTCTATAGTCAGATAGAGGACAGTCAGTGTGTCCTTTTACAGTCAGACAGAGGACAGACTTTGTCCTTCTACAGTCAGATAGAGGACAGTCAGTGTGTCCTTCTACAGGTAAGATAGAGAACAGTCAGTGTGTCCTTCTATAGTCAGATAGAGGACAGTCAGTGTGTCCTTCTACAGGTAAGATAGAGGACAGTCAGTGTGTCCTTTCACAGTCAGACAGAGGACAGACTTTGTCCTTCTACAGTCAGACAGAGGACAATCAGTGTGTCTTTCTAAAGTCAGATAGATGACAGTCAGTGTGTCCTTCTACAGTCAGACAGAGGACAATCAGTGTGTCCTTCTTCAGTCAGATAGAGGACAGTCAGTGTGTCCTTTTACAGTCAGATAGAGGACAGACTGTGTCCTTCTACAGTCAGACAGTGGACAGTCGGTGTGTCCTTCTGCAGTCAGACAGAGGACAGACAGTGTGTCCTTCTACAGTCAGACAGAGGACAGACAGTGTGTCCTTCTACAGTCAGACAGAGGACAGACAGTGTGTCATTTTACAGTCAGACAGAGGACAGTCAGAGGACATCAGGACTCTGGTCTCTACAGAACCTCAGTCACACTGATCAAACCAAACATGTAGTTCAACACCTTCACACTCCTTTCAACCGCTGACAGTGATCAGACTCTTCTCCTCAGACGTCTAAAGGACAACCAGACCAGAGACTGAGAGCGCTGAGAAGAAGCACTCACTGGATGTTGATAAGACGACAGGACAACGAGCTTCCAGCTGCTCACCTTTTCAACTTTGTGACAGTGGATGAGTCCGTCGTGTCCGATGTAAAATGTAGAGAAAGCATCGTACGACCTGGAAGACAACACATCACATTCAGACAAAGATTATAGACTGCTGAGATCACGGAACACTTTGTATAGTTTGTGTTCTCAGAGGCTTTAACAGTGACTTCCAGTGTAAATCCAGCGGTGGAGGCACTGTGTTACCTGTACAGGTGAGATTTGTCTCTGCGGTAGAAGCGCAGCAGCAGGGAGTGGAAGGGGAGGCCCTTGATCCTCCAGCGGGCCTTGATGGTTCCGTCCTCCACGTGCTTGGTGAGTTTGAGGACGTCGAGCCGAGCCTCGGCGTAGTAACACAGACAGAGGAGACGCCACATGGAGAGGGTGAGCCTGTACACCACCCGGCCTCTACAGCACAGCACAGCACAACAGTGTAAACCCAGAGTGAGTGTCGAGGGGGAGAGCGTCTGTAACGTGTCACCATCAGCCTGAACAAACACAGTCACCTGGTCCTGATGTTTATGAGGCCGTTGATGAACTCCACGTCGTTGGAGTACATGGTGTAGTCGTGGTTCGTCATGAAGAAACCTGGCAGCTGCAACACAAACACGCACATTCAGTCCCTCACACTGAGCTGCAGCTTCGCTCCAGGTCAGAGCTGTGAGTCCGGTCCACAGCAGCCGGACCGGACCGTCAGGACCACTTCAGCTCTCTGGGCCTGTACAGGGCAGCATGCAGCTCCTTGCCTCACACAACAGTCATACATGTGTGTCCCAACATACAGGCTTTAATGTGAACACGCGTGATGAAGATTAATGATCAACAACAGACTGATGAAACATATTAAACCTGAACAGATGTGATGAAGAGGAGCAGCCGTTTAGTCTCTAGGAGTCCCACTGAACTCCAGTATGTGAAACAGGAAGAGATCCGTGGCCTCCTCCCCTCTGCAGCTGTCCTCACAGCAGTGGGAGGCAAACTGTGGCCCGAGGATCACATTTGGCCGTCGACATAATTCGTCTTCACTTCTCTTATCTGGACTAGCTGCCATATGAGACCAGATTTGAATTGTTTTGTTTGTTAACTGTTCTCTATTTATTTACTGTCGGATCATGTTTCAAAAATCAATCAAAGATCAAGCAGAATGAGAACATTTGGATCATTTCTAAGAACTATCAGATCTATGCAGAGGCAGCGCTCTGGCACACACTGCATGATGAAACAACCACAGCACGCTCACTGACGTCACAACACGTCAAATAAAAGTTATAATAATAATAATAATAATAATAACAAAACACATCTGTGATGGATACAATGCTTTAAATCAGCTTGATCTTACAACCCCATTTCCAAAGGAGTTGGGATGCTGTGTAAAATGTAAAACAAAAACTGAATGTGATGAAGCGTAAATCACAAAGTCATATTTAACAGAAAGGCAACATATCAAGTGTTGAAATGGACACGTTGTTATTGTTTTTTTGAAAAATATGTGTTTATTTTGAATTGATGATGGGGAGAGGTTCACCACTCTGTGAAAGACTGTGTGGGAAAATAGTTCAACAATATAAGAATAATGTTCCTCAATGTAAAACTACAAAGAATTAGTGGATTTCATCGTCTACGGTTCATAATATCATTAAAAGATTCAGAGAATCTGGAGAAATCTCTGAACACAAGGAACAAGGCTGGAAACCAATATTGGATGGTGGTGATCTTCAGGCCTTCAGGCAGCACTGCATTAAAAACGCACTATTCTGGAGTGGAAATCACTGCATGGGCTCAGGAACACTTGTGAAAACCATCGTCTGTGAACACAGTTCATCGCTGCGTCCACAAATGAAGGTTATATACAATGAGATATTCAGGTTTTGGAGCAACATATGCTGCCATCCAGACAACGTCTCTTTCAGGGAAGGTCTTGTTTATTTCAGCAGAACAACGTCCAACCACATTCTGCACGTATTCCAACAGCATGTCTCCGTAGTAGAAGAGTCCGCTGATAAACTGACCTCCTGCAGTCCAGACCTGTCACCCATTGAAAACATCTGGGACAACATTTCACTTTCAAAACTCATGTTCACAGAAACTGATCTCCTCCATTGTTTACAGTCTTGTTAAAAGAAGAAGTGATAAAAAAAAAAACAGTGGTGAACATGAACCTGTCCCAACTTTTTTGAGACGTGTTGCTGCCATCAAATTCAAAATGAGCAGATATTTTTTATAAAACAATAAAATTATCCTGTCTTAACATTTGATATGTTGTCTTTGGCCTATTTTTTTTTTTTTTTTTTTTTAATATGTTTTTAAGTGATTTAGAAATCATTACTTTCTGTTTATATTTACATTTTACACAGCATCACAAGTTTTTTGAAAATGCAATTGTAGAAGAACTCAAAGACTCCAAAACTAAATATCGTCAGAGAAAATCATCTCCACATCTGGAATCTGTAACAGGTTCCCGCACTGTTCACAGCTAACTCTTCCCACTGCAGACACCAGCAGCTTCTCATGAGCCGTGAAACAACCTGTGACAGGCAACAACAACAACACGAGGCTGCTGACTAAAACCAAAGAGCACATTTATTAATCAGGCCGGGTGGAATGATAGGAGGTTATTACTAGTAATTTACAGTTGGGTCATTATATTTAACATAAGGTTAATTTGGGTGAATACGAGAAGGCCTCATCAATAACGCTGATCAGCTCGGATGTGTCTGTGGAGCTGATCAATCCTTCTCTGTCCAGGTGTGATGATCACGAATGCGAGTAGAGCAGCTTGAACAGATCAGACTTCTCGTTTACCTGTGACTGACAGCTCACCTGTCTGAGGTGAGGGACAGCAGTTCTCTACTGTACATACCCTGACTGTTCTATTCCTGGAGGCGGACTTTGTGAGGGTGACCTTGATGAGTGACAGCTGTCAGTCTCAGAGACACCTGACAGATACCAGGTTACAGGATGGAAGTCATGCTGTCTTTGAACGTGTCACTACATTTCCTGTTTGGTGATGATGGCTCATTCATGTGCTAATTATCTGACTAACTAACCAACAGATGTGATTGTATACAGGAGGGTTAATATGCTTTTGTTGTAAAGATTATCTTTTTATTATGTTAACACCAGTGAAGGTGAGACTGGTCATCACTGTGCACCAACGTTCTGCAGGTACCTCCCTTCACAACCCTCCCAGCAGGGGGCGCTGTGGAAGCACCCTGTCCATCCTTACCTCTGTCCTCAGTCTTTCATACATCAGGGCCAGTTTGTGCTCCCCCTCGCCGTCTCCTGCAGGCTCTGCCCCCTCTGCTCGGCCTCCATGGCTGCACAGAGAGACAGATGGCTGCACAGGCCTCTGGTGGAGTCCTGTCTGAGGACCGGGTGTGAGCGTGGTGCCGGCCAGCGGGGAGCCCGGACAGTGGAAACAGTAGAAGCTGGAGCCGAACATGAAGGGAGCCGGACATCCCTCCGCTTCAAACAGGCTTCTGAAGCAGCCGGGCTCCTTCTGCTCCGCGGCGCCATCCCTCTGGAAGCTGTCCACACTGATGTCATCCTCCCTGCTGCCGTCCACCGTGGTCAGGGGGAAGGAGAACTCAGAGGACCTGTGAGTCCCCGCGGCTCGGACCTGTCCTGGTTTTCTGTACAGAGGGATCTCCATGAGGGTGTGGAGGCCGCTCGACTCGCCCTGCCGCACCAGCACACACACACTGAGCGAGCCCTCCCAGTCCTCCTCGCTGCAGCCCTGTCTCTGAGGCCGGCTGGCCTGGTGCAGCGGGTGGGACAGCACCGGCGGCTTCATGCTCTGATATCTCAGGCTGTTGGGAGGCGCCAGGGCCCATGCTGCACTGCTCAGGGGGCGTGTCTTACAGATCCTCTGCCAGTCGAGCACCTGCAGGAGCAACAAGGACCTGCTGTTAGCGTTCAGTATCAGAAGAGCTACACTCCCTCACACCTGATCGCCACAGTGACGCTGTGTCCGTCTGCGTTCACCAGGAACCAGACCTGACGGTTCTGGAAGATCCACGGTCTGTCCTCCTGAACATCACGGACTGGGTTTTATACATGAATGTTGTGTTCCACTGAAACCTTCAGATGAACGGTGGGACATAAGACACCTGCAGCAGAGACAGGTGAGCTGTTCCTCTGGCTTGATGCCGAGCTCAGCAGGTTCTGTACTGAACACACCATGAGAGCGACAGGACACTCAAATTCTCATTCTCAGAAAAACTGGACACAAAATGTTGAACTATTCCTTTAATCTAATTCTTAATACAGAGATGCAGCAAAAACAATGAGCTGCATGAGATACACTGTGTGGTTTAAAATAACTGACAGGAAACCACTGACAGGGCTGTCTGTTGTCTCTGAGCTGAGAGATGTCTGAGCAACATCAATTACTGACCGCCTGACAAAATATTCATTTATTTTATTGTCATTAAAACATGTCGGTCAGCTGATGAGGAGCAAGAGCTGTCAGAGACGTGTCGATGATGTCAGAGATGTGTGGATGACGTCAGAGATGCGGTGATGTCACAGATGCGTTGCTGATGTCAGAGATGCGGTGATGTCAGAGACGTTGATGTCAGAAATGTGTCGATGATGTCAGAGATCTGTCGATGATGTCAGAGATCTGTTGAGATCTGTAGATAATGACATGTTGATGATGTCAAAAAAGTGTTGATGTCAGATGTAGCGATGTCAGAGATGAGTCCATGATGTCAGAGATGAGTCCATGATGTCAGAGATGAGTCCATGATGTCAGAGATGAGTCCATGATGTGTCCATGATGTCAGAGATGAGTCCATGATGTCAGAGATGAGTCCATGATGTCAGAGATGAGTCCATGATGTCAGAGATGAGTCCATGATGTCAGAGATGAGTCCATGATGTCAGAGATGAGTCCATGATGTCAGATGTGTCGATGATGTCAGAACCCTGTAGATTACCTGACTGAGACTCCATCTCTGCTGTTGGACAGGTTGTCTTCTGCCGTGGCAGCGCACACAACCTGCCCAGAAGGCCACGCCTCCTCTGCTCACAGCCATTCACCACAGGGGTCCGACCAACCCCGGTCACCAGCTGACCATCAACCACAGAAGGATGGCGGCTCAAACACACGACTGGAAGGAAAGACGACTTCAGGAAGAACCTGAGAGCAGAAAGAGGAGAGCTGGTGATGGTTCTCATCACAGCGGCGGTCAGACAGGTTTCAGTCAGACACGAAGAGAAACACCGTTAAATCAAGTCTGGAGAAACATTCAGCAGTCAAATACAAAACATCACATGAAGGATCAGCAGCTCACTGCAGGATTTACTGACTGCCAGCCGCACATGACCTGCAGCCTCCACAGATCTCTACTCAGTCCAGGCGCGCACACACACACACACACGCACACACACACACACACACACACACACACACACAGAATAACCAATAACATGACGGACAGTCCGGGTTTAATGTCCTGCACGTGCAGCACATGACACCAGTGAACCGTGGTGAACGAGCATCTCTGCTGTCATGCAGCTCCATACAGCTGTATGTCCGGTTGTTATGGGTCACCGTCGCTCCCATCTGGGGGCCTAGACGTGTCCAAAACGAACCGGACCCTGAGACCTATCCTCTGAGACATGTCCCCTGTTACGCTGACATGTACTCATATGCTGTTAGCTCGCGCTGACTTCCTGCTGTGACAGTTAACCAGAGCCATTAGCCTGCTAGGCTAACTAGCCACCAGCTAGCAGTGAGCTCGTCCCGGCTCGTATAACGTCCCGTTAAACGCACCTTCTCCGGACCAAGACCCGCTCAAATCCCGCCACAGGTCGCGCTGCTCCGGTCCAGGTGTGGTCTAGTAGTTGCAGCAGGTAGGGTGACACTGTTAGCCGGCTGCAGATCGGGTCTCAGGTAAGTTACACAAATGTCATCCCTGTCCTGGGTGTCCTTGTCCGCCTCACGCAGCCTGTCGTAATGCTGCCTTCGAGGCTGTGGGAAATCACGCGACTGCCTCCGAGTCCCACCAACCACCCAGCAGTGATGTAGAGCGGGCGGAGCACATTCACGGACTGCACCGTCACACGGAGTCACAGCAGCCAAATGAAATCCTGCTGTTGTCCTCTGAAGGACAAACGGGTCCAGATTAGACGGCGCGCTTCCTGTCACGTGACCTGTCTGTTGAAACTTTAATTGTATGAAACATCAGCACTGTGTGAGTTCATCAGTGATGCATTATTTTATCTTCCTCCTTTCTTTTCATCTCTAATAAAGATCTACACCAGGGGGGTCAAACTCATTGTAGTTAAGGGGCCACATGCGGCCTGCTTTCATCTCAAGTGGGCCAGACCAGTAAAATCACAGCACAATAACACATAACGACAATAGTTCTCTATGTTTCAATCATTGGTGAAGGTTTTTGGATGATAAACCCTGTTTTAAGGTCTTTCTACAATAAACTAGAAACATAAAGAGCAAAAACTCAGACATCAGCCCACTGTTTATCTGCCTGGTGTGCGATTCTGTGTTAGGTTATGTTTACAATAATACAACATATATGTATATCATATTAATTATATATAGGTCGTGTTATCAACTATTAATCCTAAGGGGTAGACGAAAGGCTGTGTTTGTGAATGAAGGTGTCGACAAAAGGCTGTGAATGAAGGTGTAGACGAAAGGGTGTGGTTGTGAATGAAGGTGTAGACAGAAGACTGTGTTTGTGAATGAGAGTGAAAGTACTTGGCCAAACCAAAAGGTCACGGGAGGGGGTCGGCAACCTGTGGGGTCACATACTGTTATTCTTTGAGGCATAAACAGGAACAGACGGCTGCGCGAGAACTCCAGGGGGTGCAGGAAGACAACCACCACCTCGACCAATCAACAAAGGACACATCAATACACATGATTTTTTTTTTTTGGTGTCTGGACTATAAGAAGACTGGGTCAGGGAAAGTCAGGAGGTCAGACTTCGTGAACTGACACATACTCTGTTGCGGTCAGGGAAACATAGTCTGGACCCAGAGCTCTGTAAACTGATTATTCTGTTGCTGTTAAATAAATATCTTGAAGCCTGACATCTTCTCCTATTGCCTCATTAAAGAACACGCAGGACTGGGGGCTGACACATGTTGGCTTTGTACTAGCAGGAGCCCAAGTCCAACACTGGGCTCTCCTCTGCAGCTGCTGCCTGGAGCAGACGTCGCATTTACATTGCTGTTTTTGAACCAATTACTGGATCGATAAAAAAAAATTACAAAATGTTTGTACTCATAAACCTCCATATTCTCATAGAAATGCAATTTATGTCTTTCTGTAATTTTCACACTTAGCAAAGTCATCCGGCGGGCCGAGCTGGACCCCCTGGCGGGCTGGGTCCGGCCTGCGGGTCATATGTTTGGCACCCCTGATCTAGACAGTGACTGACATGAACCTGGGTACAGATGATGAAGTTATTAAAGAGGATCCCAGAAACAGTACATGTGTTCACGTAACTCTGAGCACTATTTAGTTTTAATACTGAAGTCTGAATGAGTTTTATGATGTACACTCCTGAACAGTAGGATGCACCTGAACACATCACCCTTGAAGAAGAAGGAGAAAAATAAAAAGAGGCAGGAGGAAGATGAGCTAGAACATCAACATGTCACCTGTTAAATCTGTTTGAGGAACACATCCTGTGATCAGCTGTCCTGATGGGAAACTTCCACCTGATCACCCTGATTGATCTGATTGATCTGATTGATCTGATTGATCTGAGTGTTGCAGAGCACCCAGCTGGACCATTGTCAGATAAACTGTAGGACATATACAGCAGAGGAAGACACTCAGTATACAGGACTGATGACAGAGGAGACGCTGGAGGAGGAACCAGCAACAGAAAGATGAAGGAACTTTACATAAAAACTTTTGTACAAATCTTCTGCACACATTTGTGTTTTAAATACACAAAGTCTGAAATTACTGCAGAATAAGATCACAAAGGTCAACTGACTGGAAATCTGCTAACGAACATGTTCAACGAGTAGAAACCACAGATAACAAAGCCTCTGTAACACGAAGGGTGCAGTATTCACTGGAGACCTCCCAACACCTCCTTTCACCTCCCTCCACCTCCCTTCACCTCCCTCCACCTCCTTTCACCTCCCTCCACCTCCCTCCACCTCCATTCACCTCCCTCCACCTCCTTTCACCTCCCTCCACCTCCCTCCACCTCCCTTCACCTCCCTCCACCCTCCATTCACCTCCCTTCACCTCCCTTCACCTCCCTCCACCCTCCATTCACCTCCCTTCACCTCCCTCCACCTCCCTTCAATTCCCTTCACCTCCCTCCACCCTCCATTCACCTCCCTTCACCTCCCTCCACCCTCCCAACTTCCATCGTGAGCACTAAACCCTCCTGGACCGAACTGAATTCACGTGTTTTCAGGTATAGTGTTTGACAGAAGAGAGAATCTTCAGGATCGGTATTGTCAACACTGCTGAGTCATTCTGTCCTGTGGGAGCAGTGTGAAACCGAGCTCAGAGGATTTGGACAGACAAGAAACATCAGAGTACAAAGTGTAGGTGAAAGGAACACAGTCCTGCATTCCCATGTTCAGCATCTCCTCCCTGATTATTTATGATGTCATCAGTCACACAATGTACAGGAAAGCCTGCAGAAGAAGTCTGAGCAGGGACCTGACAACACAAAACTACATAGAGCCATCAGACACACTGCACAGTGAGGAAAACTCCACTGAGTAAAGCTGAGGGTCAAACATACAAGAAGTACGGTGGGGAAAAAATTAAATGAACTTTTGCACTATGGACCCGTATTTGCACTACATTGTACTTATATATACTGCAGTCAAGCATCACTATGGTTGTTGTCTGTTTTATTGTTTTTTTATTGTGACATAATTATACTTTTCTTGTTTTAGAGTTCATCCAGAGGATTTATTCTGCTCATCTGTTCCGTACTCCTGTCCGGTAGGTGGCGGTAATGCACCTGCAACATAGCTGCCAACCGCCAATCAAACCAGAAGAAGAAAAAGAAGCTCCTCACGTCATCATTGGGCCGCATGATATGTTTGGCTATTAGAGCTTCCAGGAGAGTTTAAGACGTAATTTTGTCCCCGTTAGTTCCAGACAGCCGCAGATAAAGCCGAGATGCCCAAGAAAGTGAAAGAAGAGGTGCAGTGGGTGGACGATGAAGCGGCTCCGGCAGCCGGTGAGATAACACAGCAGAGTGTTAGCAGCTAGCAGCAGGCTAACAGCACTACAGCTAAAGACCGAGCAGCCGGTCAGACCAACCTCCATTCAAAATGTGCATGTTTCCTGTTAAACTGCCTGTCGGCAGCAGCGTGGGTCTCATCAGTGACTCTGTCAGGGATCCTGAGCATCTTCTGACGGATTCGGGTCTGAACTGTTCCCCCTGCAGGCTTTAGTTTCAGAAAAAGATCAACTTCAGTCAGCTGGTCATGTTTTAAACACTGTGATGAAGTCATGAAGAGGCTGACTGACCTGTCTGTTATCTAACCATCCAGTCTGAACCCATGGAACACACTACCTGGATGTACCAGCTTCACTTTAGTGCAGTCTGCAGACATGTCTGAAACACATATCTGTTACATGTATAATGAAGTTTCTGTTACATGTCTAATGAAGTTTTGTTACATGTCTGCTACATGTCTGTTACATGTCTCTTACATGTCTGTTACATGTCTCTTACATGTCTGCTACATGTCTGCTAAATGTCTCTTACATGTCTGTTACATGTCTGTTACATGTCTGCTACATGTCTGCTAAATGTCTGTTACATGTCTGTTACATGTCTCTTACATGTCTGTTACATGTCTCTTACATGTCTGCTACATGTCTGCTAAATGTCTCTTACATGTCTGTTACATGTCTGTTACATGTCTCTTACATGTCTGCTACATGTCTGCTAAATGTCTCTTACATGTCTGTTACATGTCTGCTACATGTCTGTTGCATGTCTGTTACATGTCTGCTAAATGTCTGTTACATGTCTGCTACATGTCTGTTACATGTCTGTTACATGTCTGCTAAATGTCTGTTACATGTCTGTTACATGTCTAATGAAGTTTTGTTACATGTCTCATGTCTGCTACATGTCTGCTAAATGTCTCTTACATGTCTGCTAAATGTATGTTACATGTCTGCTACATGTCTGTTACATGTGTGCTACATGTCTGTTACATGTCTCTTACATGTCTGCTACATGTCTGCTAAATGTCTCTTACATGTCTGCTAGATGTCTCTTACATGTCTGCTAAATGTCTGCTACATGTCTGTTACATGTCTCTTACATGTCTGCTAAATATCTGTTAAATGTCTGTTACATGTATGTTACATGTCTGTTATATGTCTGTTATATGTCTGTTACATGTCTGTTACATGTCTGCTACATACATGTCTGCTACATCACTCATGTTTCTGTGAAATTAAAAGTGTATTTTGTTTCAACAGATAAAACAGTGAAAAAGGGGAAGAAAGATAAAAAAGGGAAGAAAAGTGTGAGTACTAAACTTCTTACCAATCACAGACCATCCAACCAATCACAGCACATCCAACCAATCACAGACCATCCAACCAATAACACATCCAACCAATCACAGACCATCCAACCAATCACAGCACATCCAACCAATAACACATCCAACCAATCACAGCACATCCAACCAATAACACATCCAACCAATCACAGACCATCCAACCAATAACACATCCAACCAATCACAGACCATCCAACCAATAACACATCCAACCAATCACAGACCATCCAACCAATAACACATCCAACCAATCACAGGCCATCCAACCAATCACAGCACATCCAACCAATCACAGACCATCCAACCAATAACACATCCAACCAATCACAGACCATCCAACCAATCACAGCACATCCAACCAATCACAGCACATCCAACCAATCACAGACCATCCAACCAATCACAGGCCATCCAACCAATCACAGCACATCCAACCAATCACAGGCCATCCAACCAATCACAGCACATCCAACCAATCACACACCATCCAACCAATAACACATCCAACCAATCACAGACCATCCAACCAATAACACATCCAACCAATCACAGGCCATCCAACCAATCACAGCACATCCAACCAATCACAGACCATCCAACCAATAACACATCCAACCAATCACAGGCCATCCAACCAATCACAGCACATCCAACCAATCACAGCACATCCAACCAATCACAGACCATCCAACCAATCACAGGCCATCCAACCAATCACAGCACATCCAACCAATCACAGGCCATCCAACCAATCACAGCACATCCAACCAATCACAGACCATCCAACCAATAACACATCCAACCAATCACAGCACATCCAGCCAATCACAGACCATCCATCTGTTACACAGCTGGTCCTACAGGGGGTTCATCTGCGTTGCACTGTCTCTTAGTGTCTGCTCTCTCTGTTTCTCTGCAGTTCTTTGAGGAGCTCGCCACAGACAGCAAACTGGAGAAGGTTGATGAGGTCGCTGTGAAGGACACACAAGGAAAACAGGTGATAATACCTGTTCACATTAACACGTGTCCTGGGAGGTCCCATCACTGGTGGACAGCTCAAAGTCCACACACCTGAGATGCACCAAGGTCTGACCTGCTCGGGCCACAGTCAGCTGACCTGTCAGTCACCTATCACTCTGATCACACTGATCACTCTGATCAGATTGATCACACTGATTGATCACTCTGATTGATCACTGATCAAACTGATCACTCTGATTGATCACACTGATCACTATGATTGATCACATTGATCACTCATCACACTGATCACACTGATCACTCTGATTGATCACTCTGATCACTGATTGATTAATCTGATTAATCACACTGACCACTGTGATTGATCACTCTGATCACACTGATCACTCTGATTGATCACTGATCACAGTGATCACTCTGATTGATCACACTGATTGATCACTCGGATTCTCGTGCACACCGCTTCCACATTGATCCATCAAACGGATCACCTTCTGTCTGCGTGTGATATTTGAATTTAAAACTGTTGTTTCAGCCTCAGAAGAAGAAGAAAGACCGGCGGAAAGGAAAAGGAGGAGATGTAAATGAGGAAGAGGATGAAGACGTTATGCTGAAGCTGAAGAAGCTCTCAGTTCAAGCAAGTGATGAGGAAGATGAGGCAGGTATGAAGGTTGCAGTCTGCTGCCTGAAGTGAGCTTGTTCTTCTGTCACCTGCCTACAGTCAGTATTTCCTGTTCTTCTCTCCTCAGTATCTGCCCCCAGCAGAGGGAACAAGACGAAGGTGAGTAAGTCTTCCTATTACTATTACTTACCATGGGCCCCCACCCTCCTGAGACTACATAGTGACAGTATAAAACATCTGCGCTGTCCCTCAGGGGGGGAACATCTTCTCTGCTCTCAGCCAAGGCCAGAGTGATGATGAGGAAGAGGATGAAGATAAACCTGCATCAAAGGTACAGTGTTGTATTTCACACACTCAGCAGAGTAAAGTGTTCACGCTTGTATCAGCAGAATACGTGTATCCATCATTACATCATCAGAAGTGTGAGCAGCCTGAAACAGTGGCAGAGATTTTTGATTTTAAACATGATGTTCAGACTGACTGCAGGTTTACTGAGAAACAGATTCTCTGCAGCAGCTCCACGGTGGAGCTCAGACTCTCTGCAGCAGCTCCACGGTGGAGCTCAGACTCTCTGCAGCAGCTCCACGGTGGAGCTCAGACTCTCTGCAGCAGCTCCACGGTGGAGCTCAGACTCTCTGCAGCAGCTCCACGGTGGAGCTCAGACTCTCTGCAGCAGCTCCACGGTGGAGCTCAGACTCTCTGCAGCAGCTCCACGGTGGAGCTCAGACTCTCTGCAGCAGCTCCACGGTGGAGCAGGGGCCCAAACATGAAGGAGCACTCAAACATCTGCTGTGGTTCTAAGACCGTAACACACACAAAGACACAGTGATAATCATTAAAGAAGTGTGTCTTCCTGCTCATCACCCTGAAACAGGCCGTAGATGGACAGTAGATAAATGATGAGCATGAACCCTGCCAGTCCTCCACCTGCTGCTCTGCCTCGCATCCAGCAGTCCTGGCAGAGTGTCCAACAACAGATCTACTGTCTCCATCAGCAGACTCTGGCTCCGGGGCTCTTGTGTCGGGATCATCCCGGCTGCCCCCCAGCTCTGAATGAGAACAATAGCATGCTGAGTTAGCAGTTGTCAGTGTGACGCTCGGTTTGGACCTGCTCAGCAGGTAGAAAAAAAACCTCATAGAGTACGAGTCATTAAACCTTAATGGATGATTTCCTCAGTGAACATCAGTCTACTACAGTGATGACAGACAGGAACCTGCTCAACTCATGACTGACCTTCTCAACAGCTCATCAGTCTGAGGGGTGATGAAGACCGTGCTGTTTAACTGATGACGAGCTGTGACATGTTGGTGATGCTACCTGCTGCATAACTCACCTCTCTGATCATTAAAGCAACACAGACCCAGATGTCAGCAGGATCAGTGGAGACACATGACAGCTGATTATTCGGATTATTGTTAGAGTGTTTCCTTCCTTCACCTCCTCAAAATATACTAAATATAAAATAAATTAATGAGACCGTAATGTCCCCGTTTCTCTGGAAGAAAACTGTTTGTTCATGCTGGAAACACTGAGCGTCGGTGCTGCCACACAACACGTCACTGAGCTGCTGGTTGTACATAGAGACCAGCAGGGGGAGCTGTTTCCCACACACCTCTGATCTAAGTCATACTTCCTGAAGCAGCTGTTCACCTGCTGCCTCATATCTCACCTGACAGGTGTGACCAGATCTCTGCTGAATGTCATCTGTCACAGGTCTTAATGTTGGGGCTGCCCGCTGTGTAATGTCCATCACTCATATCTGTCCTCTGTCCTATCACCTCACTCATATGTCCTCTGTCCTCATCTGTGTCCCCTGACTTCTGTCCTCTGACTCCGCCCACCTCTGTCCCTTCACTGACTCTCAGTCAGTAGAAGGATGTGTGTTCCTGAGTGTGACGGAAGAGGATGATGAGGCTGAAACATTCAGAGCATCAGCCTTAAATAACGTGTTTAATCAGAGGTATTTGTTTAATGATTTTAAAATCTTTGTTAGTCATCACAGAATGATGAAGATGAGAAGCCGAAGAAGAGGAAGGAGCAGCAGAAGGTAAGAGGCGAGCACTGCAGTGGTCTTCCTCCCTGATCTTCATCTGCTCCAGGTGACCTCACTGTGTCTGACTACTCTCGTAGAAAGGAAAAGCTTCTGAGCGCTCCCGCAGCGCTGAGGCCGAGGAGGATGAGGAGGAGGAGGAGGACAGTGATGGAGGGGACATGATGATGGTAGGTGTGTCCTCCACAGTGCTGTCTCCTCTCTGCTGTGGGTCTGTGTGTTCACCTGTCTGTCTCCTCAGAGTGCTGAAGACGTGATCGCAGAGCAGAACCAGCAGGAGGACGACCCTTACGCCAACCTCAGCAAGAAGGAGAAGAAGAAGAAGAAGAAGCAGGTAACCTGGGGGACACATCAGGAGGATGTCCTGCTGGGTCAGACTAACTGCTGGTACCAGAGACAGACTAACTGCTGGTACCAGACGCAGACGTGTGGTGGGCGGGCCTTTACAGGATCAACCAGGAAATACACATTCCTATTCATATTCCTATTCCTTTTACAGCAATATTAAAAGGCCCCTAGGGGCCACAGCACCCCCTGTAGGACCAGCTGTGTAACAAATGGATGTGATGTGATTGGCTGGATGTGTTATTGGTTGTATGTGCTGTGATTGACAGGATGTGCTGTGATTGGTTTAATGTGCTGTGCTGTGATTGGTTGAATGGTCTGTGATGGTTGGATGTGCTGTACTGTGATTGGTTCCTCTGTCCCCCCGGCAGATGGAGTATGAGCGTCAGGTGGCCAGTGTCCGCGCTCAGAACGCGTTAGAGGGAGACTTCTCCATCTCTCAGGCTGAGATGTCATCCAGACAGGCCATGCTGGAGAACGCCTCTGATATCAAGGTGACGCACTTCATGATGATCTTCTCCTCCAGTATCAACCACAATGAACTCATGTTGTTATTGAGAAGATTTGTTCTGATGAGCTCTGAGCTCTTGTCAGCCAATGAGGAAGCAGCTTCCTGTGGTTCAGGACCAGTGTCTGTTATTGAACGTCTGTCCGCTGTCTTCCAGCTGGAGAGGTTCAGCATCTCTGCTCACGGCAAGGAGCTCTTCGTCAACGCTGACCTCCTGATCGTGGCGGGAAGAAGATACGGTTTGGTTGGACCAAATGGGTAAATGTCTCTACACACACACACACACACACACACACACACACACACACACACACACACACACACACACACACACACACGTCCCCCAGTCTGCAGGTGTCTTCATGTCCCTCTGATGTCTGCTGCACTTCTTCTTCGTCTGTGGTCTTGTTGCAGTAAAGGGAAGACCACCTTACTGAAGCACATCGCCAACAGAGCTCTGAGTATTCCCCCCAACATCGACGTGCTGCTGTGTGAGCAGGGTGAGCTGTCTCACACTGTCCCCATCATCTGTCTGTCTCACACTGTGTCTCCATCACCTGTCTGTCTCTGTCACCCGTCTGTCTCCGTGTCCTGACTCCTGTCTCTGTCAACTATCGGTCTCCGTGTCCTGCCTCATGTGTCCGTGTCCTGCCTCCTGTGTCCGTGTCCTGCCTCCTGTCTCTGTGTCCTGTCTCTGTGTCCTGCCTCCTGTCTCTGTGTCCTGCCTCCTGTCTCCATGTCCTGACCTCTGTCTCCGTCCTGTCCTCTGTAGAGGTGGTAGCTGACGACACCCCGGCGGTGCAGGCGGTGCTGAAGGCGGACACTCGCCGCCTGAAGCTGCTGGAGGAGGAGAAGCGGCTGCAGGCTCGTCTGGAGAAGGGAGAAGACAGCGTGGCCGAGAGGCTGGACAAGGTGAGTCTTCAGTGTCCCTTGAATACAAAGGACACGATCAGCGTGGTGAAGAACAAGACGAACCGAGAGAAGAGAAGTAGTGAAAAACTGAACAATAATCAGCTCAGTGAAGACAGAGCAGCTGCAGGACATCCATGATGATGTCACTGTCTGGTGGACGTGTCAGTGTGGAACGTCACTGAAAGGACGATGAGACCAACGCTGATGTTAAAGAGGAGTGTCCACCTGCAGTCTGTCTGACCTCTGACCTCGGTGTTCCTCCTCCTCCTCCTCAGGTGTACGAGGAGCTGAGAGCCATCGGAGCTGCAGCAGCTGAGGCCAAAGCCCGGAGGATCCTGGCCGGTCTGTCGTTCACTCCTGAGATGCAGAACCGACCCACCAAGAGGTTCTCTGGGGGCTGGAGGATGAGAGTATCTCTGGCCAGGTACACACTATCACACACACACACACACACACCGTCACACTCTGTAACACCCCGTCAAACACACACACACACACACACACACCGTCACACATTATCACACACACCGTCACACATTATCACACACATCACACACTATCACACACACACCGTCACACACTATCACACACACATCACACACTATCACACACGCCGTCACACACGCGTCACACTATCACACACGCACCATCACACACTATCACACATGCCGTCACACACACACACACACACACTATTACACCATCACATACACTATCACACCGTAACACACCGTCACACACCATCACACACACACACACACACACACCATGAGACTATCACACACGCCGTCACACACTATCACACACACCGTCACACACACCATGACACCATCTCACACACACACTATCACACACACATCACACACCGTCACACACTATCACACACACCGTCACACACATCACACACTATCACACACACCGTCACACACATCACGACACTATCACACACACTATCACACGCACCGTCACACACACACCATCGCACACACACACCATGACACCATCACACACACCATCACACCCCGTCACACACATCATCACTCACCGTCACACACATCACACACTATCACACGCCGTCACACACACCGTCACACACACACGTCACACTATCACACACGCACCATCACACACTATCACACATGCCGTCACACACCATCACACACACACCGTAACACCCCATCACACACACACACACACACACACACACACACACACACACACACACACACACACACTATCACACTGTAATACACCATCACACACACACACCATCATACACACACCATGAGACTATCACACACACCGTCACACACCATTACACACTATTACACCATCACACACACTATCACACACTATCACACCGTAACACACCATCACACACACACACACACACACACACACACACACACACACACCATCATACACACACCATGAGACTATCACACACGCCGTCACACACACACACACACACGCACACCATCACACCCCGTCACACACACACACACACACACACACACACACACACACACACCCCGTCACACACATCATCATCACACACATACACACACACACACACCATGACACTATCACACACACGCACCATGACACCATCACAACATCACACATACACCATGACACTATCACACACACACACCGTCACACACACCGTCACACACCATCACACCCCATCACACACTATCACACACCATCCCACACCATCACGCCATCACACACCGTCACACAGCCGGGTGCAGCAGCCTGAACCGGTCCTCCGTCGGTTCTCCTCCACTCAGCCCTCCCCTCTGTCCCACAGAGCTCTGTTCATGGAGCCCACTCTGCTGATGCTGGATGAACCCACCAACCACCTGGACCTGAACGCCGTCATCTGGCTCAACAAGTACGAACACACCGCTCATTATTCCAGGACGGCGTCTTTACATCTGCTTTAACATCGGGAGGGAGTGTTGTTGGAGTCAGAGGGCCGTTCACTCTGCAGTGACCTGATCCAGGTCCTCTGTGTCCTCAGTGTCCTCCTGTCTGTCCTGCAGCTGCTCCTCAGTGTGGACAGACTCAGTGTAGTCCTCTCTGTTACCTGCTCTTTCCTGCACCCTGCAGGTCTGTCAGTGAACTGTCTCCTCATGGAGAGCTTGTAAAAGGTCTTCTTTCTCCATCAGTAGGAGTTATTGAGTGTGGACTGATGACAGATTGTTTAAAATTTCAAATTGACATCACAGAGGTGAAGCAGGCTGATAACTACTTGAACCCTCTGCACATACATGTTCTAAACAACAACAGTGAATCACACCAGGTCAGACTGGGACAGCTGCAGGAAGGTGGAGGTGTTTATTGAGGGAGGTGGGCTCTGTGTTGAACACAGCTTTATCCCTCACACATGGTCACAGTCCTGCAGAGTCAGCACAGGAGCTCGTCTCCTCATGTGATCCAACACAACTGATCTCAGTAGGTTGTTTTGTTTTGTTTTGTGTTTCTCATCACTCATTAATGTGGCTGCAAAGAAGATTTAAACTGTAAAACATGGATGGTTCGCACACACACCTTCAGTCTCCCAGCACAGAAGATTGATACAGTATGTAGATGGACACGTGAGGTGATATCACCAGTTCAGTGTCTGTCAGAAATATGAAATATGGTCACAGTCTGTCCTTTTGTTGGACTGGAATTGTTGAATTATTGAGTTATGGCCACAAACATGTTTTGTGAGATCACGGAGACCTTTGACCATCAGTTTTGATGAAGGAGTTGTTTAGATGTATTGTTGAGAAGGTCACATCCAGGCAGCCTGTAAACCTCTGTCTGTGGTTACCTCTGGTGCTGACACAAAAACAGGAGATTATTTGTTCTGGTGTTTTAGTGCTCGTCTGCTGGATTAATATGGTTAATGATTCTCTGATATGTCCATGTAACTTCTCGTCTCCTCTCACAGCTACCTTCAAGGCTGGAAGAAGACTCTGCTCATCGTGTCCCACGACCAGAGTTTCCTGGATGAAGTGTGTACAGATATTGTCCACCTGGACTACCAGAAGCTCTTCTACTACAGAGGGAACTACTGTACGTATCCACCGGCTGCTCCTCTTTGTACTGATGACGGTTCCTTTACGCTGAGCAGGAACATCTCCTCCTGAAGTTCAACCTGGAGAGCATTACATTTCTTTATCTTTTATCCAAAGCGACTTACAACATACCGATGGTACACCATCGGGAGCAACTTAGGGTTCAGTGTCTTGCTCAAGGACACTTAGGCGTGTGGACAGGAGGAGCTGGGATTGAACCACCAACTTTCTGATTAGTGTGCAACCCACTCTACCGACTGAGCTACAGCTCTCTACTCAGAGTAGCTCTGTTTCATGTCAAATGGACCCTCCAGAATTTCATAGCATTTTTCTGTAATTGTAGAGATCTAAAATGTTGATTTTGCGTCAGATTTCCCAAAAAATATTGATGTAATCAGAGAACATCCAGCTTAAAGTGAGTTTTTTGCGTAAAGTTGTGGGAATTCGAACAAAATTGCAAGTTGAGAAAGAAAAACGCTTTTTTTTTTTTTTAAACACTACCTGATAAAGGAATAAATCTGTATTCAATTCCTGTGATAATAATCATGCTGCACATCACAGAAATATTTTAGTTCTAATCTTTTTTATGTATCTATTGAATTTAGAGAACCATGGCGATAAAAGTTCCTAAAAGGTCCTAAAAGCTGCGTATGTTTCCAGAACAGACGGTCTGTGACTGGAATATAGAAACAAGGACTACATCAGCTGTCAAAATAAGAGCTTTAGATGTTGTTTAATTCATGTTCATTCAACACATAGACCTGCTGGATGAAACAAACAAAAAGACGTCTCTGACAACTGGACGTGTGGAGAAAACTCATTTAATATGATATGTAATATGGAATCACTTCCACCACTTCCAGGTGTCATATAAACACACAGAGAGTGGAAGACAGAGCAGCAGTGCATCATTGGAGATCTCCCAGCAGCACACATGTAGGATGGTTCAGGGTCACTGAGCAGCTCAGGACCTGACGGGGACCGGACCCGTCACGTTCCTGATTCAGACAGTTCCACGCTTCATATGTGGGTTAAAGGACATACCTGGTCCAACAGAACTCCACGGTCCCTCAGTGTCCTCCGTGGTTCAGACCGTCATTAAAGTGAACAGTTGGAATAAATCCTATGTGAATGAGTGACTCACTGAGCTGATGAATGATGTGAAACCTGCAGCTCGGACTTCCTGGTGAAGAAACCCATCTGACCTTCTGTTTCTCCTTCAGTGACCTTCAAGAAAATGTATGTTCAGAAGCAGAAGGAGCTGCAGAAACAGTACGACAAGCAGGAGAAGAAACTCAAGGAGCTGAAGGCCGGCGGCAAGTCCACCAAACAGGCTGTGAGTATGCTGGTCCTCCTAGACCCAGTCCCGTATCTGTAGAGGGGGACCCAGTCCAGTATCTGTAGAGGGGGACCCAGTCCAGTATCTTGGAGGGGGACCTAGTCCAGTATCTGTAGAGGGGGACCCAGGGGGACCCAGTCCAGTATCTGTAGAGGGGGACCCAGTCCGGTATCTTGGAGGGGGACCTAGTCCAGTATCTGTAGAGGGGGACCCAGGGGGACCCAGTCCAGTATCTGTGGAGGGGGACCCAGTCCGGTATCTGTAGAGGGGGACCTCGTCCAGTGTCTGTAGAGGGGGATCCAGGGGGACCCAGTCCAGTATCTTGGAGGGGGACCCAGTCCGGTATCTGTAGAGGGGGACCTCGTCCAGTGTCTGTAGAGGGGGATCCAGGGGGACCCAGTCCAGTATCTTGGAGGGGGACCCAGTAACCTGACTTTATAAAACCAGTCCAGTAGTTTAACCAGCAGCATCAGTTCATGGCCCCTCTTCATGTCTTTCAGTATGGACTGAAGACGAGCTGTGTGTCCATGTGACCGTCCCCAGTGGACAGCGATGCACTTATTGAGACAGCAGTTTGTTTGAAATGTTTCAGGAGAAGCAGACGAAGGAGGCTCTGACCCGAAAGCAGCAGAAGGGCAAGAAGAAGGGGCCTCAGGAGGAGGAGAGCCAGGACGCCACGGAGCTGCTGAAGAGGCCCAAAGAGTACACCGTCAAGTTCACCTTCCCCAACCCCCCCCCGCTGTCTCCACCCATCCTGGGCCTACACAGTAAGAACACGTAGACATCAACCGTCATACATGATGGAGGCAACGGCGTCCATCACCGTGGACACATCGTGACATCATCAGCAAATATAACTGCTTCTCTTCTGTAGCTTTTAAAAAGTGTATTTCTACAGTGACGTGGAGAGATGAGAAGCAGACAGGAAGTGACCGTCACTAACACTCAGCACACAAATTTATTATTTTTCTCCTTATCAATCTTCAGTCGATAAAAGTGAAAACATATCTACAGAGAAGGAAGAAGTGAGAGAGGACATGGACAGAAGAATCCAGAGCTCCTGAGGCAGGACGGACGGAGGGACGGACCTCCGTCCTCCTGGAGGGGACTCATCCAGTTGTGATGGATGTGGTTCCTCCTCCGTCAGGTCTGATGGGGGCTCAGAACCTCTCCGCTCCATCAGAGGTGGTGGTTCATGTCAGGCTGAACCCTCCTGTGTGCTCAGGGTCACTTGGTTTCATTCACCAACTGCTCTGAAGAAGAAACTCCTTTTGCACAGTTGGTTATAAAGATCCTGACACTCACTGAGGTTTCCTTATTTTAGACTTTTTCTTTGGAAACAGCCAAATCTGCACACTGACATCACACACTCATCTGACTGGGACATGTTTGTGAAGACGAACTGCTTATTGTGTTACGGGCTGCGAGCTGCTGGTTCTTTATAGATTATCGTTCTCCTGATACAAACAGCCTCGTGTCCTTTTATGGGCGTCAGCAGGATGTTTATCCTGACTAGGAGATTCATCAGTACAGGAACATAAAAAGATAAAGAACACGTTGTGAATATGACCAAGAATTTTCTAAAGAACTAATCTGAAGGAGATGTTGGTGAATGAGGCCCTCTGTCCTGTTGGAAGCTGAACCTTCAGTCAGTCGGAACTTTGCATTCAGCTCTCAATCAGCCCTCATCAGTGATGAGCACCACCTAGTGTCCTCCAGACAGAACTGAGGGCAAACAGTTCAGCCGTTCCTCCCAGTCTCTCAGGCCTGTTGTGGATTTTTTACAAACTCCTCCAGGAGTCAGGAGGGGAGCTGCTGTAAGGCCCGAAGGCCCAAAGGCCATAGTTCTTCTGGACCTGTGTCCCACCTCCGCACAGGACCTCTGAGCTCAGCCTGACCCACCCTCAGGCTGTCGGCTTCTTACCCACTGTGAGGCCCGCTGGAGGAGGAGTCCTGGTTGTTCCAGACCTCCTCCATGTCAGCAGCCCTGAGCCTGAACACCTCGTCTGTCTCCGACAGGCAGACTGGGGTTCTGATCCAGACAGCTGTGAATGCACCACCACCTCCAGTCTCAAACATGAAGAGGAACAGGAGGCGGCTGAGCACGTGTTCATGTTCTATTTGTTTTTTGGTTGTTATTATGGGATGCTGATTGTAGACTGATGAGGGGAAATGAGTTGAAACCATTTTAGCATGAAGCTGCAACACGAGCAAATGTGACAACAGTTCTGAGTGCACTGCTCCATGTGTGGATGGAGTTATCTTCAGGAACAAACAGCAGCCTGTTGCATAGTCCTGTTGCTGACTTCCTCCTCTTCCTCCTCTTCCTCCTCTTCCTCCTCTTCCCAGCTGTTGACTTTGCATATGAAAGTCAGAAGCCCCTCTTCAAAAACGTGGACTTTGGAATCGACATGGACTCGAGGAGTAAGTGAGCTGCAGACAGACAAGAGGCGTGTTACCTTCATGTTCTAACATGGATGTTCTAACATGGACGTTCTAACATGGACGTTCTAACATGAATGTTCTAACGTGAATGTTCTAACATGAATGTTCTAACGTGGATGTTCTAACGTGAATGTTCTAACGTGGATGTTCTAACATGAATGTTCTAACGTGGATGTTCTAACGTGGATGTTCTAACGTGGATGTTCTAACATGAATGTTCTAACATGGATGTTCTAACATGGACGTTCTAACATGGACGTTCTAACGTGGATGTTCTAACGTGAATGTTCTAACATGGATGTTCTAACATGGACGTTCTAACATGGACGTTCTAACGTGAATGTTCTAACGTGGATGTTCTAACATGAATGTTCTAACGTGGATGTTCTAACGTGGATGTTCTAACATGAACGTCTCTTCTGCTTCATGTGTGACGTGTGTTTCCTCTCTTCTCCTTCCTACAGTTTGTATAGTCGGACCGAACGGTGTTGGGAAGAGTACCCTGCTGTTGCTGCTCACTGGCAAACTAAATCCTGTAAGGAAGGCGATGTGCAAATACCAGTTCAAATATTCCAACAATATATTTACTCTGCTGAGATAACTGCATGTTTCTTTTTCAGACTAAAGGGGAAATGAGGAAGAACCATCGGCTGGTGAGTAACTTACTGCTGATGTTTGACTATTAAAATACAAAATATGCACTATTAACCGATATGCTCGCACACTGTCACTCTGTCCTGTGGGCCGGGCCACTGGACCTGGCTGTGGTTCCATTTATCTTTTTGTCCCTGAAGTACTGCTGCAGAGGCTCCAGGTGTCCTTTGGTCCCTGAGGTCCTGCCGCAGAGGCTCCAGGTATCCTTTGGTCCTTGAGGTCCTGGTGCAGTGGCTCCAGGTGTCCTTTGGTCCCTGAGGTCCTGGTGCAGTGGCTCCAGGTGTCCTTTGGTCCCTGAGGTCCTGGTGCAGTGGCTCCAGGTGTCCTTTGGTCCTTGAGGTCCTGCTGCAGTGGCTCCAGGCGTCCTTTGGTCCCTGAGGTCCTGGTGCAGTGGCTCCAGGTGTCCTTTGGTCCCTGAGGTCCTGGTGCAGTGGCTCCAGGTGTCCTTTGGTCCTTGAGGTCCTGCTGCAGTGGCTCCAGGCGTCCTTTGGTCCCTGAGGTCCTGGTGCAGTGGCTCCAGGTGTCCTTTGGTCCCTGAGGTCCTGGTGCAGTGGCTCCAGGTGTCCTTTGGTCCTTGAGGTCCTGCTGCAGTGGCTCCAGGCGTCCTTTGGTCCCTGAGGTCCTGGTGCAGTGGCTCCAGGTGTCCTTTGGTCCCTGAGGTCCTGGTGCAGTGGCTCCAGGTGTCCTTTGGTCCTTGAGGTCCTGCTGCAGTGGCTCCAGGCGTCCTTTGGTCCCTGAGGTCCTGGTGCAGTGGCTCCAGGTGTCCTTTGGTCCCTGAGGTCCTGGTGCAGTGGCTCCAGAGTGCTCGTCAGGTCACCATAAAGGAAGGCTCGTGTTTTTTTTCTGCCTACAGAAAGTGGGCTTCTTCAACCAGCAGTATGCTGATCAGCTCAACATGGAGGAGACGGCTACAGAGTACCTGATGAGGAACTTCAACCTTCCCTACCAGGACGGCAGGAAGTGCCTTGGACGTTTTGGCCTGGAGAGCCACGCCCACACCATCCAGATCTCCAAACTTTCTGGTACGAACCTGAACTACATTTTGGTTACTGGAGGCCTTCTTTTGTCCATCCGTATGATTAGATTTTGGCGGTCAAAGGTCACCGTGACCGGAGACGGTGCTGATTGTGCAGATCTTCTGTGTGTCGGGTTGAACATGTGTATGAAGCATCCACCTTTTACAATCTGTAGCTTCTTTGCAGCAACATCCATATTTGAAGCATTGTCTGTTGTGATGGCAACAACTATGTGTTCTATTAGAACCAGATTCATTAAGTCTTCACTACAGATGTTATGAGTCTGGACAGATAGCTAACTGGTGGAGAAGTTCTGGTGTAACAGCGTCTCATTCGTCTCCCACAGGCGGACAGAAGGCCCGAGTGGTGTTTGCTGAACTGTCCTGTCGTCAGCCTGATGTTCTGATCCTGGTAAGAACCCCACAGCCGGCTGTCCTCCCAGAGGATGGAGGACTTCACGGACTCATTGTCTTTTTCTCTCACAGGATGAACCCACCAACAACTTGGACATCGAGTCCATCGATGCTTTATCAGAGGCCATCAATGAATACAAAGGAGGTGAGATGGATTCAGACTGTTTCTGTTATGTTTTATAAACCAAGTGCTCGTTAGCGAAGAACTTTATACAGAATGAACGGGACTGTCAGGAAACGCTTCACATGCACTCAACAAATAAATACCCTCCTGTTTTACACTTACATCTCACCTCAGTCCACTAACTGTCATCCATCTCTTTAGTGTAAACCAAGATGGCCTCTCTCTAAACTTTCAGTTGGATGAACTGATTAGATTTTGGTGGTAAAAAGGTCAAAGGTCACCACGACCTCACAAAACATTTGTTGGCCGTAACATGAGTTCATACGTAAATTAGGATTCAATGACACGTCTGCTGGATTGTTGTCATGGTGATTTGTCCTGAGTGAATGAGTGACGACCTGCTCAGCCGGTCACTGACTTCCTGTCCCTTCCTGTCAGCTGTGATCATCGTGAGTCACGACGCGCGGCTCATCCTGGAGACGCAGTGTCAGCTGTGGGTGGTGGAGGACTGCAGCATCAACCATATCGACGGAGACTTCGATGACTACAAGCGGGAGGTGCTGGAGGCTCTGGGAGAGACCATGGTCAACAAGGTCAACCCCTGATCAGAGTCCCCGTCACGTCTGAGGACGGGTCTCGTTACATGTTGGGTGTCCCTGTCCTCTGGACAGGAGCATCTTTCAGTTGGACAGACACTGCAGTGTTCATCCTCCCATCACGCTTTTCAAACATGGAGGCAGATCAAATGTCTTGAATAATGCTCGACTAATAAAATGAATCCATTTTTCATCATGAGCTTTATTGTAATTTGTTTTTATACAAGATGAGAATATGGACATATATGACCCAAACACACGAGTGTCCCTCTGCAGTCACTTTAAATAAGCCTTGTATGTCTTCCTGACTTTGGCCAATTCATTCTCGTCAGGCTGTATCTCGCCGTACCATTCATACCAGGCGCCACTGGACGTCACCGCTGGCCGAGGCGGGGTGGAGCCCACGGCATCATGGGAGTTAGAATAGTCCTCTCCTGAGAATTCAACGTAAGGAATCTGGAAGGGAAGTAAACCTGAAAGAGGAGAAAGAGGTCAAATCAGAATCATTCCTCAGGAACGTTTCTTTCATCATTTGAAGCCGGTCTTCTCCGAGGAGTCGGAACAGAACCATTCAGGTGGCTTCTTTACAGCGGTGACCTTTACAGCAGGTGTCTGTCACCCAGACAAAGTGATCAGCATGTCAGGTGGATGAGCAGCTGCTGCTGATTCTCCACATTTTCCCCAAAACATCTTTAACAGAGGCCCATTATTAATTATTACTGGCACATGCAGGATGTAAGGCCAGGAGACGTTCTGGATGATCTCAGGTCTGAACTGAAACACAGGTGACACCCAGCAAAGACAGCCACGGCTGCACAATGCATGCTGGGACATGTAGGCACTGCCAGAAGGAGAACTCAGGACTACTGTTTTCTCCGTCACTATAGCAACACTAAGGACTTTATGAATACCTTCAACACTGAGCAGACATCCACATAAAAAGTGGTGAATTTCTCCTTTAACACAGAATGAGCTTTAAAAGACCCACTATGTTGTACAGGACATTTCATCAGTCGTATCCGCTGCTACTACACAACGCTGCAGTATGTTCCAGAAGGAAACTTTAATATATGAGGGGTACAAAGACAAACTGTTCTCAGAGCAGCTGAGTCTCCAAACGACATATTAAAAAGGTCCATATTGAAAACATTCAGATTGCTTCTTTAAATAAAATAGCACAGCTCACATTCAACAGCAGGGCTGTTTGGACTTCTGTAAGTTTGTGATGTCACATGTCACCGTCCAACCTTTAATGTGGAAGATAACAGCGAGCTGTCATTCTGTCACAGATAACAATCTAGCAGACTGAAGAACACCTGTGGTTGGTCTGAGCATGTGTCGCTCAGAGAACAGTCAGCCAATCAGAAGAGAGCATCATTGATATCAATGAACCTTAAAGACACAGACACAAACAGCTGTTGTAGAGCTGCAGAGAGGAGATAAAAACTGGACTGAAATATATTTTAGTACTTAAAACCACAAAAATAAAATAAAGCAGAGAAGAGAAACATCTGGAGTCCCGCTGAGTGTGACTTACCGTGATCTCGGGCTATGTTGATGGCCTTGTTCAGGTTCTTCTGCTGTTTCATACACACACCTGGAGACAGGGGAACATCAGAGTCACCTGATGATGATGATGATGATGATGCTGCTTCACGCTATAATATGCTGTATGTGCAGGGTGCCTCACCGGTTCGTGTGGGGTCATACACCATCCCAGTGTGAGGACTGATGAACTGCTGCAGCAGCTTCACGTTCTATCATAGAACAGAGATGCAGACTGTGAGCAGCTTCACTGGAACATGCAAAACTTTCTGTAACCCTGAACACAGCTGATGAATCACACCTCTATTATCACTGGGAACTCCTGGAGCCTTCAGGATCATTGTTCAACCGGCCGACACGCTCACGCACTCAGTCTGTTCTGCTTTTCTATGGTTCCATGTGGAACTGGGCCACCATCTGTCTGTCTGAATATCCATCAAAACCACTGGGTTGCCATGACAACACACATACAAACACATTATATACATATTGTATGAGTATATATACACTAAGTCCATGGACTCATCTGATGTACACACCAGCCCACAGGGCAGACAGTGCAGGACTCTACATGTGAAGATGTATGATTCTCAACTAAATATCAGCAATGCCCCCTTTAGCTGTGATGGAAAGAATAAGAGCTTCATCCAGATGACTTGATAATAAAGTAATCATTAGTGGAGCCCTGACTGAAGGTCGGCAGATGGAAACCTGTTTGTTTATCAAATAACTTCAATGCAAATATATGATCGAAAAAATTAAGCAAATAAATGTTGTCAACATGAAAATACAGCAGGTCTACAGTCTTCAGTGGACTTTGTTTTCTAAAATCAGATCAATGACTCGTGCCTGGTTCAGAAAAAACCTGCAGACCCTGATGACTGATGGACCTCGGACCTCTGCAGGGTCCGTCAGACTCCATCATGTGGTTCCGACCCACCTGATGATGGATGATGACATTCGGATCCCGGCAGATTGGACAGGGGTTTCCACAGATCTTGTCACCTCTCTACACACAGAGAGTCCTGGTTATTACAGGTGACAGGTAGGAGGTTACAGAGCAGGTGAAGCAGGTGAAGCAGGTTACAGTGAGGGTGAAACAGGTTACAGTGGGGGTGAAGCAGGTTACAGGTGGGGGTGAAGCAGGTTACAGTGGGGGTGACGCAGGTTACAGTGGGGGTGAAGCAGGTGAAGCAGGTTACAGTGGAGGTGAAGCAGGTGACTGGGGGGGTAAAGCAGGTTACAGGTGGGGGTGAAGCAGGTCACAGTGGGGGTGAAGCAGGTTACAGTGGGGGTGACGCAGGTTACAGTGGGGGTGACGCAGGTTACAGGTGGGGGTGAAGCAGGTCACAAGTTGGGGTGAAGCAGGTTACAGTGGAGGTGAAGCAGGTTACAGGTGGGGGTGAAGCAGGTGAAGCAGGTTACAGGTGGGGGTGACGCAGGTTACAGGTGGGGGTGAAGCAGGTCACAAGTTGGGGTGAAGCAGGTTACAGGTGGGGGTGAAGCAGGTGAAGCAGGTTACAGTGGAGGTGAAGCAGGTTACAGGTGGGGGTGAAGCAGGTGAAGCAGGTTACAGGTGGGGGTAAAGCAGGTTACAGGTGGGGGTAAAGCAGGTTACAGTGGAGGTGCAGTAGGAAGATTTACAATGCAGGTCTTGCGGGTCTTCTGCGGGGGGATGCCTCCTTTGTGGTTCCTCCGGTATCCGGCCCACACCGCGCTGCTGCCGTACCTCTCGGTGTACTCTGCCAGGGAGAGGAACATGTCAGACCAACAGTCGGAGGGGTTCTGGTACTGGTTCCGGTCTTCTCAGTACCTTCACTCTCCAGGTAGTCCCAGGGGGACTCTTGGTACCGGGCCGCCGCCGCGATGGCCTGAGCGGCCGTCTGAGCCGCAGCCTCGTCCCGCAGGGCCGCTGCTGAGTGGAACCAGTGACCCGGGGGTCCAAACGGAGGGAGAGCCGCGCAGGTCCTCTGTAGACACAACACACTCACTGACACAACACCGGGACACCTCGCGGTCCGTGACACCGGAGCACGGACGTCACTCCCGGGAACCGGCTCGGTAGCCCCGGTTTCTTGTGACTTAACACGTAAACCCGTTCGTGCAGACTCGGTTACTCCGACGGGGGCAGTAACAGGAGGATTAAACGGTGTACCTGATACCGGTGAAGTCCGTGAGAAACTGGAGGCGACAGGCGGCACAAAGCCTTCACGACGATCTGCATGGCCGCCGCCATGTTTCTGTCCCGTGGGGTTGTAGGTGAAAAGTGAAAGACTATCCAGCTCTGTGTCAACATCAAATCAGACATACATCGTTCATGTTGTCTGTGAAACCAAACGCTGTACTTTTATCAATTTAAATCCGCTCTGTGAAGACCACTCTGAAGTTAACGTCCTCTCAGCATGGCGCATGCGTAGAAGGAGTGGGAACCGACAACTACAGGCAGACATTTATTATTATTATTATTATTATTATTATTATTATTATTATTATTATCACATCAGACACAGACGTCATGTTACAGTAACGGCCATCATTATAATGATCTGGGAAAGTCAAAGAAAGTGTGTGGAGGGCAGACATGTTGTGATCTGATCGGAGGGAGACGTTGAATAACGTCTGAGTTTAATAATACAGGATTTAACCAGCGGGGCTGGTAGGTTTTATAACACAGACAAGGGAGGACATGAGTTGTATATTTAGATCTAATCCCATTAGTCCACACACTCCAACACAACAGGTGGCGGTAGACGCCATCACAGCTGCTTGGTGATACACAGACAAGAGAAGAAGATGGCCCTGCATGTGACTAACGGATAAACCAGTCGCCATTTTGAGCAAATATTGTTAACTAAATTTATATATCAAAGGATCTGTACAACCCGGCTGAACCATCAAATTGTGTTAGTGCTTTTTGGCACCACCTTATTAATGCAAACATACTGCGCTTTAACGGTGAATAGAGTCAGTATTTCATGGCAACATTTTCCACAACGTGAGAAACGCCATTACGCCCTTCACTGGTTTCGAAGGTCGGTTGTCCGCCATTTTGTTCCAGCGAAAATGGAGCAAAAAACGCCTCTCGTGACGTAAAAAACGTCACGCAGTATAAAAGCCACGTCCCTCCCGGCCGGGCTCATTCCTGGATTTGGTCAAAGGTAAGTGAAGTCAGAGAGACAGCCGGGCTTACTTTCAGCAGATTGTCCGTCTCTAAATGCGAAATTACTACTGAGTGTGTTTTAAACATCAAATGACTTTGATTTGGATGAATGACAGGAAGTTTTAACATACAATCGATATTAAATGTGTGTTTTTTGTGTGTTTTGCAGGTATGACTTTGCTTTGCCGAAGACTGAACCGCCGAGGACTTTAAAGAACTACTCTAATTCAAATTTTTTTCTTCAAGTAATGGACATTTGATTACTATTTTTGCCTCCAGTTTGTTCCCGAAGGAAAGGCTAGCATTTAGCTATCACAGCCCCACCCATACGAAGTCTTTAAGTTGATATTAAAACCATGAAGGTTGACGACATAAACGTGATGAAATGAGAGCTATAAGTGCCTGAAAAGCACACTATAATATACCGAGACGCTGAGGACCTGTAGTATGCATAGTAAGTTGATTTTGAAGTTAAATTGAATCGAGATTAATCAAATGAAAACAGTCGTAGATAACAGGCTACCTAGCGGCCGCTGGCTAGCAAGCAAGCACCGTCCGTTAGCTTTGTTCTAGTATGAGCTCACACAGGAAAGTGGACGGACGCTCAGGCTCCGTTTCTTTGTGTGTGAGACGGAACGGACGAGTTGTTGTCATAAATCCAGAGATGTCGTTAAATAACCATAAGCAATCTATTCATAAAGATTGCCGTAGGCACAGAGGGTCAATTCCTGGTCATGACGTCGGACTTTTTGCCTGCCAGAAGTGTTTCGTAGGGGCTGCTCCACGGACCGATCTCCCACCGCAATCTGTACATAAAGATTGCGTTAGTTTGAGGATCGTGGACATATTTAATGAGTTAGAGGACCGGGGACATGTCGTACGAAGCACCGTGTTAGATAGAGGACTGTGGACATGTCTTAGGAAGCACCGTGTGTTGAAAGGATGAAAACTAGTGCAGGGACCCCCGACAGCCCGCATCATGTTGTCGGCAATCTGCGGATAAAGATTGCAGGATTCCGGTGCTTCGAAGCACCGACAGTCGGGAGTGACCTTTCAGTTGGACCGGTTGCGGTGTGCTGTCGGTCCTCGGGACAGCTCCGGGGGCCAGCCATGTTTTCCTCGGAACAACATTTGGGAATATTGACAGAACCCGTCCCGAGTCGGTCCGTCCGTCCTACTTGTATTTGCGCCGCGCTCCTCGGTCCGCCTGCTCGGTGTTTGCTCTGAGAGCCATTGTTGTTGTGAGCGGCTGGTTGTCGTCGAAGTGGTTAACGGAGGGAGGGCTCTGATCAGCAGGCCCTCCCCCTTTGTCCGGCAGCGGAGCCGCAGGAGCGGCCTGGTCTCTGACAGATGGCAGCTTCAGCACGGTCCTTTTATAGAAGCGCCCTTATATAACCGAGGGCCGTTCACACCGGGACCCACCGGTCTCTCTCCGGGATGAACACACTCCGGGGCTCTCTTGGTCCCGTGTGACCGGTCTCAACATGAAACGTGTGTGTGGTTGAAGGCTGGTCGGAGGCTGTTTGTACACACTGAACCAGTGACGTGTAGTATCACCACAGTATGCCTGTACAAATATGATGATGATGTTTCCCCCGTTGAACCAGGAACCAGAGCCATGTTAACACTGATGTTGTGTATGTGTGTAACACTTGGTTTATTCGCAGTGTTGTGGAGGTCTGAGACTTTATAAAACTTCTACTACAACAGTTACACGGGTAAGACCTAACTGATTCTCACATCATGACATTTCCAGTCAATTGATTTCCACCTGAGCGACAGCTTCTCCACGTGATTTAACAGATTGGCACAGAAACGGGTTAATTACAAAATGTATAAAGATGGAAAAAGAAGTGCATGCTTACAAGGCTCAATCCAAGCAGCTGTACTCCACCGTGTGGAGCAGGTTTATTTATACCGCCTTTATTCATACAATGTGTTCCAGTGAAGACGTTACTTTTAGTTTGGATCACTTTGGACTTTTCAAAGATAAGAAGTATAAACTTGTGATAAATTGTGAAACATCCAGCACCTTTCAGTCATCTCTTTGTTTTACAGTTGAATTTGTGACAGTTCAACCATTTTCCATGTAGTGTTGCACTAACAGCTGTCCTGATTTCAAAATGTGTTTCTGTATCATGTATCTGCAGTTAGTACAGTGGCAGCGTGCACACCTAGACTAACCTGTAGGTGGCAGTAGGTAGCCTGCTGCGTGTCTCTGGCTGGGACAGGATGTCAGTCGAACACACAGCTGCCTTCACTCTGATCACACCTGAATATTAACCAACTAATTCTACAGTTTCAAGCATTTCATACTTCATACAGAGACCTTCAGTCCCGTTTTATTCTGTTGTTTCTGATGTGAATCTGTTCCATTCATCCTCACCATGACAACTAGTGACTGTAGGCTCTACCAAGCAGCACTCATCTGTCTCTGTCTGCTGCACATTAGCACTAATGTGAATGACTGTGATAGATGTGTACTATTAAAAGATGATACGTTATTTTCAGTAACATTTGTTAAACTTCCCTCTTTGGCTCTTTGTGTTTTTAAAGAATTCTCACTTTGCTGCTGTCCAGTTCATATAGACGTGTGTGAAGGTAAATGATAGTTATTGAGTCCATGACAGCAGGTAAACAGGTTGTTCTTTATGTCTAGACCTGATAAATGAAACACTTGGAGCTGATAGGATTTTATTTAAACATGCACTTCAGTTGTCTCCTCGATCAGAGCCTGAACTGGAATAAACTCACAAAATGAACATGATGTCAGAGTGCGTCCTGTCCTGCAGTAAAAGTCCTAGAGAAGACAGGTCTCCGTGTCCCTGCTCCCCATGAACCCGTCCAAACCTGTCCAGTACCAGGCAGCACACTGAAACCCTCACGATGTCTGTCAGAGCAGCAGCGGGACTGTTAGTGACTTGGATCAGTGACTCATATGTGACGGTGTCCTCCAGGTGGTTCTGTGTGGTGTTGCTTTGGTCCGTCTGTCCAAACATTCAGAGGACCTCGTGGACAGGTCAGGTCTGCTGCAAGTGGACATGAACATGCTGCCCCCTCAGTGGTGGTCGTGGTGGTCTGCTCTGAGTCCCGTGATGGTGGTGGTGGTGGTGGTGGTGGAGTGTCCTGCCTGCAGACAGGTTGGTGTGGTCACCACCGATGATTCAGACTGGACGGTGCTCCGTGGTGAAGATCCTGGTCCTGAGTGTAGGTCTCCGTACTGGATGTGAAGCTGCTGTAGAGCTTTGATGGACTCTTCCAACAGTCTGAGTGGTGTTCGGTTGTGTGGAGGAGTTATTTCTATTTGGCAGGCAAACAGTCCTCTCTAAACTCTGAAATGTAACTGACCTGAGTCCTGTTGTGTACTGAGTGCGTGCGGTTTTGTGTTTCAGACATGGCGGGGGGACCAGTCGACCCCCGGGAGATCCTGAAAGGTGTGGAGGCCCTGCTGGGGAAGGACGGAGAGCTGCGCAGCCTGGAGGGAGTCCCCAAGGTGTTCAGGTGAGGAGCTGAAACTTTTACCTGCACTGTGACTCTCTGAGCAGGTGATAACTCAACACCTCTCTGCTCTCCTGCAGCCTGATGAAAGCCTCCACCAAGATGGTCAGTCGATGTATGTACCTGAACATCCTGCTGCAGACCAAATCCCACGACGTCCTCAACAGGTAGGCCTGACCTCTTCTTTATGTATTTTACATGACACGGACCCTCGGCTGCTTCTCTCTTCTCCTGTTTGTGTCAACAACCAGCCGAACATATATATATATCTGTGTCCATCATGTTCATCAGGCTTCAGGTGTGCTCAGAGCCTCACTGTGCACTGGACCAATAGTCCCAGATTACTGTCAGTCAGCTGGTATAAAGGCTGCCCTCCTCTGAACCCTCCGACCTGCAGAACTGCAGCGGTTAGTTTGTCTGTACAGCTCAGAGATCATCATGAAGGAGCGTTGTCAGCTGTGTTTATCAGACGAGCTGTGAGCAGGTGTTCCTGTTACCTGTTGGTCTGTACTCTGTAGTCATCACGAATCTCCTCCTCTCTCCTGCAGGTTCATCAGAGTCGGGGGCTACAGGCTGCTCAACTCCTGGCTCACCTACTCCAAGACCACCAACAACACCCCCCTGCTGCAGCTCATCCTGCTCACACTGCAGAAACTGCCCCTCAAAGTGGACCACCTCAAACAGGTACCTGCTCCATGTGTCCATCAGAACTCTTCCACTGCTGCGTACAGGCTGCTGTATCTCTAACCTACTGTATCTCTAACCTGCTGTATCTCTAATCTACTGTATTTCTAATCTACCGTATCTCTAATCTACTGTATTTTTAATCTACTGTATTTCTAACCTACTGTATCTCTAATCTACTGTATCTCTAATCTACTGTATCTCTAACCTACTGTATCTCTAATCTACTGTATCTCTAACCTACTGTATCTCTAATCTACTGTATTTCTAACCTACTGTATCTTTAACCTACTGTATCTCTAATCTACTGTATCTCTAATCTACTGTATCTCTAACCTACTGTATCTCTAATTTACTGTATTTCTAATCTACCGTATCTCTAATCTACTGTATTTTTAATCTACTGTATTTCTAACCTACTGTATCTCTAATCTACTGTATCTAATCTACTGTATCTCTAACCTACTGTATCTCTAATCTACTGTATCTCTAACCTACTGTATCTCTAATCTACTGTATTTCTAACCTACTGTATCTTTAACCTACTGTATCTCTAACCTGCTGTATCTCTAACCTGCTGTATCTCTAATCTACTGTATCTCTAATTTACTGTATTTCTAATCTACTGTATCTCTAACCTACTGTATCTCTAATCTACTGTATCTCTAATTTACTGTATTTCTAATCTACTGTATCTCTAACCTGCTGTATCTTTAACCTACTGTGTCTCTAATCTACTGTATCTCTAACCTGCTGTATCTCTAACCTACTGTATCTCTAATCTACTGTATCTCTAATCTACTGTATCTCTAATTTACTGTATTTCTAATCTACTGTATCTCTAACCTACTGTATCTCTAACCTGCTGTATCTCTAACCTACTGTATCTCTAATCTACTGTATCTCTAATCTACTGTATTTCTAACCTACTGTATTTCTAATCTACTATATCTCTAACCTACTGTATCTCTAATCTACTGTATTTCTAACCTACTGTATTTCTAACCTACTGTATCTCTAATCTACTGTATTTCTAATCTACTGTATCTCTAACCTACTGTATCTCTAACCTACTGTATCTCTAATCTACTGTATCTCTAATCTACTGTATTTCTAATCTACTATATCTCTAACCTACTGTATCTCTAATCTACTGTATTTCTAACCTACTGTATTTCTAACCTACTGTATCTCTAATCTACTGTATTTCTAATCTACTGTATCTCTAACCTACTGTATCTCTAATCTACTGTATTTCAAACCTACTGTATTTCTAACCTACTGTATCTCTAACCTACTGTATCTCTAACCTACTGTATCTCTAATCTACTGTATTTCTAACCTACTGTATCTCTAACCTACTGTATCTCTAATCTACTGTATCTCTAATCTATGTGTCTCATCCAGAACAACACTGCCAAGCTTGTGAAGCAGCTGAGCAAGAGTGCAGACACTGAAGGTACTTTCCTCACACAAACATGTCAGTGTGCCGACAGCAGCGTGGAGGCCTCCTCTCATCCTGTGTCTGTTTCAGAGCTGAGGAAGCTGGCGGCCGTGCTGGTGGACGGATGGATGGCCACCATCCGCTCTCAGAGTGTGTTGAGCAGCGGCAGCTCTCCTGCAGGTAAACATCTACACCATCTCTCTGCTGGGTAACAAGCTCGTCTGCAGCAGCTCCATCACTCTCTGTGTTTCTGTTCCAGATAAGAAGAAGAAGAAGGAGGAGAGCAAGCTTCCTCTGAGGGAGGTGAAGGAGAAGAGTGGAGAGGAGGAGAAGAAGAAGGAGAAACCTAAAGCTCATGCTCCCAGCCATGCAAAGATCCGCTCCATAGGTAAACTGCCCCCCGAAGCAGCTGCAGCAGCTGTGATGTGTTTCACTTGTTCTGGATGATGATCACTGTTTGTGTCTGTAGGACTGGAGATCGACACTCTCAGCCCCGCCGCCGCCAAGAAGACGCCCACCGCCCCGCAGCTGGGGGACAAGTACAACATCAAGCCCCCCGTCCTCAAGAGGCCCAGGTAACCCCCCCCCCCCCCATCACTCACTCACTCACACACACACACACACACACACACACACACACACACACACACACACACACACACACACACACACACACACACACACACACACACACACACACACCCTCTGTCTGTGGAGTACAGCACCACCTGCTGGTGCAGTCCGGCAGCCGGCTCACTGCTGCCCTCAGGTGGCTGATGATGGCACTAAAAGGTTTCTTCTTTCATTCTCCACCAACAGCTCCGGTCCATTCGATGCTCCACCTCTGGAGAAGAAGTACAAACCTCTGAACACACCATCGAACTCTGCCAAAGAGATTAAAGTCAAGATCATTCCAGCGCAGCGTAAGTTCACCTGCTGTTACAGACTCTTCCTGTCTATCTAAAGACTCTAAAGACGCTTCCTGTCTATCTAAAGACTCTAACTAAAGACTCTAAAGACTCTTCCTGTCTATTTAAAGACTCTAAAGACTCTAACTAAAGACTCTAAAGACTCTTCCTGTCTATTTAAAGACTCTAAAGACTCTAACTAAAGACTCTAAAGACTCTTCCTGTCTATTTAAAGACTCTAAAGACTCTTCCTGTCTGTCTAAAGACTCTAAAGACTCTAAAGACGCTTCCTGTCTATCTAAAGACTTCCTGTCCTGTAAAGACTCATCAGTGATGGAGCTGTCTCTCTGTTTTCTGCAGCCATGGAGTGCACAGGCTTCCTGGATGCTCTGAACTCAGCCCCGGTGCCCGGGATCAAGATCAAGAAGAAGAAACCCAGTTCTACCACTACAGCCAGCACCAAGGCCGTCTCCCCAACGTCCAACAAGGTGAGGACCGTGGAGCTATGGCTAAAATATCTTTACTCTATTTCATCTGTCTGTGATGTCAGGTCAGATCCTCTGAATAAACCTGACTGTGCAGGATGGACCCCTCTGTGTGTCTGTCATCACTTCCTGTGTGTCTGTCATCACTTCCTGTGTTGTCTGTGATGTCTCCTCACCCGTCAGCCAGCAGCAGACTCACCTCTCTCTGTTGTGTCCTCAGGCGAGTCCGTTCGACAGCAAACCTGTGTATTCTTCGTCCTCTGCGAAGCCGTCGTCTCCAGAAGGAGCTGCTTCCTCCACCGCTGCTGATGAAAACGTGGAGCCGGAGCAGCCGGGGACTCCTGTCCCCTCCGAGGACCCCGAGGCCTCTGACAACGGTGAGGCCCCTGGCAGCTGCCCTGCCTGCCTCTTGGTGCCAATGGTGTCTGACGTGATACTGATTGAGTTGATGTCCCTCCTGACATTTGTCCTTCTGTTTGCAGGTGAGAAGCCGAACGCTCTGGCTGAACCTCGTGGAGACGAAGAGAGTCTGACCAAGAAGGGGAAGAAGAAGAAGACGGTCCACTGGGCAGAAGAGGAGCAGCTCAAACACTACTTCTACTTTGATCTGGACGAGACGGAGAGAGGTGAGGCTGCTGCTCCTGATCACCGAGTCTGAGAGACGTGTCCACACAGACACGAGTCATTAATGACATCATTCATTCATTCACAGTCAACGTCAACAAGCTCAAGGACTTCGGCGAAGCCGCCAAAAGAGAGCTGATGATGGACCGGCAGACGTTCGAGATGGCTCGCCGGCTGTCTCATGACACCATGGAAGAGAGGGTCCCCTGGACGCCCCCGAGGCCCCTGATGCTGACCGGCAGCCTGGTGATCTACGGGGCCAACAGCACGGAGAAACTCACCCAGAGAGACCGTGAGATGGGCATCCTGCAGGAGATCTTCCTCAGCAAGGAGAGGTAGGAGGAACACCACACCTGCTGCAGGCCGACAACCAGCTAGAACAGCGTCTTACTGTCTGTATGTCCAACTTCTTGCCTTTTCCAGTGTGCCTGACAGTCCACATGAACCGGATCCAGAGCCGTATGAGCCCATGCCCCCCCGTCTGATCCCTCTGGATGAGGTGAGCACCCTCCACCACACCCCCATCTTCTCTCTCTCCTGTCATGTGTCCGACTGAGCCGCTAACTGTCGGTCTGTGTCCCGCCAGGACTCCTCCATGCAGGACGAAAGCTACGTGGAGCCCATGGACACCACATCACAGCAGAACTCGGCCATGGCCCCCAACGAGAGCTCCAAGCTGCCGCCCGTCCTGGCCAACCTCATGGGGAACCTGAGCAGCAGCTCGCGCAGCCCGCAGGCCTCCAGCACCGTCAGCAACCCCGTGGCTCCGTCCGTCAACGTCCAGGAGCTGCTCTCCTCCATCATGGTGGGTCCACCATCAGTTAGGACTTATCAGAGGACACCATCCCTCCTGTCCTCATCCTGTGTCCAACATCAAAGGTCTGTTTGTTGTAGCATGTCGCTAACAGCTGCTGTCTGCCACCAGGGGGCGTCTGGTAACCAGTCCACCGAAGACCTCATCAAGCAGCCCGACTTCTCTGACAAGATCAAACAGCTGCTGGGCTCCCTGCAGCAGACCCAGAACCAGAACCCAAGTGGACCACCACCAGGTAACGGAGAGCTCTGTCTCCCCTCCTGTTGTTATGACGTCCTCCTGCTCTGTCTCCCCTCCTGTTGTTATGACGTCCTCCTGCTCTGTCTCCCCTCCTGTTGCCATGACGTTCTCCCCTCTGTCTCTCCTCCTGTTGCCATGACGTCCTCCTGTTCATTGGTGTAACCTGTATCTCTCTGTGTGTAGTGAACCAGGGGCTGCTGGGACACGGTCCAGGCATGAACAACATGAACAGCATGAACAACATGCACATGCAGATGCCCATGAACGGTGGCTACCCGCCCAACAACTCACCCGGGGGTCCCCGCTTCAACCACCCCCCACCCCCTCACAACCACGGACCTCCTTTCAACTCCGGCGGAGGTCCGCGCATGATGGGGCCGCCGCCAGGCCAGGGCAGGGGGGAGAACGGCAACTACTGGGGGGACGAGTCCATGAGAGGAGGACCTCACAGAGGGGGACACTTCCACCGAGGAGGCCGCGGTCGAGGAGGAGAGCCGGGCTTCAGGGGCCGAGGACGAGGAGGACCCAGAGGAGGACACAGCAACATGAACGGTACGTGGAGGCTCCGTGTAGGTGTGTTAATGTCACATGTACACACTAATAATGTGTAGTTGTGCAGATGCAGCTCACCTGGTGACCTCAGCCGGGGGCTGAGCATCAGTTCCAGAGACATGTCCTCGTCCTCCTTCTAACAGTCCCGTCCTCTCTTGTGTCCCTGCAGACATGTCCAAGAGGCCTGTGTGTCGTCACTTCATGATGAAAGGGAGCTGCAGGTATGAGAGTAACTGTGCGTTCTACCACCCCGGTGTCAACGGACCCCCGCTGCCCCCCAACTACCCCACGAACAACCAACACAACCAGCACCTGCAGCACGGCCACTAGGAGGCGCTGCAGGCAGCGAGGCTGTGGGATCCAATCAGGGCGTGTCTGAACCAGGGGCTCCGACAGAGAGCTCAGGAACGTACTCAAAGGCAGTGAGATGGCCTCTGATGGTCTTTTTACTGGATCCTTTTAACAGTGAGACTGAAACAAGCCGCCAGATGTGACCACGACGTCAGAGCTGCTGCAGCCGGCTGTCTGTCTGCTCCGACCAATCAGAGAGCTCTCAGCACAGACTCCTTTTCCTGGCTGCTGTACTGTGTACTCAGAGGTCTCCTGCTTCTGTAGAGCTCCGCCAGGAGGACCGACTGGGAGACTGAGGAGGTCACAGTTCAAACACATAATGTTCTGAAAGCTTCATACACCGTCTGAGACACTGCAGCATGAACTGAGACGCAGAGACTGCGTCAGCAGCTCCAAGCCCCAACTTCAGAGTGTGTGTTTCAGAGAGAGTGTGAGAGTGTGTGTGGTCAGTGTTACAGGTGGATGATGACTCCTGCAGGTCACCTGTGTCCAGTGTTTTCTGTGAAAACATAAAGTTAGTGTCTCTTGTGGGACTGTAAGAATGTTTCTCTTTGATCCTCCACCCTTTGTGTTTTTTTTTTTTTATACGATCTTGAATGCGGGCCCTTTTTAAGACGGCTTCAGTTTTTTTGTCAGTATGAATCAGAACACATTCATACACCCAGTTATTTTTTTTTGTACACAATGTATTAAATAAATGTCCAAACAGAGGTGTTGCTGTGTTTTCTGTCTCTAAGGGGCTGCTGACAACTACACACGCTTCAGTTGTGCGCACAGTCATCCTTCATCTTCTGGAACTGTAAATGTTTGTTCTTTTATTGAAGCGAACACAAAGGATCAGCTTCATCTGAGGTCTTTAAACTTTAAACCCAGTCAGTGCTTGTGTGCGCGCGCAGGCAACGTCAGATCCGTGTTATCTGGGCGGGGCTGAGTGCAGTTGTGTGTGTGTGTGTGTGTGTGTGTGTGTGTGTGTGTGTGTGTGTGTGTATACGCACGTGTGTGCACGTGTGTGTGTACATGGTGTGTGTGTACGTGTGTGTGTGTACATGTGAAACCTCCAGTTCAGATTCTGTCCGTCACCATCTTGATGGTTTGGAGCGGTTTAGGTAGTTATTTTATTAATCCCTGAGGGGAAATGAAAAAAAAAAAAGTTTCTAGCAGGAAGTGGCCATATTTGGACGAGCTGGGGGAGGAGCCAGCGGTGGATTTGACTGATCTGATTGGAAACCTGACGATACTATGTCCCACCCACCGATAACTTTAACCTGACTGCACCACAGGCCTGTCAATCAAACAGACATGCCCCCAAAAACAGGTCTTCTTGAATCTTCTTTTCTAATGAATGAGGGATTATTTTCAGATGGACCTCCAGAAAACTAATAAGAAGGAGTGACTTTAGCTAACAACACCGAGATAACTGATGGACACATTTTATTCACTTTGGATTTGATGAGAGAAGTTGAATGGGAGTCTATGGAGCCTCTAGTGGCACTCGGTGGTATTGCAGCTTAAAGCCTCATTTTTCAGACCTGGAAGCTATGAACATTTTTTATATACAGTCTATGGTTGTGCAGTGTTTGTAGGAGCAGCAGGGTGGTGTGTGTGTGTTGGTGTGTTAATGGGAGTTTCCCTGCAGTGTAAATATTAAAGATAGTGCTGTGACAACACTCAGAGAGCAGGAGTGAATGGTGGTGTGGAGAGCAGGGTAAGGACACCTCAGCACTTAACTGCTCCCACATCCTGGTTGATTCAGCACTAACTCCTGTCTCTGCTGTTTCTTCCGGAGTCCCTGTTGATGACCTTTGACTTCCCAGTGGATGCAGTTTGGGTCTGGAAATTCACGATTTAAGTTGTATATCTGCAAATTTCTTTGAAACAGTGAGATTTGAATCAAGACTCTGCTGTAAATCTTCAGGACATACAGAATGAATGAGAAGAAGAGATGAGGCTCTACATCACTTCAACACCAGATAGACTAGTTCGTATCAGCAGCTCTTCACTTCCAGCATTCAGGGAGATATTTCTCTGCGAAAAACCGAAAGAAAGCAGCTGGTCTGCTGCAGCTCCATCAGGTATTCTGGTCCTTCTGTACAGTGCATCTGGAAAGTATTCACAGCGCTTCACTTTTTCCACATTTTGTTATATTTGTTATATTGTACTTATTCCAAAATGAATTAAATTATTTTTTTTCCTCAAAATTCTACACACAATACCCCATAATGATAATGTGAAAAAAGTTTGTTTGAAATTTTGTGGGAAAATAATGCAACAATATAAGAATTAAAACGTAAAACTACAAAGAATTAGTGGATTTCATCATTTACGGTTCATAATATCATTAAAAGATACAGAGAATTTTTTGATCATATGGATCATATGTATGGGAGAACAAACGTAGTCCAGAAAAGAAAAACCTCAACCTTCAGAGTTCTACCTGGAACGGAGAGAACTGTATTTTCTCTGAGCTGTAACTGATGAAGGAAATCGGGCTCATCGTCTTCCGTAATACGACTGATGAAGCAGGTTGGAGCTCCGGTGTCTCTCAGCAGGTTCTCAGATTTGACTGGACATGTAACTAAAGACTTTATTTTGCTCATTAATGACCTGATGGTGCTCTGCAGGTCAGGGACCAGCACGGATGTACTCTGGGTATTTCCAGGCCACACGTAGGGAAATGAGGAATAAAACTATCATTGAAGGACATGAAGTTAGAAAGCTGAGTGAGACTGAATGTTTTTCTGTCATCGGTTCTCTCTAGAAAAAAGAAACCCAGAGAAGAAACCTTGAAGGAGATCCACTCGTTTACTCAACGTACCAACAATCAGTCTTCATTACATCTTTTCCACATCTGCTCTTAAATATTACTAAGTGATGTTCAAACAGCAGCAGAGGACCTGCAGGAAGACACTCTCCTCTTCTCTGTAATTTACAGGCAGAACAGCCACCTCATCACACGTCAGGACACTAAAACCTGGAGTATTTAACAGAAAAACAAATTGGGCTCATTTCTATTCAAGCAGAAAGTTTCAGTGACAAACAGACATGCAAATTAAAACTGATCAAACGTAGTGAAAGTGTTGCATACAGAGAGTGTGCAGAGTACATGTCGGTGAGGAGGGAGGAGCTGCAGTGTGCACAGGGAGGGTTCGACCGGCTGTTCCCGGATGCAGGAAGCTGCAGTGAAAGGGCTGACTGAGTCGGTGGGATGCAGATTGCTTATCAGCCTGAACAAAGCTGCCTTTGACCGCAGCAGGTGACACAGGAGACGGCTGAGAGGCCTCCAGATGAAACTGGCAGAAAACACTTTCAGTTCGTTCCTGTCCGTCTGGCCAGGCCTTCATGTTCATGAAACACGTTTTAAAACTCCTCTGAAGCTGAAGCTGATCACGGTGACGTGTTCGCTCTTTGTTTAATCAGCGTTCAGCTAATCACATTCAGAGCGGTCAGCAGCCTTGTGAGCGAGCGCTCCTCCTGGGATCCATCTCACTCTCATGAACGAGGGCAGAGTGACAATAAAAGGGACTTGTATTATTAAATCAGTGGACGAAGGAGTCCAGTTATTTATACCATAAAGAAGGGGAACTGCACACCTGAACACCTGCACACCTGTGTGCTGCTTAGTACTGGCAACATTAACACAGTAACACACTTCAGTTCTCTGATACACTCAGAGAACATCAGCCCTGAGGAGGAGGAGAAGGAGGAGGAGAAGGAGGAAGAGGCCGAGGCCGATGATGTCACACCAGGATGTCTGTGGTAACACACGGAAACAAAAATCTTCCACTTTCCTCCAGGAGTTTGGTCTGCAAACAAAACGTCACTGTGGCGTTCCAGCACAGTGTGTGTGTGTGTGTGTGTGTGTGTGTGTGTGTGTGTGTGTGTGTGTGTGTGTGTGTGTGTGTGTGTGGGAGGGGGGGGCGGGGGAGGGGGAGAGGGGGCGGGTCCACAGGGGAGCAGGTGCTTAAATACAGGACAGGTGGGGTTGGACGCACAGCAGATCCTGGAGCTGCGTTCCACCTCACCTGAACAGGTAAGCCACAGGTCTGTTCTCTTCACAGCTGCAGGAAGTCTCCTTTAAAAAGCTCTTTAAAATCTTGTGGGTGAAATGATTCCGCGTGGAGGCTGAAGAAGAGGCGAAGAGTCCGAGTCAGCTTCAGGATGAGCAGCGCAGCCTGCAGCCTTCAAAATAAAAGACTAGAAAGGAGCCGTTCTCTTTAAATAACTTATCTTAGGGGGAGATTTGAAGAAGCTTGTGTTTATTAATGTTTAAGAACAGATGTAATTGTACTTTACACATGTTTAATAGGTGTTAATAACTCAGAGATCAGGTGTTCATGCAGCATGACAGCAGCTCCTGCAGCAGGTCTTCTTCACCTGTTCACCTGTCAGTGAAAATACTTCAATGAAATAATCTACTGAAAGAAAAGCAGATGGTTCCGGTGCAGAAACCACAATAGAACATCAGAGAACACCTCTCAGAATAACTGACAAGTTTGATGTCATTTCCTGATATAGATTTTGAACAGGTGAGTTTTGTGATGTGCGTCTGTCTCCTCCTCACTCAGCCTCTGAAGATGATCAAAGCAGCGTTGTCTGTGCTCCTGGTCCTGGTGGCCGTTTCCTCCACCTTTGCCAAATACATCCCCAAGGGCGGCAAGAGGATCCCCCAGACCCTGTCCAGAGGTCCGTGAGAACCCGTTCAATCTGTAGTGTGATTAATGCAGAGGGGAAGCAGTCTCACTGATCTGAATGCTGTCCATATCTGTCCATGTGTGTCCATGTGTGTCCAGGGTGGGGTGATCAGCTGATCTGGGCTCAGACGTATGAGGAGGCTCTGTACTGGTCCAGGTCCAAGTAAGTACTACTCTCTGCCTCTACACTAACACTCACTGAGGTGGATGATGAAGTGTAGCCTGTTTGTGTTGTAGGAACAAGCCTCTGCTGGTCCTGTTCCACATGGAGGACTGTCCTCACAGTCAGGGTAAGAACCAGAACCGGGCTGTTGGCTTCAGTTCTTCAGTCACTCATGAATGAAGGCGGTTCTGTTTGAAGAGCGAGCAGCCGTTTGTTTGGTCCGTGTGGCGTCACCTCACATCCTGTTTGTCCTGTTTGTCCCTCAGCGATGAAGAAGGTCTTCTCTGAGGACAACGAGATCCAAAGGACTCTCGATGAGGACTTCGTCATCCTCAATCTCGTGGTAGGTGATGGCAGGTGACAGCAGGTGACAGCAGGTGACTGCAGGTGACTGTCGATAACAGCAGGTGATTGCAGGTGAAGGCAGGTGACAGCAGGTGGCGCTGTGAATCACTTTGGTCCATAGTGCATTTATAAAACATGCCCTGTGATCGAAAGTGCATACTCCTTCTTTTTTACTTTTAGTACAAACTGCAGTTATTCTTACAAAGTATGTACTGTTGCATGTAGTATTTAATACAACTGGGACATACTTCTTCATCATAAAATGCACCTTGAACTTTGACCCTCTTGGTCATATCTGTAGTGCAATGTTTTCGGTTAAAAGAAAAAGGATGTGATTCTTCTTCTTGTTCTTCTTGTTCTTCATCTTCCTTTTGTGGGCGGAGCATCTACAACATTACATGTGACACATCTTCCGCTGCAGAGGATTGTGGGTCAGAACAGCCAGAGTATCATGCTCACCTGCAGACTGCAGAATATGACGTGATGTAGCAGAACCCCTGGTACTTTTGGAATACTACATTTAGCATAATATGTATTAGGACACACTGAATGTCATTCTGGCATACTAAATAGTATGGTAGTCTGTTAGTATAGTGTTATAGTGGTAGGTTAGTATGGTAGTCTGGTAGAATAGTGGTATGGTGGTATGGTGGTATGGTAGTATGGTAGTATGGTGAAATGGTAGTATAGTAGTAAGGTAGTATGATGGTATGGTGGAATGGTAGTATAGTAGTATGATAGTATAGTAGTATAGTAGTATGGTGGTATGGTAATATGGTAGTATGGTGGAATGGTAGTGTAGTAGTATGGTAGTATAGTAGTATGGTAGTATGATGGTATGGTAGTATGATGGTATAGTAGTATAGTAGCATGGTAGTATGGTAGTATGGTGTTATGGTGGTATGGTAGTATGTTAGTATAGTGGTATGGTAGTATGGTAGTATGTTAGTATGATGGTATGGTGGTATGTTAGTATGGTGGTATGGTAGTATGATGGTATAGTAGTATAGTAGCATGGTAGTATGGTAGTATGGTGTTATGGTGGTATGGTAGTATGTTAGTATAGTGGTATGGTAGTATGGTAGTATGTTAGTATGATGGTATGGTGGTATGTTAGTATGGTGGTATGGTAGTATGGTAGTATGATGGTATAGTAGTATGATAGTATGGTGGTATGGTAGTATGATAGTATGGTGGTATGGTGGTATGATGGTATGGTGGTATGGTAGTATGATGGTATAGTAGTATAGTAGCATGGTAGTATGGTAGTATGGTGTTATGGTGGTATGGTAGTATGTTAGTATAGTGGTATGGTAGTATGGTAGTATGTTAGTATGATGGTATGGTGGTATGTTAGTATGGTGGTATGGTAGTATGGTAGTATGATGGTATAGTAGTATGATAGTATGGTGGTATGGTAGTATGATAGTATGGTGGTATGGTGGTATGATGGTATGGTGGTATGGTAGTATGATGGTATAGTAGTATAGTAGCATGGTAGTATGGTAGTATGGTGTTATGGTGGTATGGTAGTATGTTAGTATAGTGGTATGGTAGTATGGTAGTATGTTAGTATGATGGTATGGTGGTATGTTAGTATGGTGGTATGGTAGTATGGTAGTATGATGGTATAGTAGTATGATAGTATGGTGGTATGGTAGTATGGTGGTATGGTAGTATGGTAGTATGATGGTATAGTAGTATGATAGTATGGTGGTATGGTAGTATGATAGTATGGTGGTATGGTGGTATGATGGTATGGTAGTATGATGGTATAGTAGTATGGTAGTATGTCAGTATGGTGGTATGGTAGTATGGATACTGGGACGCAGGGCATGTGTTAGTTTGGCAGGAAATGAGAGCCATTAATCAAAGCCTTAAAAAAACATCTGTCACTCCAACAGATTAGAAACTCATTCTTCAGCATAGATCTCCTGAAGACATGCTTAAAGTCCTTATTTATCAAGAACTGACTCAGTAAACAAGTAAACAACATACTGATATTTTAATGTTGCTGAACTGTGCCTGCTCTCTAACTGAGCTCCTCCTACTTCAGGTTAGTGGGAGGAGCTTAGACAAGAGACCCCAGAAGTCCGTCATGTCAGATAACCCAAGGTGTTGATGAAATGTTGTGATCAGAGTGATGAGATGCTGCTTCAAACTGGAGTATGTTGGATGATAAAATAATCTTTTTTTCTCACCTGCAGTATGAAACCACAGACAAGCACCTGTCTCCTGATGGACAGTATGTTCCCAGAATGCTGTTTGTCGGTAAGAGCTCGGGCCGCAACATGACCCACAGTCACCTGATTCCTCTCATAGAGTCAGTCACTGAACTGTCATGCTACACCAGGGCTCTCCAACCTTTCTGTCTGAGAGCTCCTCATGTTTAGTAACATTTATTCACATAGCTGAGCTCTGGGGGGTGTTCTGTATCTACAATTAAACAGATGTTCCCTAAATACCTCCTACAGTGTACACAACTCGTGTATGGCCAAACTGGTTTGAAAAGTGTTAAATAAATTGTTCTAATATTAGATTTAACTAATAAAATCCAAAATCCCTTTGATTCGGACCCCCGCACCCTTAAGGAGACATGTCTAAGTATAAACCTGTGTGAAACTGTGGGGCTTTTGATTTGAAGTCGCAGCATTCAGCCGACCTGTGATGTAACTTTGATCTGTCACTCACTCAGTGACAGACACTCTTTATAGCTCCGCCCCCTCTGGTGCTGTCCAGCTGAAAATATTGTATTTATGTTATTGACCTAATTCATTAGCACCGTTTTTTTCCAGGTCAGTGTGAGTGTTGTGTTTCTGTCCTCTGATCTCTGTGTCTCACTGTGGGCGGAGCTCCATCTCTGCTGCAGTCAGGTTCTGTTTCTGTCAGAGGAACATGTAGTTCTCTCTCCTCTAAACAGAGACAGCAGCTGGAGATGCTCTAACAGTCTGTCACTCTCTGATCTGTCCACAGACCCCACCATGACGGTGAGGGCTGACATCACAGGTCGCTACGCCAACCGCATGTATGCCTATGAACCAAATGACATCAAGCTGTGTAAGTGCTGCAGCTGACACACACTATACTCTGTGCACACGCATGCCAGTGTGTGTGTGTGTGTGTGTGTGTGTGTGTGTGATGACATGTTTCCTGTCTCTCAGTGATCAGCAACATGCAGAAGGCCAAGAAGCTCCTGAAGTCTGAGCTGTGAGCCTCAGGACCAGGACCAGTCCCCGGACTCCTGATCCTCAGGCCCATACCCCTGATCCTCAGGCCCAGAGCCCTGATCCTCTGGACCAGTCCCCGGGCCCCTGATCCTCAGGAGCAGACCTGGGGCCCCTGATCCTGATCAGAACTAAGCACTGGACCGTTCCTGTCTTCACCTCTCCTCCTTGAGTGTCCTCCTGATTCTTGCCTTTGTTATGATGACTGTATTTTGAATAAACATGTTCATATGAGATGTATCGTCTGCCTGTTTATTTCCAACAGATTGCAAGAAAATGTGAAGTTTAGCTGTCAGTCTTAGTGTTTCTGTGTGATTCTACCACCGACAGTAAAATAAAGAAGGTCTGGATGGAGGCTGATTTTAAAGGAAGTGCTCAAGAACTACAGAAATAGTAACTTCTCCATGATGGAGATGTCAGAATGACCAAACAGGCTGCAGCTGACAGAGAGGTAACTCAGATAACCTCTAAAACTGAGCTGGGCTGAACAATGTGTTAGACCTTGAGGTGGATGGACGGCAGCAGCAGAATGGTATCAGTCCAATCAGACAACACAAACCAGAGGCCCGCAGCCGGACGATGCAGCAGCTCACAGAGACCTCCTCAGTGAGGAGGAACTGGAGGAGGTGCAGCTGACAGACCTGCAGGAAGGATGTGGTGACTTGTGAGCATGGAGCAGAACCTCAGACCGAGACGTCCAGGCCTGTTCCTGATCCACTGTGACTGTATGTGGTGTTACATGAAGCAGGTGACTGGACAATAACAGGTCTTTACTTTGTAGCTTGCTTCTCTCAGTGTGAGGACACTGGCAGGACTTTTACATTGCTCAGGTGGACATCACACTCTGGTGCTCGGTCCCTATTTGAAATAAGTCAAATGTACAACTGTGAAGACTCTGAAGACTCTTCAGAGCCCTGATGTGAAACACTGGAGAGCTTCAGTTGAAACTTCACCTCTGGATGTTGGATCATCATGTGTTTCTGAGTGGACTCTGGCTCTGTGAATGGTTGGTGACTTTACATGACTTTATGTCACAGCTCATCACTGCAGGACAAGATGATCTGGAGTTCTGCAGGATCTACTGAGTGTTGAGCAGAGAGAGAACACATCTCTGACATAAAAGATGAGACATTTCTAAACCCACAGACTGGATATAAAAGTATTCGTAGCTTCCGAGTCTGAAAAGTGAGGTGAATGCTCAAGTGCATTAAGTTGCAATACCACCGAGTGCCACTAGAGGCTCATCAAATCCAAAGTGAATAAAATGTGTCCATCAGTTATCTCGGTGTTGTTAGCTAAAGTCACTCCTTCTTATTAGTTTTCTGGAGGTCCATCTGAAAATAATCCCTCATTCATTAGAAAAGAAGATTCAAGAAGACCTGTTTTTGGGGGCGTGTCTGTTTGATTGACAGGCCTGTGGTGCAGTCAGGTTACAGCTATCGGTGGGCGGAACGTAGTATCGTCAGGTTTCCAATCAGATCGGTCAGATCCACCGCTGGCTCCTCCCCCCAGCTCGTCCAAATATGGTCACGTCCTGCTCCAAACCGCTTCAAGCTAGCAAAGATGGTGACGGACAGAATCTGAACTGGAGGTTTCATAATGTTCACAAACCAATCGCTGGTTGGTGCTTCATAAAACCATGAAGAACCACTCTGCTGACTGGTTGAAGTCTGTCCTCTCTGTAATATGACCATAAACACTGTTCTAACGCAGCAGCCTGGAAACACACCAGCAGACACACTAACGTTAGCATTCATGTGAAGTGTGTTTGTGTCCACCGACTGACTACACAAAACTTCTCTAAGCACAGTCAGTTCAGACGCAATGCACTCTGGGAAGTGTGCCATGTAGCCGAGCTAACAATGAGCTTCTTGTTCTGCTGTCATATGATCGGTTCAGTAGAAAAATAGTTTCATTGAGTGGTGACTGTTCACAGTTCAGGATGGAACTGATGGACGAGTTTCAACACAGAATTACTGTGTGCGTATATATCTGTTTGTTTGTACATGTGTGTCTCTGTGTGTGTGTGTGTGTATATATATATCTGTGTGTGTAACATCCTGGATGGGCGGGTCCACTCTTGCAGGTGCTGAATGGTTCTTCCTGTTGCTAGGTTACGGTGTAGTGAGCTCCATGATGTGGAACTAGTCGGTTGGTCAGGACTTCCTCGTCCTCCTCCTCCTCCTCCTCCCTGTGGGATCACAAAACCCTGCACAAACAGAGATCCGCCACATCCTGCCTGATGGTCTCTCTAAAGGTTCCTAAATGTTTGGGGAACACTCTGAAGATACTTTAAGAATCTTGAGAACAATTAAAAACAAAAATTCTTTGTAGTCAAATATATGCACACATTCTTTTACATTTCATTTAGCTGATGCTTTTATCCGAAGCGACTTACAACATACCGATGGTTCACCATCGGGAGCAATTTTTAGGGTTCAGTGTCTTGCTCAAGGACACTTAGGCATGTGGACAGGAGGAGCTGGGATCAAACTACCAACCTTCTGATTAGTGTGCAATATTATTATCTTATTGCTTCCTGTATGCTGCTGTAGCGAAAAAATGTCCCCTCGGGGATTAATAAAGTAACTACCTAACCTAACCTAACCTAACCTAACCTAACCTAACCAACCCACTCTACCAACTGAGCTACAGCCTCATTCACACATTCTTGTGTGTATGTCTGCATGTGTAAGTCGATATATGTATCTGTATATATATATATATGCATTTATGTGTACATGTGTATGTAAAGATGTAGTTAAAATAAGTTGTGTTCATTCTTATAATAGCCATTTATTTATTATTGTATTTATGTATCCATGCATTTACCTCAACAGCAGTACAATCGGTGTAAACTTACAAACCTCTAAACCCTTCTGTTAGTAACTTTCCATCTAAATGTAAGACCTGAGTTCCAGCTAACACTGAAACAGAACCACACTGATCAGCTGCTCCATGTGTGCTGCAGCACTGACGTCTCTGTAGACCTGCTCATCTCACTGAGTCCTGCATGTACCAGTGTCCTGGTTGACATCAGAGGAAACATGGATGATGAGATACAAAAGATATGAAGCCACAGAAATACATTTCATTGTGTTTTATTGTTGTTTACAGTACAAAGGCTGCAACAGGTGACTTACAGCATCATCAGTGCAGGAGCTGATATCATGCAACACACACACACACATACACACACACACACACACACACACACACACACTTGGAGGTTACAGATGTGCTCCTCACACGTTCTTCCTTCTTTCAATCAGAACATTCAGTGATATGAACCTTCATACAGTGATAGACAGTTTCTTACAGAGCAGTGCAGTCAGAGGGTGAGTGTGGATCAGTAGTTGACATGTCAGCGGTCACTGACTGTTGTATCACACAAACAAAACAAACAAAGAACGGTGTCCAGGGTGAACATGAGCAGGCTGAATGAATACATGTGGAACATAGAACAGACCGCTGCAGAACCACAGGGTGAACATGTTCATGTTCCTCATGTTCCTGTGAGGCTGCATGTGTCTTTCACGTGCAATCTGATTTAGAACACATTTCACTCTAAGAAAACACACACACTTCACATTAGATCAGAGGGAACACTCAGGTCAGTCCGATATGTACAGTAAACCTACAGACGGTCAACAGACGGTCAACGGACGGTCAACAGACGGTCAACAGACAGTCCACAGATGGTCAATGGACGGCCCACAGATGGCCCACAGATGGTCAACGGACGGTCAATGGACGACCCATAGATGGTCAACAGACGGTCAACGGATGGTCAACAGACGGTCCACAGACAGTCCACACACGGCCCACAGATGGTCAACGGACGGTCAATGGACGGCCCACAGACGGTCAATGGACGGCCCACAGATGGTCACCGGACGGCCCACAGACGGTCAATGGACGGTCAACGGACGGCCCACAGACGGTCCACAGATGGTCAAGGGACAGCCCACAGACGGTCCACAGATTGTCAACAAACGGCCCACAGACGTCCAACAGGCGGTCCACAGACGGTCAACGGACAGTCAACGGATGATCCATGGATGGTCAACGGACGGCTCACAGACGGTCAACGGACGGTCCACAGACGGTCAACGGACGGTCCACAGATGGTCAACGGACAGTCAACAGATGGTCCATGGATGGTCAACGGAGGGCCCACAGACAGTCAACAGGCGGTCAACGGGTGGTCCACAAACGGCCCACAGACGGTCCACAGATGGTCAACAGACGGCCCACAGACAGTCAACGGACGGTCCACAGACGGCCTACAGACGGTCCACAGATGGTCAACGGATGGTCCACAGACGGCCCACAGATGGTCAACGGAGAGCCCAAAGACAGTCAACGGACGGTCAACGGACGGTCCACAGACGGCCTACAGACGGTCAATGGACAGTCCACTGAGGACCTGCAGCCGTCTCACAGGAAAGCACTGGGGTTCGCTCGGGGGTCTTTCTGGTTCCTATAGCGGTACGTGAGCCACAGTCCCAAGAGCTGACACAAGAACACAGAAACAGACTGTTAGAACACAGAACAGAGACTGCAGGAACATTCACAGGAACATTTACCTCACTTTGTGTTTCACCTGTATGTATGTGTGTTGTGTTGTTTTTATTTGGTTACAAATCCATGAAAAGAGTTGAAAAATTTGAAAAAATTAAAAACATTTTTCATTATATTTGTATCAAAGTGACCGTGTATCAATTTATCTGAGTGACAGAGCTCCACAACAATACTAAACTAACGAGACACAACTCTGTAAACAGGTCAACAATAAACAACTCTGTAAACAACTCAACAATAAAATGCTATGCTGTTCTTTTCTCTCTCTGCTCTCCCGTGACGCCGACAGTCGAGGCAGATGTTGTCCACCTTTGAGTCTGGTTCTGTTAACAGATGTTCTCCACCTCTGAGTCTGGTTATGTTAAATGTTCTCCACCTTTGAGTCTGGTTCTGTTAACATATGTTCTCCACCTCTGAGTCTGGTTCTGTTAACAGATGTTCTCCACCTCCGAGTCTGGTTCTGTTAAATGTTCTCCACCTCTGAGTCTGGTTCTGTTAACATATGTTCTCCACCTTTGAGTCTGGTTCTGTTAACATATGTTATCCACCTCTGAGTCTGGTTCTGTTAACATATGTTCTCCACCTCTGAGTCTGGTTCTGTTAACAGATGTTCTCCACCTCTGAGTCTGGTTATGTTAAATGTTCTCCACCTTTGAGTCTGGTTCTGTTAACATATGTTCTCCACCTCTGAGTCTGGTTCTGTTAACAGATGTTCTCCACCTCCGAGTCTGGTTCTGTTAAATGTTCTCCACCTCTGAGTCTGGTTCTGTTAACATATGTTCTCCACCTTTGAGTCTGGTTCTGTTAACATATGTTATCCACCTCTGAGTCTGGTTCTGTTAACATATGTTCTCCACCTCTGAGTCTGGTTCTGTTAACAGATGTTCTCCACCTTTGAGTCTGGTTCTGTTGACATATGTTCTCCACCTTTGAGTCTGGTTCTGTTAACATATGTTCTCCACCTTTGAGTCTGGTTCTGTTAACATATGTTATCCACCTCTGAGTCTGGTTCTGTTAACATATGTTCTCCACCTCTGAGTCTGGTTCTGTTAACAGATGTTCTCCACCTTTGAGTCTGGTTCTGTTGACATATGTTATCCACCTCTGAGTCTGGTTCTGTTAACATATGTTATCCACCTCTGAGTCTGGTTCTGTTAAATGTTTTCCACCTCTGAGTCTGGTTTTGTTAACATATATTCTCCACCTTTGAGTCTGGTTCTGTTAACATATGTTCTCCACCTCTGAGTCTGGTTCTGTTAACAGATGTTCTCCATCTCTGAGTCTGGTTCTGTTAACAGATGTTCTCCACCTTTGAGTCTGGTTCTGTTAACAGATGTTCTGTTGATTAAAAACTATAGTGACCTGCTGTTGTAGGAGAGTCCTGAACCTGTTTAAAGGAGAACCGAGAACCCACTCCATCTGGTTTTTTTAAAGGAGAACCTGCTCCATCTGGTTGTTTCACTCCATCATTCAGCTGTTTGTGAAGACTCATAACATCTGTAGTGAAGACTTAATAAATCTGATCCTGATAGAACACAAAGTTGTTGCAGCAGACGATGCTTCAAATCTGGATGTTGCTGCAAATATTATATTCTACACATAATCGCTTTACTGAAAACAATATACAAGTGCCAATCAATAAGTTCAGAGACGGGTCCCTCATGAAAGCAGAACCGTGACGCAGCAGGAAGTTCCACATGTTTATGTGAGCAGTGGTCTGATTTAACATGGACCTGAAACCTGAGCAGAGAAACATCAAAGCTTGTGTCAGATTCTTGGGAACAGAAAGAAGCAGCAGGAATACAAATCCGGGGAATAAGGGGGCGGAGCTCGCCGTTTCTTGGTTTACAGTGAATGTTTTCCACCTGGTGTATCCTGACCTGACACTCCTTCTCCAGTCTTGGACACAGACGTAGACTTTCTGATGCATTTTAAGAGTCCCCTTTGCTCGTTTCCTGAGTTTCACAAAGAATTTGATGTTTCTCTGCTCATGTCCACGGAGACACTGCAGACGGACCGGACGAATGGTTACAAGAACGTGTGGAACTCAAGAGCTGATGTTGATCAAGCATCAAAACGTGGACTCCTGACTGACGAGGGGTAGAGCTCCGTCCGGCTGCAGGCCGCGGTGCTGCTCACCGTTCAGGATCGAGCCTCTTTGTAATCACCAAGAGTTTCTACACTAACTATTGTTTAATTACATGTTTCTTCCCAGAAACTATAATCTGATTACAGTTAAAGTCCTTCTGTAATCTACTTACATGTAACTGTACTCTCCAACACTGTCATCACAGCACAAATAATTACAGGACCAGGAAACACAATGAACACGAACCAAACAGCTGATGTTTGGTGGGTCATTGTTTGAAGTTGGTGAGTGAAATATTTTGGCGTGTAAAATATTATCAATCAATCATATTAAATGCGGGTGATGATGCTTGAGGAAGGAGTCGAGGATGGTGTAGATGTGATGGTTCACCTCAGTGAAGCTGAAAAAGAGGCCGATCCCTCCGACAACACGGAGAACCCCTCCAGCGTTCTCCTGGATCTTGTCCGCACAGGGCAGACAGACGTGGTTGGAGAAACAGACCTGCAGGAGACAGAGACAGTGAATTTATTTATCCACTGCTGTCCTTCAAATCATGAAACCCTCAGAACAGAGGAACCTTCTGTGTAGCTGAGATGTGACAGAACCAGGAAACAGTCCAAACTCACAGCATCACAGGTGTCATTGGGGTCGACGTGTTTGAAGCCGCAGCAGTTGAGGCTCTTTTCCACGTCCCTCTGAGTGCTCTCTGAGTTATTCCAGCCCACCTCCAACAGTTGGTCCTGCAGCACACGACAGCACCGCTCAGTGATCATACAAACACACCATGAGTCTGGACAGATGTGGATGTAAACTCTACAAACATATGATGAGGACAGATGTGGATGTAAACTCTACAAACATATGATGAGGACAGATGTGGATGTAAACTCCCCCCAAAAAATTCCCCTTGGGGATTAATAAAGTATCTATCTATCTGTCTGTCTGTCTGTCTGTCTGTCTGTCTGTCTCTGTCTGTCTGTCTGTCTGTCTGTCTATCTATCTAACACAGAACACACATTATGAGACACACAAACAGAGTCACTGCTGTCGGGTGTGTGTGAGGACGTGAGGTGTTCCTGAACGTCTCACCTACTGTAGGTGTGTGAGGACGTGAGGTGTTCCTGAACGTCTCACCTGCTGTCGGTGTGTGTGAGGACGTGAGGTGTTCCTGAACGTCTCACCTGCTGTCGGTGTGTGTGAGGACGTGAGGTGTTCCTGAACGTCTCACCTGCTGTCGGTGTGTGTGAGGACGTGAGGTGTTCCTGAACGTCTCACCTGCTGCTCCCTGTTGATGGTCAGACAGGCACTGGACACGGAGAACTGCACGATGAACACCAGGAACAGCACAACCATGTACTGAGAGTCCTGTCAAGGAACACACACTAAAAACATGCTACACACACGTTACACAACTGAACACACACACATTACACATGATACACACGTTACAAAGAGGACACACACACACGTTACACAACAGGACACACGTTACACATGACACACACACGTTACACATGACACACACGTTACAAACATGACACACACACACACACACGTTACACAACATGACACACACACATGTTACACAACATGACACAGACATTACAAACATGAAACACACGTTACAAACATGACACACACACACACACACACACGTTACAAACATGACACACACACACACACACGTTACAAACATGACACACACACACACACACACACACACGTTACAAACATGACACACACACACACACACACACACACACACACACACGTTACAAACATGACACACACACATGTTACACAACATGACACAGACATTACAAACATGAAACACACGTTACAAACATGACACACACACAAGTTACAAACATGACACACAGACATTACAAACATGAAACACACACGTTACAAACATGACACACACACAAAGATTTCTAGTAATTTCTTCATTTCTCTCTGACAAGCTGGACTCTGTCATCAACATCGTGTTGGAAAATAAGGCAGTATAAAGAGAGCATCTCCTCAAATGTTTCTTTTACGCTCTGACAACACTTCTTATTCAGCTGCAGGAGAATCGCTCAGTAAACATCGGACCTGTGACAGAACCAGAGGAGGTTCTGGCTGACTGAATCATCGTTAAAAGACTGATCCAGTTCAGGGATGGAAATATAAGACAGATATATTTAATACTGACGTATATCCAGTGAGCTGTGAATTGAACATCACTCCTGACTTTGCGTGTGAAGGATACGAAGAAGAGCAGCACCTGGTGATGCTTCATCGCCCCGATGAGGCCGGCCAGAGCCACGAAGAAGAGGAAGACGCCCACACCGATGACTCCACCCACCACCTGGAAACTGGACACCAGACCGAACCACTTGCCCCATGCTGCGATGCCGATCATTAGCAGGCTGACCATCTGCGCACACACACACACACACACACACACACACACACACACACACACACACACACACACACGGCTTCAGTCACAAATGTTATCTGATGTATCGAGTCATTTTAGTCAAAGTATGTAACCTTGTGAAAGCTGTGAGGATGAAAGTGTGCAACAACACACTGTAATACCCCAAAGAGGCTGCACAGAGCTGGAAAAGATCTGTATTCAACAAAAGAACAGCGTCTATTGAAAGAGTTATTATCACTGAGTTATTATTACCGAGTTATTATTGCTGAGTTATTATTACAGAGTTATTATCACTGAGCTATTATCACTGAGTTATTGTTACTGAGTTATTGTTACTTAGTTATTATTCCTGAGTTATTATCACTGAGTTATTATCACTGAGTTATTATCAGTTATTTTTTACCGAGTTATTATCACTGAGTTATTATTACTGAGTTATTATCACTGAGTTATTATCAGTTATTTTTTACCGAGTTATTATCACTGAGTTATTATTACTGAGTTATTGTCACTGAGTTATTATCAGTTATTTTTTACCGAGTTATTATCACTGAGTTATTATTACTGAGTTATTATCAGAGTTATTATCAGTTATTTTTTACCGAGTTATTATCACTGAGTTATTATCACTGAGTTATTATCACTGAGTTATTATCAGTTATTTTTTACCGAGTTATTATCACTGAGTTATTATTACTGAGTTATTGTCACTGAGTTATTATCAGTTATTTTTTACCGAGTTATTATCACTGAGTTATTATTACTGAGTTATTATCACTGAGTTATTATCAGTTATTTTTTACCGAGTTATTATCACTGAGTTATTATCACTGAGTTATTATCACTGAGTTATTATCAGTTATTTTTTACCGAGTTATTATCACTGAGTTATTATTACTGAGTTATTGTCACTGAGTTATTATCAGTTATTTTTTACCGAGTTATTATCACTGAGTTATTATTACTGAGTTATTGTCACTGAGTTATTATCACTGAGTTATTATCACTGAGTTATTATCACTGAGTTCATCTTCATCATCTTCATCATCATCAGCGTCATCACCATCATCATCACCATCATCACCATCATTAGCATCTTCATCACCATCTTCATCTTCACCACACTGACAGAAAACACACAGGCGCTCCACAAAGTGGCTCAATAGTTCTCCTGAGTTAAAGCCCAACCTTTGGGGTCTCACACACACACACACACACACACACACACACACACACACACACACACACACTGATCAAAGGTACTGCAGTGTAAGGAAAGAAGAGCCTTTCTCCAAATGCTCGCGTTCTGCTGTTTTTCATCTGCTGGGCACCTGATCACGTGATCAGCTGATGCTGTGGCCACTGAATGATTGATGCCGCGCTGTGTGACCTCAGCAGTGCGTTTACAGCAGCCTGAAACACCGTTCATACACAGCTATGATCCGACTCACCACATACATGATGTTGAGCGCGCACAGGGAGTGTTTGGAGCAGGTGAATCCCGCGCACCCCATTTCGACGAGGAAATAGACAGACCCCAGAAACCAGATAAATATCCAGAGATCAGCTGAGACGAGCAGCAGCCGTGGAGTCGCCGGGTGGAGGATGGTCGCTTTGACCTGCAGAGAACGGCTCCGAGACTGCGTCGTTACAATTAATAACACGGGAACAGAAAGGAAGTCACACATTTAGCCTTCAAAATAAAGCCACTGTAAACCTGACAGACAGGGGTGGAGCTCCCACTAACCACAGCCTGAGAGCTTACACACAGTAGCCTTTCTACTACACACATAAAAACATGCATTCACCCGCATTTACTCAGTAATCATCACAATATTCAAAAACAAAAACTAATTCGATTCAGTCATCAGTTTAATTCATGGAAACACTACAAATAGCATCACTCCGTGCTTTTACTTTGAAGGCAAAATTCCGGTGTGAATGTGGTCGTGTAACTTGTCACCTGTTTAGCATCTCACACGGTAAGGGGCGGGGCACTAGAGCATCTGAGCTGCTAATTGGTTACAGAGAGGTCCTGTAATTTCCTCTTGAAATCTTCCAGAAAGAATGTGGTCAGTAGCACTTCCGGTCCCGCTGCACACCGACCTGGTGTCAGGTTAAAGTGGGAACACCGTCCGGTCCTCAGTGTGCTTTACTGCTCATCTATTATTCAACACACACACACACACACACACACACACACACACACACATTGATGCTGTTGCTGCCTCTTCCTCTCATCAGAATTCATCGGGTCCAGCTGTCTGTGAATCCAACCAGGAATTCACTGCACAGGTCGTTGTGCGATTCTGTGCTAGGTTATGTTTACAATAATACAACATATATATATGCCATATCATATTACTTATATATAGGTCGTATTATCAACTACTAATCTTAAGGTGTAGACAAAAGGCTGTGTATGTAAATGAGAGTGATACTGCTGGGCCAAACCAAAAGGTCACAGGAGGAGGTCTGCAACCTTTGGGGTCATATTCTGTTTCTCTTTGAGGTACTGTGTAAAACCAAAAGGTCACGGGAGGGGGTCTGCAACCTGTGGGGTCACATACTGTTATTCTTTGAGTCATAAACAGGAACAGACGGCTGCGCGAGAACTCCAGGGGGTGCAGGAAGACAACCACCACCTCGACCAATCAACAAAGGACACATCAATACACATGATTTTTTGGTTCCTGTACTATAAGAAGACTGGGTCAGGGAAAGTGAGGAGATCAGACTTCGTGAACTGACACATGCTCTGTTGCAGTCAGGGAAACATAGTCTGGACCCAGAGCTCTGTAAACTGATTATTCTGCTGCTGTTAAATAAATATCTTGAAGCCTGACATCTTCTCCTATTGCCTCATTAAAGAACACGCAGGACTGGGGGCTGACACATATTGGCTTTGTACTAGCAGGAGCCCAAGTCCAACAATTTGGTGACCCCGACGTGATGAGGATGGAGAAGTGAAGGCGGTAAAAAGACAATCAACAGCGGACATCTGGTCAACGGTGACAACAGTGGGCCCACATCTAAGAAGGTAAGCAGACACCTGTTTTAACGAAGTTCTGCAATTGGATATTGTCAAATTATATTGTTGTCATGGTGAGGACCTCAATGTCCTAGTAAGCGGCAGAGTAATCAAGTGTGAGACGGGGGTTAGAGGCCCAGCGTCGGTAAAAGTAGGGGTTAAAGGCCCATGGTAGGGTTTGGAAACCAGAGAGGTTAGAGTCCTCCAAAAAAAAATCCAAGGGTTGGAGTCCCGTCTACGTTAGAGTCGTAGCAAAGACCCAGGGTTACAGACCTGCCTCCGTTGGAGTCGGAGCGAAAGATCGTTGTACCCTTGTGGGTGGGTGGCTTCCAAGAACTAAGCAAGTTTTATAGAGACAGCCAGTCTCTGCAAGTTCTTGTTCTGTGGGGACAAAGGGTGGTGTTGGTGAAGAAGTGAGCGTGAATTAAAAGATTTGTGGTATCTGGGGCGACCCCTAGAGTGAGACTGGACTGAAGTTATTCAGCCTAGAAGCTTGTCTCACTAGATCCACAAATTGACCTGAAGGAGTCATTCACACTCAATCTCCACGTGTGTGTTGAATTATCACTGTGTGGTAGTGTTGAATAAACAGTAAAAAACAAATTAAAAAAGGAGATGGAAGGTGAATTTGATCGAGAGTGTTTGGAGTATGGGGGCTGTGGCCCAGAAGTGAATATAGGAGAACAGTGGGTTCTCATTAGGATGCAGTTGAGTAGTGGATGTGACAAGGGAGTCAGAAAGAGAGAGATGAGAGAATATGATAAGTTATGGGACGAACTGAAGGAAACAGAAGGATTCCCCGTGGACCAGGACATGATGGTGGTGTGGCCATGGCTGAGTAGAGCAGAAAATAAGACCAGACAAGACATAAAGAAATGTGAAGAAGGTGGTCCTAAGAGGTGGACAGAAAAAAGGAAGTGGAAAAAGGAAAAGGAAGAGATGCAGGATAGGAGAAGAAGATTGCATAATATGACATTAGCAGGCGGAGCCACACAGCAAGTGTGGGAGAGTAAACAGAAAGAGCAGGTGAAGAAAAGACCAGATGAACAAAATTACTGAGAGAGAAGGATAACATAAACAGAGGCAGAATCTCAGTCAGAAATAAAAAAAATTGAAGTAAGCGAAAAATAAAATCAGAACAGAGTAAAACTAACGCTGAAAGATCACGCTAAAACAAACAAAAACTTAGAACAACGGAGACAGACAAATGACTAGAATAATCCAGAACGTAATAACATATAAATAAAAGAATGGGAACAATTAATAATAGTGATAGTTAAAAATGAAATAATAAAAAAAGATAGAGAAACAATATGGTTAAGGAAGCCTATTAAAAAAAAAGAGAAGCAAACAAACATGGGTTAAAGATGGAAGAAAATACATGAATAAACAAGAATAACCTAAGATAAGTGATAGCATAGAGATAACAGAGGAAAAAGGAACAGGAGGAGGAGCTGAGACAGACACAGGCTCAGCTTTTGAAACTCCCAATCAGATGACGCCAGACGCAAAAGCTACTGATAAGTAAAAAGGACACAAAACAACGGGGAGATTAAGGGAGAAAATTAGGTTAGAGACAGCAAAATCTGCATCACAGCCCCGTGAGAGCCCTAAGGTGGGAAAATCAAACAAACCCACAGTAAAAACGAGAGATATTATAAGATGCAAAGATCACGGACAGATTGAGAGGGTTTGGGTGGTAGCCAGAGAGGGAAGCAGGAGGACTCTACCAGTGCAGAGGAAGATGAAACTCTGCGACAACACAGTCAAGCCACCCTGAGAGCAAAGGAGGCAATACAGCAGACCAGCACCATGCCCGCACCGCAAGAAGTGGACAGAGAGAGAGAGGACAGAGACAAACAGTCCTCCTCGGAGCAACCACCAGCAACAGGCATCAAAATAAAAACAAAAAAAAGAAAAGACACACTGAAATCATGACAAGAGGCAGTAAAACACCGAGATGGATCCGGTGGCACAAGTACGGGAGGCACGGACAATCTGGGTGTCAGAAACAGTTGGCTGACCTCGACAGACTCCACAGACTCGAACTCCTTTCATACCTGTCAGGTGATCACTGATAGGAGACGCTAACAACAGAATACTACAGAGGATCAAAGGGGGCGGTGATGTGGAAAAATGAGTTAAACAATCAAACAGGAAGTCTGATGAACAAGCAATTCAACTTCTGAAACAGTAACTGTCTCAGAAGAATAGTTGTTTGATTGGATAAGATAAAGTCAAATAAACCAACTTAAAATAATATGAGATTAGTTAGAGATGAGTTAATAGAAAAGATAGACCGAAGTTAATAGATCAAAGTTAAGGATAAGATAGATCAAAGAAAATAAGAGAATACTGAGATTTAAGACGTAAAAGTTCAAGTTTACAGGGGCCCAAAGACAGTGTAGTATAGGAGAGCGGTAGTCACACCAGAAGTAGAAGGGCGGATTAGAATAAGTAGATAAATAATAATAGAACATTAGGACCACAACATAAAATAAATAAAAGAAAAGGTAATGAGCAAAAGACGAGGAGGAACCTTACTGCCGCCTTATTCTGGACCACACAGGCTGAAATGGCGTTTATATCACTCAAAAATGCCCTGAGCAATGCCACTGACCTGTCGGTACCAGATTACACGGATCCATTCTATCTGGATGTTTCTGAAACAGCCCAGACAGCAAATGATGTGCTGTTTCAGAAAAAGGGGGGTGACAGGAAGGTGTTGATGTATGTAAGTGTGACACTAGATGCTACAGAGAACAGACACCCACCATACACAAGACATGCAGCAGGAGTGGCAAAGATTTTGCAGAAAATGGCACACATAGTCATGCAACATCAATCAATAGTACTCACCACACACACAGTCGTGGCATATGTGAACTCCACACCATGTCATCACTAAGACAGACCAGGCTGGACAAAACGCTGACATCACCACACATCACATATACACATGAAGGCATTAACATGGCAGACAACATGGGAGAAGGGGAGCCGCATGTGTGTGAGGAAAGAGTGCAGAAAGATGTCAGGGTGAGAGAGAACTTGCTCCTTGCTCCTTTCCCTGATGTTGATGAAACCCTGTTCACAGATGGGTGTTGTTACAGACACCCAATGGAAGGACTGAAAGCAGCCCTAGCGGTGGTCAGGAGAACACAGGAAGGATTTCAGGAAGTGGTAGCAGAGCCAGTAGTTGGGAAAGAGTCAGCTCAGATAGCAGAACTACAGGCCATGATTAAAGCATTAGAATGGGCAGAAGGGAAAGTTGTAAACATCTATACAGACTCAGCATATGTAGTGGGTGCTATTCATATAGAGCTGAGACAATGGATCAGAGCAGGATTCCTGACTGCAGACAAGACACCCATCAGACATGAAGCAGACATGAAGAGACTGGTGGAGGCACTAATGAAGCCAAAAGCTGTGGCTATCATGAAGTGTAAAGGACACGACAAAACAGACACTTGGATTGCAATGGGCAATGATCAAGCAGACCAGGCAGCCAAGAGAACGGCAGGATATGGAGCTGCGTATGTGATGTTGCAAACCGACAGGACAGTACAGGACATGCTGCCACAGTGTGATGTAGACATGATAAGAAAGGAGCAGACAAAGGCCTCTCCATGGGACACCAGTGTATGGCAGGACAGAGGAGCCAAAAAACAGGATGGATTGTGGAAAGCCCCGGATGGTAGACTAGTTCTGCCACCAGGCCTGGTACAGAGTACATTACAGGAAGCACATGGTCTCACTCACTGTGGACAGAAACAGATGCAGCGACATCTGACCCATTGGTGGCATCCATTTCTACCGGCTATGGTAGAAAACCACGTGAGAGAATGTAGTGTGTGTATGGTATACAATGTAAAAGCGACCATTAAGCCTCACTGAACTGTGTACTGGACAGCAGTTTCCGGATCCCGGCGCAGGAAACCCGGTGATGATTGAAACAAGTTCCTGGATGAAATATAAGCCATACTATGATCAACTAACAGCTTGGGTGTCAGGTTTCTTTACACAGGTGACGGAGACCAAAGGGGCGATCTGAGCAGTTGTCGGCGACCTCGCTGATGACAATGCAGAATAGGATGGCGTTGGACATGCTGTTGGCTGAAAAAAGGGGGTGTGTGCCACATGTTCGGGGATCAGTGCTGTACTTATATCGCACACAGCTCCTGATGGGTCAGTCATGAAAGCCTTAGAAGGTCTGAAAATTATTTCCCAAGAAATGCATGAGATGTCAGGGATTGCTAATCCTCTGGATGATTGGTTAGGAAACTGGTTTGGGAAATGGAAGAATGTGGTGGTCTCGGTATTCCTCTCGATTTTAGGGATGTTGTGTGCTTTTGCATTGTGCGGCTGTTGTTGTGTTCCCTGCATTAGGTCATTGTGCAGCCGCATTATCGTGGCCACTGTGGAGAAGACGGGCAACCCTCCTCCCTACCAGATGTCCTTGCTCCTGGAAGGGGAGCTGACCTTGATGGACAGGGAGGAGGATGATGAGGAGAATGTTGTGTAGGATTTGTTTGTATACACTAGTGTCTCTTTTCTGCGTTGATTTGTGTTCTCTTTCTTTCTTACAGTCGTTGGTCTCCTTTGGGAGACCAAAAGGGGGAATTGTGCGATTCTGTGCTAGGTTATGTTTACAATAATACAACATATATATATGCCATATCATATTACTTATATATAGGTCGTATTATCAACTACTAATCTTAAGGTGTAGACAAAAGGCTGTGTATGTAAATGAGAGTGATACTGCTGGGCCAAACCAAAAGGTCACAGGAGGAGGTCTGCAACCTTTGGGGTCATATTCTGTTTCTCTTTGAGGTACTGTGTAAAACCAAAAGGTCACGGGAGGGGGTCTGCAACCTGTGGGGTCACATACTGTTATTCTTTGAGTCATAAACAGGAACAGACGGCTGCGCGAGAACTCCAGGGGGTGCAGGAAGACAACCACCACCTCGACCAATCAACAAAGGACACATCACCACACATGACTTTTTGGTTCCTGTACTATAAGAAGACTGGGTCAGGGAAAGTGAGGAGATCAGACTTCGTGAACTGATACATACTCTGTTGCGATCAGGGAAACATAGTCTGGACCCAGAGCTCTGTAAACTGGTTATTCTGCTGCTGTTAAATAAATATCTTGAAGCCTGACATCTTCTCCTATTGCCTCATTAAATCATTAAAGAACACGCAGGACTGGGGGCTGACACATGTTGGCTTTGTACTAGCATGAGCCCAAGTCCAACATCATACATGTCCCCGGTATGCAACCTAACCAATTGGCTTCAGGGTTGTTGCCATGGTTATCCTTTATGCTTATTCACCGTGTATTAGTTTTTTCTCATGTGACAGTTTGGTTTCTTTTGAAGGATTGAAGTGTTTGTGCTCGTCAGTGTTGAGCTCTACATGCGTTGGTATTTCATCTATCAGTAGATCTGAATTCAACATGTGGACAAAAACAACGCAATCATTCACATAGAAAACCAATTTATTCATAAAAAGATGGAGCATCGCCCGCCGATATTCACAGACGGTAATAACTAGGATGTGCAGATGTCCTGCTGATAGTGCTGCACTGTTACTGATGGGGTCTGTCTTCAGGTGGACCTCAGAGTCCCCTCTACATGTGGGACTCAGTCCTGGTCCACAGTCCTGAGGCTCACTGACGGGGTGGGGCTGCCTTCGAAGGGGGGGTTGTGGTCTGTGGTGGTCTGTGGCTGTCTGAGGTTGTTGTAATAGTCTGTAGCAGTCTGTAGAGGTCTGTAGAGGGCTGTACTGTCTGTGGTTGTTGTAGTGGTCTGTGGCTGTCTGTGGTTGTTGTAGTGGTCTGTGGCTGTCTGAGGTTGTTGTAGTTGTCTGTGGTTGTAGTTGTCTGTGGCAGTCTGTAGTGGTCCGTGGCTTTCTGTGGTTGTTGTAGTGGTCTGTGGCAGTCTGTAGTGGTCTGTGGCTGTCTGTGGTTGTTGTAGTAGTCTGTGGCAGTCTGTAGTGGTCTCTAGTGGTCTGTGGCTGTCTGAGGTTGCTGTAGCGGTCTGTGGCAGTCTGTAGTGGTCTGTGGTAGTCTGTGGTTGTTGTAGTGGTCTGTGACAGTCTGTAGTGGTCTGTGGCAGTCTGTAGTGGTCTGTAGTGGTCTGTGGTGGTCTGTGGCAGTCTGAGGTTGTTGTAATAGTCTGTAGCAGTCTGTAGAGGTCTGTAGAGGGCTGTACTGTCTGTGGTTGTTGTAGTGGTCTGTGGCTGTCTGTGGTTGTTGTAGTGGTCTGTGGCTGTCTGTGGTTGTTGTAGTGGTCTGTGGCTGTCTGAGGTTGTTGTAGTTGTCTGTGGTTGTAGTTGTCTGTGGCAGTCTGTAGTGGTCCGTGGCTTTCTGTGGTTGTTGTAGTGGTCTGTGGCAGTCTGTAGTGGTCTGTGGCTGTCTGTGGTTGTTGTAGTAGTCTGTAGCAGTCTGTAGAGGTCTGTAGAGGGCTGTACTGTCTGTGGTTGTTGTAGTGGTCTGTGGCTGTCTGTGGTTGTTGTAGTGGTCTGTGGCTGTCTGTGGTTGTTGTAGTGGTCTGTGGCTGTCTGAGGTTGTTGTAGTTGTCTGTGGTTGTAGTTGTCTGTGGCAGTCTGTAGTGGTCCGTGGCTTTCTGTGGTTGTTGTAGTGGTCTGTGGCAGTCTGTAGTGGTCTGTGGCTGTCTGTGGTTGTTGTAGTAGTCTGTGGCAGTCTGTAGTGGTCTCTAGTGGTCTGTGGCTGTCTGAGGTTGCTGTAGCGGTCTGTGGCAGTCTGTAGTGGTCTGTGGTAGTCTGTGGTTGTTGTAGTGGTCTGTGACAGTCTGTAGTGGTCTGTAGTGGTCTGTGGCAGTCTGTAGTGGTCTGTAGTGGTCTGTGGTGGTCTGTGGCAGTCTGTAGTGGTCTGTGGTTGTTGTAGTGGTCTGTGGCAGTCTGTGGTTGTTGTAGTGATCTGTGGCAGTCTATAGGGGTCTGTGGTGGTCTATGGTTGGAGTGGCTCCACCTCAGCCCAAATACAATCTACACGTTATCTCTCTGCAGTGCTGTCCATCAGGCTACAGGAAATCCTGGTCCTGGACTAGCCCTCCTCCCCCTCGGACTCGGACTCTGTGGACAGAATGAAAAGAAAGCATGAGTGACAGCTTCACCTGCTGGTGACACTGAAAATTACAATTCATCGTCTACAGAAAGCCTGTTGATGAGAAATACGTTTCTTACCAGAAAATAAACTCAAGGATGATAAAACAATCCCATCTGATCAGATCTGATCAGATTATATTAGATCCGATCCAATTAGATCAAATCAAATCAAATCAGATCAGATTATATTAGATCCGATCCAATTAGATCAAATCAAATCAGATTATATTAGATCAACTCAGATTATATTAGAATAGATCAGATTACACCAAATCAGATTATATCAGATGATATTAGATCAACTCAGATTATATTAGAATAGATCAGATTACATCAAATCAGATCAGATTAGATTAGATTAGATTAGATTAGATTAGATTAGATCAGATTAGATCAGATTATTTCAAATCAGATCAAATCAGATTAGGTCAGATCACATCAGATCGGATTATATTTAATTAGATGGACTCTGGTCTGAGTAGTCCTGATGGGAGATGTTTGTTTCAGCTGCCGTCTCTGTGAGACCCAGAGAAGGTGGACAGATGTCTCTGCAGGTGTGGTTCTGAACCAGCATGGAGACCACCTCCTTCTGCAGGGACACAGCAACCCTTCCGGTCTGAGGAAGACCATCATCAGATCTTCATCAGGACCAGGATCCAGAAGACCTGCAGGCTCTATGATGGAGCTTCATCACAGGACCTGGTCTCCAGCATCACTACCTGAACCAGCTCACCCAGTACAGAGTGAAGGGACAGCAGCCAATCAGGGCTCGGCATATGTGGCCACTCCTTCAAAATGAAAGTATCCAGGTGACGACCTCATGAAGCTGTTGTCAAAGTAAAATGTGGAGAATCTAACGTCTAAAATAGATTCTGCATTGTTTCTTTGTTTCACCATAAATCCATGTGTTACTTCACAGTTTTAATGTCAGTGTTGTTCTACCTGTGTCTGAAACTTTGACTGGAACTGTATTCACATTCACCCTTTAATAAAATATAGTTAAACATCTTTCTTTCACCAAATCTTCTTCATGCATGAAGTAAATATTTCTGCAGTTGATATTATTCATCATAAAAAATATAAAAATGACATCCCAGAGTTGACCGTGTCCACTGAGCATTGTTGCAGTAAAAATAAGAAAAGGTGAAAGTGTGATTATTTTACCTTCTTCAGCGTTCTGGAGCCACTCAACAAACGTCTTCATCTGGTCCAGGAAGACACTTTTCCCTTTGGCAGCATGAGCATCTTTGTACCACTTCAGGATGGCCTCCTCACTCAAGACGTCAGCTGAGGGAGGAGAGAAACACATGCAGTGTCAAAGTTGTACTCATCGATACAAAAGACAGCACAAGGAAAGAACAAAGTAGAGATGAGATGTGACAGAAGATCGAGCTGATGTGTGAGACGCTGACCTTTGTAGAAGAGAACCACAATCTTGGAGAAGGACTTCATGAAGTGGATGTTGTCGTAGCAGTACTCCTGGATCTTCAGCAGCAGCACCAGCTCGGACTGACCCTGAGTGCTGAACACGGCCAGCAGGGGAGCGTAGTGCTGAGACACAGCGCACACACAGTCAGCACTTCCTCTTAATATGTTAATCCCAGGTTCAATATCAGGGCTAACAGGGCATCCAATGCAACAATGAACCAATGTGAGTATCACAGCACCACCACTGATGCTCACATTAATGACATGCTTTTACCAGAAATACTAAAAACTAAAACCAATGCAAAGTAAAACACTGATGTGATGCTAATATAAAAACAGGATTCCTATTCTGGAAATATAGAAAACAATTCAAGACGTGAATTTAACTCCAACATTTTCAACCCTGTTTTGAAAAAAGTTGGGATGCTGTGTAAATTGTAAATAAAAATAGAATTCAATAATTTTCAAATCACATAATTGAAAATAATTGAAAATAAACCAAAGGCAACATATAAAATGTTGAAACTGAGAAATGTTATTGTTTTATGAAAAATATGTGCTGATTTTGAATTTGATGGCAGCAACACGTCTCAAAAAAGTTGGTCGAGAAGGCCAGCTAAAGACACCTGATCAACATCTCACAACTAATTAGGCTACCATGGCAACAGACCAGGAACATGATTGGGTATAAATAGATCATTTCAGAGAGGCAGAGTCTCTCAGCAGTGAAGATGGGGAGAGGTTCACCACTCTGTGAAAGACTTTGTGGAAAAATAGTTCAACAATCTAAGAATAATGTTCCTCAATGTAAAACTACAAAGAATTAGTGGATTTCATCGTCTACGGTTCATAATATCATTAAAAGATTCAGAGAATCTGGAGAAATCTCTGAACACAAGGGACAAGGCTGGAAACCAATATTGGATGGTGGTGATCTTCAGGCCTTCAGGCAGCACTGCATTAAAAACACACTATTCTGGAGTGGAAATCAGCGCATGGGCTCAGGAACACTTGTGAAAACCATCGTCTGTGAACACAGTTCATCGCTGCGTCCACAAATGAAGGTTAAAACTCTCCAAAGAAGAAACCAGATAGAAACATGATCCAGAAACACCGCCGCCTTCTCTGGACCGAGATCATTGAAGATGGACTGAGGTGAAGTGGAGAACTGTCCTGAGGTCTGATGGATCATGTGGTGGCGGGGTGTGGTTAGCTCAGCTGCAGGGGGTAGAGAGTGGGAGGAGTGGTTCAGGGAACGGTGCTGGGCAGCTGTAATGAGCACAGCTGAGCCGAATAGGGACTGATGAGCTCTCCCCTATAAAGGGAGCAGGGAGAAGGAGGAAGAGGAGGAGCGGTTGCACGGAGACATTGGTGTATGGGCAGGGCAAATAAAGGCATTTTACACCCGAACGTACGACTGAGCGTGTCATCTGTGTCCTGTGCGTGTTATCTTGCTGGTAACACCAGCAAGGTTGGTGCTACCGGGTCTCACCAACCTTGCTACAGATCACAATCTGAGATTCTTTTTTAATATGACCTCCATGTGTTTGTGGTGTCTGCTGCTGTTGTTGTGAACACTGTTACAGGTTTTTCTGAACATTGTGAACTGTTGTGAGTTGAGCTGCTGAGGATCACCTGTGTGACCCACCTTCAGGTGTTTGAGAGCCTGATCTGTGACCAGCTCCTCCTTCTTGTTCCACTCCACCAGGTTCATCAGGCACGTCCACAACAAGCCAATCACAGCCTGCTCCTGCAGCGCCGTCCTCTTCATCTCCTCCTTCACATACACCACCATCTGCACACACACACACACACACACACACACACACACACACACACACACACACACATTAGATCCTGTCCCACCCTCTGAGGACAGGACTGTCTCTGACATGGTCCTGGTGCGTCCTGGTGCGTCCTCACCTCTCTGATGGGACACTGCTGGGACAGGCGCTCCTGCATCTCTCTCTGCAACTCTTTGCGGGTTCCCAGACTCTGCTGCACTCGCAGGAAGTCAGACAGCTCCTTGAGTCCCGCTTCAGTAAAGTATTTGGAGAAATGCTCCACGTTCTGCTTGTTGGCAGGAAACAGCTCCTGAGGTCACATGGAACCAAACAACAGATCTTTAACAGAGGACTCACATCTACTGCTTCAGGACTCCGACACCAGGCAGAGGTACCTGAATATTATTGTGTTACTGTTCTCTGAACGTCAGGTAGGAAACCACGTCAGATATCATTAGCATCGGGAGTGACCTGTGAATATGAATGTCTGCCTGATAAGCAACAACGCTCTGATAAACAACAAGATGATGTCACAACTATGAACCAAAACAGGTAGATTTATGGGAAATAAAAACTGAATTGTTAAATTCCCCAAAGTATCCACCTCCCCAGTGGTTGGAGGATGCTCCTTTAAGTATTGTGATGATAGTCATATTGAGAAGATGTCACTTCAACAGGCTATTTATCTGGTATCCATAGCAACAGGCTCCCAGAGTATGTAAGTATCTCTGTAATGAGAGTTGCGGCTGGTTGTCTTTATTGTGACACCGCTGCACACATGAACATTTTTTTTTATTTTTTTTTTTCACTTTATTAATCCCCGAGGGGAAATTTCTTCGCTACAGCAGGGGGGCTCTCAGGGGGGAGCTACTGCAGCAGGCTGCCACTAGCGTGGCGCCAGGTAACCTGACCTGAGGTGCATGTTTTCGGATGATGGGAGGAAGCCGGAGAACCCGGAGAGAACCCACGCAAGCACAGGGAGAACATGCAAACTCCGCACAGAAAGGCCCAGGACCGGATTCGAACCCGGAACCTTTTTGCTGTGAGGCGACAATGCTAACCACTGCACCACCGTGCCGCCCATGGTGTCCTCCTGAACGTCAGCAGTCTGGTTTATATTCAGAAATATGAAACTGAGGGTCGACAGGTGGACACAGTCACCATGGAAACTCTGCTGATACTCTGCATGTCGTTCTGCACTGTGCTCTTCCTGTTTACTGTTTCTACAGATGTGTACTCTGGTCCATCTCTTGTTAAAGCATCTGTTGAACCTGTTCTTTCTTACCAGAAGTCTTTTATCCAGGTTCGCCTTTCTCAAAGATGAGGTCACTGAGTTAGCATCTTTCTCTGAGATCCACGCTTTGAACATCTTTACAGCAAACGATGCAGAGATCCCTGAAAAAACAAACCACCATGAAAACAGTTTTCCTTGTTATTGAGTGAAAATATTTCTTTGATGAACAGAAATACAAAAATCTGTAATGTTAATGTCATTGTTACTATTTTTGTTATTTATTGCAGTTTTGATCTACCAACATAACACTTCCTGCAAATGCTACACAATAAAAGGCTGCCAGGAAATGGAGTGATTGTCCCAAATGAGCTGCTTTTAATATGAAATAGCTCTTTAGGAAATAGATGCAGTTTCTGATTTTAGTATCGAGCTGCAGAGCGGTGAGTATGACGTGACTCTGTGATACTATTGTGTGAATTTAAGCTGTTAAAATGTACACAATGCTGACTTTATCAAGACAACATATAAACTCCAGAATGCATCAATTCAGTGGCCCTGCTCACACCTGTTCACACCTGTTCACACCTGTTTACACTGCTTGTGAACGGATCTCTCATCTCTGCTCTATATGCAAAGGAACATGTACATCAAGTCAACAAACAATTAAATAAACATGTAAAACACGTTCGCAGAATGGATCCGATCACGTCAGTTCAGAATCAGACTACTGAATTATTCCAGCAGGTCTGAGAGGGTCGGGCTCTGCGCTGCAGTGGATCAGTGAACTGTGTGAGGGGGCGGGGGTCTTCCACAGCTGTGGGTCTGATGTGTGTCAGAAATTAAAAACCTGAACCCAGAGGAGTCTTTGGTGAAACCAGCGTCAGGTAGACAGCCTGAATTTGTCTTCAGGAAACAGCTGCAGGGCAGGACAGCTGTCAATCACACAGAACACCTGCTCTATTGGAGATTATTTCTATTGATTATCAGAGGACGTCAGCCGAGTGGGCGGTCCTTCAGTGTGGTTCACATTCACACTGATAAAAGATTGAGAGCATGAGTCCCAGACCACCTCCCAATGAGCAGGCTGAATCACTGCGTTTTGTGTGTAGTTAGAGCTGACCACTTGTGATGGGAAGATCAGGACAGATGCTACTGCTGGGTGTGAACAGCTCCACAGTCTTAATGTAGTGAGAATGAATAAACAAGAGAAATGTAAATAAGAGTAAACTACCCGTCTGACATGTAAAGTCCTGTCACATTTAGGTCTGCTAACCTTTCCAGTTGAGGTAAGAGTGGGAAGGTCTCAACAATCAGAGAATTTATGACCTTGTTTCTTGTCTTCATCCTTCCACTCAGCATTGCCCTTCTGATCTGAAAAGACTTTAACTTTAACTGCACACATCCTCCGCCTCCACTGCTCGGACCTGGTGTCAAACAGCGTCCTCTCACCTTCTTTGACCACGCTGTCGTTGAACAGGCTGGTGATGATGGGAGCTGGCAGAGTGCTGTTAGCCAGCAGGATGCCGGTCAGCTTGGCGAGTTTGGTCTGCTCGGACTCACTGAAGCCCTTCAGGAAGAGTAGCAGCTACACAAACCAAGAGACGCACACTGTCACACCGTGATGTTGTGACTGCAGCTCACACCATACTGCATAGATGAAATCCACTACATGTCAACAAAAGCATTCATACATGTTTTCTGTCTTTTCAGGCCCCAAATCATATGAATTAGACTTAATGATGCAGTTTTTTATTTTCTGTTACGATCACCTCTCCAGCAGTGATCACTCGTGACCGTCAGGGGCAGAATAACTAGTTCTGCTATTTACTATTAAATATTAATAATGAATTATACACCGTTACAGTTAGGAACATTATGTAATTTGTCCTGCTTATTTGTTTGTTTATAAAATCAATAATAACAAAGTCTGTTCATTTGGTAAATAAGTACAAATTCAAGAGAAGATTTTTTGATGGTGAGTCATGTTTTGTACTTTGTACCCACATAATAAAATGTGTTTGGTCCCCACATGGCTCAGCTCCCATGATGCCTTTTGGTTTCCTGTTTCCTGTGTAATATTTTTTATATTCATATTTTCAAGGCTCATTCTTCCTGCAGAATAACTTCTATACTTAGTATACACTTACAGCAGCTGATAATACAAGGACAGCCATAATTCCTGTTTTACTCTTCCTCCCTGTGTCTTGATCTTCTTCACTTCCTGCTCTTGCATGATCGTCTGTTAAACATACTGGTGAGTTTCTACTGTCCTTGACCAGTGTGTGGAAACTGTGTGCAGGTGTACCTCAGAGAACTGGTTTAAAGCACCAAATATTGATTTCATATAGATTATTTTCTGCACTTTGTATGAAGCGAACTAAAGCAGCTCTCTTTATTTGAACTGTCTGCAGTACTGCACAGTACTGTCCAGTCTGTCATGCAGTATGATGAAGCTTTCACCTTTTTGATTTCCTCTTCAAAGGCCTTCTCCAAATATTTGTATCTTCTGATGAGCTTACTGAAAACCTGCAACCACAAAGTAGACAGTGACATCATGAGACATCATCAGTGAGGTAACAACTAGTAAATGAAGTTATATGAAGTGAAAAGAAGCCTGTCCTCCGTCCTGTTGATAGTCGGTACGAAGGTGAAGGTACCTGAGCATGGAGGCGCAGAGCAGCATGGCTCTCCTCCGCGGTGAACACACAGTGTGCCGTCACCTTGGTCTTGTCTCCCTCATCGATACGAGTCCCTCCAGGAGCTGAGGAGGAAGAGGAGCTTTAAAAGTGGAGCTTTTGGACCTCTTATTGAAATGGCCGGATACACCAGCCGTCCATGTGATGTGGTCACCAAGCTGACTATAGTCAGAACATCATGATGCTAAAATGTTTAACCTTTTTTAAAACAACAACCGATGTGCCATCAGCCATCTTCTGCATCACAATCAGCCCCGGGCAGCAGAGCTGTTAAAGACACTCACTTATGATGTCCACGCTCAGACGGAGGCACACACCACCACTGGCCTGGCACACCAGCAGCTCCTTCCTTCTGAGCTACAGTCACTGCATCTGTCAGCACACCTTTGCAGGAGGTCCTGTGTTCACAGACCCAACGTTGTACTGCACTACTCTGCCTCTCAGTTCACTTTACTGACATCACATCCAGCTAGAGACTCTTTGTAGAGAACAGTTCAGTGAGGGGAACTGCTCCTTTCTACTTCCAAGGATTACTCAAGTGCGGCGGCACAGTGAGAGACTGAAAACTCTCTAGAAACCTCAAACCACTCGAAGGGTTAATCAATTATCAGACAAACGATGGACCAACAGACTGAACGCACTTGTTCACGCCTTTACCATGTGTCTCTATTTGTGATTAGATCTCACTGTCCTGTTCTATATGCAAATAAACATGAGCCTTGTGTGAACACGTACAGAAACACGTGGAGAGAGGAAACAGAGCAACAGGCCTTAAACCAAAAGATTCCTCTCTGCAGCCTCATTTTAATGTGCTGTCAATCAACCTTCTGAAGACACATCTGTAGGTTTTGATTCCAATTATTCTACCAAAGGATAATTGTACCTGAGCCAAACTGTTCTCTACACAGAAATACATTTTATCATTCAATAGCCCAGCTGGACTTTTTTATTTCAACTCTGTAGTGAAGCGCAAAAGGTTTTCAACAAGTGAAAACAAATATTGTTTATTGTCAATTGTCTTTGTGTGTCTCTCTGTGTGTCTCTGTCTCTGTGTGTGTGTGTGTGTGTCTCTGTCTGTGAGTCTGTATGTCTGTGTGTCTCTGTCTCTATGTGTGTGTGTGTGTGTGTGTGTGTGTCTCTGTCTGTGAGTCTGTATGTCTGTGTGTCTCTGTCTCTATGTGTGTGTGTGTGTGTGTGAGTATATGTGTATGTGTGTGTGTGTGTGTGTGTGCGTGTGTGTGTGTGTGTGTGTGTCTGGAGCTGACACTTCAGTCTCCAGCTGAGAGCTCCTTTCTGGTTCTGTAGGAACAACATGACTCAGGAAAGTTTCAGAGGACAAACTGATTTATGATTCTGTGTTAAACTCTGAATGACGTAAACCTGAAGAGCTTCAGTCTGTCTCCACGATGTCTCTGAGGTTTTTAGGATTGTTCATCAAATGTTTGATTCTTCAGCTGCTTTTCTCAAAACTTCTGATGCAAGTTTTCTTGAATTTATGGGAATCAGCAAAAAATGTAAGTCGAGGAAACAAATGCAGATTAATGTGACATGTGGTGACTTCCTGTGATGACATCACAGATATATTTCATGAACCTAAAGAACCATGGGGCTCATGGAGAGTGATGCAGCGTTACAGAACAGTCTGAGTGGAACGTAGAACATCAGCGCCACCTGCTGGAACAACAAGACGTTTAAATACTTAAATGAATCAGATTCATTCAGCACAGAAACAAGTGCAGCATATATATATATATATATATATAAATGTATATAAAACTCAGTCCTTCGACACATGCTGTGTGATTAGACTGCCTCTCATGATAAGACCACATTTCCCACCAACCCCATCCCTTCCTGTCTGTGTTAGGGTTGTGCTGAGGACTTTTATTGTGTAGAAATGGTGGTAATTTGACCAAGTGGCGCCCCCTGCAGGTACAGTGGAGACTGGCTGAGTGTTCATGAATCCCTGTGATGGGCAGATTTCTGGAGATTCTGACTCGTACGAAGTTTCTTTGGGGTGCAGAGGCAGATATAATGTTGAACAGAGTGCTAGTTCAGGCAGGTTCATGAAGTCACATCAGCTGATCTGGAGACCGCTCACACCAGCTGACACTCAGCTGATTCCCTGCTGTGTATTCATTGGTAAATCCCAAACAGGGCGCCTGATTACTTCCTGTTTCCACCCAGCTCCTCCTTCATGCTCCTTCATGCGAGTCTGATTTAATGTCATGTGCGTAGTGAGTGATGTCTCTGCTCTGTTGGGTCGAGCTGCTGCTCTCTCTGTCAGGCCTCCATGTAAGTATGTGGAGAGGCTCCAGAACCGAGCCACACCACCACACTTACTGCTGGTGTAATAAAAGCCTTCTTTGACTGATGTGAGGATGAAGTGCCTGCCTGATGGGGAGGTTTATCCTCTACAATGGTGTTTCAGGAACTAAACAAACACTAGCGGCTTTAAGATGAATGTATAGACAGTGACCCAGCTGCAGACTGTCTGAAGCTCAGTGAGCAGATTTCTTTGATTAGTGAGGATCAGTGAGGTAATCTGACAGCAGTGATCTGTTTGTCCTTGTCTGCAGTCCTGATGATGAAGCTGCCTCCACCACTCCATGTTAGTACAAAACAACTTTATATGATAACATTTGGAGCTGTTTAAAATCACTGTCTATCATTTCATCACAGGTGTGAGGATTTCTGTCCTCATGTTTCCATTAAATTGGATCTCCTTTAAGTCCATACTTCCTGGTTAATAATGTCAGCCTGAAGCTCTCCAATCATCTTCCTCCAGTTAAACACATCACAATGACAGTCTGCTGTAGAAGAAACACGTCTTACCAAAGGAAAACATGGTTCAGTGCAGCGTGACACTCACCGAGCATGCTCCCTGCGATGAGGATGTCAAACAGAGTTTCAGCATAGCGTCTGTAGTCCAGTCGGGATCCTGTGACATCTAGAAACTTGGAGACAGCTTCCAGGTCTCCGCCTGCTTCACTGAGTCCGGCCACGATGGTGTCCCGGAAAACTGTGGGTTCGAACTTCTCCTTTTCATCTGAGACAGCAGAGACATGTGTCGGTGTTTAAGGTCACGTTACCATGTTTCATGTTATCACTCCTTCTCCAGTCAGTTCATTATGAACAGTTGTAGTTCAGACAGCTGAGGAGACATGAGATCATTTCACCGTGGGATAATTCAAAGTGATGAACTCACACAGTCAGAAGAGGAGAATTGAAGCAGTTGCTACTCTTCACACAACAAACTAGCAAACACTGAACCTCCGACTGCAGTGCTGCAACACAACCATTTATAATCCAAATAACAGATCTGAACAAATCTGTCTGCTGTCTGTCTGTCTGTCAGTGTGGGCGTGGCCTGTTCTCCTCAGAGTTTCTAACTAAAGATTTCTAGTCACCAGTGAGTTTAGATTTATTAAATCTCTCAGAGAGACTGAGATTAAAGAAGGAACAGAAACTTGATGTGGTCCACCATGTTGCTAGGTAACACATCATTTTAAAAGACGTGATGGGCTGGTCAAAAAAATGCACTCTACTGCTATGTTCCAGATGTTGTACTTGAGTTCCAGATGTTGTACTTGTGTTCCAGATATTGTTCTTGTGTTCCAGATGTTCTACTTGTGTTCCAGATGTTCTACTTGTGTTCCAGATATTGTTCTTGTGTTCCAGATGTTGTGCTTGTGTTCCAGATGTTGTACTTGTGTTCCAGATGTTCTACTTGTGTTCCAGATATTGTTATTGTGTTCCAGATGTTGTACTTGTGTTCCAGATGTTGTACTTGAGTTCCAGATGTTGTACCTGTGTTCCAGATGTTGTACTTGTGTTCCAGATGTTGCACTTGTGTTCCAGATGTTGTGCTTGTGTTCCAGATGTTGTGCTTGTGTTCCAGATGTTGTACTTGTGTTCCAGATATTGTTCTTGTGTTCCAGATATTGTTCTTGTGTTCCAGATGTTGTACTTGAGTTCCAGATGTTGTACTTGTGTTCCAGATATTGTTCTTGTGTTCCAGATGTTGTACTTGTGTTCCAGATGTTCTGCTTGTGTTCCAGATGTTGTACTTGTGTTCCAGAAACATCAGTTCACTATAAGTACCAGGATGAACACTTTCCACCCTAAATGGTCGCCATCTTGGCTCCGTAGAGGAAGGGGCGGGGCCACCGACGTAAAGACATTGTAAATTAAGGTGTCTGAGGAAGCTGCAGCTGTTCCTGAACACCTCACAAAAGTGTGTGTTGTTTTTTACTGCTGCTGCTGGACAGAAGAATCAGTGTGTTTATTGAGTGTATTGAGGACCAACAGCTGTGATTTGAAACAACACGAGTCTGTTAAAACTCAAGTACAACACAGTAAGAGTCCGAACATGGAAGAGTATCTGTTAGTGTACTGAGGGAAGGACAACATCTGGAACATAAGTACAACATCTGGAACACAGCATTAGTGATAAAGGACACTCTGGTGGAGATGAAATTAACTGCGTCCTAATATGAGGCTGTGAAAGTTGTTTGTGATCACTGCTGATGAAGGTTGTAACAAACTTGAGTCTTCATAACTGCTGCACGTCACATTTTTACAGTTTCCAAATATCTCAGGGCTGTGATCAGTTTCATCTCTGTATTATTGTAATACTGTATTATTGTATTATTGTGTTATTGTATTATTATATTACTGTATTATTGTATTACTGTTATTGTATTATTGTGTTACTGTATTATTGTGTTATACTATTATTGTATTACTGTATTATTATATTACTGTATTATTGTATTACTGTTATTGTGTTATTGTATTACTGTATTATTGTATTACTGTATTATTGTGTTATTGTATTACTGTATTACTGTATTATTGTGTTATTGTATTATTGTATTACTGTATTATTGTTATTGTATTACTGTATTATTGTGTTATTGTATTACTGTATTATTGTGTTATTGTATTACTGTATTATTGCATTATTGTGTTATTATATTATTGTATTACTGTATTATTGTGTTATTGTATTATTGTATTACTGTATTATTGTTATTGTATTACTGTATTATTGTGTTATTGTATTACTGTATTATTGCATTATTGTGTTATTATATTATTGTATTACTGTATTATTGTGTTATTGTATTATTGTATTACTGTATTACTGTATTATTGTGTTATTGTATTATTGTATTACTGTATTATTGTTATTGTATTACTGTATTATTGTGTTATTGTATTACTGTATTATTGTGTTATTGTATTACTGTATTATTGCATTATTGTGTTATTATATTATTGTATTACTGTATGATTGTATTATTGTATTATTGTATTACTGTATTATTGTATTATTGTATTATTGTGTTATTGTATTACTGTATTATTGTATTATTGTGTTATTGTTTTACTGTATTATTGACAGATAACTTTGCTGAGGTGGTCATACTAATATTGTAGTTCACTCTTTGAATCACTTTAATATTTGTAAAGCTTTGGTCAAACAGGTCATTGCTGCCTTGGAGCTCAGACAAGGCTCACACATACCATGAAACAATAATAGTTTTAGGCACTTACCCCTTTTCCTGGTCTTAAACCTCTGGCCTGTGAGCACTGGCTTCTGCTGCTTACCGGTATTCATACAAGTCCTAAAAGCAGCAACACAAACAGACAGGCAGTGATTGTCCAGTTGTAAATGCAGGTATATCGTGTCCACACAAAGAAACCTATTTTTTGTGTCTTTTGTGTGTCACACACCGCTCTCCAAAATCACTAAACACCAGTCATGTACAACCCTGTTTCTGAAAAAGTTGGGACGCTGGGTAAAAGGTAAATAAAAACAATGCAATGATTTGTCAAGCACATAAACCCATATTTAATTGAAAAGAGACCAAAGACGACATCAAATTTTGAAACTGAGAAATATTATTGTTTTATGAAATATATATGCTCAGTTTGAATTTGATGGCAGCAACATGTCTCAAAGAAGTTGGGACAGGATCAACAAAAAACTGGAAAAGATTGTGTAACACAAAAAAACCAAACACCTGTATTTTTATATTCAGGTATTTAATAAAGTATAAATCTTTTATAAAGTATAAAACCTGTATGTATGGTTATGAAACTATTTATAAAGTATATAACGTATACTTTATATACTTCCCACAACTAATCAGGTTACCATGGCAACAGATCAGTAACATGAGGGGTATAAAAAGAGTTCAGTGAGGCAGAGTCTCTCAGCAGTGAAGATGGGGAGAGGTTCACCACTCAAAGACTGTGTGGGAAAATAGTGCAACAATCTAAGAATAATGTTCCTCAACGTAAAACTACAAAGAATTAGTGGATTTCATCATCTACGGTTCATAATATCATTAAAAGATTCAGAGAATCTGGAGAAATCTCTGAACACAAGGAACAAGGCTGGAAACCAATATTGGATGGTGGTGATCTTCAGGCCTTCAGGCAGCACTGCATTAAAAACAGACTATTCTGGAGTGGAAATCACTGCATGGGCTCAGGAACACTTGTGAAAACCATCGTCTGTGAACACAGTTCATCGCTGCGTCCACAAATGAAGGTTAAAACTCTCCAAAGAGGAAACCAGATAGAAACATGATCAGAAACACCGCCGCCTTCTCTGGACCGAGATCATTGAAGATGGACTGAGATGAAGTGGAGAACTGTCCTGAGGTCTGATGGATCACAATCTGAGATTCTGTTTGGAAATCATGGACACTGCATCCTCCAGGTTAAAGAGGAGAGGGACCATCCAGCTTGTTATCAGCGCTCAGTTCAAAAGCCAGCATCTGTGATGGTACAGGGATCCATTAGTGCACATGACATGGGTACCTTGAACATCTGGAAGGAAGCATTAATGCTGAATGAGATATTCAGGTTTTGGAGCAACATATGCTGCCATCCAGACAACGTCTCTTTCAGGGAAGATTTTGTTTATTTCAGCAGAACAACGTCCAACCACATTCTGCACGTATTCCAACAGCATGGCTCTGTAGTAGAAGAGTCCGCTGATAAACTGAGGAGGTCAGTTTATCAGTCCAGATCTGTCAATCATTGAAAACATCTGGAGCATCAGGACATGAAAAATACAACCAAGGAGACCCTGAACTGTTGAGCAGCTGAAATCCTATATCAGGCAAGAATGGGACCACATTTCACTTTCAAAACTCCAGAAACTGGTCTCCTCAGTTCCCAAACGTTTACAGAGTCTTTTTAAAAGAAGGGGTGATGCTACACAGTGGTGAACATGATCCTATCACAACTTTTTAGAGACGTGTTGCTGCCTTCAATTTCAAAATGAGTATATATTTTTTGTTGTTTATGGTTTAAGCAATTACATGTGTTTACATGATTTACAAATCACTTCACTTTGTTTTTATTTACATTCTACACAGAGTCCCAACTTTTTTTGAAACAGGTTTGTCGTATTAATGCTGTGAGCAGTTTGTGAACCTCTGCACTAAAGTTTATATCAAACATATGAAAGGTTATCTGAGCACAGCAGGGGTCTGAGGCAATCAGAGCAGGAGGGTTCAGCTCTGCTGCAGCAGGCGGCGGGTGGATGTCTGAGTACGGGTGGAGGTTGATAGAGGATGTCCTGAGAGCGGCAGTGAACTCTGCTGGTGTGAACTCATGTTGAGTGAAGCCTTATTCATCACTCCACCTGATGAATGTGAGAGATTTCTCTGGGCTCCTGATTTTAACTTCAAAAAAGCAGCTTTGGAAATGTCATTTCTTTTGCTTCACAAATCATGTTTTAGTTTCAGACCTTTGAATTCAAGAGGGATGACAAAGAAATCTGAAGAGCAAATAAATAAGTGCCAATTTGGCATATTGATTATGATTTTGATAACGTAACTGATGTTCAGGGTAAAGAGAGAGTTACCAACTGAGCTACATGAGGACTAGTACATCCTGCTAACTGTGCAGACACTGTGTTGTACTACTGAACATCTGTATTAACGACCCAGTGGTGGTTTAAACAGATGATGACAGAGTACTGATGTGTGTCTGACGCTGAAACAAACCCCACGTAAAAGGGATTCAATTTAAACTGAAAATTTACATCTGAACCACTTTTGACAAAATAAATATACAAATTTTACCACCCAGAGGACTTTAAAGTGATCTCATTTATGATCCATGGTTAGTGAGGCCACCTCTCTGAGTGTTTCATCTGTCAGCTACATACAACCTCACCTTCAACACAAACTTAGTTCACATCCATGAAGAATAAAATCAGACTTCATGTTCAGTATATGTAAATGTAGTCCGAGTCTGAGTCAGATCTAACCATCAGCAAACTCTGCTGTCATCTTCAGTACATTCAGGATTTTTATGTGTACAGTGAAGATATGTTTCCAGTGGAAAATGAAGAGCAGTGTCCCTCTCCTGCACGCAGTCAGCGCAGCCTGAAGACTCGCCTCCTCCAGGTGAGACGTTCAGGTCACCACCTGTAGCTCCTCTGATCTGAAAACTGCACTCCTGTTTCCATTTAAAAACTAAGGAAGGACTGAACTAAAGAAATCGAGTGTTATAAAGTTGACATAACACCAAAATCCTGATGTGCTCAGCTCCCCCTCCGGAGTATTTCTAATAAGAAGATGAAATCCCATGCTTACCAGCAGTGATGTCCTCGCTGCCTGTGAGTGAGTTAGAGAGCACCGACTGCTGAGTGTCGTCTGTCTGCCAACCTTTCACTCTGCTCTAAATATAGTGGGCTCATCCCTGCAAAGTAAACCTGCTTCATAATCAGGCTGCACGGCTCGTATTACTCCGGAAGAGTCCAGCTCAGCGTGTCTTCACCACGTCACTCATTCACTCAGACTGTTTATATCTTTTTAAGAAGCACAACACACACGAGAGCCAGAAAAACAGTCAGTTCAATTTAATCAGAGTTCAATGTTACCGAATGGGTCACAGATTACAGCACCTTCTAATCTAGTCCCTGCTGTCTGTCTGTCTGTCGGTTGGTCTGTCTGTCTGTCTGCCTGTCTGTCTGCTGTCTGTCTGTCTGTCTGATGGTCTGTCTTCTGTCTGTCTGTCTGTCTGTCTGCCTGCCTGTCTGTCTGCTGTCTTCTGTCTGTCGGTCTGTCTGCCTGCCTGTCTATATGTCTGTTGGTCTGTCTGCTGTCGGTCTGTCTGTCTGAGTCTGTCTTTCTGTAGGTCTGTGTCTGTCTGTCTGTCTGTGTCTCTGAGTGTGTCTGTCTGTCTGTCTGTCTGCTGTCTGTCTGAGTCTGTCTGTCTTTCTGCTGTCTGTGTGTCTGTCTGTGTGTCTGTCTGCTGTCTGAGTCTGTCTATGCTGTCAGTCTGTCTGTCTGAGTCTGTCTTTCTGTCTACTGTCTTTCTGAGTCTGTTTGTCTGTCTGTTGTTTGTCTGCTGTGTGTCTGTCTGTCTGTCTGATTCTTTCTCTGAGTCTGTCTCTCTGAGTCTGTCTATCTGCTGTCTGACTGTCTGTCTGATTCTGTCTTTGAGTCTGTCTGTCTGTGTGTCTGTGTGTCTCTGTGTGCCTATATGTATGTGCCTAGACCATTGAGACCTGCTGCATCACTGAAACCTGCTGCATCACTGAAACCTGCTGCATTACTGAGACCTGCTGCATCACTGAGACCTGCTGCATCACTGAGTCCACTATGACCAGCTGCTACTTAGATTAAAAGGGAATTGAATTGTTTGTCCTGACTCTGTGATAAATTATATGTATTTAGGACTTTAAAGAAATCTTCATGTGTTCACATTTTGATAGAACACAAAGTTTTTGCCATGATAACAGACAATGCTTCATATCTGGATGTTGCTTCAAAGAAGCTCCAGATTGTATAAAATGGGTGTTCCACACACATGTTGAGCCTGACATGCAGATGATCTCTACAATCAGAACAGTTGACATTAGAGTCACACGTTCAGTCACACGTGACCACATGTGGAAGATGATCACAGTCTGCTGCTCCTCTGTGATGGAGCTGCATTCAGAATGATGGGAGAGACATGAAGTCAGAGGTGCAGATATCACCGTCCCGGGAGATGAACATGTCAGATGAGGATGAACACCTCACACAAATTGTTCCCACATACAGCTTATTCAGTTCCCCCAATCGCGTAGTTTCTGTTCTTTCTTTTCCAGATGTCCCGTCATGGAGCTGCATGTCTCTGCTCTGTGATTGTCGTCTCCACCAACAGTTCTTCTCTTGTATCTCTATTCTGTCCTTTTCTCTCTCTGCTCTCCTCTCACTCCAACCGGTCCAGGCAGATGTTCTCCACCTCTGATCCTGGTTCTGTCGGAGGTTTCTTCCTGTTCAGAGGGAGTTTTTCTTCCCTCTGTTGGAGGTTTTTCTCCCTTAAAGAGGAGTTTTTCCCTCCTAGTTTATGTGCTTATTCCGCTGCAAGGACTTTAATGTGTTAAGTGCCATGAAATAACCTATGTTGTGATTTGGCGCTATATAAATAAAATTGAATTGAATTGAATACAGCTCCTATAATGTTCCTGCTAGAATGAATCAAGTATTTATTTATCTAGAGTCAAATGTTTCAGTCAAACAACTTGAAGAACATACAGTACATCTTCTACTGCAGCCAGACAGAGGCTAGATGGATGAACACAGTGTAAAATCATAGAGAACATTTCAGTGATGAGTCCTTTAATATCCATGAACATAATGTAGTAACTCACACCTCAGCCATGTCCTCTCTCACATACAAGTGTGTGTGTGGGTGTAAGGTGGTGGTGGTGGTGGTGTGTGGGTGTGTGTGTGTGTAGGGGGGGTTTGGGGGTTATAAATAAATAACCTTTCCATTATCAAGTTGTGGAAAAGAAAAACAGGGAGTTAAAGTTGTGTGAAAGTCAATGTGTGTTTTAACGAATATGACCAGTAGAAGGAAGATGAGCCTCTGAGACGACGTCTGAGCTCTGATTTGATCTGTAAAAGATGGACGGGTCAGTGGTGTTGACAATCACTGAGACAGTCAGGATACGGCAGATTAATAACTGTGTTCAGCTTTAAGTCTTTGTCTGACACAAAGTCCAGAGGAACAACATGAACCACAACACTCAGTTGTTCCAGTGGGCTCAATGAAGACGACCAGGAGGACAAAGACACAACGCTTCTGGGAGGACGTCCTCTGGACACTAGATCAAACTGGATCCTTTTGTTAACTCCCATCAGCTCTGAGTTCACAGAGGAAAAGATGAAGTTCTCCAAGAACAGAACATAACATCGTACCTGTTGAGGAATATGGAGGAAGTTGGGTTCTGTTTCTATGGAACGTGGGGGAGGTTGGGTTCTGTTTCTGTGGAACGTGGAAGAAGTTGGGTTCTGTTTCTGTGGAACATGGAGGAGGTTGGGTTCTGTTTCTATGGAACATGGAGGAGGTTGGGTTCTGTTTCTGTGGAACGTGGAAGAAGTTGGGTTCTGTTTCTGTGGAACATGGAGGAGGTTGGGTTGAATTGCTGTAGAGTCAGGTGGGATCCGGGTGGTCTTACCTGTAGAGTCACCCGAGGCTTCGTCAGATTGGTTTCGGTGGAGACTCTTCTCTGGGTGGTCCGGCCGCGGGGGGAGTGCGCTCCGCAGCGGGCAGGACAGACCTCACTCAGTCCCTGCAGGGTGTTCACTCAGGGAGACATTCACAACAGGAGGGAGGGGGCGTGGTCAGAGCTGCACAATCACGTGTCATATTTATAAAGTGTAACAGTGACGTAAAAAGACCTTCAGAAGACTCCCTCTGATTCTGTACAGGTTTTATCCAGACTACAACAGGTGCCCCACCCCTCTGCGGATTAGTGGTATGGTCCTGCTGCGGCTCTACTCAGTGCTGTCCGCTGCAGCTGATCAGTCCACCTGGAGACGGAGCAGCACCGAGGAGCCTAGATCAGAACCAGCTGACCTCGGAGGATGGCTGCCCCGCAGAGAGGAGACCTTTCGGGCCCGGAGAGGAAGATCCTGCAGGTCATCGCTACAGGTAGGTCCGTTGAGCTGCTTCTGTCCTCCATCTGTCAGCTCTGAGGACAAACATCTTCTGTAGTTTACATCTCACAGCAGCAGGTCCGTTCAGACCCAACATCACATCACAGTGTGATAAATCAATATCTACCAGGAAGATCAAAGTGTTGACTGTACGTGAACAGTGTGTTAGCAGGAGAAGCTGTGGTTGGTTCAACAGTAAACAGGCCCACAGGGATCCAGACTGACTCCTTATCTTCATTCTGACAGTTTCAGTCTCAGCAGGTAGTGTTTGTTTGTGTTTACAGGAGACGTACAGGAAGCTGCTCAGCTGCTCAACAGCCAACAAGTACGAGTCAACTGTTTGGATGAGGTATGACGGACTGTTCACATGTTTTCATGGACATTTTACTGCAGACACACTGAAGTCTAGTTATGTATGGAGTAACTAAACTGCCCCCCACCCCACCCCACACACACTTTCTCCCAGCAGTGATGTCACTGTAACATATGCTGTCCATTGTGATGGACATATGGAGACGACTGCTGAGAGGACACAGCCCTCCAAGCTGTGTCATAATAGAATCACTTCACGTATCTGACAGGCTGTCTGTCAGAGTCAGGTGTCACCTCATCACTGTCACCTCCAGCAACACACACATCGACACACACATCATGTGATCAGCAAACAGGGTCTAAAGGTTTCTGCTGTCGTTCATAAAGTGTCTGCAGGCCGAATTACAGTCTAAACAAACAGTCAGTGACAGTTATTGATGAGAGGAAACATACAGGAGAACACTAGTACACACACAGAACGCACACAGAACGCACACAGAACGCACTCTGAACACAATCACAATCTGATTCATCACCAAGTTTGTACACACCTGCAGTTTGTCCTGGTTTTGTGGAGTCACACAATCACAAAAAAAACAAATACAACAATATGTACTAATGCAAATGTACACGGTGTAAACAGGAAGTGTCCTGGAGGGACGGCAGGTCTTGGAGGTACTGCAGGTTTCAGGTCCTGGAGGTTCTCGAGGGACGGCAAGTTTCAGGTCCTGGAGGGACATCAGGTTGCAGCCAATCGGCGTCTCAGCAGAGAGGACGATGCACTGCAGTCTGTCCTGGTCCTGATCAGTGACAGCAGAGTAGCAGACGCTGGGGGGGGAGGTGGAGGTGGACTCAGTGATGACGGTGGAGAAGTGCACCATCATTGAAGGCAGGTTGAAGTTATTTCTCTGTGGAGCCTTCTTGGTGAGGATGATGATGTTCTGCTGGATGATGAAGGAGCAGGATGCAGCAGGACTCCACAGGGTTAGCTGGTAGTCACTCATGGTGATGGAGGAGGTGGAGCTGGGGTCTGTCTGAGGTCCACCTCCACCTCCACCGTCTTCAGCTCCATCACATGGTCTGTCTCCCTCCTAGAAGACTCCTCCCCCTCAGAGATGAGCTCAGTGAGGGTGGAGTCGCTGCGGACTTCAGACTGACGACTTCGTGGAGCAACAGCTCTTTACAATTCAGTAGAGGTCAAGGATGCCACCTGCAGAAGAACTGGTTCTGATGATGTGTGTTCCCAGCTCCACCTGCTGCTTTCTGTCAGACATTTGGTCAGTGATCCACCAGCAGGTGGAGTCATGTGCAGCTGGGAGAGCTTGTCCTGCAGCAGAGCCCAGCTGAAGTCCACAAACAGGATCTGATAGGTCCCTGCAGAGTCCAGGTTCTGGAGGAAGAGGTGGAGGACCTGTTGGATCTGTAGGGTCCTCATCTGGTCTGTAATGAACCTGAGGTGGGATAGCACAAAGCGCTCAAATGTTCTTTGTGTGTGTGTGTGTGTGTGTGTGTGTGTGTGTGTGTGTGTGTGTGTGTGTGTGTGTGTGTGTGTGTGTGTGTGTGTATGTGTGTGTGTGTGTGTGTGCACGCGCGCGTGTGCATGTGCGATACATGAAATGTATCACCTCCTGAGGGTGGAGATGATGATTCTGCTCTCATCATGTTCCTCTCGTCCTCCTGTGTGATCAGCGTCCGGTCATGTTGTCCTCTGCTCCTCCAGAACGGCATGACTCCTCTGATGCATGCAGCCTATAAGGGCCGCGCAGACATGTGTCGTCTGCTGCTGCAGCACGGGGCCGACGTCAACTGCAACCAGCACGAGTATGGATACACTGCCCTCATGTTTGCTGGCCTGTCAGGTACACCTGTGTGTCACTTTTTATTGATGGTATCTGGTCTAACAGACAGATTTACTGGAAGTCATGGCTGGTTTCTAACTATCGGATCTGTGTTTGTCCTCCAGGGAAGACGGACATCACCTCCATGATGCTGGATGCAGGAGCGGAGACTGACCTGGTGAACTCTGTGGGGCGCACTGCTGCTCAGATGGCAGCGTTTGTAGGTGAGAAAGACTTCACTGGGTTTAGTCTGCTACTGAGAGTCTACTGAGAGTCTATTGTATGAAATATTTACCATATGTATGACCCATGTTTATCACATGTATGATGAATGTTTATCACATGTTTGACACATGTTGTCACATGTTTATCACATGTTTATCACATGTTGCAATACATGATAAAATGGAAAATATGTGGAATTGTTTACGTGGTAATCTACACAGACTTCACACATTACACCAGGAAAAGGTTCCAAAACTACAATATACATGTTTCCCATGTGAACAATCACGTGTCATGTGGTCACTTGTGATCACAGTGTTAGCAGATGTGAAGTTCCTGTGTTTTTTCTCTGAGGATATACTCTCTTAATGGGTGAACTCTCCTTCCAGGCCAGCATGACTGTGTGACGGTGATCAACAACTTCTTCTCGCGGGCGAAGCTGGACTACTACACAATCCCACGGGGCTTGGAGAGGGAACCCAAGCTGCCTCCCCGGCTGGCAGGACCCCTACACAAGATCATCATGACCACCAACCTCAACCCGGTCAAGGTGAGGCCTACTAGGAGCTGAAACAGTCATATCAGGTGGTGAACTCATGGTGTTGTTATAAATGTAAAACCTTGGAAAAAGTCTCCAGCACTCTGGATTGTTTTCTTGTTCTCAGTCATAAGAAGTTAATTTATCGGGCTGCTCCACAGAAAAGGCTCATTAAACATGAGTAAAACATGGATCAGCCTCGAGTAAGTTTACAGGTGTCTGCTGAATACATTTCCTGCCATTAAATGTTGATGTTTCTTTTATTCAATAGTCATGGGGTCCCTAACTCATCATGGATCATTATCTGTGGACCGTCAGTGTTCATAACACATCCTTTAGAAGAGTTGAAGCAGATCGATGGACTGATTATTTTATTTACAAATGCAAACCAGTTGAGACATCAAAGTTCACGCAATCCATTCTGGAGGGACCTCAAATATCTGTTCAAAAGTTAATTCTAATTATTCTCAGTGTTTTTTATTTTCCGAAAAGTGATTTAATTCATCAGAGTGTACAGACTCCGCCTGGTGATGCTCTGACTGTTCTGCTACCGGGAGGTTTGTATTTTTGTTTTTGTGGAAGTTCCTGCAGCTCCTGCATCTGTTGCCCTAAAACATTTGCACAGATATCTGTGGTGCCCAGAAGATGAAACACTTTGGCTTTGGTGACCTTTGACCTCTCTTCTTGAACCATCATAAGAAGTTGTGGTTTTGAGAGAAATGCTTCATCAGGGAATGCGTGTCAATAAAGTCCTTAGCATGCTAACAGCATCACTGTAAAAACTGCATGCAGAGCATCACAGAGCTGCTGCAGCTGCAGACTCCTAGCTCTATTTTAGGGTCGGTTGTTGGTCCTGAATGTTTCTTCATTGTTTGTTCATATGTGTTTATGATGCCCTGTCTGATGTGTTCTACAATGTATTAAACAAATCTTAGTGGTACCGGCAGACGAAGATGACGAAATGACGAGATCACGGCTCTCTGTTCCTCTGTCAGGGATTAACGTCCCGCTTCTTTTACTGTCTGCCTCCTTGTCAGTAATGAAAAGTTCCCATGAATATATCCAGAACACACTCTCCCCTCCCTGCCTCACTAACACTAATACTCACCACAGCTCCGTCCAGACAGTGTTTGACTAACCAACTGTCCATCTGCCAGATAGTGATGCTGGTGATGGAGGACCCTGCGTTGGTGAACTTGGCCGCTCTGGAGAAGTGTTACCAGGTGATGGATCTGCTGTGTGAGCAGTGTGTGAAGCAGCAAGAAATGAACGAGGTCCTGGCCATGAAAATGCACTACATCAGCTGTGTGCTGCAGAAATGCCTGGCCTTCCTCCAGAAACGTGATGACACACTGGACACACTTGTCAAGAGGTGAGGCTTCTGGCTGGACTGAGTGTCCTAAGTTCTATCGGATTTCTTCCCTGAAGTTAAGTTGGATGATTAGACGCCACATGGTGGTGCAGTGGTTAGAAGGTTCTGTGTTAGCCTCGGCTGGACTCTGTACAGTTTATATGTTCTCCCTGTGCCTGTGAGAGTTTTCTCCAGCTGCCTCCAACTGTCCAAACATTGATTGATTGGTATGAATGAGAGCAATAGTCTGTCAGTATGTCTGTTGGTCCTTTGATGAACTAATGACAAACCTGCCTTCATTCAAAGTCCAGCCCCTGGATAGATGGATGGGTGGGTGGATGGATGGATGGATGGATGGATGGATGGATGGATGGATGGATGGATGGATGGATGGATGGATGGATGGATGGATGGATGGATGGATGGATGGATGGAGGGATGGATGTAAATGGATGGATGGATGCTGGATGGATGATTGATGAATGGATGGATGTAAATGGATGGATGTAGATGGATGGATGATTGGTGGATGGATGGATGTATATGAATATAGATGTAAAGATGGGTGGAGGGATGGATGGATGCATGATGGATAAATTGATGATGGATGTAGGTGGATGGATGGATGTAGATGGATGGCTAGATGGATGGATGAATGCTGGATGGATGGATGCTAAATGGATGGATGATGGGTGCTGGATGGACGGATGGATGCTGGATGGATGGATGGACACTAAATGGATGGATGATGGATGCTGGATGGATGATTAATGGATGGATGATGTAAATGGATGGATGTAGATGCTGAATGGATGTATGTAAATGGGTGTATGTAGATGGATGGATGTCAATGGATGTAAATGGACGGATGGATAATGGATGGATGGATGGATGGATGTAGATGGATATAGATGTAAGGATGGGTGGAGGGAGGGATGGATGGATGGATGATGGATAAATTGATGATGGATATAGATGGATGGATGATGGATGATTGATGGATGATGGATAAATTGATGATGGATGGATGGATGAATATAGGTGGATGATGGATGTAGGTGGAGCCCCAGTGATCAGTCTGGCTCCGCCCCCTGACACCATGATATTGCCATCAGTTCTATAGGAGTCCCACCAGGTTCATCATGTTGTGTTTAATGACCCACAGAGAGTGTAGTTAAAGTCTGTGTTAAAATAACACTCCTGACCTTGTTGTGTTGTCTCCAACCTGCGGGGGGCTCTAGCCTGTTGAGGGGGAGAGACAGCGACGGCTTCCCTCAGTACCAGGAGAAGTTCATCCGGGACTGCATCAGGAAGTTTCCTTACTGCGAGGCCACGCTCCTGCAGCAGCTGGTGAGGAGCATTGCACCGGTAGAGATCGTAAGTGAAGAAGATCGTTACAGCGTAGAAATAATGTTCAGGAGGAAGAGTGATGGAGCCGTCAGTGGTACTGATAATAGACGTGTCACACATCATTAATTCTCAATTACGATGACAGAACTTGAACACACCCTTGCATCTTGTTTCCAGGGCAACAACCCCACAGCGTTCTCCGTGCTGATGCAGGCCCTCACCGGTCAGATGACGTTCGTGGATGCTGACTACTGTGCTACCTGTGGGGAGAGGGGGGCAGATAAGAGGTGCTCCCTGTGTAAAGCGGTAAGTGTGATGAATGTGAACATCTGTAACGTTATTCATCAGAGTTCTTCTGGGTGATCTGACTCAGATCTTTGCCCTGTCCTGAAGGTGATGTACTGCAGCTTGACGTGCCAGAAGCTCCACTGGTTCACCCATAAAAAGATGTGCAGGGTTCTGCAGGAGCAGGACGCCGAGCTGGAGAGGGACACGCCGCGGCTGAAGGAACTCAAAGGTGCTCATCTTCCTCTGTGCTCTGGCACAACGCAGCAGAACCTCTGAGCACTCTGTGATGATCTTTACTGATTCACTGATCATGAGTGGGATTGATTAAACACACAGGTCCAGTACTCTCTGATGCACTCTTGTCCATCATGCAGTAACACCATGAAGGCGTCTGTTCAGCCAGATGAAACCTCAGATTATTTTGCACCCTAAAGATTCTTCTTCAGTGTCCTTCAGAGAGCTGCTGCTGTTTTTAAGACGAAGGTTGCTGGAACAGTTACTCATGATACAACCCCGTTCCCAAAACAGTTGGGACGCTGTGTAAAATGTAAATAAAAACAGAATGTAATGATTTGCAAATCATGGAAACAAATATTTAATTGAAAATAAACCAAGACAACATTTCAAATGTTGAAACTGAGAGATGTTATTGTTTTATGAAAAATATTTTCTTATTTTTAATTTGATGGCAGCAACACCTCTCAAAAAAGTTGGGACAGGGTCAACAAAAGACTGGAAAAGTTGTGTAAAGATTAAAAAAAACACATGATCAACAACTAATCAGGTTACCATGGCAACAGATCAGTAACATGATTGAGTATAAAAATATAATTTCAGAGAGGCAGAGTCTCTCATCAGTGAAGATGGGGAGAGGTTCACCACTCTGTGAAACACTGTGTGGGAAAATAGTTCAACAATCTAAGAATAATGTTCCTCAACGTAAAACTACAAAGAATTAGTGGATCTCATCATCTATGGTTCATAATATCATTAAAAGATTGAGAGAATCTGGAGAAATCTCTGAACACAAGGGACAAGGCTGGAAACCAATATTGGATGGTGGTGATCTTCGGGCCCTCAGGCTGCACTGCATTAAAAACACACTATTCTGGAGTGGAAATCACTGCATGGGCTCAGGAACACTTGTGAAAACCATCGTCTGTGAACACAGTTCATCGCTGCGTCCACAAATGAAGGTTAAAACTCTCCAAAGAAGAAACCAGATAGAAACATGATCAGAAACACCGCCGCCTTCTCTGGACCGAGATCATTGAAGATGGACTGAGGTGAAGTGGAGAACTGTCCTGAGGTCTGATGGATCACAATCTGAGATTCTTTTAGGAAATCATGGACGCTGCATCCTCCAGGTTAAAGAGGAGAGGGACCATCCAGCTTGTTATCAGTGCTCAGTTCAAAATAATGTGCAAAACATTGCATTCTGTTTTTATTTACATTTTACATAGCGTCCCAACTTTTTTGAAACACAGTTGTATTTAGGTTTACATTACTGGTGACACCAGTAAAGCTCGGACCATGCTCAGTCTTGTCTCCTCACAGCTGAGGGCCACAAAGAGGGGGAGTGGAAGGGAGTGTATGCAGAGACCTGCACTGATTGTAGATTGAAGTTTAATTGTGCACGTTGAGGTACTGTGTGTTGAGTCGGATCATGTTCCTGGAAAGATGCTGGCTGAGCTGCTGCAAACGCTGCTTATTTTAAAACCTGCAGGTCAGCGTAGTTTCTAACTTGCTTCTTAACTGTTCAGCTTCTAGTTCTTAAATATCACCGTTTTAGTCAGAGACAGTTGAACTCAGCCTGAGTTCGTGCCCAAACAGCAGCAGATGGTGAAGTGGGTTGTTCCACTGTTTCACCTGCAGAGCTGCGACAGGTGAGCCCTCTGTGATGCTCTGCCGCTCCAACCTCTCTGTCTCTGCTCCCTGTTAGATGATGAGAGCGACCTGGTGATGGAGACAGCCAACTTCCTGCAGGAGCTGTGTCTGCGGGCGGAGGAGAAGGTGGCTGCTGCTGGAGGCTGCCCTGCAGAGCTGCTTGCTCGTCCCTCCAGCTCTGTGGACGGACTGCCCTGCTCCCAGGACTGAGGCGCAACAACTAGCCCGGGTCCTGAACCATGCTGAGTCAGCTCTTTCTGTGAACATTCAAACACTCACACATAGAGAGGCTCAAAAACCACATTAGCAGGATGCTTACTGTTTATAGATTTATATAATTCACACACGCACTTTTAGATGATCAATAATATAAAGGATAGAGGATGACTGTAAATATAAAGCCAGTATCTCCGACATCAGACCTCCAGCCTCTGACCTCTGTGGCTCTGTAAATGAAGGGAACACCTGACTGAACCTGTGAGCTGCAGAATGATCCTCCATCTCGCTGAAGGTCACAGTTCCTCTGCTGGGGAGGAGGAGGAGCGATTCTGCAGCTCACAGGTAGATTCTGTCAGATCAGTCTGACCTGAAATGAGCTCAGGGCCGCAGCATCAGTGAAGTATCAGGTGTAAATCTCTTTATCTTGTTATTCTGTGTTAGCAGCTTGTGAATGGCAGATTATTTAGTTGTTATTCTTACACTCCTGAATATTTCCTGGAGGGACAGACTCTAGTTTTAGTGGGTTGGTTCAATCAGTTTTAAGAAAACACACGTTTCATCTGCGTGTAGAATCAGATGCAGCTCTGAGTCTCATAGTTAAATAACAGCTGACTGTGTCCTGAATGTAAATGTCCTGGTGTCAGCATTTAACCAGGTAAACCTCACAGAGTGGACAGTGTTTGATGCAGTGATGTGTACCTCATCATGTGTTTCTGAGCTCTAATAAAATGGAGTTATTTAAAACACTGTCTGCCTTCATCAAATGAATAAAGTCTGCCTTCATCCGAAGGACTGTGTGAAGTTATTTACACAAATATAATGAAGTGTATACCAGGTTTAACGTGTTTAAAGTCCTAACAATGACCTCTCAGAGCGACACTGTCCAACTGAGAGAAGTGTGTATCAGAAGCTGTCTGCAGGTGTGATGCTGTATTTACCACATAGACCCAGTGCGAACAGACTGGCTCTACTCCAGGTGAGCTGGTGGAGCTGCTGAACACACTGACAGCACAGGTGACGCTGTTAAAGTAGAAATCAGGGGCTTCTTGTATTTTCTTTGTTTACACTCATTTTCTTACCTTTGTGTTCTTTAATGTTCTGATGTGTGCACTTTCGATCTTCACTGTAGAAAATAGTAAAAAAATAAATAAAGAGAACACAGTGATTCCATACTGTTCACTGGTTCTCTAAAGGGTTCCAGTTCCCCTCCTAAGCCCTGTTTGTAACATTACACCAGTTCCACCACTAGATGGCAGCGTGTTCCTTCTCTGATCCTCAGGTGAAAAGTACTTACATCAACACTGATGGACAAATCTGTGTCCAACAAAACCCTTCTGACAGCAGGAACTGTGTTTGTCAGGCTCTCTGATCCATGTAACACTTCACTGATCTTCATGTTATTCATCTGGATAAAATGTTAAACCTGCTCTGAGAAAAATAAATGGTTTCTGATATATTATAGAGTTCCTGCTGCAGTATGAAGAGTGTTATCAGGCCTGAGGACGGTTTCTGTTTCTGAACTAAATGAAGACTCATCTCTGTGCAGTTTGTGTCTCCTGTGATGTTGTGCAGGAACCAGCTGATGGCAGGACTTTAAAGTTATTTAAGAGTTTTTTTTCTGGGCTCCATCCAGCCAAAGCTGCGTGGATGATCTCACCATCATGATGTATGTGCATGTCCATTATCCAAATCATGCAGTACCAGACAAAGCCTCCTCCTCACCTTCATCCTGCCGACGCTGTGCCCCTAAGACCCAAAGTGTCTGCTTACAACCCTTTCCCAGAGCTCAGTGACAATGACTTTACTCCAACTGTCCCGCTCTCCCCTTTGATACCACTGAAAATCAATCCACTTCAAACTGTCCAGCTCATGCCATCATTGTTACACAGAGGACTGTTTCTTCCCTTTCGCTCTCTAAGTGATCTCCAGTTACCCCAAAAAGCTGTTTGTGTTTGTGGAGGTGTGACGAGGAGACATGGACAGAAAAAAAACCCCTGCTGGCTTCAAACACTCTCAAAGTCATTTGATCAGAAACAACATTTGACAATTTTTGTTTCTCAGAAACTGGAAATTTGAGATCAATCTTTTATGCTTTTCTACAGAATGTGACAAACGGAGGAGAAGAAGAGGGGAGAGGAGAGGAGGAGGTTCCTGTTGGGTTCCTCTCTGATGAACTGTTGGGTTCCTCTTTGTTGAACTGTTGGGTTCCTCTGTTGAACGTTGGGTTCCTCTCTGTTGAACTGTTGGGTTCCTCTCTGATGAACTGTTGGGTTCTTTTCTGTTGAACTGTTGGGTTCCTCTCTGTTTAACTGATAGGTTCCTCTCTTTTGAACTGTTGGGTTCCTCTCTGATGAACTGCTGGGTTCCTCTCTGATGACCAGTTCGGTTCCTTTCTGATGAACTGTTGGGTTCCTCTCTGTTTAACTGATGGGTTCCTCTCTTTTGAATTGTTGGGTTCCTCTCTGATGAACTGCTGGGTTCCTCTCTGATGAACTGCTGGGTTCCTCTCTGATGAACTGTTGGATTCCTCTTTGTTGAACTGATGGGTTCCTCTCTGATTAACTGTTGGGTTTCTCTCTGATGACCAGTTGGGTTCCTCTCTGATGAACTGTTGGGTTCCTCTCTGTTGAACTGTTGGGTTCCTCTCTGATGAACTGTTGGGTTCCTCTGATTAACTGATGGGTTCCTCTCTTTTGAACTGTTGGGTTCCTCTCTGATGAACTGCTGGGTTCCTCTCTGATGAACTGTTGGATTCCTCTTTGTTGAACTGTTGGGTTCCTCTCTGATGACCAGTTGGGTTCCTCTCTGATGAACTGTTGGGTTCATTTCTGATGAACTGTTGGGTTCCTCTCTGATGAACTGTTGGGTTCCTCTCTGTTGAACGTTGGGTTCCTCTCTGATGACCAGTTGGGTTCCTCTCTGATGAACTGTTGGGTTCCTCTCTGTTCAACGTTGGGTTCCTCTCTGATGAACTGTTGGGTTCCTCTCTGTTGAACGTTGGGTTCCTCTCTGATGACCAGTTGGGTTCCTCTCTGTTCAACGTTGGGTTCCTCTCTGATGAACTGTTGGGTTCCTCTCTGTTGAACGTTGGGTTCCTCTCTGATGACCAGTTGGGTTCCTCTCTGATGAACTGTTGGGTTCCTCTCTGTTCAACGTTGGGTTCCTCTCTGATGACCAGTTGGGTTCCTCTCTGATGAACTGTTGGGTTCTTCTCTGATGAACTGTTGGGGTCCTCTGTTGAACGTTAGTTTCAGTGTAGTTACTTTACTGTTGGTTCTCCTTTTATTAGCTGATTTGTTTTTGCGGGTCTCTTAGACGAGGTTATGCTTTAAGATTCCCTCCTTCATTCAACAGAATGACTTCTCTTACAGAGACTTGGTGCATTATCTGTGTTTTTAGCTGTAACCTGAGAGCATGTTGGTAATTCAGTTTTCTGAAGGGATGAGATCATCAACAAATCAACAAGGCTATCAAATGTAAAGTCACCTAATACCAGATGAGGAAGAAGCAGCGCGGCCTTTATGTTCTCTGTCTGCAGGGGTTGTGTGTGTCACAGTGAGACAGCCTGCTGGACAGGAAACCCTGCAATCCTAATGTGTGCAGTGATGAGCCGTCTCAGAGGCATCATCCCCAGGTCACTCTGCTGAAGCACCTCCTAAAGATCAGGGATGTCATGGTGAAGAAAAGTTTGTGTTGTAACGTGTCTACATGTCTACAGAGCTCACTACTGCTGTATGAAGAAAAATCAAGCTTCTATATGTGGCACCATCCAGACACAAGGCAGCTAACAGTGCTTTACAGAAACAAATCAACCGGACATTAAGAACAAATTAAAGTATCGACCAACAAGGCAGGTCAAAGTGCTTTAGAGTCATATATGGAGTCATGTTTAATTTACAGAAAGACCTCAGCAAAATATAATGTTTTCACTCTTCTGAGTGTTGATGTCCTTTTTCAAGATGTAGATCGTCGTTGAGGTTGATGAGGGGGTGGGGCTCTTAGATGCCGGGTTGAGCAGTAGCCCCACCCCCTGCTGAGGTGGGGGATCTGAAGATGATAGCTGGAGTCGGGGGTATGTGTGAGGACTGTCCTGTTGTCTTTCAAATCAACAGAAGAACTCATTTACATGTATTTATCATTATATTTAATATTCAAGATAATTTCAGTGCATCGCATACTTACATTACATAGATTTCGACCATTATCACCAGACACCTGACCTGAGGACGGTCCCGCTGGAGTCGGCCATGCTCCAGGGTGCAGAGCCCCTGTCTTCACCCAAGTTGCTAAGTGGCTTTAGTTGAAGGAGATTTAATTTGGAGTTTTGTAAAAGGCCAGACAGTAGCTTAGAGACATTTTGATCAGCTGATTATGTTTTTTATTTATGTTTTTTATTGTTATAACAATTTGGTTGAGTTTAGGCGCAAGGGGCCAGATGGTTGAGGTTAGGGGAAGTGAGCAGAGGACATTACAAAGGCTGAAGGTTGAGGTTAGGCACTTAGTTGTAATGGTCAAGGTGAGGGTAAGGGGCTAAGGAAATGCAATACGTCAATGAGTGTTCTCACAGGTATAGAGACATGCATGTGTGTGTGTGTGTGTGTCAGAGAGAGAAAGCCAGCGTCTTTGTGTGGCCAGGGTTTTCTGAGTGTTGTGGCTCTGAGGGCATCCTCCACCAACATCCTGCCTGAAAGAGAAGCAGGTGTGTCTGCAGCAGGGAGATTAGACTCTCTTTGACTGTTTGAGGCTATTGACTGCAGAACACGCAGACATTCAGCAGCTTTCACAGCTTCAGGCCGAAATAAGAACCATACAAAGGTTGATGTTGTTGAGTGGGACGCTCAACAACATCAACCTTTGTATGATTCTTATTTCGATCTTTTTACATAGCATGTTTGCAGAAGATGAATTTGTGCAACGTTTGATGTGGCCCCCGCCCTCTGTTTGATGTATAGAATACAGAATCATAATATAGGAAAGAGGAAGATTAACTCTTACGGTAGAGAGGCTTTATCAGCTATAGTGAGTGTGTGAGCCAGCAGTGGCACGGTGTTGTCACACGATTAATTGCTGCTTGTTCTGGTCTGGACTGTTAGCACACAGCTTCCTGACACCTCTTTGTGAAACTGCTTCCAGACTTTGAAGAGGCAGCGGTGTGAGTGACTGGATTGTAATCCTTCCATTCAGCCATGTGTGAACTCCGCAGGTCTAAATGTTCTTGTTGTAGTCACAGAATGATGGCGCTCTAAATGATGGAGGATGGCAGGATGTGGTCTGTTCACAGAAAGTTTTGTAATGCTGGGGGGCATCCAAACACATGGAGTTATACCTTAAAGCTTTTCGGGGATGTTTCAGATCTCTGACTGAATAATAATTCTCATGTTGACTCAGTAAACAGCAAGTTAAAGCTGCTGGAGAAACCTGGTTCACAGTTCAGTGCTTTGTTTTGAGGCAGAGTGTCACTCATTCATTTATTCCCACACCGTCCCAGCGCCTGGCTGAAGACACACTGAGCTCCATTACACTGCATTAAACACCACTTCTCCTCCAGATGTGGACGGATGGTAGAACACTTTGAACTGTAACGACTACTTACAGTGCATCTGGAAAGTATTCACAGCGCTTCACTTTTTCCACATTTTGTTATGTTACAGCCTTTTTCCAAAATGGATTAAATTATTTTTTTCTCTCAAAATTCTACACACAATACCCCATAATGATAAAGTGAAAAACATTTGTTTGAAATTTTTGCAAATCTATTAAAAATAAAAAACGAAAAAAATCACATGTACATAAGTATTCACAGCCTTTGCCATGACACTCAAAATTGAGCTAAGGTGCATCCTGTTTCCACTGATCATCCTTGAGATGTTTCTACATCTTGATTGGAGTCCACCTGGTAAATTAATTTGATTGGACATGATTTGGAAAGACACACACCGTCTATATAAGGTCCCACAGTTGACAGAGCATGTCAGAGCACAAACCAAGACATGAAGTCCAAGGAATTGTCTGTAGACCTCCGAGACAGGATTGTATCGAGGCACAGATCTGGGGAAGGGTACAGAAAAATGTCTGCAGCATTGAAGGTCCCAATGAGCACAGCAGCCTCCATCATCTGTAAATGGAAGAAGTTTGAACCACCAGGACTCTTCCTAGAGTTGGCCGCCCGGCCAAACTGAGCGATCGGGGGAGAAGGGCCTTAGTCAGGGAGGTGACCAAGAACCCGATGGTCACTCTGACAGAGCTCCAACGTTGCTCTGTGAAGAGAGGAGAACCTTCCAGAAGGACAACCATCTCTGCAGCACTCCACCAAGCAGGCCTGTATGGTAGAGTGGACAGACGGAAGACACTCCTCAGTATAAGGCTCATGACAGCCCACCTGGAGTTTACCAAAAGGCACCTGAAGGACTGTCAGACCACGAGAAACTAAATTCTCTGGTCTGATGAAACAAAGATTGAACTCTTTGGCCTGAATGCCAAGCGTCATGTCCGAAGGAAACCAGGCACCGCTCATCACCTGGCCAATACCATCTCTACGGTGAAGCATGGTGGTGGCAGCATCATGCTGTGGGGATGTTTTTCAGTGTCAGCAACTGGGAGACTAGTCAGGATGGAGGGAAAGATGAATGCAGCAATGTACAGAGACATCCTTGATGAAAACCTTCTCCAGAGCACTCTGGACCTCAGACTGGGGCGAAGGTTCGTCTTCCAACAGGACAACGACCCGAAGCACACAGCCAAGATAACAAAGGAGTGTCTTCGGGACAACTCTGTGAATGTCTTTGAGAGGCCCAGGCAGAGCCCAGACTTGAACATCTCTGGAGAGATCTAAAAATGTCTGAGCACCGACGCTCCCCATCCAACCTGATGGAGCTTGAGAGGTCCTGCAAAGAAGAACGGGAGAAACTGCCCAAGAATAGGTGTGCCAAGCTTATAGCATCATACTCAAAAAGACTTGAGGCTGTAATTTCTGCCAAAGGTGCTTCAACAAAGTATTGAGCAAAGGCTGTGAATACTTATGTACGTGTTATATTTACGTTCTATATTTTTAATAGATTTGCAAAAATGTTTAACTTTTATCACGTTATCATTATGGGGTATTGTGTGTTGAATTTTTAGGAAAAAAATGTATTTAATCCATTTTGGAATAAGGCTGTAATATAACAAAATGTGGAATAAGTGAAGCGCTGTGAATACTTTCCGGATGCACTGTAGGTAGGTAGGACTTTATTAATCCTACAGTGGGGAAATTTAGTCGTCACAGCAGCATAGAAACACAGTTAGGAAAAAAGGTGTACACAATAAGATAGATAAAAATGAAAATAATTTTTTAGAAAAAGTAAAAGTAAGAAAAAGAAGAAAAAGTAAGACCAATACAAAAAATACACACAACACACACAAACTATATATACACATTTTTTTTTTATTAATACAACAAGGGATGAAAACAAATTGTCAGGTGTTATGACATAGTGTTACATTATGATAGGCTGGTGTTATAAATCATTTGAGAGTATGACGCTTAGTCTCTCACACCCAAACTGTAAAGCAGACAAACGGATTCTATTTGTTGTTGTTTATCTCCCACCTGGTCCTTATTCAGAGTTTCTAACTGAATTCTCTGACTTTTTTTTTTTTATCAGATTTAGTGCTGAGTTCAGATAAAGTGATGATAGTGGGAGACTTTAACATTCATGTTGACGTGGACAACGACAGCCTCAGTTCTACTTTCAGCTCATTATTAGATTCTATAGGCTTTTCTCAGAATGTAAATAAACCCCGTCACCGTGGTAACCACACCCTCCATCTGGTTCTGTCGTATGGCATGGAAACTGAAAATTGAATTGTATTTCCTCAAAACCCTGCTTTGTCGGACCACTTCTTATTAACATCTGAAGTTACAATAATGGACTACACAGCATGTGGGAATAAATCCCACTACAGTAGATGTCTGTCAGATGATGCCGTGGCCAAGTTTAAGGAAGCAGTTACATGCTTATCCTCTTTGATGCCGTGTGTTAAAGCAGTGGAAGACATCTACGTTGATCTTAGTCCCACACAAGTGGATCATCTGGTAGAAAACACTGCAGTATCTCTGCTACAACTCTAGATGATGTCGCCCCTCTGAAGAAGAGACTAATGAACCAGAGGAAGTTGTCTCCATGGTACAACTCAGAATTACGCTCTGCTAGGCAAGCGACTAGAAAGATGGAAAGGAAATGGAGTTCCACTAATTTAGAAGAATTTCACCTGGCCTGGAAGGAGAGTCTAATATTATATAAGAAAGCTCTTCGTAAGGCCAGAACTTTATATTATTCATCATTAATAGAGGACAACAAGAACAACCCCAGGTTTCTTTTCATCACTGTAGCAGGCTGACAAAGAGTCCCAGTTCTGTTGAGCCCTCTATTCCTTCAGCTCTCAGCAGTAATGACTTCATTAACTTCTTTACTTGTAAAATTCTTACTATCAGGGAGAGAATCGGGCCGACCCTTCCTGACACCATCACTGATGTGATGTTAAGCACAGCAGCCCTGAAAGCAACTGTAGGACCAGATGTAAACTTGGAACATTTCTCTCCTGTTGAGCTCTCTGAGTTAACTAGAATTATTTCTTCATCTGGATCCTCTAGCTGTCTGTTAGATCTCATCCCAACTAAACTTTTTAAGGAAGTCTTCCCTTTAATTAATACTTCCATATTAGATCAGACCAACCTATCTATTGAAACCGGTTATGTACCGCAGGCTTTTAAAGTGGCTGTAATTAAACCTTTACTTAAAAAGCCGACTCTTGATCAGCTGTTTTAGGAAACTAAAGACCAATTTCCAACCTGACATTTATTTCTAAAATCCTTGAAAAAGTTGTTGCAAATCAACATTTTGATCATTTACAAAGGAATGATCTGTTTGAAGATTTTCAGTCAGGCTTTAGAGTTCATCATAGCACAGAAACAGCTCTGGTGAAAGTTACTAACAACCTTTTATTAGCCTCAGATAATGGACTCATCTCTGTACTTGTTCTTCTGGATCTCAGTGCTGCTTTTGATACGATTGATCATACGATCTTATTACAGAGATTAGAAGACGTTACGAGGATTAAAGGAACTGCATTAGATTGGTTCAAATCCTACTTATCAGATAGATTCCAGTTTGTTCATGTCAACAATGAATCTTCCAGACAAACAAGAGTTAGTTATGGAGTTCCACAAGGCTCAGTGTTAGGCCCAATACTTTTTACTTTGTACATGCTTCCATTAGGAGATGTCATCAGGAAGCACTGCATAAACTTCCATTGTTATGCAGATGACACTCAGCTATATCTTTCTATAAAACCAGATGAAACGAATCAGTTCGTAAAACTTGAAGTCTGTCTAAAAGACATAAAGGCCTGGATGACCAAAAACTTCCTGCTTCTAAATTCAGACAAAACAGAAGTTATTGTACTTGGTCCTAAACACCTCAGAAACTCTTTCTGTAATCACTTAGTTACTCTCGATCAGGGGTGGGCAAACTTTTTAGCTCAGGGGCCACATTTACTTTTACAGTTTGATAGACGGGCCTGGCCAGCACCAGATGCATACATATCAAACATAAACATAAAAAAGGCATTACAGTGTTAATACTTACATTCACTTTTAGTGGGAACAGTGTTGTTGATCACCCTTCTTTGCCAGTGCATCGAAGTCTGGTGTTAGTTTTGTTGTGGCAATTCTCAGAACAGATCTGAGGTGTTCATCACTCAACTGGGATCTGTGAGGTGCTTTGTTGGTGTTCATCGCACTAAAAGTCTGTTCACACACGTACGCAGAGCCAAAAAAAAGACCAAGGCATGTGGCCCGCGGGCCGTAGTTTGCCCACCCCTGCTCTAGATGACGTTGTCTTGGCCTCCAGCAAAACTGTGAGGAACCTTGGAGTCATATTTGATGAGGATTTGTCCTTCAGCCACCATATAAAGCAAATCTCCAGAACTGCCTTCTTTCATCTACGTAATATTAATAAAATCAGGAAAATCCTTCCTCAGCGTGATGCAGAAAAACTCATTCATGCATTTGTTACTTCTAGGCTAGATTATTGTAATTCTTTGTTGTTAGGATGTCCAAATTACTCATTAAAAACCTGCAGTTGATCCAAAATGTTGCAGCAAGAGTACTGACGGGATTTATCAAGAGAGATCATATTTCTTCAGTTTTATCTTCTCTTCACTGGCTTCCTGTGAAATCAAGAATAGAATTTAAAATTATCTTGATGACTTACAAAGCTCTACATGACCAGGCTCCATCATATCTTAGAGATCTTATAGAACCATATAATCCCAGCAGAGCACTTCTCTCTCAGTACGCTGGTCTACTTGTGGTTCCTGGAGGTTCCAGAAGTAGAATGGGAGGCGGAGCTTCAGTTTTCATGCTCCTCCCCTGTGGAACCAACCACCTCCCGGTTTGTGTTCGAGGGGCAGAAACCCTCTCTAGCTTTAAGATTAGACTCAAAACGTTCCTTTTTGATAAAGCCTATAGTTAGGGCTGACTCAGGTAGACCTGAACCAACTCTTAGTTATGCTGTTATAGGCCGAGGCTGCTGGGGGACCTCGTTACATGCTGAGCTTCTTTTCTTTCCTCCTACTCTTTAACTGACTCATACCTCACCATCCTTTTCTCTCCCATAGCTTTTTTTTTTTTATTATCTGTTGTCTCCATTCAGTTCCTTCACTCGTGTAGTTTCTGTTCTTTCTTTTGCAGATGTCCCGTCATGGAGCTGCATGTCTCTGCTCTGTGCTTGTCGTCTCCACCAACAGTTCTTCTCTTCTATCTCTATGCTGTCCTTTTCTCTCTCTGCTCTCCTCTCACTCCAACCGGTTGAGGCAGATGTCCTCCACCTCTGATCCTGGTTCTGTCGGAGGTTTCTTCCTGTTCAGAGGGAGTTTTTCTTCCCTCTGTTGGAGGTTTTTCTCCCTTAAAGAGGAGTTTTTTTTCCCTCCTAGCTTATGTGGGAATTGTTGAATTGTTGGGTTTCTCTGTATACTATTGTAAAGTCTTGCTGTAAGGACTTTAATGTGTTAGGTGCCATGAAATAACCTATGTTGTGATTTGGCGCTATATAAATAAAGTTGAATTGAATTGGTGTTGAACAGTCTTGACAGCCGTCGAGACAAACGACCTGCAGTAGTGCTCCTTCCTGCTCTGAGCAGTCTGCTACTGAAGGAGCTGCTTAAAGCGCCTACAGTCTCATGGAAGGTGAGAAGTGTTGTCCATGGTTCATGTTAGTTGTTGTACCCAGTCTGTGTGACTTTGGTTAGGTTGAACTCAAACTGTTTACACATGGTTTAAAATCTGATGATGTTTTAGGTCACAATTATGAAAACATGTAGAAAATAGTTCTCTCAAACTCTGAAACCACAGTACGATTGATCTGCATGCCTGATCAGTGTCGGGGCTGATTACTCTGAGCTCTGCACAAACAGCTGTTATGGATGTACAATGTTAACTGTGTCTTCGGGTCAACTCTGCTATGAAATAGTGCAGTGTTGAATACTTTTAAATACAGATGTGAACTCCTGGAAGGAAGACAATAAAAATGATACCAAACACCAAGAGATTAACTATTAGGTAACCTATTATTTACCACCTAAAACATGCTTTATGAACTAATATGTTAAAGAAGGTGGAGTAATGATGATGTACACAGATACTCTGAGACATACGTTGTCATCTCAGTCACTAAAAAGGTGTGTGCAGAGAAACAGCAGACAGAAACTACTGTGGAGGATGATATATCGTCAGAGCTAAAAACCTGGATTTATAAGGTGGACACTGACATAGCTGCATGTTAATGCTGATGTTGCTCTGTATCTCCTGGAGGTGGAAACATTTAACTTCCAGCACATCAACCAAAACTACTTTGTAAAGTGATGCCAGTTCAGTATCAGCACAGTTTAATGTGTTGTCCTGTAAGTTCTGTATACATGCACCGAATGGGTTGATGTGTTAGTGTTAGAGAATGAATGCATGTTTGTATTGTACAACCCAGTTTCTAAAAAGTAGTGATGCTGTGTGAAATGTAAATAAAAACAGAACACAATGATATGTAAATCATGTTAACACATATTTAACTGAAAATAGACCAAAGACAACATATCAAATGTTGAAATGGAGAAATGTTATTGTTTTATGAAAAATATCTGCTCATTTTGTATTTGATGGCAGCAACGCGTCTCACGTAACACGTATTTTTCATTTAATGATGCTCCAGATGTTTTCAATGATTGACAGGTCTGGACTGCAGGAGGTCAGTTTATCAGCGGACTCTTCTACTACGGAGACATGCTGTTGGAATACGTGCAGAATGTGGTTGGACGTTGTTCTGCTGAAATAAACAAGACCTTCCCTGAAAGAGACGTTGTCTGGATGGCAGCATATGTTGCTCCAAAACCTGAATATCTCATTGTATATAACCTTCATTTGTGGACGCAGCGATGAACTGTGTTCACAGACGATGGTTTTCACAAGTGTTCCTGAGCCCATGCAGTGATTTCCACTCCAGAATAGTGTGTTTTTAATGCAGTGCTGCCTGAAGGCCTGAAGATCACCACCATCCAATATTGGTTTCCAGCCTTGTTCCTTGTGTTCAGAGATTTCTCCAGATTCTCTGAATCTTTTAATGATATTATGAACCGTAGACGATGAAATCCACTAATTCTTTGTCGTTTTACGTTGAGGAACATTATTCTTAGATTGTTGAACTATTTTCCCACACAGTGTTTCACAGAGTGGTGAACCTCTCCCCATCTTCATTGCTGAGAGACTCTGCCTCTCTGATATCATCTTTTTATACCCCTCATGTTACTGATCTGTTGCCATGGTAACCCAATTAGTTGAGATGTTGATCAGGTGTTTTTTTTAATCTTTAAACAACTTTTCCAGTCTTTTGTTGACCCTGTCCCAATTGTTTTGAGACGTGTTGCTGTCGTCAAATTAAAAATAAGAATTTATTTGATATAAAACAATAACATTTCTCAGTTTCAACATTTAATATATTGTCTTTGGTCTATTTGCAATTAAATATGGGTTTATGTGATTTCCAAATCATTGTATTCTGTTTTCATTTACATTTTACACAGGGTCCTAACTGTTTTGGAAACAGGGTTTTATCTACAATCATCATGTTGTTGTAAATATTTAGCAGAATAAAAGCATAAAGTCCAGTGTATCTGAGCGCAGGGATTTATTTAATCTCAGTTAGTTTCTACTACCAACAACATGAGTCCTGTCCAAGGACTGCCTGAGAAAAAGTAGTAATATTTCGTCCTCTGACCTGCTCATCCACATTCCTCCACCTTCTGTTGTTCGGAGTCCTTTCAGTCTACCTACAGGATATAACTGACAAAGGGACATCAATCCTTTTCCTCTGCAGGTGAGTTAACATCCTGTTGTCATGGTGCAGGTGATTCTTTTCACTGCGTATCTTTGCCCACAGTTCTCACAGGGACTGAAATGAAAGGATACATGAGACAATAAAATGTCTTAACATGTTGCCGCAGCTGGAACAAGCCCTGCTGGCCTCGAGGTGAAGGTGTCCCCTTCACAATAAAACAAAGAGTTTCATCACTGACTAATGCGTCTGTTGTGTGGAGTTCCTGTTTGCAGTGAGCCTGTGTGGCCGCCGGCAGCAGTATTTCACAACCACAGTACTGTAAACAAGTCAAACATGACAGGAAAATAAAAAGAAGTTTAATGTTCTGGTACAAAAATAAATTACAGACTCCTCCCACATGTTGTTCATGACCTTCACACCCATCAGTCTACATGACATGGTTCTCCTTTCACATTTAAACTCTCTGAATCCTGCTAACATTTCAACATGTCTTCAATCCAAGGTCTGTCTGAGTTACAGACTGATGTTCTCTGTTGTCTGTACATGAAACTGCTGCAGGACGAACAGACTGTGACACGTTGAGCGTTTCCAACACCAACTACACACTGCGAGCCTGCTGCATATTATTACATCAGCTTTATATCCACCAGCAGCTCTGTGAACATCACATTAGTGGTAGTGGTTTGTGAGTGTGTGTGTGTCTCGGGTGACAAACACTTCACACCTCCACTGCATCACTTTTCTGAACAAACAGGAAGGTTCTGGAGTGAACACCTGAGTGAGTTCTCCATCAACAACACCTTCCTCTGACGCATGCTGCTGCTGCTGCTGGTGTCCACAGTGTGGCGCTACATGAGCAGATGTAGTGACACACAGCTGACTGGTGTTCTCATCAGAGTGTTTTACAACCATCGAGTCTGTGCAGAAACAGAAATGTTCCCACTGACCTGCAGCATAATGAGAGTGCTGCAGAAGTGCTGAGTGGGAGGAACAGTGTGTCAGCATGTGTTTTGTGTACTGATCAATCAGAAGAGATACAACATGTTATTCAGATGTGTCGGTGGTGTAACTGTCCCACCTCATCACTTGTTCACACAGACATGAGACTGATGTCCATCTGAACGTCTCATTCTGAAGACTAAGACTCTAGAGACACATTCTTCAAAATGTTAAACCATGTTTCAGCTATATTAATCTACCCTACACACCTTCACCTCTATCTATCTTGGCTCTTAAATATCTGCTATCTAATAACTCATCCATACACTGGAGAGTGTGTCTGTTCAGTGCAGCTGCAGGAGGACTGACTGACTCCCAGCGGTCCCCTCAGGGACGGCAGCCCTCCCCTGATGTCTCCTCTGTGTGCCACTGGCAGCAGACGTGTCCTTGTGTCCTGAGTCGTTCTGCTGCCGGCTGTAGCGCTTGCACTTGCAGGAGGTCACCACGGTGATCTTGTAGGTCCGGGAGCTGCCGTCGTGGCATTGCAGCCGGATCCTCTGGGTCCTGGTCCGGTCGATGACGCAGCGCCACTCCTGGGCATCGCGGCGGGTCCAGTACCTCCCGGTGGAACCGCCTCCCCCGATCCAGTTGGGCAGCAGGTGGGTGGGCAGACACTCCCCGGCACAAACCAGCTCCTTGATGGGGTTGATGCTGGTGCATTGACCGTCAGAGATGTACTTGGTGGAGCGCAGCTCCCTGCAGCCCACCTGGCTCTGGTCCGGACCTGAGAAATGGAGACTGAGGGTCAGGGTCAGGTCCTCTTATTTTAGACCACACTTCTGACTGGACTGTATGTGTGTGAGGCCCACTTCATTCTGATGGGACTCTGCATGTTTTTATTGGTCCTGATCACAGTTAGAGGTGGGAGAACTAAAGGGGCTCGACGCCAACTTTACAGATGAAGCAAGTTCACAGGATGTTTCTAGGTTTTTAACTGTCTCTCTCACAAACCCCCAAACACTAAGAAGGGGGGGGGGAGTCCTCCTCTAAAATGTCCTCACAGCATGGACAGAGGACGGTCTACACTCACGTTGCATTGATTGTTGATCTCTGCATTCGTTACTGTTTAATCAGAGAATTAATCTGAATCACGGCTTTTAAGGACAAATCTATAAAAGAAACGACGCAATTTTTTTTTTCAGCCCAAACACAGAAAGATCATTAAATATGAACTCAGGACTGTTTTATCAATGCTCGGTTTCTCTTTGTTTTTTAATTATCACCATTTATTGATTGGATTTGAGTCTTTTAACAGACAGATTTATGTTATTGTTATTATTATATTTTGTTTGCACCTTGTAAAGCACTTTCAATTTGGACTATTAAAAGTGTAATTTGAAATCAAACTGTCCTGATCTGTTGGTGAAGGGCTTGTAGAGGGCAGTCATTAGTTTTACTCTGAATATTTTCTTTATTTAGGTCAGATTTAGATTTAGTTTAGTTTTGGTGAAGAATTGAACAGGTTGACAGTCTCTTTAAGTTTTACTGGTCCAGGGCTATTAAACCACAATACAACTATTCAACTGTCTGATTGAACTAGTGAAGGATCCACAGAGCTCTGCATCCTTTTTTATTTCAGGTTGTTCTCAAGTTTTATGATGAATTTAAATATTGTGTCACAACAATGATGAACAATAGGGCTGTTTATATCTCTAAAACAAAATGGTGCCGCTCTCGGACTAATATTCTTGCATGAGTTCGTACATATTAACTTCCCTTCTTTCATACATTTTTATCCACTATCTTTTCCCCTCTTCCTTCCTTCCTTTCTACTAAATTTTGCATAACTTTTACATCAGATTTCTTTATAATGAAGATCCAGCTGTTCCAGCTGCAACAGTCTCCCTGCACTAAGAGATGACATCATGTTCACGGCGGTCAACAGTGTCCCACCCTTCCGTTCACCCCTCGCTGCTGTGGATCTCTTTCCATCCGGTTGGACTCACCGTTACGTGCAGCGTCAGGCTGCCTCCTCCCGCCGTTCCTCGCCTGGTTTGTGTCGTCATCAGCCGGCTGGTCCTGAGTGTCCGGGACCAGCTGAGGATTCCCCGACTCGGTGGCGTCATTGTGAATAGCTGAGCTCGTGCTCACCAGCAGCAGGAACACGAGATGGAGTGCGCTGACAGGACTGAGCATGATGACACCTGAGTGAGTCACACCTGATGGAGCAAAATCTGCAGCAGCGGTGCTTTATATCCACTGTAGGAAGACACGCCCACCTGCAGCAGCCTGCAGGGACCCCACATGGTCCACATGGTCCGGGTTCAGGCTCAGTGTATGGTTCAGGCTCGGATCTTCAGCACACTCAGTTATAAAATATTGGAAACTGTTTCAATCTGTTTACATAAGAACTGAAATAACTGTAAAGTCTGAGATTTATTTTACACACAGTGTCCAAACTAAAAAGTAGTTGGACCTTTGAAATGATTCAATTCAATAAAACCCGTCTTTTAGATTACCTTTGACTGCACTGCTGCCAGCTTGTCCCTCACAGAGACTCATAGATCAACAGAAGACCTGAGGACCAGCAGCTCAGAGGATTCAGCACCAGAACCAAACCAAGTTCTGGAACAGTTCTCTGCACCAAGAGACAAAGAAGACGGAGACACTCGTCTGTCCAACATGCTGCTGCTGCTGCTTTGATTTGTAATGGACGTCTGCTGCTGCAGATGTCACTGCTGATGGAGGCAGCAGGATGATGCAGAGGTACACAGGAGCTTCTGCATCATCCTGAACAGATGAGCAGAGAGCTCTTCAGGGTGGAGAGGAGGGACATGCTGGACAGGTGGAGTCAGTCAGCTGATCTTAGTCAGACTGAGCAGAACCACTGACTGACTGCAGGTTTCTAAAACACACTGCTGCCCTTTAATATAACAGCCATCATTTAATCTCAGGCTGAACATGTGGACATGTGGACATGTGGAAGTGTCCCAGTACTATACTGACTTCATACAAAGGCCTCAGTGACAGCTGCTGCAGAAATGTCACTCATTTTCCTACTTATTGGTCTCCAGCTTTGGGTTCATGAAAACTCTGTAATATATCTTTATATTGAATTTTATGTAGAAATCATGATGCTTTCATTTAGTAAAGAAAAATATCAGAAGAACATATAACTGTGAATACATTCCTACAGTACACATGTAGGACTGTTATGTGTTGTGATACTGAACATCAGGCAGAGAGCTCATCTTTCTTTATTTGAATTTAAGACTCAATTCACATCCAACTGTCATATTTACTGAACGGTGGAAAGGCGCCCCCTGGTGTTTCACTGAGGCACACACAGACAGATGGAAGTCCTCTACTATTTCAAGCACAAATCTATCCTCCACCACGTTTCGCACAGAAATACTCTACTTTTAGTGCACATCCTTTATCTGAGAGCGTTGGATGTAAGAACTTATTTCAGATGACTTTGAACTGAGCTAACTGAGCTACACTTACTGTAGAGTTTAATTTAATGATGGTCAGATGATATCAGAGTGTGCTGCTGGGAGAAGTATTCAGATTTATGGATAAATTAAAAGGACCTATACAACAATATACAAACATTTCTATCCTATATTCAAATGACTGGACAGTCCGAGGAGACGGTACCTCCGCCGCCACAGAGGGGGCGCTGCAGGCTACTGCCCTCCTCAAACTCCCTCCGGGACACGTCATACAAACAGCAGCTTTAAGCTTCTGAGCATGCGCGTCTAGTTTCTTCTTTCCCTGCGGCTCGAAGAGGACAACTGAACGGTACCGGTGCCTCTGTTTCTGTCCACTCTGTCCACTGCTGCTGGCTTTTATACATCTTTTATTTATTGATCAGAAAGGTTTCAGTTTCTGAGCTCATCTGTGAGACGAACCTTATTCAGGAATCTCGTTGTTGGAGCTCCGTCTCTGAACGCAGGGAGGACTCGTAGGTCCACGTAAGCGTCCGGTTCAGAGACTCTGTGGTCCGGATCAGAGACTGTGTGGTCCGGATCAGAGACTGTATGGTCCGGATCAGAGACTCTGTGGTCCGGATCAGACTGTGTGGTCCGGATCAGACTGTGTGGTCCGGATCAGAGACTCTGGTCCGAATCAGAGGCTGTGTGGTCCGGATCAGAGACTCTGTGGTCCGGATCAGAGACTGTATGGTCCGGATCAGACTGTATGGTCCGGTTCAGAGACTCTGTGGTCCGGATCAGACTGTATGGTCCGGATCAGACTGTATGGTCCGGTTCAGAGACTCTGTGGTCCAGATCAGAGACTCTGTGGTCCGGATCAGACTGTATGGTCCGGTTCAGAGACTCTGTGGTCCGGATCAGAGACTCTGTGGTCCGGATCAGACTCTGTGGTCCGGATCAGACTGTATGACCTGATGTCTTATTCTTTACAGGACAAAAGTATGTGGACACGTGTCTTTCTAAAAGCAGCTCCACTCTTCAGGCTCCAGTGATGGAGGTGTCCACATGCAGAGTTTTGACCACATGCAGAGTGTCTTTGTCCCCCATGTCTCCAACTGTTTGTCCTCATGAAGTCTTTTCTGCTTGTTCTGTTTCCAGATGATGAAGATGCTGTGTGTGTTTGTGGTGCTGGTTCTGCTGGGTCTGGGCTCAGGAGAGGAGGGGGCCCGGCTTCTGGCCTCCAAGTCTCTGCTGAACCGCTACGCTGTGGAGGGCCGGGACCTGACCCTGCAGTACAACATCTACAACGTGGGCTCCAGGTACCGACCCGCCTCCCGACCTGTTCATTCAATTTATATTGGTAACATCAACGGTATGAATAGAACTGTGTGGAAACACTGGTGTTATTGAAGTCCAGAGGAAACGGGACCACACTCACCAATGTCCCCACTCACCAGTGTCCCCACTTACCAGTGTCCCCACTCACCATGGGAAGTGAATTAATGACCTAATTAGTTAATGTTGGTTGTTGTGTCTGTCACTGACTCGTTTTGACTCGTACTGACTGCTGCTGACTCAGATTGACTGTTAATGACTTGTACAGAAACAGGTTCCTGAGTTCTCCCTTTGTTCTGTGGACGTTCTGTAACTAGCTGTCCTCTTCCTGTCTGTTTCTGCAGCGCTGCTCTGGAGGTGGAGCTGTCCGACGACTCTTTCCCTCCTGAAGACTTTGGAATCGTTTCAGGGATGCTGAACGTTAAATGGGACAGGATCGCACCGTATCCTTGAACCTACATGTTCCCACACGTCTCATGAAACACACCTGTCTCAGGTTATGTTCAGGGACTAACTGTCAATCACTGTGGACCCAATTTAATGTCAGACGTTCCAGTGGAGTCAGAGAGGGAGCCGTCAGACTGCACAAGGAACTGACAGTGAGATTGAACTCCGCAGGTCAACAACACAGCGTCTCTAAAACATGGCAGCACAGGACACTTTCTACAGTGTCAGACATGATGTGTTACAAAACTGACCGCAGTGGAGGTCAGACAGTCAGACAGCGCGTTATCTCTTTTTAAAATCTGCATATTTAAAATCCCCATGATATTTTTAAATGTGCAAGACATTTTAAATTTGTATCCCTGAGGGGACGAACACTGTATCTGTCTGTGTGTCTCTGAATGGATAAGTTGTCAACTTTAACGGTGGACGTCTCAGAGCCAGCAATGTGTCTCACACAGTGGTGTTGCGCCCCCTGAAGGCCGGATACTTTAACTTCACCTCGGCGTCCATCAGCTACCTGGCTCAGGAGGGAGGCCAAGTGGTGGTGAGAACTCTGCATGAATAAAAGCAGTTGAAGTGTGTGGTGACGTGAAGGCCAGCTGACGTACTCTTCCCTCTGTAGGTGGGCTACACCAGCGCCCCCGGTCAGGGAGGCATCCTGGCTCAGAGGGAGTTCGACCGGCGCTTCTCTCCCCACTATGTAAGTGCTGCACTCTCAAAGACTTTTCCTCCTGAGAGTGGAGCTGCACTTCTCTACACTAACACTTTATTACTGTGTACTCTGACACCACTGAGGACTGGTCCTTTTTATTGAGGTCTAAAATTTTATAGTTTACTTCACCTTCACTCATAGAAAGAGGAAGGACATAATATTAAAACCACTGAGTACTCTGACAGGTTAGCACTCTGACAGGTTAGCACTCTGACACGTTAGTCCTCTTGACAGGTTGGTTAGTACTTAGTTAGTTAGTTAGTGTGACAGGGTCACGCTGCTGCACATGGTTTACTCGCAACAGGAGCAGTCTCTGAATGTATTGATGGACAATCAGTATTTGACTGTCTCTGGAGGTTCTGACCCGACTCGGCAGGGACACTCAGAATGTTTGACCTGTACTGTTCCATGTGTCTCTAGCTGGACTGGGCTGCATTTGGCGTGATGACTCTGCCCTCCATCGGCATCCCTCTGCTCCTCTGGTACTCCAGCAAGAGGAAGTACGACTCACCGAAGGCCAAGAAGAACTGAGGGGGAGGGCTGGATTCGAGGCTGTTGGGGGATATGACCCATATTGGGGGAGAAAGTGGAAAGAAACATACAGTGACCAAGAAACAAGATGTGATGTGATTAGAGTGGTTCAGAGAAGAAGCTGAACATCTTCAGCAGGTTTACAGAACACGAGCCGAACAGCTGCTGGTCCGTCCTTCATGTCTGATACCTTAGTTTGTAATGAAATGAAATGAACTGATTCAGATGTGAAGTTTACAGCCAGTTGTTAAATTTGAAAATAAAAACTTTTTTTTTTTCTAAAGTTGTGTCTGACTGACTTCTGAAGTTTGATGTTCCTGTTTTTCAGTTTCTATAATAATAAAATAACTTTAAATAGGAACAACAGTTTGTGAGCATGGAGTCGGGTCATCTGAATAAAACAATGAAGCCGGAACATCTGATCCTCCAGTTCATCAGGAAAAACTCCAAAATTACCACATATGGAGATGCCTGGTTTTCACAGAATGGAAACTTCTCATCTGAAGAGTGACTGAAGCTGTCAAACATTCAGACAGCTGTCAGTTTGATGTTCACCTCAAACCTACAGAGGAGTACAAACACAGATCTGTACATCATCGAGTATTGATAGATTATATATGACGTCATCGAGTATTGATAGATTATATATGACATCATCAGAGTATTTACCCATGTACTTAAGTAGACTTCAATGGTCCAGTGCGTCGTCGTAGTTTTTTGAATTACTCAGTATGCCAACAACAGCACCTCTAAACTTTAAACATTTTCGCCTTCTTTTTGAAGACTGATAGTATACCGGAAGTTTTCTTTTATTGAATTGATATCACCTGTTAATTATGAAAAATGTGGCAGGGCAGATCAGACAGGATTTGAACGTCCTGGGCGACCGGGGGCCGTGAACGCCTCTACAGGTCTCACGGTGAACGGACATGACATCAAACTGAGGCGGCGGTTTTCCGCATTCCTGCAAGCCGCAGCCAGTACGCACCGCGTAGCACACCGAGTCCAGGACATCTGCCAACAACAGGGCAGGGATACCGGGAGAAGACGCGGTACACAACTACACCGACTACAGGCCGGAAGAAGACGCTCCGTGTGAGGCTGCTGCGTCGACGGTCAGTTGGCAAAATATGTATTTTTCCGCATTCACAGCGTCTGAAACACTGAAGTCTGCGTGAAACTGTGAACCACTGAATCTCTGAGATCACTGTGAAACTCACTGAGATCACGAAGTTATTTTACTGTCCGAAAACTGAAGGCTTCAGCTGTACTCCCAACAGGTGAAGATCAAAAATGTGTGGATCAGTTGATCAGCTCACTGACAGCTAATTAATGACAGCTGATTAATTACAGCTGACCACTGACATCTGATCACTCACTGACATCTGATTAATGACAGTTGATCACTGACAGCTGATTAATGACAGCAGATCCCTGACAGTTGATCATTGACAAATGATCATTATCAATATATAACAGGAGGAGGAGGCCTTTAAAATTAGCTTTACAAACTGGAGTAAACATCAGCTCGTCCTCAGTACTCCTGTTCTCAGCCGATCATCCTCTGTGGTCCTCACCTGTAAAGTAGACGAACAGTTACAGGTCTACTTCACAACCACACAAACATTACCCAATTAAAAACAGCACACTCTGATTGGCTGGAAATACTGAAACCAAATATCAGAATATATCAGGTTATATCAGAATATATTAGATTATCTCAGATTAAATTATATCAGAATATATCATATTATATATGATTATCTCACAATATCATATTATCTCATATCAGAATATATCAAAGTATCTCATTATATTCTGTTATATCAGAATATATCAGATTATCTCAAATGATCAGATTATATCATATCTGAGAATATATCAAATTATCTCATTTTATCACATTATATCAGAATATATCAGATTTTATCAGATTATGAGTTGTGTAAACCAAATATCATATTATCTCAGATTATATCAGAATATATCAGATTATCTCAATTGATCTCAGATTATCTCATTTTAAATCAGAATATATCAGAATATATCCGATTATCTCAAATTACCAGATTATATGTGATCTGTTTAATTATTCAGACTCTTTTTAGTCTCCTGTATTAAGACTAACAGGTGATTCCAGTTGGTTTTCTCAGTGTTTACTTGTTTAGCTGTTTAATATTTTAGACTCCATTCACACAAACAGAATACAAACTGATGTTTAGTTCTGACATGAGGACAGGTCTGTTGCATGGTTTGAGTAATGTGGGTTTGCATTGAAAAGGTTAAGAGGTAAAGTTCATGTTGAAATAGGGAAAAAATGAGATGATGCAACATGTGCTGTGTCCTGTGGTCATGTGATGTGATGTCATTGAGGGAAGTCCTACAGTTTCACCTGCTGCTGCTGCTGCAGGCGGTGGAGGGGAGGGAGGGGGGGAGGGGCATGTGCTTTTCTGAGAATGGCCCGAGTTTAAGGAAGTGACCCGCCTCGGCTGACAGGCAGGTGCCTGTTCATGAGCATGATGAGGTCACAGGAGGTGTGGTGGCCTGAAGAATTACAAACGTTCACACATTCATGTCTTCAATGATGAAGTTGTAACATCGAGGAAGACTGTTGGGCGTCTTCCATTCATCCACTGCTCTTCACCTCCATCAGGACTCCGCCTCCATCAGTTTGTGTTTAGTTTACAGCTGCTGTCATCAGCGCTTCTCAATATTTCATCCTGCAAGTTACACGCAAGTTATACGCTGCAGCAACAATGTGTGTGTAGTTACACGCTGCAACAACGTGTGTGTAATTACACGCTGCAGCAACGAGTGTGTGTCGTTACACGCTGCAACAACGTGTGTGTGTAGTTACACGCTGCAACAATGTGTGTAGTTACACGCTGCAGCAACGAGTGTGTGTAGTTACACGCTGCAATAATGTGCGTGTAGTTACACGCTGCAACGTGTGTGTAATTACACGCTGCAACAACGTGTGTGTGTGTAGTTACACGCTGCAACAACGTGTGTGTGTGTGTAGTTACACGCTGCAACAACGTGTGTGTGTGTAGTTACACGCTGCAACAACGTGTGTAGTTACACGCTGCAACAACGTGTGTGTGTCATTACTGTTGTATCTCAAAATTGTTGTCCCCAATTGTTTTCCCCGAGTCCGTTGATAGAAGCAGTCTTTAGGCAGTTACCGGTCTTAGTTGATTTTTATTAAGTGTAGTTTACAAGATATCCTGCATAGCATACAAGACATCTTGGAGAGCCCAACATCAACCTGAGGTCTCTTTGTTGGAGTCTGACTTCCCCCTTTCCGGCACATACACTTATACTATAGGAAGAGGCCTTACGTACAGTGAGGCGGGAACATTTGCATAGTATGTTTGTCTCAGTACTTTTCCACTGTCCTCCGTTTGAACCACATTCCCCTTTTGATCTGATAGTGAGTTGCACCCTACTGTGACCCCAACGTGATAAGTTCCTGCATAAGCAATGTGTTCTACAATGCTTACAGTCAGTATGTATTTTGTGCTTCTGTGCTAGGATATGTTTACAACAATACAACACACATATATATATATATCATATATTACTTACATATAGGTCGTACCATCACTACCAATCTTAAGGTGTAGACAAAAGGCTGTGTATGTAAATGTGAGTGATACTGCTTGGCCAAACCAAAAGGTCACAGGAGGTGGTCTGCAACCTGTGGGGTCACATACAGTTGTTCTTTGAGGCATTATCTGGAGGACTCCAGGGGGCGAAGGAAGACAATCCCCACCTCCACCAACCAACAAAGAATACATCAATATACATGACTTTTGGTGGAAGACAACCAACAAGCATACAACATATGAGCCCTCATATGCACTAAGCAGATCTATATTCCACATTACACGCTGCAGCAACGAGTGTGTGTCATTACACGCTGCAACAACGTGTGTGTGTAGTTGTGTTCTTCTGGAGAAAAGTGTTTCTAACTCTGCTTCTCGTCTTCAGGTGCTGCTCTGCTGAGTTTAGAGTTCGGAGGATCATGAACCAGGCAGAGCTGCAGAAGACCAAAAGAGGACCAAGCAGGTGGAAGTGAAGCAGACCAACATGGCTGTCTTCAAGCCTGAGAACGTGGAGGACTTCTATGAGATTGGAGAAGTTCTGGGAAGGTACGAACAGAACTGCGGTCGTTTTACTGCAGCAGGTTTTACAACAGCACACAGAAAGTCTCGTGACATTTCCAGATTCTGTCCTCTGAACTCTAATGGAGAACGTTCACATCCCAACATGTCCTCAGTGAGTCAGTCAACTGCACTTTCAACCATGTTGGTGTTCATTGTGTCTTTGTGCTGAACCGAAGGCAGCTGAAACATCTGGAAGTGTGTGATGTGTTTTAGATGTTAGATGTGTTTCTGTCTGAACGGTTCGGAGCAGATGGAACACATTTCATGTTTCTTGTGTCTCTCACTCTGGACGTGTCCTTGTCCCTCCAGCGGACACTTTGGACAGGTCCGACAGGTCCGTGAGCGCACGTCTGGGACTCTGTGGGCGGGAAAGTTCCTGAAGATCCGGAGGGTTGCGGTGAGCCGTCTGGGTTTGGAGCGGAGCAGCGTGGAGCGAGAGGTGGAGATCCTCCAGGCGGTCCAACATCCCAACATCGTGACGCTCAGAGACGTGTTTGAGAGCCGGGCCGAGGTGGTGCTGATCCTGGAGCTGTGAGTCCAGAGAGGGAGTCTGTGTCTCTCTGTGTGTGTGTGTGTGTGTGTGTCTCTGTGTGTGTGAGACAAAATATCAGACTTGTTGAAAATGATCAAGTCATGGGGGGTCTGTTTGTGTCCGTCCTCTGTATGATTGACAGTCTTGAACTCTGTGATGTCTCAGAGTCAGTGGCGGGGAGCTGTTTGACTTCATTGCTGAGAAGGAAAACCTTCTGGAGAGCGAAGCCATCGAATTCATGAAGCAAATCCTGGAGGGACTGAGCTTCATGCACAGCAAGAACATCGCACACTTTGACCTCAAGGTAACACACATAGTAAACACACATAAACACACACAAACACATAAACACACATAATAAACACACACAAACACATAAACCTACATAATAAACACGCACAAACACATAGACACACATAATAAACACACACAAACACGCGTAATAAATGCACACAAACACATAAACACGCATAATGAACACACACAAACACATAAACACACATAATTCTCTCCGGGTTCTCCGGCTTCCTCCCATCATCCAAAAACATGCACCTCAGGTCAGGTTACCTGGCGCCACGCTAGTGGCAGCCTGCTGCAGCATCTCCCCCCTGAGAGCCCCCCTGCTGTAGTGAAGACATTTCCCCTCGGGGATTAATAAAGTGTATAAAATCAAAAAAAATCAAAATCAAAATAATAAACACACACACAAACACATAATAAGCACATAAATACATATAATAAACTAACACAAACACATAAATACACATAATAAACACACACAAACACATAAACACACATAATAAACACACAAACACAAAGACACATAATAAACACACAAATACACAAGATAAACACACATAATAAACACACACAAACACACACAATAAACACACATAAACACCTAAACACATAAATACATAATAAACACATACAATAAACACACAAAAACACATAAATACACATGATAAACACATAACATACAAACACACAATAAACACACACAAACACCTAAACACACAATAAACACAAACACATAAATGACGAATACATTATTACATAATGAACACACATAAACGCACATAATAAACACAATAACACACATAGACACACATAATAACACACAAACGCACATAGACACACATAATAAACACATGAACACAAACACACACAATGAACACAAACACATAATGAACACATAAATAATAAACACATGAACACACATAAACACATAATGAACACACATAATAAACACATAAACACACATAGTGAACACATAAACACACATAAACACACAAACACACATAATGAACACACAAAATTACTTCTTTTTCTTTTTGGTCATGTTTACAAACAGATTTTGGTATTAAAATATAACTTGTTGCGTGTGTGTTCAGCCGGAAAACATCATGCTGTCAGACAAAGCGTCTCCTCATCCTAACATCAAACTAATCGACTTCGGCCTGGCGCACCTTTTCTGTCAGGGGGAGGAGTACAAGAGCACCAGTGGCACTCCACAGTACATCGGTGAGGATCCGCACTGTTTCTCTACATATGTTAAGATGTTATCCATAAGTGGAATATGAAATTGTTTGGACACTAAGAGATGAGACTGATATACTGCCCCCTGGGTAATTAAATGTGTATTGTAATTCATTAGAAATGTCCTTACTTGCTGACTGAAGGTCAGATGAAAGTTCTTCAATGCTCCTTATTGTGTTCTTTGAAAGAAGAACAGGTTAAACTTATCAGCTGCATCTGCTCCAGCAGAACCATGTCCACCCTTCAGTCTTTGTGCAGGGCACTTCAGCTTGGCTGGGTCATGGTTTTGTTTGCCTGCTCTCAGTACAGCCATCATCATCATCATCATCTTCATCTCTCAGTTTGTCTGATTTGGACTGTGTGAGCAGTGTTCACATAGATGTCTGGCCAATCACAGGCTTGATTGACAGCAGTAACTGTAACACTGGTATGATGTCAGAACATATCAGAATTTCCATTGGCTCACATCCATGTGGAGGGAGGACACACAACAGTGGTGTGTTTGTTTGCAGCTCTTTATGTGTATAAATGTCACCTTTATGAATCAGTGCAGTTTTCTCACTTCTGTTTCCTCAAATGGGAAAGTTGTTGATCATTCTGTTTGTGACCAAAGAATGTTGTTACACACACTGCTGTGTGCATTTCCTTTCATTGTTCAGGTATCACTTTGTTCAGCTAGTTCGAAAACAAACATTCAGTATAAAGATGAATGTTTGATATTGTTCAACCTCAAAACTGCATCAACTGGTTTTAAGACTCGGGAGGAACATTATTCTTAGATTGTTGAACTATTTTCCCACACAGTCTTTCACAGAGTGGTGAACCTCTCCCCACCTTCACTGACGAGAGACTCTGCCTCTCTGAAATTACGTTTTTATACTCAATCATGTTACTGATCTGTTGCCAGGTAACGTAATTAGTTGAGATGTTCGACCAGGTGTTTTTTTTAATCTTTACACAACTTTTCCAGTATTTGTTGACCTTGTCCCAACTTTTTTGAGACGTGTTGCTGCCATCAAATTCAAAATGAGCAGATACTTTTCATAAAACAATAACAAAATTTCAGTTTGAACATTTAATATGTTGTCTTTGGTCTATTTTCAATTAAATATGGGTTTATGTGATTTGCACTTTTTATGCAGTGTCACAACGTTTTTGGAAACGGGGTTGAACGTGGATGCCAAGTTTGATTTCAGTGTCATATCTTGCCCACAGTGAAAACCAAACAAACCCCAGTCTTATTATTTAGTGGTTCATCTCCCCTTTAAAGACCTTTTCTTCTTCCTCCACCTTCAGGTTGACACTGGACACAATAGATTGACATGAAATTTGTAATAACTTTGATGATCCTCTAACTGCTCTTCTGGTGCCAACATCATGTCAGTGATTTTCTCTAATACTTTGGTTTATGTGCAAATATCTACAAAAGGTTTTGTAGTATTCTTGTTTGCATGCTAATATGTTTCACAAAGATTGTGACATGGTAAATATTTAACCTGCTAAACATCAGCATGCAAACATTGCCATTGCACGCTGTTGCATGCTAATGCTAGCATCGAGCAGGAAGCAGCGTTGACTCTTAAAGGGCTGGTACAGACCATCAGACCTGACGGTTGGATGGTTAAATAGCTCCACACAACATGCCATCCAAACCCATTGTCTTCTAGTGTGACCTGACCTGCAGTTGTGGGGACCATTAGGTGCAGAAACATTCTCCAACTCCTGCCTGGATCCTGAGCTTGCAGGGTGGAAAGACTGCTTGGCTGTTCGAGCTTGTCCGAGCAGCAGTGAGGGCTGAAAACCTGAACAAAGAGTTTAAAGCAGCGAAGAGCTAGTTAGATCTGTTTGTACCTTCATTAGGATCTTTAAAATGCAGTGCTGGTTCTTATTGTTGTTAAATGTTGTGCAGTATCGAGGGTTGGACACATTGGTGTGGTGAGTACGACAACAAACTGGTGTGGATCACACTTGTTCCTTCTGGTTCTGAGGTGTCTGATCCAAGACCATGAATCTTCAAGTACATTTTTTTATTTTGTATATTTTGCTATTTTTGTATATTTTGTTATTTCTGACTGTGTCCTCGTGTTGTCTCCTCCAGCAGCAGACAGATCAGTGATGAGCTGTGTGTGTTTCCCTTTCAGCCCCTGAAGTGATCCACTGTGAGCCTCTGAGCACTGCAGCAGATATGTGGTGAGTGAACGCTGCATGTTCAGACCTGTAACAACATCTCAGTCGGTCTCAGTAACAACACAATTATACCGACAGTGAGACGCTGTTTTTGTATTACAGCAGTGACGTTTCCACTAGCTGACTGTGTGTGTGTGTGTGTGTGTGTGTGTGTGTGTGTGTGTGTGTGTGTGTGTGTGTGTTGTTTTCTGCAGGAGCATCGGAGTCATCAGCTACATCCTGTGAGTGTGTTTGTGTCGGTTAGTTTCTCAGTACTTTAAATATGTTGTTTCATATATTCAATACTTTGAATATTTGTTTTTGACACGTTTGATAAATTCAGCCTCAGCAGTCTACACTGTTTCTGTCACATGTCTCACTTCCCTCCTGTTAAGAGGTTAAAGCTAATTTCTTTCACTGCAGATGAAATCACAGAAACACCTGGATGTAAATAATGAGGTGAAATGTGGACATGTTGTCATCTGTGCTGTGTCCTCTGTGCCTCAGATTGAGCGGCTCGTCTCCGTTCCAAGATGACACTGATGAGGAGACTCTGAGTAACATCATGTCCATGAAGTATGAGTTTAATGAGCGCTACTTCAGCACGACCAGCTCCATGGCCAAAGACTTCATCCAGAAGCTGCTGGTGAAAAACCCAAAGTATGTCGTATAACATCACGTACCATGTGTTCTTCTGTCAGCTCAGTAGGAGGATGAAACAGCTCAGTGAGTCTGACTCTGTTTCTACTGGTCATCAACATGTGTCCTGGTGAGATCAGATCACAGGTGGTCAGCTGAATAATTAATAATTAGTTAATATAACACGACATGATCAGGTCTTCCGTTTCAGGCTGAGAATCAGGTTTACAGACTGGAGTGTTCAGACATTTACAGACATGAAACATTTCATATATTTGTAATATACAGAGTTTTAAATGAGGCTCACAGCAGAGATGTCTAATTTTATGAAATAGCTGTGTCTAAAAGTCCTTATGTTTCTGTTCCTGTTCTTATTTACTTGTAAACTTCTCGTGTAGAATGTGTTCATTTGCCTACAAAGTGGGAAGTGGGATTGAATCTCATGTGGCCGGAGACACATAAACCGAGCACACCAGGAGACATGTTGATGGAAGGTGGAGACACTCTGTCAGCGGGACAGGGTCTCTGAGTGGGACAGGGTCTCTGTCAGTGGGACAGGGTCTCTCTGCCAGTGGACAGGGTCTCTGTCATTGGGACAGGGTCTCTGAGTGACACTGTAACAGTGTTGCAGTGTGTTGGTGTCTGTGTGACACACTGTAACAGTGTTGCAGTGTGTTGGTGTGTGTGTGACATTGTAACAGTGTTGCAGTGTGTTGGTGTCTGTGTGACACACTGTAACAATGTTGCAGTGTGTTGGTGTGTGTGTGACATTGTAACAGTGTTGCAGTGTGTTGGTGTCTGTGTGACATTGTAACAGTGTTGCAGTGTGTTGGTGTGTGTGTGACATTGTAACAGTGTTGCAGTGTGTTGGTGTCTGTGTGACATTGTAACAGTGTTGCAGTGTGTTGGTGTCTGTGTGACATTGTAACAGTGTTGCAGTGTGTTGGTGTCTGTGTGACACACTGTAACAGTGTTGCAGTGTGTTGGTGTCTGTGTGACATTGTAACAGTGTTGCAGTGTGTTGGTGTCTGTGTGACACACTGTAACAATGTTGCAGTGTGTTGGTGTGTGTGTGACATTGTAACAGTGTTGCAGTGTGTTGGTGTCTGTGTGACACACTGTAACAATGTAGGAAATCATTCTGAATGTGTGTGTGTGTGTGTGTGTGTGTGTGTGTACACATACATACATGTTGGTCCTGTGTTCCTGTGGGTTTACAGATGGAAGTCGTTCAGAATGATTGCTGATGAACTATGTATTATCAAATAGTCTCATATTTTCAGTTGTGATATTTTCTGGTCTTGTTTACTTCACATGTTCCTGCAGCAGTGAAGATTATTAACATGTCTTCTAAGCTCTTACTTTGTTCTTTGTTGCAGGGACAGAATGACAGCTGAGGACAGTCTGCTCCATCCATGGATTAAGGTTCATACAATGTTCTGTGTTCTGCGTAGTGCTGCTGAGTGTTCCTGTGTCTCTTATCATCAGTACAAATGTTGTCTTCTGTTTCAGCCAATCACACGCAAACAGGCGGACAAACGGAACCGTTCCTCGATCAATATGAAGAACTTTAAGAAGTTCAACGCCAGAAGGAAATGGAAGGTGAGTCGGGATTTTCTGAAATGCGTTTTGGGTCATTTTCTGCTTCGTAGAGAAACTACAGGACCAAGGGGAGCGACAGATGCAGAACAACTTGTAACGAGGTCATACTTGAACTGGGAACCGTTGAATCTCCTGCACACCAACTGATGCCAGGAAATATTACAACTGCTTTTTAAACACAGAGTAAAGGTCTTCTTCTGCAGCCACTGGTGACGTGATCCCAGACAAAACATTGGAGTTCTCCAGAACCCCACAGAGGGGGAGGGCAGGTTCCAACCACTGGGAGTCACTAGAACAGGGACGTTCGAGAGAACCAGAGAGTTCAACATGAGCGACAGCTGGAAGGAAGAACTCTGTTTTAACAGGAAGAAACCCCCAACAGAACCAGACTCAGAGGTGGAGAACATCTGTTAACAGAACCAGACTCGGAGGTGGAGAACATCTGTTAACAGAACCAGAGTCGGAGGTGGAGAACATCTGTTAGAACTGATCGTATCGAGCAGCAGATCAAAGCTCAGAAACAGTTTTATCCTAGTTGATGGCCTGTTGTTCCTCAAGTTTTCGCGTTGCCCGATTTCTCAGTGCTGCTGTGATGTCGATGTTTTCTCCTGGAAACAGAATCCTGATGTTTAATCATCCACATCTCAGCTGCATTATCTCCAGTTTATTTATTTCTGTCAGTGTTTATGATTCTGAATTAGTCGAAGCAGTTTGTGAAACACTCGGGGAGCTGCCTGCTGTGGGCAGGAACAGATCGGAAAGCTTCAGTATATCTGTTGTATCTAAAACAGAAAGGTTCCAGTAGATGAATCTAAGCTGGTTCCATGTAATGTGTGCGCCCCCTCTAGATGTCGTACAACATGGTGTGGGTGTGCAACCGGCTGGTGAACCTGAGGCTGCTGTGTAAGGGAAGCTCAGAGGCAGATCCACTACAGGTGAGACCGTGTTCTTCTCTCAGGTCAAAGTTGAAGATGAAAGCAGAATCATTGTCAGGATCTTGTTGGTGTTATCTGCATTAATGTGAGACTTTTTACTTTCATACATGTTTTTTATACTATATCTGGCTTACAATTTTTGGCAAAGAAGAGATTGACAGCTAATGCACAGATGGAGCGAAGAAAAAAACAAGACTATCAGGAAAAGGGCTCCTCAATCAGAAGTGTAGTTTGAAGGCATGTACAACTCTGTAGTTTAGATGGTCTCATTCAAAATGTGTTCTAATGCTACTGTAATGCTTTTCTGTAGAGACAATGTGAAAGTGACACAGAGGACACAGAGAGCAAACCTGCCTCTCTGCTGCGCCGAAGACTCAGCAGCAGTTCATAGAGCAGACCAGGAGAGGGCAGCAGAGTCCAGACTGTCCTACACAACACAGAGGTCCAGCATGCAGAGCAAGATCACCGAGGACATTCCGTCACACTGATCCAGTAAAGTGGACAATTAAACATTGTGAAGTGTTACACACTGACACACAGTGCCTGAGATATGAGCGCGTCTTGGTCTGAGGAACACGTCTATGAACTGTGGACGGACTCTGGATACATGTCTTTAATGACACTCGTTTTAAAAGTTTGATGGTACTTTAATGTTTACTGATTTTAGGAAACTTTGACCACAAAATGTGCTTTAGAGCTGTTTACTTTCATTTGATGCCGAAGTCTTCCATTTACAGTGATGATAATGTTGTCATGAACTAAATGCAAATGTTTGATATGTTCTTGCAAACAGGTGTGATGTCTCAAACAGTGAGTTCATTCTTTTCAGTACACTTCTATGTTGCTACTGCAGGATGGAGGTCAGACACAACCTGACCTTCAGCTGCTCTTTAAAGGTCTTTAAGCAAAGTAAATTATCTCTCCAATCTGTTCAGATTAACATTCCCACCTCCAGCTCCATGTGTTTGAGTTTTTAACCGTATCCCTCCTAATTAGTTGATTGCTTAGTTGTAAAACTTTTTTAAGAAACTTTCAGCGCACCTCCAGGACTCCTCATCAATGTTGGTTTAAAAGTAGAGCTTAATATCAGGAGGATTGTCAATGAAGCTCAGATCCACTGATAGGGGGGGTAAATGATGAAGTTTTGTCTAAATAATATTTCATACTGCAGGAGATATCTGCTACATGCTACATATATGACTTTCAACAATATGGCTGTCTTTTGGATTGCTGTACATGTATATGAATAATCTTGGTACCCACACCTGCTCTTACTTTATTATCTGGCTTCATCCAAGACTTGAGCAGGACTTGTGTCCTTTTTCGTCTCAATAATTAGTGCATGACTTCGATCTGTTTGTCAACTGTTCCTAACTGATTTTATAAAGCACGTTGCAGTAAATATAAGCTGGTGCAGCTTCAGTCCTTGAAGTGAACTAAAAGTAACTAAAGTCTCAATACTGTATGAATAAAAAACTGTTTCACACGGTCATGAACACAGTAATGAACACGATCAGGAACACGGTCAGGAACAAGGTCAGGAACAAGGTCATGGACACGGTCAGGAACACGGTAATGAAAGCTTTAATGACGGTCAGGAACACTGTCATGTACACAGTAATGAACATGGTCATGAACACAGTAATGAACATGGTCAGGAACACGCATGAACACGGTAATGAACACGGTCAGGAACACGGTCATGAACACGGTCAGGAACACGGTCATGAACACGCATGAACACGGTCATGAACACGGTCATGAACACGCATGAACACGGTCAGGAACACGGTCATGAACACGGTCATGAGCACAGTCAAGAACACGGTCATGAACACGCATGAACACGGTCATGAACACGGTTCAGGAACACGCTCATGAACACACATGAACAGGGTCATGAACACGCATGAACACACATGAACAGGGTCATGAACACGCATGAACACGGTCATGAACACACATGAACAGGGTCATGAACACGCATGAACACGGTCATGAACACGGTAATGAACATGGTCAGGAACACGGTCATGAACACGCATGAACACGGTCATGAACATGGTTCAGGAACACGCTCATGAACACACAAGAACACGGTCATGAACACGGTCATGAACACGGTAATGAACATGGTCAGGAACACGGTCATGAACACGCATGAACACGGTAATGAACACGGTCATGAACACGGTCATGAACACGCATGAACACGGTCATGAACACGGTCATGAACACGTCATGAACACGGTAATGAACACGGTAATGAACACGGTCATGAGCACGGTAATGAACACGGTCAGGAACACGATAATGAACATAGTCATGAACATTGTCATTAACACGGTAATGAACACGCTCATGAACACAGTCATGAACACGGTCAGGAACACGCATGAACATGGTAATGAAAACTTTAATGACGGTCCGGAACACGGTAATGAACATGGTAATGAACACGGTCATGAACACGCATGAACACGGTCAGGAACACAGGAATGGAAACTTTAATGTCGGTCAGGAACACGGTCATGAACACAGTCAGGAACACGGTCATGAACATGGTAATGAACATGGTCAGGAACACAGTCATGAACACGGTCAGGAACACGCATGAACATGGTAATGAACATGGTCAGGAACACAGTCATGAACATGGTAATGAAAACTTTAATGACGGTCCGGAACACGGTAATGAACACGGTAATGAACATGGTCAGGAACACGGTCATCAAAGGAGTTCCAAACATTATGATGTCACCAACAGGATGTGATGTCACCATCAAAGTAGTTCCAAACATGTTTAAAGCTTTTCATCCTGGAGAGACTTCAAATCCTTTAAAACTTTATTTTCTTTGAACTTCAACTTGCTCCGCCTACTTTCAGCTAGAAACACCATTCAAACTTTAGACAGGCCACAAGACACTCAGCTGTTGCTGTGTTACTCAGTGTTTTGATATCTGTTACAGTTTGTTGCTTTCATTCCAGGACAACATTAGCAAACTTGTGGAAAACATTTTTGGCAAAGTAATTTCTTTGCTGAAAATCTGCCACAATTTGCATGAAAATCTGCAGCAAATATTTCACTTGAAGGGTTCGTGTGAGTGAAGTTGTTTGAGTTGCCCAAATGCTTTATCTCTGGCTTTTACAGCTTTGGTACAGTTGTTATTCCACCAATGTACCTTCTTGGTATGTCTAGCTCTTGTGCTTTTAGGGAGCGTTTCCCCAGCAGACTGGATTATTTATTGAACTAATTCACAGTAAATAATGTTCACATCCACATGGTTATGCTCTTGAAGTCTCATGCATCCTTTTGCACTGATCTCCTGGAAAGCTTTCCACTTGGCATTTTCCAATTTCTATCTAAGAATTCTCTTTCCCTGATTTTAGTAAATCTTTAAGTTTTCTTTGATGGGTAGTGATCGCTAATGACTGAAGTGTGTTGTGCTTACAAATGCCAAGTCCAGTGCTGCTTTTTTTTTTGTGATATAATATTTTGTTCCTTCCCCAATATTAATACACACCAGACAGTGATCATCAATACATTCGTTGACAACTAAACCATTTGGATTGGTGCTATTACTTTATTATGTGAATTAAAATCCCCACACCACATTACATTTTGCAGTGGTCCCCCAACATCCTCTAGTATAAACTGAATTAGTTTCCCATGTGTATTGCATTTTTTTTATAAATGTGTCACAATCTTAATCAAAGCTGATTCATGATTTGTGTTTACATTTGTAACGTTGTAGCTTTTACCTTTTAGTTTGAATGTTGCCTCTCCTCCTCCATTGCCTCCCTGTCCCTTCTAATCACAATATATCCTTTTATAATCAAGTCCAGCTGTGTCTCCTGTGTGCTGATTATATGAGGTTTCTCTCCTAGATCATAAACATTCTTCTTAAACTTTTGGCTTTTTGTGATTAAGCTTCTCACCTTCCATTGAAGTATAACTAACCTCGAGGATCCAGTCCATATCTGAGGTGATTGTGTATCTTCATTAAGACTATGTTTAACTGTTTCCCAGTGCAGCTCTTTCACTCCTTTGTACTTCTCAGCAGATTTGACAATTATTTTCATCCTTTAATTTTGTGCTTTGGTCTGTGCCAAACAGTTAATTACTTCACACAAAATACTTTTTATTCACATTCAGAATTTTCCCTTTCAACTTATTTCAACCTTCACATTTTCCTGTGTTTTTGTTCTTCGTGTCATGTTGCCTGTGTGTCCCCTGAAACCTTCTTTACTGGCCTGCCTTGATTTCTAATAATTCCAGATCCATCACTGGAGTATTTAACATCCACACAGGGATTATAGGCCATAATACTGTTGGATAAACTTCCTTTAATCCCCTCCCAAGTCTCTTTCTGCTCCATCTCCTGTCCAGCTAAAACTTTATGTTTCCACTCTCTGCAATAGTCGTTTTGTTGAGTGTCCATCTGCATGCCCCCGCAGATTTATCCAATAGTTAACAATCAGCTGTCTCAGACTGAGACTCAGCCATTTTCCCCGCCTCAATTTACAGAGAGGAGTTTTTTTTTTAGTAACATTATTCACAAAATGGAAACTGTAGCTTTTTTAAAAGGAGCAACATTTCTCTATCTTATTGCTTCAGTCATTCGGGCTCCAGTTTACAGTTGAATTGTTGGTGGAAAATCAGATATGTGTAAACTAGAGGGTGTTCGACACTCGTCACTGTGTCACGACACAAGAAACTCTGTCAACTGTTTTGTCTTTCTTCTTTATTTGGGGGCTTGTTAGTCAAGCGGATGGGTGGACATCGGAGAGTGTGTGTGTGTGTGTGTGTGTGTGTGTGTGTGTGTGTGTGTGTGTGTGTGTGTGTGTGTGTGTGTGTGTGTGTGTCTGGTGATTTGCGTGAACAGGGTGCCATAAGATGTATAAAAGTATCCTCCTGCTGTCATTACTGCTGAAACATTACTAGATTTCTAAGTATTATCTGAAGGCCAATTGATCCTGCAGGAAATTTCACCGCTCATCAAAGAGCCTTCTTTGTTTCAACTTAACAAATATGAATCAAAACAAATACAACCCCATTTCTAAAAAAAAAGTTCACAGTGCAAAAGACTGTTGGTAAATAGTGCAACAATTCAAGAATAGTTTTCGTCAATATAACATTTTAAAGAATTAGTGGATTTAATAATTTACGGTTCACAATATCATTAAAAGATTCAAAGAATCTGGAGAAATCTCTGAACACAAGGGACAAGGCTGGAAACCAATGTTGGATGGTGGTGATCTTCGGGCCTTCAGGCAGCACTGCATTAAAAACACACTATTCTGGAGTGGAAATCACTGCATGGGCTCAGGAACACTTGTGAAAACCATCATCTGTGAACACAGTTCATCGCTGCGTCCACAAATGCAGGTTAAAACTCTCCAAAGAAGAAACCAGATAGAAACATGATCAGAAACACCGCCGCCTTCTCTGGACCGAGATCATTGAAGATGGACTGAGGTGAAGTGGAGAACTGTCCTGAGGTCTGATGGACCACAATCTGAGATTCTGTTTGGAAATCATGGATGCAGTGTTTTTATTTACATTTTACACTGTCCCAACTTTTTTGGAAACAGGATTGTAGATAATTTATACAAAATTAATAAAGTGATTTAAAATATGACTAATAAGCCATTTCTGGTAAATAAGTGGTGTCCACCTATAATACGGATGTGACCTCCATCAAACAAGACTCAAAAACAGAAAATTTATGTTTGTCCAGAAACGTCTAGTCTGCACTGAAACCACCAAACGAGTTTCTTTACAGAACGGCATTTCTTGTGAATCCAGAATATTTCTCAGTCTGATAATCTGCCTGGGAAGATGATGTTTTAGTTTTAGGGTCACAGCTTCAGTCAGACTGGGAGCCGTGTGTCCAGCTCAGGCCACAGCTGGCCCATTAGGCAGCGGGGTGGGCAGAGCGGTCAGCCAGTTTAAATGAATATCAATCATGCCTCCCAGGCTGAGCTGCCTCTCCATCCCTGCAGGGCTGTGATTGGTTCAGAGGAGACCAACCTGCCAGTAGTCGATGACAACCTCTGTATCAGTGTCCATTCAGTGACAACAATGAAGCTGAATAACTAATGAGCTGCGTCCAGGCCGAGGTGTCGTCCTCTCTATTCTCAGAGCGGGTTTGGACGTGACCAGCAGCCTTCAGAGGGCAGAACGCTGGGCAGCAGCAGAGTAACAATGCTTTAATACCAACAAAACGTGAAGCTTTATCACCAAAGAAGATCCACACAAGAGGAGACAGAAGAAACTGCCTTTCCATCTGGATTACTTTTTCTGTTTTTGATTTTAGAGGTTGGAAGGGTTCAAAGCTTTAACGTCCAGGAGGCTGAAGAGAAGAAGACCAAAATGAAACCATCCATCTTTCTCAGCTGTCTTGCAGCTTTCTACTGTTTGAGTAAGTACACTTTTGGATCTGTTTCACCAGTGCTGGTGTTGTTTACTGCCACTGTATTTGAAGGTATCTCACAGGCTTCTGCTCTGTCCTCCTCCTCATCCACTCAGACTGAATGGTCAGTTACACTCAGTCCAGTTGGCTGGGTGTTCCTATCACTATCTACATGCGTGCAGTAAATGTAAACTCAAAGTGAGGCTAACTGTCTGGATAGAAACTGTGAAACTAACTTCATGTACAGTTTTATTTGGTTTTTCATGTTTCAGTCTTCCAATCTGAAAGACTGCTGTAGAAGGTATAAAAACAATTTAATTTAGCCTTGAGTGTGAAATGCAAATCAGCAGCCATCATGTCACTTTCTTCCCACCAACACGATAATAGAAGGCATTGAATGTGTGTGTGTGTGTGTGTGTGTGTGTGTGTGTGTGTGTGTGTGTGTGTGTGTGTGGGAGTGGGGTGCTATGAGATTTGATTATTAATCTTGGATAAACATTAAAGGATTTCAATTGAATCCCATCAAACAAATTTCTGTAAACAAAATTATTTTCTATATCCACTATATACTAATACAAATTCATATATTTCTATTTCCTATAATTAAAAGTACACAGAAAATTTTCACAGAAAATATAAAACCTGAAGGAAAACTAATTTTAATTACAATTATTTTCAGGCTGTATGTTTATATAGTACACTTTCAGAATAACCCACAAAGCTGTAGATGAGAAGGAGAGCAGTGCAGTCAAGGAGGTTGTGTCCTTAAACACAGACGGCAGAGAGGGGTCAGAGTCACTGACCTCTGAGCTTTTATTTTGGAGGGGGGGTTTGGACACAATAGCCTCCCTCACAGTGCTCGGTCTGCAGTGACCTGACCCTCACACCCTCATCTCCATAACACTGCCCCCGTCTGGGCTCATGTCGCAGCGTTATTAAAGATATGTGTGTGTAAAGTAATCCCTCACACACTGCCCGTGACCGTGTCCTCGAAGACCCCTCCCTCCCCTGGTCTCTCACCCACACAGTGTCCCGGACAGAGCAGCCAGAGGACCCTAGCGGGGACACAAAGGGCCTGTGGAGGCTGGTGTTTCCTGCAGGGGGGACAGAAAGGAGGCTGACGTCTCAATCTGTGGAGAGTTTAGCTTCATGTAAACAGGATTTAATCCGTTGAAGCTCCAGGAGGAGGCTGATGGGACTCTGTGGAGTGTCCTCATCAGCATTAACCTCACTATAAGAGACAGGCACACACGGCTTTCTTTACTACAACGTACCTCCACTAGTCTATTTAACTTCTTTTGTTAGAGCGACTCTGGTTGGTTCGTCCAATCCTTAACGTTTTAGATTTGTCCAGATTTGTCCTGTTTGTCCAGAAACACTGAGGGGATGACAGCAGAAACATAACAGATGGATAGACATTTAATATATTATCATCATCTTAATTATATAATAATTAATGACCACACAGCTTCATTTATCATCAAACTGTACGTTGGACCATCAGAGACCAGAGGTGCATCATGGGAAACACTGTGGTTGTACCAGGCAGTTCCTACAAGGATTGTTTATAACATGAAACATGCTGCTTCTATAAGTTTTCAAGGTTTGGTGAAAGTGATGTCTGGGATGATGATGAGGATTTCTTTCAGCACAGTCACAGGTTCACAATGTTTCAGTCTGTCGTAAAGCATCAGTCCGGTGCCTGGATAGACACTGAACATCATTTCCTCCACTCTGCCCTCCAAACATCCTGAAACTCTCAGTTGCAGATGAACTTTGCTGCCTCTGCACAGGAGCAGGACTGTGGATGTTGTTCTCCATCACCAGAAAGAGAGCATTCAATGTCCACTCGACAAAAGCCTGCTTTAGACCGTACAAACACATGATCGGATAGAGTTTGACAATAATTTAATATAACTTCAACTGTGCATGAGTAGATGGACCCTTATAAGATAAAGGCTCAGGCTTTACTGCTGTTACAGAAGATAATAGTGTTGGACTTGAACTTTCTTGATAATCTATAAATAATTAAATAAATAAATTGAGTGGCTTCTTATACTTTAATAAATAATGTTACTAATTATCATCTTCTTCCTCTGCTATAGCTGTCCCTTTAGATTACAGTCTAATTTGCCCAGTATTGCTTCCACTGATCGTGCAGTAGCAGCTGACATGCAGCATTAACACAGCAGCTCACTTCTCAGATGACCTAAGCATTGCTGCTCTGTTAGCTTCCTAAACCTCACTGATTGAATCTGGAGAGCAAACAAAGAGGCCTCCTCTCCATTATAAAAGAAAATGTTGGTTATTGAGTCACATGGCTGACAGGGACTGTGTTTGTTTGGCACTGACCATTAGATATCAACCCTTCATATGTAGATGGGACACTGTGGGCCCTTAGCGTGTTATTTATTAGTCAGGTAGGTAGGTAGGTAGGTAGGTATTTACTTTATTAATCCCCGAGGGGAAATTTTTTTTCGCTACAGCAGCATACAGAAGCAATAAGATAATAATAGAAATAATAGAATAAAATAATAGAATAGAATAGAATAATAGAAAAAGGTAATGAGATATGTTGCCCTAAAAAGATGTTAATACCATCGTATTGTTACCAAAAAATTAGACACTCTTCATATTATTTGACAGAAATCTTTTGTAGAGTTCACTTTCAGGACATTTAGCAAATGGAACTGTTCAGTGAGAATATGTTGAACATGGCTGTGTACCAAACCGCAGTATATTTCTGGTGCTGATTCTCTGCCTGAATCTCAGCGATTTAAAAACGAAAGCACAGAAATGTGGAGGATTCGTAATCTTGGTCATTGTTTCATCAGACAGTTTATGATTTCAATCTAAATACTGTCAAAACTTTAGCTTCCTTTGTTAAATAAAAAAAAGGATTTAGTATAAAAAGGTTTCTCAATATTAGTCACTGAAAATAGAACCACCACTCATAGCTTCACCTACAGGCTAAATAAAGAATAACAAGTTTTATCTGCTTCATGTTTCGCTAACAGGGTTTAGACATTGAACACATGACACCTAGTAAACGATGCATCACTAAGTTTTAACAACAGACCTGGTCGCTTGGCCCTGACTGGAGTAGCATGTGTGTGTTACATGCCTGAGAGAAGCTGCTGTTTCTGAGCAGGCAGAACTGGGAAGAACCATTAGGAGGACAAAGGAGGACGCCTCAGGGCGATGGGCTTCACTCCTGTCCAGTCACTCTTATCTTCCAAACCAGACCTTCAGCAGCACCTTTACTGGTAAAATAGATTTAATAGAGAAAGAATATAACTTCAACCCAGCTTCCACAACCTAAATTTTAACTCTGACGGATTAATCAAATTAATCTGCTTGTCATTTCTAACTCAAACCCACACAGCCCTCCAAAATAGCTGTCTGAAGGAGGAAAGAGGATAAAGCTCATGTTTATATGGTGATCAGGACCTCGTTGTCTTTTTGTTTTTATGGGGAGTCGGTTAGAGATGTGTGAAGTTCAGGGGCAGCGGTCTGAACAATGGCAGCGGAGGGCAACTCAGGCTGGACACCGGCAGCCCCCCTCAACCCTCCCCTCATCTACATATCTATCCTCCCACCTCTGTCTCTCTCATGACCCCGGAGGCCTGGAGGTTAGTAGCACCGGGTGTGAGTGTGGGGGTTCCTGGACAACCCCCTCCCTCAGAAAAAAATCTCATTACGGTCCTACCCCGATATTAAACCTGCCCAACCGCTAATGCTTCACACTCAGTCACTTCACATGCAGCTTCAGTTGAAACATTTTACTCTTCCAGTTTTCTTTAAACGGTTTTTGTCCAAAATCCTTTAGTGTTCACAAACTGTTATCGTTCTTCATCTTGGAAACAAGCTGGATTTGAGGCTTCAGTGTGGAAACAACACACGTCAGAGGTTCGCTCCAAACTACAACTGAAAACTGAAAACAGTTTATTTGGTGGAAAATATAATTAAATCCAATCAGTCTTCTCTTCAATGAACCCTCATGTTTGTGAGAATAATCCTACATATTTATTTTGACAGTAGTTTTCTAGTATTGTATAGGACTGCATTCTTGGCATCTCCTTGACAACAGGTACTATGACAGAAAAAGATGAAACAGATATATCAGGTACAGCAGGTCAGAAAGAAAAAACAAGAAACCCCTGAAACCACTTAAAAATGAACCACAGCATGGATTAAACTGGCCATGGAAACAACTGACAGAAAAATCCTTTGAGCTGTGAAGAACCTCAAAAACAGCCATCAGTAACATCAGAACCAGTGTAGAGAGCAAATGTGTGAAATAACTCCAACAGAAGAGTTAGAGAAGCAAACCTCTTATCAGCTAAAGGTGTGGAGGAAAACAGGAAGTGGCCCCTGATCCAACCTGTTCCAGCCCATCAGTGAAACATGACTCATGGATGTTTGCCTCTAGAACTCATCTTTATTAATGCTGGAACAGATGATGAAGTCAGGAGTATCTTGCTATGTCATTTTTCCAATGTACCTGGTTGGACCAGAGAAACATTTCAAACACTGACAGTCAAAGCTTCTATTAGTGACAGAAAGTAGAATAAAACCGACTGAGCTGTAGACCTGCTGTAGAGGACCTTAAAGACAGAGTCCCTGTAACAAACGTCTCCTGAAGGCAGCTGTGTTAACACCTGGAACGGTATTAAACTAAATCAGTGGATCGTAGACTTGATGCTGTCAGTACATCAAATGGATCTGCAGCCAAATATTCAGGTTCATCACTTTTATTGCCTTTGATATTTATCTGTTAACTTACTTTGGCACATCCAAAAAAAATGGGACTCAAAACTAAAAATGTCTCTTTGTATAAAGTGCTATTGATAGTACGTGTAATGGAACAAAAACATGAGACAATAACTGACAATAACTGAGCGACAGACTCTACCTTTGTCTCATTGTTGTGTTTTGACCTTGCATCTAAATGCCTAATGCCATAAAAACATCAGATTTCTCTCGACTGTTGAAATACTTTTCTAATTATTGAGCTGAAACCAGTCACAGAAACTCACTGGGAGACAAAGATTGAATCCTCAGGACCAGTCAGACCAGCAGCGTCTCTGCAGGCCGTCCACACGACGTGAAGTCCAAGAGAACTTGTTGCTAAATGCAGAAGACAATGTTTACTATCACTGATGTATTTCTACATTTTTAACAATCACATATGTGGAGCCAATCTGGAATCTTGATTTTTACAAAAATCCTGATCATGTCAGAGGTTCCTAATAATTTGAGTTGTCTATTACCATTCAATGTTGATCTCAGTGTTTTATGACATCTTACAGGGTCCTGCTCCTGCCTAGTTATGTAACATAACTACATAAATAATAGTTTAATAATAATAATACAATAAATGATGTTTATATACCACCATGTTCAGACCTTCTCCAACAGAAATCAACATCAGTCTTTAAGGCTTCACAGGTTGAGACACCATGTGTTCAATAAACAGGCCCGCCACCCCTGGGGAGTCCTGAATGATTAGGCCTGAGGGATGGGGGTGGGGGAGCTCTATCAGCCTGACCAGACACAGCTGACCAGCAAACCTAAAACCGTCTCTGCTGACTCTGATCTGCCGTTACAAAGAGGGCAGATGCTCATTTCCTGATCTGACACATTAGAGAAGTGGATGTTACTGTGAGGAGGGAGAGCAGCTTCAGGTAAATGTCACAGCTGTGTTCAAAACCTCAAAACCAGTTTATCACCGACTGTTGTCAACATGAACCCTTCTCATATCCAGAGGAAAACACAGCTGAACAGTGAGTCTAATGGCCTTTGTGTTGTTTGGATATGTAATGTTATAATACTTCAATACATTTCATTTTTCAGGTTTAGCGAACAGAAAACAGGTGTGACCTCACAGGTGATCTGTAGAAACAGCTTTTTATGATCTATAGTTACATTGAAGTTTAAGCAACCTCAAGTGAAACGGCATCAAAAACATGTTTACATTCAGGTGACACAGATTGTTATTGGTGGTAGAAATCATGAAGGGATCAGAGGAGGAACTCGTGATTGTTGGGTGGATGGATGGGTTGACCAAACATACTTCATACTTATTTTAACCCAAACCATCATGTTTTTATGAACTGAAAGAGGCTGTTTTTGTGCCTGAACCTCACCAAACCCTTACAGTTGCATTGTCACATTATAAAATGGTTATTCATTTATTGTTTTGTAGGGATCTTTAACAGTTTATCTGTGGCATATCTACTGAATGCTTAAAAGGTGGATAAAAACTGCCTATAATGTTGCTTAGGTTGGACAGAAGTGGGAAAATATATTAGTTGTTATTCATGAAAACTAAAAATCAATGAGAATATTAGTGTATACTGACAATAATGTTCAACACACCAGCAAACAGCATCAGATGGCCTTCAGAGTGGAAATGAACTTTACAGAAATGACTGTCGTCCATCCAAAGTCAAGTTCAGCTGCAGGCAGCTGTGAGTGGGATGTGATCCTTTATGGTGGCTGAACAACCACAAACCTAAACAGTGCTCCATCGTGACACTGATCAAGCATCTGGCTAGTTCAAGTGCAGCGGTAATTGTGAATGCTTCACAGCTGGGAAGGAAAGCGACGACTGCAAGGGTTGAAGGTTCTTTGCATATGAGGACATTAACACCAAAAAAGAGCCGAGAGAAAATGGGAAAGACGGGGAGTGTCACCGAGGTCACGGAGGAGAGGGGACAAGGGCGAGGAGGAGAGATCTGGTGGCATGGGAAAGTCACCTCAGAGATGGATCTGAAAAGACGGGAAGGGACGGGAGGGGTGGGCTGGATGCATAAGAAGGGGCAGATGGTGCCCTTGGGTGTAAAGTGGCTGACGGGAGTTTTTACCGAGGTTACTGGGGGTTGGGTGCAAATAAGCATAGTCATAATACTATTGTCACTATGGGTCCCTGCTTCAATGGGGACTCTCCTAACTTGACCCCAGCAACCCTCTGCAGTGTTCTCCTCCCCGTCAGGCTTTGTTGTGGCCCTCTCTGGCTGGATGGCTCGGTGGCATTCAGCCTCCATTGTGGCTCATCTTCAGTAAAAACCAAATGCATCATCTATCAAATCAGATGCTTTTTGTTGTCCAGTGAAGTTTTTGGGGGAATTCGAGTCGGGTTTCCTGAGGCTTGATGTCTGACAGAGAAGATTCCCCCTATGCTGTTGTCTCTGGAGCCCTGGGATGTCTGTAGGTTTGAGATTAATTAAAGGTTGGATACTGCAGTTCAGGGTTTCTGCCTGGGTCTGTTTATGATTGAAGAGATTCTTGTAGTATGAAGAACAACTTTAAACAACATGAAAAATGTATGAAAGTTATTTCTACTAGCAGGTTTCTAGAGTTGGAGTTTGTATTTTTTTTAATTTTTTTTTATATGCAACTATAAAGTAGATCAAGTTGGACCAGTAATCCCGACTCTGCCTTCAGTTTCAGATCAAAACTTTGTGTCATATTCTGTGTTATATTTTTACCTTTTATATAAGCAGAAACTCACATTCACTTTGAAGTTGAGGCTGACCCATGAAAATATCTTCTGTATGTACAATCACTTCAGATAGTACTCAGACCTGAGCTCTGGCAGCACAGTTAGCAACATACACATCGAGCATGTGCATATGTTTGTATATGTGTATTTATATTTGTGTTCTTGTAGGACATAAATCTGTTTACAGTCACATTGTTGGAACCCGCCTCCCTTTTAGGGACAAAAATGACAAATCATTAGATTTAAAGGGTGAAGGCTGGTTTTACGTTAATCTTAGGTTCATGTTTAGGCTCTGGTTAGGGTTTCACGTAATCAGTCCTTTATGAACTATTGAGAATATACTGACAAAAATACAGAAACTCTAAAATGTAATGAGGTTCTCTCTCCAAATATTTTGACTGAAAAATTCAAATGTTGAGAAAGCTGCTGAGTATTAATGCAGACCTTCATCTCTGATCCCCTTCCTCTTCGTCCTGTGTGCAGGTCTGTGTTCGGCCTCAGAGCTGTCCTTCCTGCAGGAGCCCAGTGATGTGATCGCAGTGAGGGATCGCCCACTCATGCTGGACTGTCGGGTGCAGGGCGAGGAGCCCATCATGGTTACATGGCGTAAAAACGGGGTCCCATTACCCATCAGCCCTCGAGTTTCAGTGCTGGAAAACGGCACATTGTTGATCCGGAACTTCCAGAAACGCAGAGAGGGCAGCGATGCAGACATGGGCGAGTACGACTGTGCCGCCCAAAACCGCTACGGCATGCTGGTCAGCTGCAAGGCCAAAGTCCTTTTGGCATGTAAGTGATCGACTGCACGACAAAGGAGCGTGACACACACTGTAGTTTATAGAACACGTGTGTAATATGTGTGATGCAACATAACAAATACAACCCCGTTTCCAAATGAGTTGGGACGCTGTGTAAAATGTAAATAAAAACAGAATCTGATGATTCATAAATCATGTAAACTCATATTTGATTGAAAATTTACCAAAGATAAAATATAAAATGTTAAAATGGGTAACTTTTATTGTTTTATAAAAAACAATTGCTTATTTTTAATTTGATTGCAGCAGCATGTCTCTAAAAAGTTGTTCCAGGATCATGTTCACCACTGTGCTGCATCACCTCTTGTTTTAACAACACTCTGTAAATGTTTGGGAACTGAGGAGACCAGTTTCTGGAGTTTTGAAAGTGAAATGTGGTCCCATTCCCAAGAATAATGTCAGTGGTGATCAGAGCAGAACAAGTTTCTCACAGTGCAAACGAGTTGAAACTGGAGAAGCACAGTGGAAGGTTTTTTTGGGGGGGGATTTGGAAAAAACAAATCATAATTACAGAAATCAATCAGATATATGGGAAAATTGACAGTTAATAAAGACTCCTGTGTCCGTCCAAAAAATTATTACGGTCCTAATTTTGTGAGTTAGATATGAAGGATTCACACTTTCCAGTCCTATTGTCCTATTGAAGTAAAGATACAAGTAGTTTAGATTTTAATATCCACATCCCTGCATTACTTTCAGGTTATAAACCTTCAGCAGGAGCAGAGGATGTCCCACAGCTCGTCTCTGCATGTTGCCTTTTCTCTGTCAGAAATACCCCACAGGTTCAGAGCTATGTTATAAATGATGCTTTAAAAAATGAACATGTCTGCATCATACTTAATAACCCGAGCCCCCTCTGGACTCAGCGGTCCAGGACACATATCTCACCCAACACATCCCAGCGTCTCATCATGGAAAACCTATTAATAACACTACTGTAGGGGGCTACATGCTGAACACACACACACACACACACACACACACACACACACACACACACACACACACACACACACACGCGCACACACACACACACACACACACACACACACACACACACACACACACACACACACACACACGCACACTACGTGACTACTCCTCCTCACCACTTCACTTCGACCAATAAAACCAGGGGTTTATGGGTAATCCAAGAGATGATCTTGCTTCAATGCAATGAGTTGCTATGGTGATGCTCTCTCATATGCAGACCCCTTCTCTATGCTACACAAACTTATTGATTATGGCCACCAGGTTATTAGCAATCAAATGTGTGTGTACAAGAAGGTGAGAGGAACTCCTGGAAGAGATTATGTTGTTTTAGGCTCACATTGAGATTCAGGAAGACAGAACAAAGTGAGGATGAAAAGTTTCTGTGGAACAAAACATGGCAATAATGTCCAAATACGGAAACAAATTAAGATGAAAATAATCATCCAAAACTTTGCACCACTTCAGTCCACACAACACAGAACAGTAAGGATGTATGGAAAAGAAAATTGATTCGTTTAGTTGGTAATAAAAGTTTATTATTTTTTCATTTAATTGCATTACTCACTGGAAATCTACCTGACGAACAAAGGCACCCAAACAGTTTAAATCAGTCAGATGCAGTGAGAACTGAAGGCTCATGGATGTTTTTTCTCCTCAGCAAATTCAGAAATGTCAGAAAATCTGTCTCCCAATCTGACATGACAGAAAATCTATTTATCATCTCCAATAAATTGTTGACAGTTTTTATTACAGAATAATAAATAAATAACTTGGATAGTTATATATTAAAGAGTATTTCCCTTCCATATTGTTGGGGGTCCTACAAGAAACAGATTTTAAGAACAAGTCAAAATTGAAGAAGCAGAGCTGAGTCTTTTAGCTATAAGTATACGTCCAGCTCCAAACCACAGTGATGCTGAATTTCCCATAATGCCTCTCTTCAAGGCCTGACCAGTCTCATAAACTCCATGGTTTATGACCATAGTCTATATTTGCTATATTATAAGTTCACAGTCAAACCCAAACTGAGATGACCCTGATGACATCACAGTGACATCATCTGAGATATTTTCTCATGATTAACAAAGAGGGATTATATATATCAGTAAACTGATATTGAAGCTGAAATCATCCGCAGTGTTTATAAGTCACATCCATGTCCTGTATCTTCCTCATTAAGACTCATCTCTGTATCTTCCTCCTCAGCTCTTCCCAAGTTTCACACCCACCCAGCCTCCATGTCTGTGGACGAGGGAGGCGTCGCTCGCCTCCAGTGTCAGATCAACGGAGTACCTGAAGCCAAAATCAGCTGGGAGAGAGACAGAGTCCTGCTCAACACCACTGACAAGAGGTAACACACATACCAGCAGTACAGATACTACAGTGAACACTGTAGGAGACTGTAGGCACAGCAGTATGCACATGAAGCTCATTCACATACACTGTCAACAGTATAATATGTGGTGGCCACAAAGGGATGTTTATCATTTACCAAAAAAACAAGTCAAAGCTTTGTGTTGTAGTTTTGTCACATTGTACCGTTCCTTGTTTTGTTTTTTTCTCACTGTTTTGATTATTACATAATTTCAAATCCAGTTCTGATTCTGACTCATTTCACTCCTGCAGCTTGTTTGCTCAGTTTGCTGTGCAATTGGTAGACTTAGATCACATCTACTGGTTACATCCATTACATCCGTGATCAGGAGGGAATAAAATGTATCTTGAAAGCTTCAAAACAAGTAAAAGGAATTTGTAAAAGTCAAATTATTGCACCTTTTTTATGGTTGTCACAGAGTGTAAATATGTGAACCTGTTGTAACTGAAGATAATTCCTCGTCTTAGTCTGTGATGGTTTTACAGTGATAAAAAAGTTGTCTGCTCACCTGTCCCTCCTCCTCCTCCTCCTCTTTGTCCAGGTACACTCTCCTACCGATGGGCATCCTCCAGGTGACGGGGGCGAGGCCGGCGGATGCAGGCGTTTTCCGCTGCGTGGCCACCAACATCGCCAACATTCGCTACAGCCATGACGCCACTCTCAATGTCACAGGTAGGTGTACATTAATGTAGCATGTCATATTCATTTAGGTAAAACACTGTGGAGTAAACAGCATTCATGTTTTTATGAAATAAACTGTAAGGACGTATGGTGTGTTTATAACTTGTGCTGCTCCCAAACACCAAAAAGCTGAAAAGTGAACTTTTGTTTTTATGTCACAGTTCAGGCTTTTAGTATCAAATCTGTTGGAAAACATTAGTCAGCAGATATTCTTGCACTCTTTCTTACTATGTTGGCTTTAAGTTAATTTTCTGTAACTATGAAAGTTTTGCTTCACAGTGACAGTCCAGATGGTAATTATTTAAACAGTTACTCCTATTTTGTTTTCCAGGCTCTGTGTTTCAGCTAATTAATCATTGCCACCTCGTAGTCACTGACCAGTCAAGTTACAGTTTCCATCCAAGCCTGTCCAGACTCATATAATATGTAATATGTAGTGATCACTTTGAGGGAGTCCTGAATGTGTTCACACGGTTGGACAATAAACCCAAATGACAGCAGATGATGCATTACATCTGGATGTTGCTGTAAAGAGGCTGCAGATTGTAAAAGGTGGATGTTTCACACACAGAAGAGATGGACAATCAGCACAGTTTAGATCAGAGTCACACATTGAGGATGCGACCACAGGAGGAAGATGGTCACACTCTGTCCTTCTGTTTCTGAGTTATGGCACTGAGGTAGTAAAGTCTTCCAGACATTAAAATCATCTATTGCATCTTTTGGTATGATAAAATAGCTTGACAAGTTATATACATATTTATCTGTGCTAATTTAAACTTCATATTTAAATGAAGCATATATATATTATTTATAAAGAAAGATATATTTTTGACTGTGTGGTTTTTAATATATAAGAAGACGTGGAGTAAAAGCACGATACAGAAGCTGCTGATTCAGTCCTTAAAGGAGAATACTCACATTTTTCTTCAGGAATATCCACCAGTAATTTCATGAAATGTTGTGTTACACAGAGTTGTGTTGTGTTGTGTGTTTGACAATGTGAAAGCACATGAAAACAGTTTATTGTGGACCGACGTGGACTCTGCCGTACCAGCTGTTCCACTCATTTACCGTCTTTGTTCTGTGTTTTCTGTCACTCACTCTCTGTGTTCTGTCTCTCGTCCAGGTGGAGCTCCCAGAACCTACAAAGAACCCGTCATCCTGTCGGGACCCCAGAATCTCACCATCACTGTCCATCAGACGGCCATCCTAGAGTGCATCGCCACAGGAAACCCTCGGCCCATCGTCTCCTGGAGCCGACTCGGTATGTTTGAAACACTCTAATAGGATTCATGTTGGTAGAAGATTACATGCTTTATTCCAACTTTATTAACCCTTTCTGCGTGTCTGTGTGCGTGTGTGTCCCTCAGATGGACGCTCCATCGGGGTGGAGGGTATCCAGGTTCTGGGGACGGGGAACCTGATGATCTCAGATGTTTCCCTGCAGCACTCTGGTGTGTATGTGTGTGCTGCCAACAGGCCCGGTACCAGAATGAGACGCACAGCGCTCGGACGCCTGGTGGTACAAGGTGAGGCCAGACTAAAGTGTTCTGATGCAAAGAGCTCCATCATCCCAACAGTACCGACCACATCTGTCCAACATGTGTACATCATATCATTTTCAGTTATTCCAGCTGCGTCCAGTGCAGACGAGGCCAAAACCAGCATTTAAAAAAGAATCAGCTTACGAAGAAAACTTGTGCTTAAACGTATTGTCTTAAACTTTGTGTAAATATTCATTTCAGCTTTCTGTATATCATTTCTACCTTCAATATGATCTGAACGGTGTTTTTAAAACACTCATGGAATATAATTTTGGTGGAGAAATGGGTTCAAATGATAAACCACATCGTGAGCTCATATTTCTGGAGCTGTGGTCCTCATAAGGACAGTTTGATGTGTTTACCGCAGCTAAACTCGGTCAGCTCCATGGAGACAAACACTTTCAAACACTTGATGATGTCTTATTCACAAGTTTGCTTGTGGCTACTAAAGTCAATTATTGCAAGTAAATGAGACTCACCTATCTTTGTTCATATTTACAACACAGCTTCTTTAATATCACTTGAGAAGAGAGTCAGTGGGAAGTTGTCAGAAGATGTGTTTATCTCCCCTGTTGATGAAGCTCAGCCAGCAGATCAGCCCTGTTCACCGTGTTTCTGTACTGGACACAAACATGGGACTGAAATCCATCTGAGACTTCTGAGTCGGGGCAACATAAAGAAGTAAATGTTGGACTGTTCCTTTAATATGTCAGCATGTTGCTGCAGAGTGTGGCAGGGTCATGGAAGGAAAGGCTGAGGGAAGATGCACTGAAGATAAATTAGATGGAATTACATACAAACAGATGATATATAGATATAAATATAATATTTATAATTATACTGGACACACTGTTGTAGAAATTGACCAGCACACATGTATTTTCTCTGCAGCCATTGTTGCAGTCTTTGTTTTATTACTGGACCTCCATGATAGATCCTGTAACTGGTTTAATTAAGTGGTGTTGGGGGGTTGTTTGGGTGGGGTGAGGGGTAGTGCGTTCCTCTCACCTCTGCCCCCATTTGCTCAGTGGGGGAAGAGGCTGAGGATGGTCCTGCTGTGGGGGTTGGATGTGGACTCATCCATCACCCTACTCATGTCCTTCCTCTCAGCCCACTGAAACTCCTCTCTGTCATTAGCTGTGTTTTAATTGGCTGTCCTGAGGCCAGCTCACTGAGGGAGTCACGACAGAAACATGGAGAGAGTTAAAGGGTTCAGCTTTCAGCCAGCAGGCGGCCTCTGGTTTCTATGGTGATGAAATTTAATTTGTAAATATTATATAAGTAAATCCTGAAACACATCTGAGCTGTATGTCGACAGATACTGTGAAGAAGGAGATTGATTTTACTCACAAAACATATGATCAACTTATAAAATACAACATAGGATACAACTCTATAATAGATTTAACAGTATAAAAGAAGTTTTTAAAATTAGATCTCACTTTGGTCAGCTACAATTCCAAGTCCTGTTTCCATGTTTATCTACTAACTGTCCAACTAGTAGTGTTGGACAGTTATTTAAATATATCACATTTGAAGCACAACACAGGTTGACCAAAGTTCTGCACGTTAACAAACAGTCAAACAGTCAAATGGACCTGATCAATAAAAGGAGGTAGAAGGAGGGAAGGTTGTTGTTGTTGTTGTTGTTGTTGTTGTTGTTGTTGTTGTTGTTGTTGTTGTTGTTGTTGTTTGAGATTCAGCCAGGCTATCTGGGATAAGTTGTTGATAAAGTTGAAAGACTCACTGTTAACATTACAGTGGACACTTGGTCCTCTAAATTGACATACATTTTAAAATATGAATCCCAATAATATCTGAAGCACATTTCATTAAATTTCCATGACATAAAAATCTATATTTGTATAATTCAGTTTTTCCTTCATCCATCGGTCCTTTTGTTCCTGTTGTTTCAGATCAATCGATACTTCCCCCTGTCACTCTTTCAGTGGCCGTTCAAAGGGGCGAAAGGGATGATCTCTAATATATTCATTAATTTATTGATCAGTTTGTTCTTTTTTGGGTGAGAGGGAACAAAGAGCTTCAGGATTTGTCCTTCTGCTAACACGACCTCACAATGTGTTCACAGACCTACAGGAAAGTAAAATGATTGTATTCTGCATCCAAACACTAGATTTTTACTGTCTGTTCCAGTCACCATGAGATGATGTGTTCATTATTTATGCAGTCAAATTAGATTCTTATCTGGTAAAATGATACTTGAATGCACAGATACATGTAGTTAAAGAAAAGAACAAATACTTTTTTTTTTTTTTTTCCTAATATTACAAATCTTTTCTACATACAAGTATAGAACATATATGTTCACATATGCAGTTAAGGGACATATACAACCTCAAGCTTTGACATATTTTGTTTTGCATATTTTCTCAAATTATGGCTCTGAGTCACTTAAAAAGTTTTAAATTAAAAAAAAAAAAGATTTCTTCTGATTGAAAAACGTTTACATTTAAAGTCCTTGTTGAGAAACAAGTTTGGAATATTTGTTGTTCATTTCTGGAAATACTGTGTTTAAATGAAACATGAAGAAAATATCTCTGTCTCCATTTAACTTGTGAAACAGTCGAGTCGTCCGTCGTCTTCGTAAAGATGTTCGTAGAGATCGTAGAGATGTTGTGGTGAATATGTTTTATCATCCAGTTGAAGTTGTGTTCGGAGGGCTGGCGAGGAGGACGGCTGCTGCTCAACAGGTTAGCTCAGGTCTGAACTTTCACACAGTCTGTGAGTGTCCATGGTCACGGCCAGGACGGGGGGACAAAGACTCCAACATACGGAGGGACAGAAAGCGGGGGGACGACTGGATGGTCAATGCAAGGTGCAGGCAGGGGGGAGACTACCGGGGGGAGGGATGGGGCGGACGAACTGCAACCTCTGACCTCTGACCTTGATTAAGGGGGAGGGGGCGGAGCAGCCATGACGGACAGATAGGGAGGTGGAGGGAGAAAGGGGGCGTGGCCTCAGGGTTAATTTGGAATTTGTGGAAGATGGATTGCATCCCAGTGAGGGCTGCTGCTTTAATACCATGCTACCCCCTCACCCCCACCCCCATACACACACACACACACACACACACACACACACACACACACACACACACACACACACACACACACACACTGTTGTCCACATGGTTTCCAGACCAGATACGCTGCAGATCTTTTACGCAAAGCCCCCTTCAGTTCACTTTCCACCCTTCATTTAACATCCTCACACTAAGGATTCATATTAAACATTAATATGGACTTAGTCTTTTAGAAAAACAAAAACAGAAATACTCAGTCATGGTGTTTCCTGCTTATTTCACTCCTAACATCTCCTCCAGTGGAAAATAAACACCACATGGGAGTGACTATTATCTAATTTCCTGATAATGCCTTTGAACATAAGCAAAGCTGGTACTTTTATGCTTATTGTCACTGTTTTTGTTTCCTTGAATTGGTACCAGTTTACCTAGTTTACAGGTTACCTTCTAAATTATTTAACCTTTAACTAAAATAAAATAGTTTTCTAGTCTTAATGCTTCAGTGACGTTGTGCATGCAGGTTTGTTGTGCTTGTTGTACATCATTAGTTACATGACTCATCACAGGCTGCTCTGCACACAATTGTCATGTTCAGGTTTATGAGGAAAAGGAAAGTGTGTCTCAAACATATTTTAATGTAGTTTAGAAGCCGTCCAATCAGATGAAAACAAAAGGTGAAAATACAGCCGGACATTTGAGGCGAGGTGAAAATCAAGGTCAACAGAAACACTGATCGATACAAAGTATAGATCCACTGAAGGACTCTCAGCTGACGACGCACGACACTTTCAACGGGACGCGGGGACAGCTGAGGGGGCGGACAGCTGTCCCCCCTGAGACATCATGATGCCCCCCCCCCCCCCACACACACACACACACTCACACTCACACTCACCCCACCTCCCGACACACACACATACACACAAACAGAAGACACACACACACACACACACACACACACACACACACACACACACACACACACACACACACACACACACTGATGTATAATCTGAGAACGATACTGAAAGAAATCATCATTTCTAAAAGCCACAAATTTACCAAACTCACCGTCTTACATGTATGAAAGTGTTTTTTTTTAACTTTCAAGCTTCTGGAGGATTTTTATTCATGTTGCCATTCACTTCAGTGTGTCATTAAAATCCATCTGACAGGGCAGTTAGAACATTTTATTACACCATGACACCCAAAAACACTCCTTTTCAACTTTAATTGGCTGGCAGATGTTTATTAAAAGCATATATGAAGGCATGTTAAATATATTTCTAAATTACTGTATATTAATCTGCAGGTAACAAAAGCAGCACTCCACACTTGCACTGTTATTTGTGACTGTTAACTAACCATTGTTTAAAGAGCTAAAAGCCAACAAAGAGACATCAGCTGATGTTGAAGAGTAAAGCTACTAAATTGAACATGTTTAGGTAAAACTGAAACTGCTAGACTCGTTCAGGTGTTTCTTGTTTCTGTCTGATTCTATGTAATGATTACCGAGTGGACCCTTCCTGTCCTGCAGCGGGACTAACTCTGAGTGTATTTCATACATGATGATGACTGAACATACTTTGATGCAGCAGGATTCTGGTGCTGTTGTGGAAACGCAGTTGAAGCGCTCGACATTGTAACTGAATCAAATGTTGAGGGGGACTTAAAGTCAGTGGATGTTGGAGGGGGCTGGGGGGCGACCTGGTGGTTGTGGATGTCTGGTGGAGACTCTGATGTTCCTCTGTAAGGTCTCCTCTCCTTCAGAGGTTCTGACATATGTGATGGTTTGTTCTGGTTCTGATTCTAGACGACTGCTGCAGGAAGTTTCACAGGTTAGAGGTGAACCAGTTTACTGCTGACTCGTTACAGCAAAGTCTGAAGTAAAAGGATGTCTGTGATCCAAGTGAAGCATTGTGGTTACAGTGAACTCCTGGAGGGAACATGTGTTCAGTGACAACCGTCTGGATCTTTACACTCCTGACTGGTTGAGGGTCAATAATAAACACAGCAGCAGCTGAGTGTCCGTACATCAGTGACGTTGCATTTCAGTACTGTGACTGTTGTCCTTGGTTCCTGTGTGCTTTGGCTGTTTGGACTCTGTCCATCATGCCAGAGAGCAGAGAGATGTGAGAGCAGTGGGTCTTTTAATAATAATGAGAGTCTGAGGTCGGCTCTCTGTCCTCAATTTGTCTGTCAGAGATCCACAGTCCTGCAGCAGAGGTGCAAATGTGTTCTCAAGTTGAACACAGTTGTTTGGGAGGTTTGTTGCTAACTCTGTCCCCGGCTGTGTCCTACAGAGGACAGTGGACAGGCCATGATGAGGTGCTCTGTCTGGATGAGACTGCAGCATCACAACTCTCAGGATTTCTTCTGACTTACAGAGAGAGCTGCTGTCAGACAGACCATCACACACAGTCCATCCACCTCCAACCAATAGATATTCAGTTAAATTCACTTTCGTTAATATTGCACAGAATTCAAAATGTCATCTAAAGTCTGAAGTAATTTTCTGAAGTTTGTGAATGATGTTGAAGCAGTCATGATCATATTAAATCTGCTTCTTTAATCCAGAATCACTTCTTTACCTCATCACTACACAACAAACACACACACCCACTGTCCCGTCTGCCACTATCACCTCCTTGTTCCTCCTTCCAAGGTCCATTTGGACTCAGATGAACCAGACCTTATTTTAATCAGATTGTTCTGACCTGTAAATGAGAGACGAGTCTGCAGTGATGAATGTGTTCTTATTGAAATGGTCATCTTGTTGAACCTGCCCCCCTCCCCCCCCTAACACTGAGGTGTGTGGTTGGGGGTTGTGGGTTCACAATGGGTGTCGAGGTCAACAGATCAATGAGATGCTGAACACGGACTGAAGAGGGGCGGGGCTTCAGTGCTTATGGACCGCTGCCTGAAACATAAAACTGCTCGTCTATTGTGGTTCTGATATTGAAGTTTGTGTGTGTGTGTGTGTGTGTGTGTGTGTGTGTGTGAGGGGGAGGGGGGCAGTGAACCCTGCACCTGTCTGGGACAGCTGAGGACTGGCCTGGTCAGCTGTCTCTGTGTGTGTGTGTGTGTGTGTGTGTGTGTGTGTGTGTGTGTGTGTGTGTGTGTGTGTGTGTGTGTGTGTGTGATATAAAGGGACCTGACTCCCTCTGAGGATGCAGAGACTCCCTTCAAACACACAAACTGATGTTTTAATTCTGTTTATTTCTCAGTGACTAAAAATGAAGAGTTGTATAAATGTGTCAGATTTATGTTTCTCTTGTATTTAAGTGTTTTTATGCACATTTACTGAAGCCATTTGAAACAGAGCTTCATCACGCAGAGAGCTGAATGATGAATTTGTTGATGGTCAGCAGTCTGTTTTAGGCCTCTTTAATATTGCACATTTTCTAAATAATGTTGTGCCTGATGATGATTAACATGGTTAAAACTACAAAAGTAATACCAGGTTGTAATCAACCAGAATGAAGGTGGTCTTATCAACTCTTTCAGGTACACTATGATTTATGTTGTGTCTTATAACGGCAGTTTGGGAGTTTGGTTGGATTTTTTTTTTTGCCATATTGTCAGTTAGAAGTTGACTTTTATATAACTGAGGATTGTAAAGTTCGACTGTTTGGACTCAGTAAACACTAGACAATAAAAAAGAAGATTGGTTAAGACTATAGTGTATGTTACAGCTTGTTGATGTCTGTTTTTAACAAGACATGAGAAAGAAAAAACATTTCGCTGCATTCCAGATCCATTTTCAATTGTCGCCCGTTTGAACTGTTCTTCTGTTCTGCTGAGTTTCAGTCACTGTTGATTTTACAGTTGTGTTACTAACAAGATACGTCATGTCTTCTCTCTCTTGTTCAGACTGAACACTACAGTGACTCACTTTTGTCTGTTGAGCTCAATGGTACCATGTCAACTTCAACATGATGAACAAGTTTTCCTGTTAAATTCCACTGACCTCCATCTTATCTACGAACAGTGATGGTGTTCTCCTGCTGATGCTCATGTGTTGTCAGTGTGTCCAACTTCATGGACTTTGAGCTGCCAGTCAATGTGATTCAAGTCAAGAAAATGTAGAAGAAATTGTCAAGATTACTGTTTTTAGTAATAATTTCTGCAAAAACTAAAATTACTTTTACAAAGCTTAAAAAGTTTAAATTATTCTGAAATTTTATTTTAAAACGAGAATGTTAATCCATTTAAATGAAATATAATTTCATAAAGATGTTTTGGTTTTTTTTGCCCATGGACCTCCGTCCAGATTCATTTTTGGCGGTTCATAGAAAAGGCTCTACTTGCTTTAATGCTCCCTATACTTACTTTGTTACCTTGAAGCACACTTGTTTCCTCATGATTCTGTTCACATATTTAAGTGAATCAAGCTACTCTGCACCAGTTATTCATCACCATGTCCTCCATCAGGTTCTGGACTGTGATTTATTTATTTTTGTATCTGCACTTTGTGTCTGATCTCCCTCTTTGTTCCTCAGCTCCTCCTGAGTTCCTGCAGTGGCCGCAGTCTGTGTCCAAACCAGCAGGGGGCAGTGCTGTGTTCACCTGTGTGGCCCAAGGGGTCCCCGAGCCTCACCTCATCTGGCTGAAGAACGGCAAGGTCCTGATGCCCGGACACAACGTAAAGCTGACCAATAACAACAGGTAGGTGATTCATTTACCAGAAAATGAAACTATAAAATATCTCAGTCTCTCCATTCCCAGATCTTCTTTCAAAGTATGACAGATGCAAAGGTGAATCTTTAAAACACATTCTTCAACATGACTGATTCATTATGATCCTGACGGACCACTTACTAAAGAGATGGCTTGTTGAGTCTACAGAAGTATAGAAATTAATAGTTGGCTTCATGAAAAGCTGCAACAGGAAGTTTCAGTTTGAACGTGTAGATAACAGTAGCAGAGTCCATAAGTCTAAAAGTGTTTCAAACATCCGGGGTCTTTTCAAACTGACTATAACGTTAAACGTATCCCTGAACGCTGTGGTTGAACTGGATGATGTGTTTCAAAAAGCAGGAGAAACCAGTCAGTTATGATCAGCAGACTTTTATAGACCTGCGTTATACAGAAACACCACATGGTGGCAGAGCAGCACAGAAAGGGGAGTTGTGCTCGTCACTTCAAGCAAATTAGCCCTATGTTTGGATTAAAAAAAAAATCCCTCAGCATGGTTTACAGCAGTTTTACTCCATTATTGTATATATATAAAACTCGTTTGTGTCATTGTGTAAGGATGGCAGAGAAAGAGGACGTTGCAGTAATAATAGAGGCAGCAGTCAGGAGCATCAGGGCTGGATGCACATACCGAAGGCCGCAGGAAAAACTGAACTACAGGCCCTTAACTGAGGCCCCAGAGCCCAGAGCGTCTGTGTGAGATAAAGACCTTATTCTTCATTAAATTTGACCTGGAAACCCACCAGGACCCAGTTTTACTGTAATGAAACACATCTGTAAGTTGAAATGTGCAACATTTGGATATGCACAATAATCACAGGAAAAAAACAAGGTATTAATACTTGTTGTTTGGGATTAGTAATGATTTTGACAGTGGACTGACAGCTGTGTGTTGTCTGTGCAGCACTCTGGCTCTGACCCGTATCAGCTCGGAGGATGAGGCGATCTACCAGTGCATTGCGGAGAACAGCGCCGGCACCAACCAGGCCAGCGCTCGTCTGGCTGTGGCTCAAGCTAAAGACCTTCCGGCTGCACCTCAGGGGCTGCAGGCCGCCGCGCTGTCCACCAACAGCCTGCAGATCACATGGAGCCAGCCTCCCGCCAACGTCACCGAGGGCATCATCGGATACGTGCTACACATCCGCAAGATAGGAGGTGAGTGTCAGCAACACCACACACACACACACACACACACACAGATCATCTAAATGTCTGTGTGATTCAGAGCCTGACAGTCTGGAGCTGCAGGAGGCCATCAGTAAAGGCACCTTTCGGCACGATGTGACCAACCTGGAAGCAGCCACCACCTACTCCCTCTACCTGAGGGCCTACTCTCCTCTGGGAGCCAGCCAGCAGTCCCACACTGTGGTCGCCACAACACTAGGGGGCGGTAAGAACAAATGAAATTGGACTCCTGCTCTGTCCGCTGATTCATTTCTATTTTGAGGATTTCATATGACAGTGATTGTTTGGCTTTATTATAATTTAGTTTTATATTGCATCAGCATCTTGAATATTTGTGCACAGACTTTCTTCCTCATCTAAGAAAGTATATCTAGATAAATGTTCTCCTTTAATACATTCTTCCATTAGCGTCATTATTTTACGAGTTGTATTATTTGTAATGTTTCTTTAGGTTTGTATTCTGTTGTCTTTACTGTTCACGTCCTGCTAGCTGCTGCACCGTTGCTACTGCTTTGTTTTTTTCTCTGATCTCCTCATCTCATCTCTCTTCCCTCCACCCAGTGCCAACCCCTCCCACCTTCTTCACCAAGGTGCTGAACTCCAGCTCAGTGCAGGTCCTCTGGGAGCTGCCCAGTAAGGCTGGTAAGGCTGAAGGCTTCAGGCTGTCCTACCGCAGGGTCCCCCACGCTGACGACCAGGGGCCCATTCAGCTGCCGTGTCACATCAACGCCCACACCATCTCTGACTTGGGTAGGTTAAGACCTCAATATCAGAGACGCAATGATTCTCCTGCGAACCGTCATATGAGTCGGTATAAACTACACAGCAGCTCAACATCAACAAAGTACAACAGAGACTGATGGAGTGAAAAGAAATGAACCAGTGTGTCCAGACATGCTGCCCTCCTGTACACAGAAATAAAACTCAATCACAGACACAGTTGGGCTAAAATGGATATCTGGATTTATTGTGAGCGTTATTAGTCACTCTGAAAAAACAGAGGGAACACATGGCTGAAAGGAGAAGTGTGTAATTTACAGAAGGAAAAATGTATAATGAATAAAATGGACATGATATCATGTTTGTCTTTCATTCAGTTCAATATAATTAATCCAGTTTTCTTTTCTTTCTTATCTATACACCACCAATATGAGGTCCAGTGTGCAGGCTTTGTTGGAAAAAATAACCACACATACTCTTAGCAGACATTCACTGAGATGAAGACTCAAATCCTTCTTCACTGTTTCAACACACTTCTTCTGTTTCAGAACCGGGTTCAGTGTATGAAGTGAAACTGGTGGCCTACAATGGGAACGGAGAGAGTGACTGCTCCAAGAGACTGGTGTCACTGGCAGAGGAGGGCATGAGCAGCAAAACCACCGGTGAGAAGGAGCTTCTCTGACAACACCTGTGAATAATCCACAAATTAAAATTAGACATTATCATAGCATTTAAAAAAAACAAAAACATATTACCTTGACAAAAGAGATTTCATAAGATATTTGCACTGTACCAAAGTGTAGGAGTTAGAAGACGACACGTCTAATATAACATTTATTCAAAAGAATACAAACTTTATAAAAAATGTTCTGATTTTGTCTACCAAAAGGAGTCGGGTATAAAGTTTCAGGTCCTGACATATTCTACAGTAAACGAGGAACATTGTTTTAATATATGAGTAAATCAGACTTTAATGAAGAAATCTGATCATTTTTAGACTTTCTGAGTTTGTCCTTATAAAGAAACCTGGAAGTTACATTATACCTGAGTAAGATTCCAAATGTAAACACAGAAACTCAGGATGGATATCTCTGTACAACACTTCTCCCTGCTAGAAAACCAGACACAGTCAAGGACAAATAAAACGCTGTAAAAACATGTATCCTGCAGTGTGTAAGTGCATCATGTGTGTGGTCAGAGCTCAGTTCTTCTCCACGGTGGAGATGTTCCTCATTACTTCTGTGTTCTCTGCAGGAGGAAACAGTCTGTGTCAATGCCGGGATGGAGAGGCGTCTCTGGGCAGCATCGTCATCGGCATCCACATCGGCACCGCCTGCATCATCTTCTGTGTTCTCTTCCTTATCTTTGGATACCGTCGCAGGTTAGTGCCCCTTACTGGCCTTCCATTTCTTGCTATACACTATAAACAAAAGATGATTCAATAAATGATGTATCACGTTTAGTGTCCAGTCTTTATCTCTGGCTCTCCTGCGATGCTAGTGTAAAGTCCTGTACTGATAGCTGGAACCTGTCTGCAGTCTGTTTTGCAGTAAAGGCACTCAGGACAGCTGGTCTGTGCCGGGAATCAACACGGGACACAACGGTGTTCCTAAAGACGGAGCGAACCGGCCCAGGGTGGAGTCAGCACCTCCGGTAGGCACACTTTGTTCATCCACTGGGTACAATTACGTCACATTTTCAAGATATCTTCAAGACCTTTTTTGACTAAAGACATAAAACACAAATATTCTGGTATGAAACAAGTACACTAGATGTGAAAGTCAACTTTGTGTTTAATCGCCAGTCAGACAATCGTAAAGAAAACTTTTTCTGTAGCTTAAATGTTCTTCAGTGTACAGATCACTGCAGCAGAGACCAAAAGTTCAACAGGAGAAAGATGAAAACATTTGTCCCTCTGGTGAAAAAACATCTCCGTCATATCATTGAAAACAGACAGAGATCTGCTGAGTCAGAATAACTACCAAACTACAATGACAAAAGATCATATCACAGGAGTTGTAATCACTCGTTCATCACTGACTTCTTCTGAATTCTTGTTCCTCTTTTCTCATGTCTTCTTCCTGTCCTCTTCCTGTCCTCTTCCTGTCTTCTTCCTGTCTTCTTCCTGTCCTCTTCCTGTCTTCCTGTCGTGTCTCCCTGTGAGCAGGTGGTCTGTCCGGCGCAGTGCCGGGTTGTCATTGAGCAACATCCATCAGGTCTGCCTGGCACGGGCGCAAGCTAACACCGGTCAGTGACACCACCTCTTCCCCGTCCTCCCCTCCAACACTCTGCTACTCACCAGGAACCTCAACCTTCGTCCATGAGAACCGTCTGAGCCCTCTGATAGGGGTCAGCCTTCATGTACTAAAACCTGCTGCTAATCACCTGAAAGTAGATGGAGGGGCGTCCTCGTCCACCCTAACCCCGGCCTCCACCCCATCCCCCACCCCGGCCTCCACCCCGACCTCAAACCAAAGCTTATTGCCTTTAATGCCTGTGAACGTGCACACGTGCATGTAGAAAAGCCTTCAGAAAGTTTTGCCTCCCCAGATTATTCCCTGTCACGTTCTTGTTGTGTACACTTCAAACAAACATGTGGGTTTTCCAGTGGGAGTCTGATCCATGACCAAACTACTCTACCACTCAGCTCTCCCCTGGTGAACCGGCATGTGAGGAGGTACATGCTCTTAAAACATCAAATGAAGCCAAATAACTTCACCTGACTGACACGCTCCAGTCAGTCAGCTGTGACAGAAGTCCTGACTTTGCCTTCAGTTTCTCTGCAATAAGACATAGTGGCCTTTTAAACCCCTTTTGGAGGTGAGTGTCCAATTAGAAATGATTGTCTTTGACTTTAAAAGCCATATAGAAGAAGCAGATAAACAGGCCTTCATCTCACTCATCTCCAAACACAGCTACCTCAGTCTGACGGTGTCGGAGCCATACATGAGGCCAGTGTTACCCCGATGATGCTGCTCGCTCTAGCCTACCTCAACCAAAAACCCCTGTCCCTTCAGTAACCACTGACCAGTGTTAGTCACAGAGTACCTTGCCAGCCGCCAACCGGGCCCGTTTAAAGGCTGCTCACCAGGACGACCACCGTGGAGAGGAAACTCTGCAGTGGTGGAGTCACACCGCCACCAGCCAAAGCCTTACTGCACCAGAGATGGACATGAGCCTTAACAACCTCTTGTTCACACCAGGACGCCTTCTGTTTCCAGCAACACAGACGGTTCTGCTGGAGATCTTCACCTTCTCTGATCCAGCAAGAACATATCAAGAAGTTCTTTGACTGCCTCATTGATTATTGTTGCTTCCTTCATGTTTGTCCATCTCCAAAGACATATTTGTGCAGCAGATGTGGAAAATATGGACCTCAAGGAATGAACTGTGAAATTGTACGCCAAGCATCCCATTATTTTTCCACTCCATCAAAGAGAACAGGACGCTCGTTTGACCTGAAGGCATCCTGAAGCCAAAAAAATGACTGTTGGAGGCCCTGCTGCCAAGCTCACTCTCCAGATGCCAAACTGGTCGGCCTGGTCGGCCTCAGGGACTCCGAGTTGGCGGCTAAAGAAGTTTTAAGGTGATACGTGCCTGAATGCACGGACGAGGCTCGTGTTCACCATGTCAGCGGATCCAAAAAGTTCCTCTATGAAAACCAAGCTGATCGATGCCCAAAGATGTAAACGTTTGATGGTTTTCTTTATGTTCCTTTCAGATTTACTAGAGATATACCTTTGCTTTCAGTTTTGGATTGTTCCTGTTTGAAAGGGGTCATCTGTGAAATGCTTTAACTGAACTCAAGCCAAAAGAATTTAGATCATGATTTCAATACCATTTTTCAAAGAGTATATTTTATGTCTTTACGTTTGGAGGTCTGTCCAGATGAACCCCGTCAACATGGAACTCTTTATTTGAACTTTTAAAGAGTTACCAAAATAAGATGTGAAATATTTTTAAACTAGTTGAATTATGGCCAAATATTTAACTATTAAAAAAAACATGTAACCAAATAACTACATTTTAACATTCATAGTCGTTACCTTTATACTGTCTCATAACCAAAGCACAGAAACGTGTTTGGGAGCAGGATGCTATCCATGTGTGTGAGTGGCTAACAGGAGGTGAACCCTGAGGGCAGCAGCTCGACAAACAACCACAAATATACATTCAGGTTATTAATACGTAGCTTACCAAAGATACCGAACTGAACGACTACATTTAAAAGTAAAACTAAAGTCCTGCTGAATTTAAATTTCAAGTTTTGTTTTTATATTTTTAAGAAGAAAATTGTTGCCCCTCCTGTTAATAGAAAACCAACCAGGTTTTAGCCATAGCTCGGCTACATGCTTGTATATTTTGGACCAAACGGTTTGCATGAAGCTGTTATTGCCCTCGAGGTTCACCTCACCCTTTATGAGTGTGAAAGGTTTACTCAAAGCAGAACAGTTTAAAAAATAAGAGCTTCTCTCCTCATTTCTTTTGTCCAATAACTGACAGCTGTTCAACCAAAAAGTGAATTTGAAACTGAAGACCTAAAAGGGTTTTTGTAGTGTGAAGTGTGTCGTGGGTAAATTAGTTTTTAAAATGGAACGCATCGGTTGCTTCTGTTTGAAACGATTCATTTCTCTGCCTCTTTTCTTTGAGTGTTTCGTTCTTCCTGCTGTGCACAGGACATGTTGCCAAAATGAATGTTTGCGTTGGAAAGTTTATAATTGTTATTATGATTATTATTATTGTTGTTGTTATTAGACTTGACAGCGTTAGTTTTTCCGATGATTTCTTTGTTTGACATGTGTACGGATGACATGAGATGTTTGTTAGGATTACTCAGCACTGGTCTTTGAGCAGCTGATGTGAGTTTCACACCCGTTTTGAAACTTAACTCACGTCCTGCCCGGAGGAGCCAGCAACGAGAAGAAAAACCACAAAAAAGAAGAAACTCGTAGGAAAGTAGAGACTGGCCTTTAGTACCAATGAGAAACAATGCTTTAACGATTCAAAGTGCTTAACTGTTCTCTCAGCTTTCCACTGGTGTTTTGTAGAACAACTGCAAATGTAAAGCTTTAACCTGTTGTGACTGAGGTTGTGTCCTCGGTCTTTGGCCAAATTAAAAGGTTTGGAAGTAAAAGACAGTGCAGATGAGCTGCAGCTGGAAACAGAGACCAAGCTGATTTATGCAGGACTTTCACTTTTTACATTTATGGACAAATTTAATGGTGTCAGTTCACTCAAAGCAGAAAAAAAAGTCTGATTGTACAGTGGAAGAAGCTGAAATAAAAAAAACTTTATTTCACTGCTAATTAATTCAAGAAGTACACAATAATTAATTTCACATTTGCAGCTACTGTCTTCCTTTGCTTTATTGGCAACATAATTGTAGTTCTGTTACATTATGTTGTTGTATTTTATTACAACCGGTGGCTCAAAACTCATAAAATATGTATTTTGGTGTTTGTCTGAACTGACCCTTTAATGTTATTTATTTGGCTGAAGGTTCCTGCTGTGAGTCTTTATGTTGTGAAGGTACGACACTATCACTTATAAAGACCAAATTATTATATATATGATTATTGATATGGAACAAATATAATATAAAGCACAATTAGGTCAAAAACTTAACTATATTAAATTCTGCAGTTATACATCTGTGTTCCCTGTAACAGCTTGGTCTCTATGGGACTGCGGACTCTTTTATCTGCACGTCTGTACTAAACTCTACCTTTTCTCATTTTCATCATTAACCAAAATGCCTAAAACCAAATAAAGATTTTTAGCTGAATTTGTGTTTCTGTTGTTGGTTTGTTTATTTGTTTGAGTAATAAATAGATTTACTCAGTTTGACCCACAGACTAAGAAGTGGTTCAGATGATTTAATGATGCTTTTGTAAACTATTCTAATTCCTGATCCTACAGAAAGAGAGATGACATGGTTTAAAAAGTTACTTTGAGAAAAGTTTTGTTGATGCATTTTATTATCATTTTGTCTCTGATTAATCAGTTCTGAGCCCGCAGTTGCTTCCAGTTACACCAGAGCTCGCACAGATTTACTAAACTTTAATACACATGTACAGTGTGGACACAGTTTGTAGAAAAATATTTCTGTCATATTATTTCTCCCATTCTTTTATGCTTCGCTCATCCTTGTGTTCCTGTGTTAGATCAGACTGTCATCACTAAAAAGTACATTGTGTTACACAACATTGTTTCCATTACAAACGTTACCTTCCCTTTGTCTTTCATTTGAACAAATAGAGACAGATGAGTGAGGAACATGTGTGAACGTGAGCTGTAACAGAAATCCCAAAGGATGAAGATATACTGCACCTGCCTACTAATGCTGCAAGTCAGCAGAAAAGTATGAGAAGCAGATACCAGCAGCGTCTTCAAAAGAAAGTCAAATCTTATACAACAATACAAATGTAAGCCAGCAGCCACCCAACAACCTACAACTCAAGTAACATTAAGCAGGTTTGAGCCTCAGCCCTGTTGTCTGAGGGAGGAAAACAGTGAAGCAACTTAAAACGCTGTTTCCAAGAAAGTTGGCTCGCTACATAAAATGTAAATACAAACAGAATGTGAGGATCTGCAAATCATGTAAACCCATATTTAATTCAAAATAGACCAAAGAAAACAAACATTAAAACGGAGAAATGTCATTGTTTTATGAAAAATATGTTCTCATTTTGACTTGATGTCAGCAACACTTCTTAATGTTTTCAATGGGTGACAGGTCTGGACTGCAGGAGGTCAGTTTATCAGCGGACTCTTCTACTACGGAGACATGCTGTTGGAATACGTGCAGAATGTGGTTGGACGTTGTTCTGCTGAAATAAACAAGACCTTCCCTGAAAGAGACGTTGTCTGGATGGCAGCATATGTTGCTCCAAAACCGGAATATCTCATTCAGCATTAATGCTTCCTTCCAGATGGTCAAGCTACCCATGTCATGTGTACTAATGCATCCCTGTACCATCACAGATGCTGGCTTTTGAACTGAGCGCTGATAACAAGGACGATGGTCCCTCTCCTCTTTAACCTGGTGGATGCAGCATCCATGATTTCTAAAAAGAATCTCAGATTTGGATGAATTATACTTTAGGACAGTTTTACACTTTGCCTCAGTCCGTTTTAAATAAGCGCAATCTTTACATGGTAGAGTTTTAACCTGCATTTGTGGACGCAGCGATGAACTGTGTTCACAGACGATGGTTTTCACAAGTGTTCCTGAGCCCATGCAGTGATTTCCACTCCAGAATAGTGTGTTTTTAATGCAGTGCTGCCTGAAGGCCTGAAGATCACCACCATCCAATATTGGTTTCCAGCCTTGTCCCTTGTGTTCAGAGATTTCTCCAGATTCTCTGAATCTTTTAATGATATTATGAACCGTAAATGATGATCTTCTAGAACTACATCATCCTGACAGATCTAATAGGATCTCATAGAACCACATCATCCTGACAGATCTCATAGAACCACATCATCCTGACAGATCTAATAGGATCTCATAGAACCACATCACACTTAATGTATTTATAAATTCTCCCAATTGTCTCTTCTCCATACAGGGTTGTTCAGTTTGGCAGTTGTTACTGATGAAATCTGAGGATATTTTTTCTTGGGTGGAATGTTTCAAAACGGCCAAGGGTTTTTTTCGGGGATTTATCTACAGTATTTGTCCTAAAATATTGAGAATATAATTGTAACAAACAAGACTAAAATTATTCTATTGTAGTGAATTTAGTCCAGTAGACTTTTATTGATACTCCAGCAGATATTTTATATCACACCTTCTTACACTATTAATGTTGGTAGCGTCACATCCACTGCATTGTTACAAATCATTTCAATTGCAGTTGTATGTTACTGTTTAAAAGTTCTTCATGGAATTACTTCAGCAAAGCATATACAGGTTATTTCTTGCAAAATATTAGTCTACAGTAAGTTTAATATTAAATTTGTATACTTATAAAAATCTATGAAAGTGTTTTTCAAACTAAAAGAAAGAATAGTCAAACAAAACTGGACTTACTGGGGAGTCTGCTAATATTGCAATTTTCTGTCGTTAGAAACATTTTTTGATTGAGTTCAGTGAAATCTCAGCAGTTCATTCTGTCAACTCATCATTTGAAGTCAGAAGACCACAAGTTCCAGCAACTCGTGTTTATAAGTTTATAAGCGGTCTGAAAACTAGATACGCTGGTCTAACTTTAATTAACATGCAAAACGTGTATATTATATTCACATTTCGGTTAACATGAAAAGATTAATAGAACCCACTAAATGTCTGTATATTTTACAGTTTTCCTATAATACTTTTCCAAACAAGGCGCTCTGTACATTAGAAACTACTGTTCATAGTAGTAATCATGCAGGAAAACAACACCTGGTTATTGTTATTATTTAGTCACATACTTTAGATTTTTGTAAGGTTTTTACATTAAATTGAATGGAATGTAATTGAACTGAATTAACTGAACTGAACTGGATTGAATTGAACTGAATTGAACTGAACAGAACTGAATCAAATTGAATCGAACTGAACTGAATTGAACTGAACTGAAATGAACTGAATTGAATTGAACTGAATCGAACTGAATTGAACTGAACTGAATCGAACTGAATTGAATTGAACTGAATTGAACTGAATCGAACTGAATTGAATTGAACTGAATCGAACTGAATTGAACTGAACTGAATCGAACTGAATTGAATTGAACTGAATTGAACTGAACTGAACCGAATTGAACTGAACTGAACTGAACTGAATTGGATTGGATTGAACTGAACCGAATTGAACTGAACTGAACTGAACTGAATTGGATTGGATTGGATTGGACTGACTACATCATTATTTGAGGACGTGCTTGTTCTTTTGAGTGTGATATTAGAGGACTCAGATCTAATTTTCTGTTCAGACAGCCAGCTTTAAGAAGGACATTGTATCAATCACCTTCAATCGACTACCCACTGAGCATGTCAGAGTAGCATCTTTACACTCTGAATGCTTCACTTGGCACGCTAGATGATGAGAAACAATAAAGTTACTGTAAAGTCAAATGTGTACATATATATAAAAAAGACTCAGTGAAGACTCGCTTGGGTCAAACGTCTCCAGCTCCAACTGCTCCAGCAGGAAATAAAAGAACCACCACAAACACAAGTTGGTCCTGCAGGCCACAGATCCACAGAAAAATAAAGTTGCTCTTAAGAAGCAAGAAGAGCTGCAGTTTTTCACCAGTGGCACATAAGGAACATTAAAAGTTTTGGACTGTTTATTGGGGGTTCCCACTGTGCTGGTTGGAGCTCAGGTCCGACTCCATCTCTCCAGCAGCTCCGGCGATCCGAGCAGACAGGCGGTCCACAGAGCGAGGCGAGGCGTTGCCGGTTCGACGCCTGCAGCAGCAGGCCACCACGTCAGTGAGGTCGGCTCGGAAAGACGGCGTGTAGAAGCCGTAGATGACCGGGTCGCAGCACGTGTTCAGGTTGCCAAAGACAAACAGTACGTGGTGCACATACTCAGGTGTGTGCTGGATGATGGCCGGTTGGAACCAGTACCAGATCCCCAGGAGGTAGTAGGGTGTCCAACAGACGACAAAGGAGCTAACAATCACAATGGTCATCTTGAGTGTCTTCATCCGGGCTTTGGGTATCATGTCTGTCCCACAGCGTCTCAGGCAGTGCTCACCGTCTGCAGGAACAGAGCACGGAAAACGTAAATATCCCAAAGCATTCATTTCATACATGGAAACAAATGTGTTCAGATGGGGATTAACGTATCTGTCTGTTATGTTATCTGTGAGGGAGTGGAGCTTTGGGAGAGATGTATCATGGACTCCCACAAGTCCCACGCAGTGGTCTAATCATGTTTTTTAAAGAAAATATTTGCCATTATTTCATGTATTAGACTATCACATAGAAAACACTTCAGCAGTACTCTGATAAAGTGCCAGAAACATGCTTAAGTTTGTCAGGGCACACCAGATAAAATAAAAGTCAGTTCACATTGAAACTCTGCAGATCCTCCTCTGTATTACATCTCAGATTTGCAATGACAAACATCAAAATAAATTCCTGGTCATCACCCTGCTTTCCCCAATAAATCCCTCATTTTTGCTGATTCTAAAACGCTCCTTTTAAAAGCTAATATTTAGTCATTTCTATCAGATATAATGTCATTGTGCTAACCAAGATTAAAGTGACATCACTGTGGTCTGGCAGGTCATGAAACATGAGCAGTCAGACAATCACACAGGTCAGTTCATCCATATTATCTACACCACTGCATCTGAAAGTGAGCTAGTGCTTCAACAATCAGACTTCTGTAGCCTGTGTGCTCTCTACAGCCTGCTGAGTGCTGCTCACATCAGTTCAGTGGATATAAGATTGGCAGGTGTAAAGTAAGTCTCTGAAAATCTTTGAAGTAACCTGTGGTGAACTCTGACACATGGATTTGAACAGCTGAGATTTATCCTGACAGCGGCACCCTTTCAGAAAACATGGAGCCGTGGAGTCCAAAACAAAGACTGCAACCTTCAAGAGCTGTGACGGACTAGCAGCAGGATGATCCTGGTTTTCTAGGATGTCAGCACGGGACTAACTCACCCTGTGAGAAGTTACTACATCACGTTGTTCCTGACACCAAAAGAACTGGAAGACTGTCCAGTGTGAACGGGCCTTTAGAGTTTCAAGTACGTCACTCTTCTGTTGAAATGAAAGACTTCAGTGCATTGTGTGTTCTCCTCATCCAACAGTCAATTCACCCAAAATGTCAGAAACAGCCATTTGTTGCAGGGGAACACTTTGTCTGCAGGATGAATCAAAGTTGAAGAAGAAATTGTGTGTGTAAACTGTGCTGGATGTTTGGGTCATAATTTTCCTGTTCATCCTCCATTTCTCTTCTAAACATGTTTGAATGAAGCAGGAAGTTCTTTTATAAACTGACAGATCGTCTGACTGATTGTGTTTCCTGATCAGTTACTGTTTAGTGATGTCACCTCGGTCTCAGATTTCTATATATCTAATGGTGTCATTAACAAAGGGAACAGTGGAAGAACTAAACTTTACTATCAGCTGTGTGGAGTGGAGGGTAGAAAGGATAAAGAGGACTCCAACTCCCTCTGGACTTCGGGGAGTCACACACCTTTGCTCTTGTGCATCTGCCCATTGATCTTGGTGAGGATGCGGGTGTAGCAGAAAGTCATGACAAGCAGGGGGAACACATACAGCGTCACAAAGTGAAACATGTTGTATGTTGTCTCCTGCCAGCGATGCTGGAAACTTCCATGAGTCACACACTGAGTGAAGTCCACACCATCGGCTTTAATGGCCCGAAAGATGAAGAGCTGAGGATGAAGAGAGGAGCAATGGATTTCATGCAGTCACAGAGAAACACAGCAGTTTGTTTCTATTCAACAAACTTCAGATTTGTTAATAATAAACAAACGACTCAAAGAACCGTGCAGTGCAGGAGGTTCTTTCACTCCATGTTGTGCATTAAAGTCCTTTTAATACAACATGAGTGTCCTGATGTTATGATGTCATAACATCAGACTGATGAAGCTACAAACTGTTTGTTAATCTGTGGTTACACTGCTCTGCATGAAGTATGTTAGTGTCAGTGTTGTGGGTTTACAGCATTAATGACTGCTGAAAGAAGGTAAATAAAGGGTTTGTAGAGTATTAATGATCAGACAGGTCATTACTGATGGGCCACAGGAGACGTTCCTGAAATCACAACTGTGAAGAAGCTCTGAGTATACGACAGTATCGTCTTATTGTCCAAAAATCCCATGCACATTGTTTATTTATTTGATCTTTTATACATGAATTGGTGAAAAAAGTGTTGTTTACCTGGAAGTCCTGAGCGATGAAACCTACAACACACTGCTGCCACCACCACTGAAATGATTCTCTGCCTACTTTCTTGCTATGAGAACCTTTACTCACTTTTACAAGATCATTTTCACACTTTGCTGCATTTTTGCACGTGATATCTTTGTCATGTTCTTATGTTGTATTTTTTGGGGGAGCATTTATGCCATTCTTAGTTGGTGCCGTAGAGACAGACAGGAACGTCGCACAGTGAAACTCTGTTTGAACTCAGAGACACAATACTGGTGCCCTGAAAACATCAGGTCTGCTGACATACTTTATCATCACTAGATACAAGATTATTCCATTTTTACAAGAAACGTTGTGGTTATTGTTAAAACTTTTGTTGTTACAACATTATAAACTGGTGGGTTGTTGTATGCAGAACGAGGCCATGATCAGCAGAAACCGTGTCACTATAATGTGACTGTTACTCATACAACATGATAATCTTGACATGTCACAGGGTGTTTTATTTATTATGGTTGTGAAGTGTTTTTGTTTTGTTTGTGCACCGCTGTGCAGATCTGGTGTCAGTGATTGTCCTTCGTCATGCAGTGACTGCTTCATGCAGTGCAGCGTTGGCAAACCAGACCGAAGAGGATTTCTGCTGCTGAGTTTGTTTTTATAATGTTCTCCCTGTAAATAATTGAATCAATTTATAATTCCACTGACTGTAAATGATAAGTCAGGGAATTTTTGGCACTAAATGACCAGTTTTTGTTTACAACAAGTCAGCTATGACATTACAACATGCGTCTTATTTGCATGACTGAAAAAGTTTTGCACGCCATCTAGTTAACTTTTCAGTTAATTTCAGGAAACACACAGTCTTGTGAATCAGCTGCACTTAAATGATAAGTGAAACAGTTTATGTCACCAAGCAAACTTTTGGATAACATTCAAAATGATTAACAGAAAGGCCTGTCTGGTGGTTCTGTCTAAGGTTCCACACAACATCATGACTTCATCGTCAGTCTAATACTGTCAGCACCAGCCAGTGTGGGACCCAGAACCGCCTGCAGCCTACCTGTGGAGAGGCCAGCAGCAGACTGAGGGTCCAGGCCACCAGCAGCATGCGTCTGTTCCTGAGCCCAGCATCCAGAGAGTCCAGCGGATGTAGGATGGCCCGGTAGCGGTCCAGACTCACCACCACCAGGATGAACGCTGCTGAGTGCATGGCAAAGAGTTTGAGGAAACACAGCAGTTTACACATGACGTCTCCAGCGTACCACTGCACCGTGATGTTCCAGACGGCATCCAGCGGCATCACCACAAACGTCATCATCAGATCTGCGGAGGCCAAGCTGGCGATGAGCGGGCGCAGGTGTGCTGCCAGGCGATAGCCCCGCCCCCAGCACACACTGATCAGAACCGACAGGTTACTGACAGAGGCGAAGACGAACAGCACCAGGGTGGCTGCTACACGACAACGGCCCGCCACAGTGAAGGAAGGAACCTCCCAGGGTGGAGGGGAGGGTGAAGCAGAGGAGTTCAGCAGGGAGAGCACGGAGATGTTCTGTAAAGGAACCGCAGGGGTGGAAACCCACAGCGACAGGTTCCCCGACATCCTGTGACACAGAGAACAAATCTGTGGCGACAGACCACAAACAGAGCATCATGTTGATTAAAATGGATTCTTCAAATGCTCTGTTGGACATGTGAGGGTAAGGGGTTAGCTAGTGATCTTATTCTGGGACGGACCTTGTACCACGAAAAAAGTACAAAGTCTCAGCAGGATGAGATAGTTGTAGTAGTGTTGTATGTTTTGAGTAATTGACAGAATGAAAATAACAATCATAACTTGGTTAGTAGATATAAAAAGGAACATTGGCGTTTGCAGGTTTTGTTGCAAGGTTTGGCTACCTTGTCTCTAATTTCTGACTCTCTAATCTCTAATCTCTTGTGTGGAAGAGCCCCGCCCACTCACACCGTTCATTAATCCACCGCAGCGCAGAGCCCGACCCTCTCAAACCTGCTGGAATAATCCAGTAATCTGAGGCTGAACTGACATGATCGGGTTGTGAACTACAAACTGTAGCGTTCAGACATTTAAAAAGGTGAAATACATTCTTAGTTTCTAATAAACAGCACGTTGAAATGAGGCTCAGTGAGCAATAATGTCCTAGAAACAACAGTCATGTACTGAACCGACTGAAGAACACATGCAGCTCAGTGATCCTGAGACTGTCTTCCTTCCCGACCACGTTGTTCTCCACCGTATGTCTCCTCTCTACTCTCCTCAGTAAATATCTGTCCTCATCCCTGAAGGCTCTCTTCCTCCTTATCAGTCATAGAGGCTGAATACATTCAGACTAGAGATCATAAACTGCTCACAATAAATCCCACTTCAGTCTGTTGTTATTGACATTGGACTGGTTTATTATTTTTAAGTGTATAACAACATAAAAACTTTTGGTTATTGATGTGAGGATATTCCATTAGTACAGATGTGAAGGCCTGATTGTCTTCTGACATAAATCCTAATAAAAGCTACCATTTTATTCCTTTTCTCTGAATTTAACTGCATAATATTGTCTTCCAATTTATTAATGTCACTTCAGAGGGACAGGCTGAGCTGATACATAATTAGCAGTAAACTGGTTTACAAGAGAATTCATGTAACATGGAGGTTGAACCATGAACACAGATCACAGATCACCTGTACAACATTTCAATATGCTCCTGAGTCGTAATTCAAACAAATGTATAACTGGTAGCTATTTCTATGAACTTTCTGTGTGGACTGACTGCATCTGAAAACTGGCGCAGTTCATTTGAAACGTGCCAACAATGAACTTTCTGCAGTGTGTCCCAGGTTGCCAGATTCAGATTCCGCTGGCCTGGCGGAAGGCGGCGCAGTGGCGCCCTCTGCTGGAGGACCACTGCAGCTCTACATGTGCTGTTTCACTAAACAGCATCCTTAAAGCTTCTTAAAGCCCATTCAAACGTGCCGGTGTCCCAATATAACACTCTACTATTATTGTTCATGCAATGAAATCAATCAACTTGCTCAGATCGCCACAGCTCTCTTTAAATAAGCGTTTGACTGGATGCAGTATTTCTTTTTTCCCCCCATATTTTCATCCGGATTTAAACACATTTAATCCTATCAGATACCACATCTTTCTTTGAACTACAGACACACATGCAAGCAGTATTCGTACCTTCAGAAGAGTCCTACCAGTGTCCCTTGGTTAAATGCAGGGAGGACCTGAAGGAATCACGGTTCCGGAGAGGAGCTCTCCAGCATGCTGAAGCTTCACCTGCTCCTCGTGCTCAGGCAGTTTTCCCCGCACATTATCTATTATTTGATAAATAGTCAATCGGGTCTGTGATTTTGTACCGCATCCGTCTACCAGCTCAGCAGCCCGCCTGTCAGCACACTCTGCCCTCTAAACTGAATATTTCAGCAAGAGCCACAAGGAGCACTGCTGATTGGTTAATTAAGGCGGGTGACGTGCGGGCTGTTGCAGCAGCAGCCACCTTTAGTGACAGACCCATCTGGGGAATTTCCAGAGTATCTATGAGCTCTAAAGCAGAGAATTGGAGAGCAGAATCAAAGATCAACTCTGCAGGTTCTGATTTAAATACAGTTTACTGAACAGTGTTCATACCAGGCCTGCTTTTATTGAGGAGGTGCCTTACATAATCTGATTGTTATTATTCTGTCCTGTTTATGTCGGAAACAGCATGTCTGCTCCGCCAACCAGTTCATATAAAATCCTACCTGCACTGCCTCCTCCCCATCCTATAATTCTAAATGTTAAACAATTAAAAACGTATCAACGGTTTTCAAATATACACATTTCATCCGTCCATCCATTATCTATACCTGCTTTATCCTGAACAGGAAATTTTGGATGGTGGGAGGAAGCTGGAGTACTGAGAGAACCCACACAGGCTCAGAGAGAACATGCAAACTCTGCACAGAAAGGCCCAGGCATAGATTTGAATCAAGAAACGTTCACTGTGAGGTGACAATAGTAATCACTGCACCACTGTGTCGCCCCTATAAGAATTTGATAAATGACAAATCACATCATGAACGGGGAAAATTATATATTTGTCTCCTGCTCATAAAATGAAGGCCTCCATGCAGGCCTTACAAAAAAGTGCAGTATTTCACATATATTGTTCAGCATTAATAGTTCCTTCTCATATGTGGAAACTAACCATGCCATGTGCACTACTGCTGGCTTTTGAACTGAGCGCTGATAACAAACTGGATGGTCCCTCTCCTCTCTAACCTGGAGGATGCAGCGTCCATGATTTCCAAAAAGAATCTCAATTTGTGATTCGTCAGACAGCTGGAGAGTTTTCCACTTCAGCTACAGTCAGTCTGGTGACATTTCATTTAGTCTTGGCTCATTTCATTTGGATATTCAGTTAGTGATTAAAAAGCAAGGCTATCTAGAGTCTCTTGCTCTGCTCTAATACTCCATCTGAAAATAGTAAGAATGAGACACTGATTCCTTTTCTGACTGCAGTTGTGCCCTTTTTGTTCTCTTTCAGTGACATGATGAGCAAACTGTTCTGTCATCTGTCTCTGCCCTTCGCTGTCTGCAGGCTGCTGTGATCTTTAGATGAGCGTTTGCGTCTTCCTCAGGACAACCCTGAACAAAACAACCTTGTAATGGACGGACTGTTTGTCATCACCACAGTGTTAATGTCTGTTCTGTCTCCATGTCAGAAATGAAATCCATTTTGTTTCAACTACTTGAAAGTTGTATTATATTACATTCATTTGTCCAATGAGGACAGTATATAAACCATGTGGGAGCAAAAGAAGCAAATCCAAGTTTGGGAGTGTATCCCTGATTAACAACAACCCAAATACATGTCCAGAGTTGTTTTAATTAGTAAATAGTGTGAAAAGCTGTTTTTATCTGAGGGGAAAGTTTATTAATACTACTACTACTACTACTACTAATAATAATAATAATAATAACAATAAACTTTATTTGTAGAGCCTCTTTCATACAAGAAATGCAGCTCAAAGTGCTTCACAGCAAGAGAAAATTGCATGCAGTGTTTCACATAAAAACAGATAAAGGTACATTTAAAAATATAGAAAAGAAATGAGATGCATAAGAACTGACAAAATGCATAAGAACAGATCAAATTCATAAAATTAAACACAAATAGAGTTCAAATATAAAATAAGCAATATGCATTTTAAAGGCATGGTAGTTCAAGTGCAGGAAAGTGCAAGAAAGCTTCAAGAGTAGCTGATGTAAAGAGATATGTTTTGACCTTTCTTTTGAAAGTATTTAAGTGAGCAGCTTCCCTGATATCTGCAGGTAGTTTGTTCCACAGCTTTGGAGCATCGCTGACAAAAGATGAATCCCCAATTTTCTTTTGGCTGTTGCTGCGAACATCCAATAAACCAGCAGCAGATGATCTCAGTGTTCTTGAAGGCTCATAGTTCACCAGAGTTAGAGATGTGACTCGGTCCGAGCCCATTAAGAGCTTTGTATGTGAAGAGGAGGATCTTAAAGTCAATCCTGTGTCTTACAGAAAGCCAGTTTGTTAGAGACTCCGCTGCACCAACTTCAGATGGGAACTCATTTCACTACAGTAGAGACAGAAAAAGAAGAAGAGGAGGCAGAGGAGCAGCAGTAAGGTCGAGAGGACCATGGCGTGGTCGTCGGGAGGAGCCGTCCTTCACTGCAGCAGTAGAATTTTGAAGTCAATGAGCAGCAACCAGGAGCCGGTGACGTGAACACTAATAAGGAGTGAGGTGGGACATGACGATCACCTGGATGGGCTGCAACTATGTTGACAGAAAGGCAATCCTTTTGATGTTGTAAAAGAATTCAACAGAAGCTGCTGCTCAGATCATTCTGTCTAAGTTGGTAGCATGGTGATGGAAAGGTTTTGGAAAAAGTTGACCATTTCCTGAGAGGTACTCAAGCTCTTTCTTGTCCAAGTTGAGCTTTCAGATGTGCTTGGACATCGGAGCACGACACCTGCTTGTGAGTCAGATGGGGTAAAGTTGCATGTTATCAGAAGTAGAAGAAGAAGAATCTGGGTGTATTTCAGCACCAAGCATCCTCGCAGACGGAGGTCTGACTCCGACACATGATCCTTCACTCCTGTTTGTGATCAAATCCAAACCTGGAGTAAAACATATTCATTACTCACAAATACTTATGATGCAAATCCATACCACTAATGTGAAACATGTGAAACACATCTTGTGCAATAGATAATAAACTTGTTTGACCTGTTCGTATAACAGTAAATGTTGTTTTCTTTCATTCAGAAACATATATAGTAACATGTTCACAGTAGGTAAAGTTTATTTAATGTATATAGATTGTTAGTATTTATACATTCATCATTATTTTTTTTACATTTTCAAAAACTTTTTGAATTCTTTTTTCTTATTGTATGTGTATTTGTATTTTTCTTTGTATTTATTTTTCCTCCCTGTATTTTTGAGCTGCTGTGATGATTATTAATAAATGATGAATAAAGTATTATATTATCTCTTATCTTCTCTATGCTCCACTGTTATACTAATGTTAATAAAGCTAATGATAAAGTTTCACCCTTTACTCATGACTTTCAGTTTTAATAAGTCAACAGGAAAAGACTCTCAGTCATATGAAGTCATGAACATTAATACAGTGCATCCGGAAAGTATTCACAGCGCTTCACTTTTTCCACATTTTGTTATATTACAGCCTTATTCCAAAATGGATTAAATTCATTTTTTCCCTCAAAATTCTACACACAATACTCCATAATGACAAGGTGAAATACATTTTTTTGAAATTTTTGCAAGTCTATTAAAAATATGAAGGAGATTACTGGGTTCAAGGGGAGAGAGAGACAACCAGGGGAACCTGGAGAAGAACAACCAGGGGGAACCTGGAGAGGAACAACCAGGGGGAACCTGGAGAGGAACAACAAGGGGGAACCTGGAGAGGAACAACAAGGGGGAACCTGGAGAAGAACAACCAGGGGGAACCTGGAGAGGAACAACCAGGGGGAACCTGGAGAGAAACAACCAGGGGGAACCTGGAGAGGAACAACCAGGGGGAACCTGGAGATGAACACAGAGCCCTCAACTCCAAAGGGCTCTTCCTCCATCGACACCATGACCCCCCCCCCCCACCTCCCTCTCTGTGACGACTGGCCAGGTTAGGAGACAGCTGGAGAGACTCCACCAGCGCAAGGCTGCAGGACCTGACAGCATCAGCCCCGGGGTCCTGAAGACCTGCGCCGTCCAGCTGGCTGAGGTCCTACAACACCTCTTCAACCTGAGCCTGAAGCAGGAGGAGGTCCCGGTGCTGTGGAAGACGTCCTGCCTGGTTCCAGTCCCTAAGAAGACGACTCCATCCGGCCTCAACGACTACCGACCGGTTGCCCTCACATCTCATGTGATGAAGGTGCTGGAGAGGCTGGTCTTGGCCCACCTCAGGCCGCTGGTGAAATCTTCTCTGGACCCTCTGCAATTTGCGTACCAGCCTCATGTGGGAGTGGACGATGACATCATCTACCTGCTGCAACGAGCTCAGTCTCACCTGGATGGAACCGGTGACTCTGTGAGAATCACTTTCTTTGATTTCTCCAGTACATTTAACATCATCCAACCACTGCTGCTGAGTGAGAAGCTGCAGGTGGAGGGGGGTGGAGGGGGTGGACACGTCCACCGTCTCCTGGATCACTGACTACCTGACAGGCAGACCACAGTTTGTCCGTCTGGGCAGTGTGCTGTCTGATACGGTGGTCAGTGGTACTGGAGCTCCTCAGGGAACTGTTCTGTCTCCTTCCTGTTCACCTTCTACACCACTGACTTCCAGTACAACTCAGAGTCCTGCCATCTGCAGAAGTTCTCTGATGACTCTGCAGTGGTCGGGTGTATAAGGGATGGACAGGAGGACGAGTACAGGACAGTAGTGGAGGACTTTGTGGAGTGGGCGGGAAGAAATCATCTGCTCCTGAACGTGGCCAAGACCAGAGAGATGGTGGTCGACTTCAGGAAGAAGATGACAGCTCTACAACCGCTGGGAGTTCTGGGAGAGGAGGTGGACATGGTGGAGGAGTACAAGTACCTGGTGTCTCCATGACAACAGACTGAACTGGAAGACCAACATCAACGCCGTCTACAAGAAGGGGATGAGTCAACTCTTTTTCTTGAGGAAACTTCGATCCTTCAATGTGTGCAGCAAGATGTTGGAGATGTTCTACCATCTGTTGTGGCCAGTGAACTGTACTTCTAGTAGTCTGCTGGGGGAGCAGCATTGGAGCTGGAGACACCAACAGACTTAACAAACTGGTTAAGAAGGCCGGCTCCATCATCGGCTACAAACTGGACAGCCTGGAAAAGGTGGTGGAGAGGAGGACGCTGAACAAACTATTATCCATATTGGATAATCCTGACCACCCTCTCCACCACCTGCTGCAGGGACAGAGGAGGACGTTCTCCAAAAGACTCCTCCAGCTCCGCTGTCACAAAGACATATACAGGAGATCATTCCAGATACAGGAGATCATTCCTGATACAGGAGATCATTCCAGATACAGGAGATCATTCCAGATACAGGAGATCATTCCAGATACAGGAGATCATTCCTGATACAGGAGATCATTCCTGCCGACCGCAATAAGACTGTACAATAACTCACCTCTGGCAAAATCCATCACACAACAATAACACTGTTGTCTGTGTTTCTTGGTTGTTTGTATATAATATATATAGATATATACTGTACTGTATATACTGTGCATTTTATATTTTATATTTTTTACTGCTATTTTATTGCTTTTCTATTATTCTATTATTATCTTATTGCTTCCTGTATGCTGCTGCAGCGAAAACATTTCCCCTCGGGGATTAATAAAGTAACTACCTAACCTAACCTAACCTAACAAAAATTGATGCTGTGGACCAGCTGAACAGTCGTCCAGCCACCAGAGGGCGCAGTCTCCCCAGTGGGAGCAGCTCCAACTTCATTCACAGTTTCCAGCCTGTAACCTCCGTGTTCAGCTACAGATTACAGCGCAGTGCACTGAGCTGCTGCCGGGTTACACGTGGTTCATCAGACAGTAGAAGAGTTCTGCGTTAAACTCCAAACATCAGCTGCAGATCACTTTGACCCTCGTGTATAAATAGTGTAACAAATGAACCACGTGACCAGCCAGTCCAACCTCCAGAGGGTATCACAGAGCAGACTGCAATTAAAAATATTCTATGGGAAGTGGATCATGTATAATTTAATATTCCAATATACAACGTAGGTGAGAAAGTCTATGACCACCATATTGAAGGTCAGATCAGCTTTGTGCAAACAAATCAGTTTGTATCATCTAAACATCACGTGACAGAGTCCTTTTCTCAGTGTCTTTTAACTACAGACTGATGCAGCTGAGCCAGATGACAATACATGTTTACAACCCACATTAATAACAAGTGGTTTCTACGGTTCACACCGCCGGTTCACACCGCCGGTTCCCTCTGAGCTGCAGCAGAGGGAACATGTCACTGTGAGGGGCCACCGGTCAGTTCACCCCTGCAACAGCTGATCACTGATCACATTCATCTATCTCTGATCAGGTCGTGTGACCGTTCAGCTGCACGTGAAGCTGCAGGGTGACGACTTTTCTTTGTCACAGACACGCAGCGGCCCGCGCGCTGCGGAGTGCTTTAGTTGATATAGTAGTAATGACGTTTTCTATCAGCCCTCCGCACTGCTGTCACGGATCCGTTTGCACCGTCCTGGCTCTTTGTCATGCACACGCGTGCACAGGAAGCCCGTTAAAATCCGGTGTAACGACAGACCAGGTTTCCCTGTTAAAATGTTGCTGCCAGATTTCTCTTCATAAGACCGAGCAAACCGGCGTCCTCCCGTTAGACCGACCATTGAACGGGCTCCAACCGAGCCGTTAATGGAGTGGATGTAAACGAACACATTGTTTCTTTAGAGTTAACATGAATCTCCATCCAGACACAGACAACAACACCACGACCAGCCAATCACATCTCTCCCTGTCTCCGCCGCGGAAATGAACGACCAATCACCTGTCTGTCTGGGTCTGCCGTGGAAACGGACAGCCAATCAGCGGTCTGTCTGGACTTCACGGAGCGCCTGTCTGACCAATGAGCGGCCGGGCTGGCTGCACCGAGGAGGTGATTGTCTGTAAGGCCCAATCAGTGGCTCAGTGCTGCCTGCCGGTGCCGGGGACTGGTGGTGAGGAGCCGCTGCAGCGCGTGAGGACCGGACCGTGAACCCGGAGACGGTACACACTGAGGCGAAAGGAGACACAGGTGAGTCCGAGGATGCGCGCGGGGCCTGGCTCCGGTCAGCGGTGTTTTGAAACGGCAGCGGCGGGATTCATGACGCGGCACGACGGCTTGTCGGTTGTTGTGTGGTTCACCAGCCGGCGGATGTGCTGATATACTGTCAGACAATAGATCGCCGTCGCTTTGCTGTTCCTTGGTGGAAGCTGACATGTTGGCGACCAGAACGCCGCCTCCAACTCTTAAATACCACGTAAAGGTCCTGATCAGAACCGTTAGTGGATCTCTAATCGGTACCGGGCTGCGTGTGTTTCGGTAATAATCGAGCCGTTGACGGAGATGTTGTGGTGGCATCGTTGTTCGGAATGCCTCCAATCCGTTTCATTGTTTGATCCGGAGTCTCTGGGGGTTAACGCGGACCGGAGAAAGAGCCTCGCTCCTACTAAACCTTGCTAAAGCCTCGTTTGACGAGCAGCGGAACGAGATGCGGTGTTTGTGCGGGTTTATCGCAGCCTGTGAGCGGAGTGGCGGATTAAAAGGCGCTAGGAGGAGGCCGGGCTGCTGACGGCTCTCAGCAATTAGGAAGAAAAATTCGAAATGCATCAGCCATTTACGTGGAGACGCAACTGGCTCCATATGCACCTAAATGGCTGCCTGGCGCCTGACAGCACTGCCAACGTTTGAGCGTACGGGCCCGGCTGAGCTCAGGCTGGGCGGCTGATTGTTTCCTGAGCGGCGGATTACCGGAGGAAGATGTCCAGATAACGGTAGACACCGAGCAGGAATCAATATTTAACGTGCACAGCTATTATTTGGAGAGGGTTTCGTGTCTCCGTGCCGCTCCGCTCCGCTGCTCCTCGGGGTTTACAGGAGTGACATGCAGATGGATCCACTAATGACTTCCATCACTGGGGTCCTATTGTGTCTCTGCGCGGAGATGGAGGCGAGCAGCGGATGTATTTAGTCCAATGTTGTTAATGTTACCTTCCGCCATTACAAAAGCTCCTTCTGGTCCTCTCACGTGCCATCTTAAATACACCGTGGTGTTGTCATTTGTAACAGAAGAGCTTTGACAATAAAACTGGAGAGCTGTTGGACAGAGCAGCTGACAGCACCTCCTCAGCAGTGGATCATCCACCCAGCTGTTGGGTCCGGTCCGGTCTGGTCCTGTCCGGTCCTGTCCTGTCCTGTCCTGCCGCCTCTTCAGGAAACTCTGCTCACCTCACACATGTGAGTGTGGAGGTCCAGGAAGCCCACTGGAGATAAACACGGTCCACCTTGGACACTCAGCCTTGTGCTAGTGGGTCTGTCTGAATGAAAGGTCCCGCTGATGGAGAGTGGATGATGTTCTCACTGATGGAGCTCTTCTCCAGCAGCAACACCAACACGGCCACCCTGAGGACATCTCTTTACAGGCCCTCAGTTAGTTACTGTTTTAAAGATGTCATTTAGCTCATTGAAATAATAGTGATTATAATTCACTTTTGATTTGTTGGTCCCCTCTAACATACACAATATTGCTGTGATAATATTGATTATAAAGAATAAACTTATAGTGCACTTTCAAATAAGCACAGTACCGAAGTACCTCATATACCTCCTAGATGAACTTTGATTAAAACACTTCAAGACTCTGATGAGGAACATCCAAGACAGATAAGACATGTTGGTGTTCACATGAATGAAACAGGACGAGATCACAACATGCTTTATAGCAGAATCCTGTATGAAACACTGGAGGGCTTTTCATTTGAAATGGGGGCTTTTAATTTGAAACGGATACAGGAAGTCGTGGCATTTGACAGACATGGGGTGTCCCTTCGATCCGCCGCTCGGTGAAGAATTTCAACCCGGCTGTAAATTGTTAACGGTTCTGCTGCTTCTGAGAATTTTCAATAAGGAATTCTCATGAATCCAAACACAACATCCAAGACGATAAAGTAACAGCTCATGGGGGCATTTTATGGGTAAATAATCTCATAAATATGGTCGCCCTCCTGTACCTCTGGTTGTTACTGAGCAGCTGATCTGTGCTGTTATATGAGATCTGTGTAATGAGCTAATGGAGGCCGATATACCAGCAGGGTCCTTTAATCAGCTCCGCTCTATTTTCTACTTCTGACCAAACTATGTCCGTCACCCTGAGCTCAAACTTTCAGGAACTAAAAGCTGTGACTTTCTGCTTCGTCAGAGTGAGTCCTGTTCACTGTTCAGTTTTGTTTTTTTTTTCTCTGTTAAAGCATAAAGCTTTATTCTATAGGAGGGAAATGATATTCAAACAGGGAGAGGAAGCAGGAGAGGACTATTTTTGTTGGCGGATTAATCCACATTTGGTGCTGGAGTGTGTATTTGGGGTAAGTGTGTGTGTGTGTGTGTGTGTGTGTGTGTGTGTGTGTGTGTGTGTGTGGAGACTGATTCACAGTTAGTGTAAACCTGCTGTTGTCTCACCCCCTTCAGCTGCATGTTACGGTTTTCAAAATCTCCATTGCAGCGGGAAACAACAAGTACTTGGATCATGCAGTAAGGCAGGCCTGCTCGGCCCATTTAGGTTTTTAGTAAGGAGTTCGGTCCTGTTCACACCTGGTCCGGTCTCAAGTGGAGCGCTAAAGGTTCAGGTGTGATCTGATCTGCTCAGACCACATCCGGAGGTGGACACAACACAAGTTGCTTCAAGGCCCTTAAAGTTACATTACATTACAGAGGAAACCAACATGTGAGCATCAGCTGCAATGAAAGCTGTTGAGTTCGTGTCATTTTATTTTGACCAACGATGAAGCCTCATTATTCTATATTTAACTCACAGACTGTGTGTTACTTTTATGAATCAGAAAGTTTTTGTAACTTTGAGAAAAGAGTAAAAAAAGAAAAAGGATGAGAACTAAAATATGTCCAGCTATTTCAGTGATATGCAATATGCTTTTTATCATAGATAGTGATTACATATCAATCTTTCTCACTTTTTTTTTTCTTGAATTGATGTTTTTGCCACCAAAAAAATACTTTGCCATTTTTGAGGAAAACATTGTAAAATCGTTAAATCCTTTTTGATCACAACAATGACAAGAAAAAAAAACCTGGAGGGACTGTACGGTGTGTTCATGGTCAGGAAGGAATATATCAGGAGACTATAGACCGTGAAGGTTGATGGCATAGAAGAATAACATATATCAGGCTTTAATACACACACAATACTGAACTATTAGGAGACGTTGATTGTTGGTGGTTTGGGATCGGAGTCGTCATCGTGGGAGTTGTTGGCAAGATTTTATTTAGACTGAGAATCATGAGCTTGAATTTCTAATATTTAGAAGTGAATAAACAACAATCACAGGTAAAGTCAGTATTATTATATGCGAGAGTTAGATAACTCAAATCTCTTCTGCACTGTGACTGTCGGTGTGGTTTGATTAGATTTGACTGGCGAGCTAACAACTCCATTGTAATCCCATTTTGTTCTGTAAATCATAAACAACAATCATCTTTTCCATCTGAACAACAGAATGTTTCATATGAAGGTTTATATGAAACAACAAAGATAAATGAGTTATTCAAAACAATCTTCATGTACAAACATGACATCATGAGTGAGGAGTACTTCAGACATCTAATGTCAGGGTGAAACATGAACTCCTGTCACGCCTGATGTGAAGCAAACTGAAAATGAGAGCTTATTTCATGTAATTTTTCTGACATGGCGCTCTCGTGGTCTCACTGTGTCCCGACCAAACCTAGAGAGCAGCCGAGTCTTCAGGTAAAACAGTCCAACATGTCGGGTAATCAGCTGGTCTGAGGCTCAGGGAGAGGAAACACAGAGAGCAGTGCAGACTGGTGGCCCGAGGATGAGGCTGGTGGGGGATCAGTTTCACCTGGAGACCTTACAGGGAGGCTGTGGCTCAGACGGTAGAGAGGGTTGAACACTAATCAGGAGGTTGGTGGTTCAATCCCCAGCTCCTCCTGTCCACATGCCCAAGTGTCCTTGAGCAAGACACCGAACCCTAAGTTGCTCCCGATGGTGTACCATCGGTGTGTGAATGTTCTCCTGGGGGCAGCGCCTTGCATGGTGATCTGTCTCATTATTGTGTGAATGGGAAAACCATGTTAAAGCGCTTTGAGACCAAAAGGGGATAAAGCGCCATACAAGTACAGACCATTTACCATTACACAGGTGTGTACCAGGCACCTGTGAACATAATGCATCTGTCTTATGCTGTAAATATGAGCGTTATGAACACAATTTGTAAAATCTGTCTTTTTCTGCTAAAATGTCACATGATGTCATTCGTTTTTTGGTTGTTGTGTCTTTATGCTGTTTCTCTCTCTGCCCTCCCCTCACCCCGACCTGTCAATCATCTCTCAGTCTACTTCTGTTGGAGGCTTCTTCCTGGTAAAATGCCGTTTGTTCTTCCAGCCGTGGCTCATGAGGGAGTTGTTGGATTGTTTGGTTTCTCTCTTGTGATGTTGGGAGGTCTCGACCTGACTGTGTTCAATGGGATCTGGCACTAAACATATAAAAATAAAAATATCTCTGCTGGACATCCCGTTAAGGCACCACGAAGTGCTCGTCAGATCATCCTTTCTAACATCAGACTGATCTGCTCTCCATGCCGGATTATCCAGGTGTGGAGCTGTGAAAGGGTTTTTATTCTTCACACAACTACTCATGTGAACAACCACTTACCACCCAGTGGATGACTTTGGGGTTTGAGGGGTGGGGGGGCTGTTCGGATGATTTCTGGTGTTCAGTAACAAACACATTCAGAAGAGAGGTGAAGGATACAATTCATATGTGGACCATTACAGATGCCTTCATTTAGTAACAAATGGCTTTTGACATGTTTGTGGCTGATAGATGCTGCAGTGGGACTACTGAGTGCATGAGCTCCCCCAAAATCTAAAATGAAATGAATTAATATTCAAGTTACAGAGGAACATTTCAAGCAAAAATACTATTTGATACTCGCTCTCCTTGGACGGAGCTGATGAGCAGCTCGTCTTTGTCTTCATCTTTGACATGAGGGTTGTTGTTTGCGCCACACGTCCAACATCAAACTCACTTCGTCTGGCCGTCGATTATTGATTAGTGGATGCACCATCTGTTCAGTGCTTGGCTGTTCTAGATTTGAAGCTCGCTCCACCTGCAGAGTTTGACTCCACCTCTTCATTTATTTTTTTAAGGACTTCCTCAGAACTTTTGGGACGGCTGCAGTCGTCTTGGTGTGTTTCTGCTCGCAAAGATCTGGAGTAGAAACGTCTTCTTCTTCTCATGTTGTTTAATGAGAGCTTTCAGGTGCATTACCACAACCCTGGAGGGGGGGGGGTTACACGTTACAACCAGGTGCCGGTGGAAACAGGAAATCAGGAAAAAATGACAGTCACACATGCCGTTTAATTTTTTTTTTATATTTGAATGACTTTTCTGTGAATTGTACATGCTTCCAAAAACAAAACATGTCTGTTCCATCATTCAATCAGTTGCATCATCTTTCTGTATTTGGATGCGTATCATGAAGTCAGGGGAACCTGGATGAGACTTCCAGACTAGATTACAGGTCTGAGAGTCGAGGGTTTGTATTTGTGGACGCAGCAGCGTGATGTTTGGAGGTGGAACCTGTCTGACAACCTGCAGAGACGGAGTCTGTCTGCATCACCATGTGTTGGAGAAGAAAGAGATCTGTACCATCATCTCGGAGATCATTCAGTGGTGGTTGTGGATGAAACGTGTAACCCGGCCCGACCTGATCTCTGAGATGTGGATGAATGTGTGTGAATGAGTGCAGCAGGCAGCGCTGTGTGCTGGCTGGAGTACAATGAAAGGAGGTGAGGAAATGTTTGCTCTTCCTTTCGTCTCCGAGTCAGATGAAGAAATGGCCCAGCAGTCGTCAGCGGTGCAGCTGTGACTAATCGGGCGGGTGAATAAGCAGCGTGCACATCGGTGCTGCATTGCTGTGCTGCATTTAGCCAGGTGCTGCACAAGGTCACCGCAGTCAACTTCTCCGAGTGCAGTCCTGCTCACACACCGGAGGGCGAGCAGGATCTGGGACTCCACATGAAATGTGGGAGATATACGCCTTATTATTTCATTTAGATGCTGAATGGATGATGTGCACTCGTACTACAAATACAACAGGGTAGCAGAGTGTGCAGCAGTCGGTCATAGTGGCTCCAAAATAGATGCTAGATCTCTTATTTGAGGGGAGGGAAATTAATGTTGTTAATTTAGAAATAATGAAATGATCTCATATTGTTAAAAACAAAACGGTATATTCCACAGTATGTGATGCAATAATAACTGTCTATGTGTAACCTTTGGCAATAAGGAGATGAAAAGGCTTTAATACTAAGGCCTCTCTAGACCACAACAAGGTATAAAACAAAATCTGTCAAAATTAGAAAAATACAATTAAAAAAATAGAGAATAAAGGCCAGCAGGCAGTTAGTTACAGCCAGCATACTGAAATAAAAATGTGTTTTAAAAGAAGACAGAGATTTAGTGGCTCTCACGTCCTCAGGCAGGTTGTTCCAGAGACTCAAACCCCCGACAACAAAACCATGGTCACCTCTCGGGCTCCTGAAAATATGGATGCTCTTTAATGTAGCTGCTGCCCGCCCTTTAAGTGCTTTAAAAGTAATCAATAACATTTTAAAAAACAATTCTGAAACACACTGGAAGTCAGTGGATCAAAATCCTGGTCAGCAGCATCATTTTGGACAGCCAGGGGACGGGGATGAGTTTTTTCTGAGACCTCTGCTGTCATACTTGTGCTGCATTATTCATACTAAACACGTGTTTTCACAGAGTCAAAGATCAAAGTGCTGAATGTCTGGAAAGATTCATCATCTCTTTGAATGTTTCTTTTTTATTTGACAGTCCTGTTATAAACCATCAATTTGTCAAATTCAAGGCTGCAAAAAATTATTACTGAGTATTATTTAATATGCTGATTATTTCCATGTTTAAATGATTTGGCTGTAAAATGTTAGAAAGCAGTGAAAAATGTCTGTCAGTTTTTTAGAGCTCCAAATATCCTGATGTCAAGTTTCATCCAAAAGTCTGAAGTGATTCAGTTTTCAGTGAAATCCCTCAAACTCTCAATGTGCTTGATAAATGACAGCCGTCGCTCTTGAACTTAGAAATTCTAGTTGAGGAAACAGTGTCAGCGCAGGTCCATCTAGGAGCAGTCCTGAATGAGCTGCAGCAAAGGAGGAGTTTACTGGTCTCATCTTGAGGGTTATTGTAGAAAGGAGTTATACGTTATTTTTTTTGCCTTCTAGACTAATCTGCACTCGAAACCTTTTAAATGGTACAGAGACTCAGTATTTATATGGCTCAGGTGGGATAACAGTCTCTTGTATGCTAATAATCCAGCTGCAGCTGTCTGCTGACCACCAACAGTTTGTGGGACAGTGAACAGTGAATAACCATACTCAAATAAAAATACTCTTACTTGGTAAAAGTAAATACTTAAATTAACCTTATAATAACCACTTAAGTCAGAGGACAAAGGTCTCTAATATTACACGTTTCCCATGTTTTATTTTGCAGTTTTGATATGGATAAGAAGATGTTTGATGGTTTAAAGTTCCAGCCTGAGTCACTGCCTGGTGGTTGGATGCCTCCGCCAACCGGTTGCAGTTGACAGCCATGTTTGTCCGGATATATGTTGTGAAGTCTTTGAAGGAATCCTCGTGTTCATATGCTTGGTCAGTACGACTGATTCTGATAGAACACAAAGTTGTTGCCATGACAACAGACAATGCTTCAAATATGGAGGTTGCTGCAAAGAAGCTCCAGATTGTAAAACGTAGACATTTCATGCACGTGTTCAACCCGACAGATCCGAAGATCCATACAGTCGGCCCAGTTTGTTGGTGGACACCGAGGTTAGTGTCACACATTCAGGATCTGTTCCTGATCTTCGGCATCACATTCACCAGACTGGGACAGACGTGAGGTCACACTGACCTTGACCCACCAAAATCTCATCAGTTCATCGATGAGTTCAAGTGAATGTTCGCGCCACATTTATAGAAATTACCTCAAGACGTTCCTGAGATGTTGTGTTCACAAGAATTGGAGGAAGTTACTGTTACTTTCACCTTTGACCCCCAAAATCGAATCCATTCGTTCTTGGGACCAAATGAACGTTTGTGCCAAATTTAAAGAACTTCGATGAAGGCGTTCTTGAGAAATCACATTCACAAAAGTACTGAGGCAGACGGACAACCTGGAAACATGATACGTGCGTCTGTGTTGAGCACAGAGGCACAAACACCGTCAGATCTAGTTTACATCTCCGCTCATCAGAGTCTCTGTTGAGCTCCATAACAACTGTTTTGTGCCTGTGTCTTTAAGGCAAATTGATATCAGTGACCGCCTCTTCTGATTGGCTGTCTCTTCTTTGTATGATGCACGCCAAACCAAACAGCAGGTTTTGTTGGTTTTATAGTTTGCCAGCTCCATGATGGAAGGACTGCTCTGAGTTTTGTTCCTCGTGATAGGTTGAACAGTGAACTGGGTTAAGGGCAGACGTGTGACATCACAAACTTACAGAATGTGGACTGAGCATTTTGACACTTTCACAGTATTTATATAGCACATAGACGTTCACATTTACAGGGCTGGCCTGGCGATGGTGGTCCAGTCAAAAACCTTCACAGCAGCGAGCTAGCATGGGGCTTTTATTGTGAAGCAGGAAATGCTACGTATTTGCGTGCTAGTAAAAACAGGTAGTTTAACATAACTAATAATTTGGATGTAGTCTTTCAGCGGACTGGTGGGCAGCGTACCTGCTACCAGTGGTAAGTAACTGTAGGCTAGAAGTCATTTATAATCACAGTTGTCTTATATTTGGGCGATATGTGACCTTTATAAAAAAAAAAAAAAAAAGGTTCTGGTAGGTTGTAATCTTTACTCGCTCACAGTGATTCTGTATAATATTTTATTTTAAGGCGCAAATGTGAGTGAAATACTCTGAATGGAAACCTCTGAAATGTGGCCAGTTTCAAATAATGACTTAAACCAACAAGTTCAGGGACACGCCCATCTCGTTCAGGGACACGCCCACTTCGTGCAGGTGCACGCCCACCTTGTACAGGGACACGCCCACATGTCTGCCTGGCGTTGTGTTACTGCCCCTTGCAGGCATCTGGAAGTCAGCCCGTCTGAATCATTCAAACTTCCTCTGCTGGAGTTCCAGAATAAAATAAGAAACCTTGAAATGATCCGGATGGGTTCTGTTTATACTTTTCTTCTTCTATGTGGATGTGACAGGTGGAAACGCTGCTAACCGCGGAATGAACCTGTGGCACTATTTGAAAGCCAAACTGACAAAAATAAGTCACGAATGCTTTTGTCTCACTCGAAGCTCCCGCTGCAACCTCGGCTGTTATTTCTGAGAACAGCGAGGAGTTGGCTGCAGTCTGGTACCAGAGACCAACAGCCTCCGTCTACTACCTACAGGAAGGCACACAGCCATGGATAAGAGCAGCTTACGTTTACAATGATATTTCTTCAATATTCATTGTTCAGTCCCAAATCTACGTTGCCTAAAAATAGCTCCAGTAACATCTGCTCCCAATGTAAACAGTCACCGGCACCCAGCAGTGATTGGGCCTGAAATACCCAGAATGCAGTGTGACGTTGGGGTGTTTACATGCTGTGTATGTGGCTGATTGTCTGTGCTGTGTATTGATCCTCCTCCTGGCTGCCACATTCAGCCCCATTTTAAGATGTCCGTGCCTCCGACTAAACGCTCCCACTGCTTTCTTCTCCTGGCGCTGGCTGCTGAAACAGAGCATGCCCCACCCTGTGGTCTGAAGTTCTGCACTCAGTCTTTTCTTGTCAAAGTGCCAGCTCTTAAAGAAGAGATTTTCCTGTTTCTGCTGTGAAAACACCCGGGCTGCCCCCCTCCACCCTCCCCCCACTCGGCTCTGTCTCTGGTTGTCTTACTGTGTGACGTCTTGACCACTAACGGCTACACATTAAGAGATAATTCCATACCCTGAGGTTACAAACCGGCTCAGACTGGCTCAATGCATTTCGGCTGCACTCGGTTCCCCCAGCAAAAATAAATAAAACACACACACACACACACACACACACACACACACACACACACACACACACACACAGAAAAAAAAAAGATGTCTCGTGCCTTTTTTAAAGGAACATGAAACTAATTTGTAATAGTAGTACCACAACATGAGGCACATCTCTGACAGTTTTGTAAACATCAAACTTCAGAGCATCGTCACAGCAACACAACGGTTTGATTCTGGATATCAGTCCAGTTGTTTTTTTTGCCTCTGCTGCCTTATTGTATGTTCAATATGCACACACACTTTGATATATATACTCGGCAGCCAGTTAAAATAAGTCGCAACCAACCATCAGTGACGTCACCTGTTGGTTCGTGAACACTATAAAGCCTCCAGTTCAGATTCTGTCCATCACAATCTGGCTAGTTCAGAGCGGTTTGGAGCAGGAAGTGACCATATTTGGACGAGCTGGGGGAGGGGCCAGCAGAAATAGCTCATGGAAACAATGTATTGATTTTGTATTTGATGAAAGAAGCTGAATGGGAGTCTATGGAGCCGGAGGCTTTTTGGAGCCGACCTCTAGTGGCACTCGCTGGTATTGCAGCTTCAGACACTTCTGCATCGACCTCATTTTTCAGAGCTGGAAGCTACGAACACTTTTATATCCAGTCTGTGGTTAAATCTAATCTTTTTTTAAACCAGGTGGTTCAGTTGTTCAGTCCACTCGGGATAAATTCAATAATGAAACCCTCTACAGTAAGATAGTGGTGTTGACTTTACTCCAGTCTTAAAATGATCCTGACAGAGCAACTGTCTTCAGTATGAGACTGGACTTTATACTGAAACATTTTTTTTGTACGTAGTCTACCATCAATAATATACAGTGAACGGGCAGACAGTCAGGCTCTCCCATTATTCAAATCATCAGCTGAGAAACTCCCAGGTTGTCATTGATCACTGCAGTCCAACTTCCTGTCCTGCACTCTCGTTTGGTGAATATATAGGTAAAACCACTTGGTGGGACCGGGCCTCAGGTAGTGGCAGCGGTGGCGAAGTGTCAACCGGATTCGGTGCGTGCTGATTGGTTAAAATGAACCTGAGGTCTTACCGCAGTAGGATGGATCGATTCCCTGTAAAGCATAAACAGACCAGATACTCACAGTGAATTTGGGTCCAGCTGCACTGGACTACTGTGGAACCAGAATCTGAACATTTTTGGTCGTATCTGTTTTTCCACCTTCAGCGTCAGAGCTCAGATTCTCCTGCTTTTGTTCCCAGATATTTTTTTCACATGCACTACATTTCATTTACACGCAGTGAAGTGTTGCTGTGAGCTCAGCATTGCCGGGTGATCAACAATGTAGAGTTTGGTCAAAAAAGGATCCATGTTGATCAGGATCTCCTGCAGAACCAATCCAAGCCCGACCAGCTCAGGACATTTCTGCTGATGATTCGCTGAATTACAGATCAGTCGCTCACTCAGGGGGATTTGATCAAATTATTTTTTTGTATTTACAATATAGAAATTGATGAGGAGTGGGTTGGATGTGTTTAGTATGTTGCACCACCTGAGGAGGCGGTGATCACAGTCTGAGGCAGACTGGTTAACAGCAGTGTGTGTGTGTGTGTGTGTGTGTGTGTGTGTGTGTGTGTGTGTGTGTGTGTGTGTGTGTGTGTGTGTGTGTGTGTGGACTGTTTCGGTATGAGATGGATCCTCACCACTCGTTCTTCCTCTCACTTCCTGTGCTCCTCTCTTTGTCTCTGAATGCACCCCCCCCTCCCTCCTTTGCCCCCACTGCTACCCCCCTCCTCTCCCATCAGTAGCCTCCACCCTCACACGCATATGTACACCCCCACCCCTCAGGCGACAGCAGAGCAGGAATTGATTAGTGGTATGGCTTAAAAATAGACGACTGGTTGTCATAGCAACGCCCAGAATGAACTGTTGTCTAGTTTAATAAAGAGCAGCATTATGCCGTGTGTATCCGCAGACAGCAGATGGAGGTGTGTGTGATTATCACACCGGGGTCCTGCTGGATCCGACTTGTGTACAAAGTCAACACTCGGACCGGCCAACAACAAAACACCGGCAGCATCTCCTGCTTCGCTCTCATTGGCTCTCCATCTGCATCCCACAACCATCAACTCCTTAGCTGCTCCACACAACCAATTACATCTCTGTTGCTATGGGCTGCGTTCTGATTTGCCTCATTAGTGTCAAAAACTAGCCATATGCAAATTATGGTCATATTCCCAGCAGCCCCGTCATCATCATCTTTTACAGCCAGAGAACCACGGTGTGTGTGTGTGTGTGTGTGTGTGTGTGTGTGTGTGTGTGTGTGTGTGTGTGTGTGTGCGCGTGCGTGCGTGCGTGTGTGCGTGTTTGTGCGTGTGTGTGTGTATATATATGTGTATGTGTATCTGTGTGTCTGTATGTATGTCTGTGTGTGTGTGTCTGTGTGTGTGTGTTGTTAAGATGTTGTTGGTGTGTGTCAGGTGGACCAGTGAGTTCAGCGGCTGCCTCCTGATGACTCCTGTTGTTCTCTGGACATCTCTCCATCTCTTGTCGCTGCCTCCACCTTCCTGTAGGACTGTTGGTGTGATGAGCAACAAGGTGTTTCAGCACACAGCAGCGTCAGTCAGTCAGTCAGACCATCGCTGAACCAGAAGTACATGTGCTCCCAGTGGTCCGTGTTTTGATGCCATCAGTCTGCTGGCTGTAAGCGTTACCAGGATATCAACAATAATACTTGATGCAGTTTCAGTGGAGTTTATTCTTTTTATTCACCAGGTCTGAGCGAGCTGCTTACACCAGGCAGACCTCCACACTAACTGTCTACTGCTGTGTGCTTTTCACTTTTCCATTTAGCTTCAGACTGTATATAAAAGTGGACGTAGCTTCCGGGTCTGAAAAATGAGTTCGATGCTGAAATGTGTCTCATCAAATCCAAAGTGAATAAAATGTGTCCATCAGTTATCTCGGTGTTGTTAACTAAAGTCACTCCTTCTTATTAGTTTTCTGGAGGTCCATCTGAAAATAATCCCTCATTCATTAGAAAAGAAGATTCAAGAAGACCTGTTTTTGGGGGCGTGTCTGTTTGATTGACAGGCCTGTGGTGTAGTCAGGTTATAGCTATCATGGGCGGAACATAGTATCGTCAGGTATCCAATCAGATCAGTTAGAACCAGCGCTGGCTCCGCCCCCTGCTCATCCAAATATGGTCACTTCCTGCTCCAAACCGCTCCGAACCAGCAAGATGGTGACAGAATCTGAACTGGAGGCTTCATAACGTTCACAAACCAACGATGACATCACTGATGGATGATGACATCACTGATGGATGATGACATTATTGCTGGTTGATACTTGTCTGCAGCTCAATTGTGTCACTACGGTGCTTCACTTCAAGGACTGCACAGTTCCTTCTTATTGCAACATGTGGATCATAATATACATGCAGAGCTCCATTCACAGTTTATACTGGTCACCTGCTTCTATGCTGATCAGCACAACAACAAAGTCATTCTGTCATAAACCAGAGCCTCATGTAAATAAAACATTCACACTACATTGAATCACACTAGGATAGGGATGTTAAGGATGATAGTTTTTTCACTACTTTATTTTCAATGTGATGAAAAAAATTCATACCTTGATATTGTGAATATTCTAACTTGCTGATGTGATGACGACACACAGCGTGTGTGAACTAAAAGCAGCTTGTCAGTGGAGGAGTTCATTCAAAAAGAGGAACAACTGCAGTAGAGTCAACGGTCAGATGTAGAACAAACCACCGCAACATATTTTAATAAATACCTGAAAGAAAACGGTTACATTTCTGCTGACATCTAAAACTTTAACCCTTATTGTGTTGCAACTGTATGTTCTTGAAATTGATATTATATTTGTCATAGTATATTGATAATGATGTTCAGTCACCAAAGATGTAATCTAGAAAGTCCCACCTCTGAATACTCTCCGACTGATGTTAACTAACAATAAACTTCCCAAACTTTATGAGTTCATATTTCTATAGTTTGATTATAAAGCTGGTGTGTGTGCTGTGTGAACACCATGAGTGTCAGAGGCTGCGGTCCACAGAGAGCAGCACCCGGCCTGTATTCACCGCTGTCGTCTGTCCGTCCTGCAGCGCGGCCCACTGTCCAACATATCCGAGGAGAAAACAGAGCGCTCTCTCTGTCGCGGAGCCAGAAGCTACAGGAGCAAACGCAGCTTGTTGTTGGCCGAGGCGTGTGTCACTCATTAGAGACTCCACCAACCAGAGGAGAGGGTGACTAATATCAACGTGCCTTAAAGACACAGACACACAACAAGCTGCAGACAGCAACTGAACAGAGGCTCAAAACTACAAAAATAACTTCTCATGAATATTAAGACCGCACGTGGAGCTTTTCAAAAGCTGTATTGAAGTGTGGATTTATGGCATTAGATGAGTGGTACTGACCCAGAATGGTACTGACCCAGAATGGTACTGACCCAGAGTTCTCACATTGGCTGAGGTACAGCTCATATTTACGACGGTCATATCACCTGATAAATCAGCTTTTTTCCGCTCCAAACTATCATTATTTCGGCCTTTAAATATCCAGTATGTATTTCTGTAGGTCTGATTAGTGTCGTCCACGTCCTCCCTGTCCTCTGGTCCAGCTGCTATGTCCGGGTCGTCTTCTCCCCTGCAGCCGCTCTCAGATGGTACCGGTTCCATCCCCGGTGCTGCTTCTGTTCGGTGGAGTAATGTAAAAGAAAGGATGTGTGATCGTCTCGTCACGTTTTCCATCCCCGACCCTCAGATATGAATATTCAGTTTTCATGACGAACCTGAGATGAAGTGTAACGGCCTTTATTGTGGATGATGGTGAAGAACGTAGACCGTAGTTCATAGCTCGTAGGTCGTAGATCATAGATCTGCTGTGTCTGTCCGGCACACTTCTCTGGAAGAACCGGCCCAACAGTCTGAGACTGATGTTGCTTCTGGAAACTCTCCTTTTTTGTAATTCATATTTATTGATTTATTTTGACCTGTTTTTAATGATATATCAGTGTTAAATATAGGAGGATATTTACTGTCCTCTGCTCCTTTATGTGCGCCTTGTAAAGCTATTTGTGATGACTGATGTAGATAAGATCTATAAATACACTTCATTATTATTATAGACAGATGGTGAAGAACCGACAGGAAACATACTCTTGTTTTGAAGAATTTAGTAAACAGTGTTTCCTCTTTGGTGATGGATATGCTGCTTTGAATTTTGCTTACTGTGCAGCTTTTTCACTGGCCAAGCTCGGTTTCTCTCGACTCCACAAACTGGTGTGAAGAGGAGCTGTTTTCCAGGCGATGCCAGACTCCCTGCAGAGCGCCTGCTACATGCTGTTGCTGTGCAGGTTTAAAGTGCAACAAGACCACGTTCTGACCAGTCACAGCATCGGGTTTCTCTTTTACAAACATCCCATACACCTTAAATATACTTTGTTATAAAAGGCAAGTCTGAGTTCCACTCTGCGCACTATCAAGGTAGAGCAGTGGTGTCTAAATCGTCGCTCACCAGCTACCAGTAGCTCACCACTTGTTAGACTTGCCGCCCATACTGACGGCCGTCCGGGTATATTTGGAGATCCATTATATCAGTATGTATTTATTTATTTATTTGTCTGCGAGAACGACGCTATCGGTGCGATCAATTAACGGTAGGACAATCTCCCCTCGCTGCCTCCACCTGTGTTTGTTCTGCCCACAGTGAGACACAGAGATCAGAGGACAGAAACACAGCAGAGATGGAGCTCCGCCCACAGTGAGACACAGAGATCAGAGGACAGAAACACAACACTCACACTGACCTGGAAAAAAACGGTGCTAATGAATTAGGTCAATAACATAAATACAATATTTTCAGCTGGACAGCACCAGAGGGGGCGGAGCTATAAAGAGTGTCTGTCACTGAGTGAGTGAGAGATCAAAGTTACACCACAGGTCGGCTGAATGCTGCGACTTTTGGAATTAAAAGAAAGAAAAGACTGAATCCATGTGAAGTACAGACAGAGGGAATGTGTAGGGAAGTAGAGAAATAAACATTGATTGTTTTTTATGACAGAATTGAGCATTGTGAGCTTCATCAATTGAAAACGAACAAATGCATCCAGGAAAAAACATGAACATTGTGTTGAATTTCGGCTGCTGTGATACAAAAATGTGTGTGTTGAGTATCAGGTTTGTTATTGTTCACAAAAAATAAGCTAATTCAGCTGGTTTGGGTGGAGCTCAGCTATGTGAAGTGCAGTGTTTGTCCTCTAACTGTTACTACAGATGAGGTGACTCACTCTGCCTCCTAAACTCTTCAGTGCACAATAAAACAGCCACCGAGCCCGTTGTCGGGGCCCGTTGTCGGGGCCCGTTGGCCCGAGGTCTGACCCCTCAGTGGAGCCCGTTGTGGGAGCGTGTTGTCGGGGCCGGAGCGAAGCCGGATGATGTGGAGGTTGTGTGTGCAGGACTGAGCTCAAGGAGTCATGCTGTTCGCTCTATGAACTCCACGTAGAAATAGACAATAAACTAGCAGCTCGGCACCACAGTTAACCGGACCGACACGCGCTCATGCTTCTCTATGATGCCCACTGTTAGTGGACTGCAGGCAGCGTGGAACCGGTCAATGCTCTGCACTTGAATAGCAGCACCTTTTCACCGTTTATACACACACACACACACACACACACACACACACACACACACACACACACACACACACACACACACACACACACACACACACACACACACGTACGAATGCAAGGTGTTCGCCTGCCATCAGGAGCAACCTGGGGTTTAGTGTCACAAGACTTCAGACAGAAGGAACGGTGGATTGAACCTTCTGATGGGGTCACCAGTTAATCTGAGCCACAGCCGCTCTGTGTTTTATACATCCACACCGATATGGTTTAGTTTGAAACTCTATTTTAAAATGAACGTCCACACCGACACCATCTGACAACAACATCCATGAATCACACACGTTTTAATATTCAGAGAATATTTTCCCTCTGATGATGCAGTCAGTGTCTCCTCAGGATTGTGGGATACCGTGTGTTGGTTAGAAGTTAACAACAACATCCTCTACTTCACTTCACAGTGCAGTCTGACCTCTTGAGCGTTGTCTCACCATCAATCATGACCTTCAGTGGAAACATGATCCGACCAGGTTCTGTCCCGTCGGGCTGATAGACAGGAGAACTGTCACAAGTTGTCCAACGAATAGATCACCTCTTGGGCATGTCGGCAGTATTAGATAATAAAATGCAGAGTTTAACTCCACAGCAGCTGCTAGCAGAGTCAACAAGATCAGCACCGCCTCTAAACCGGCATCCATGTTGAACGAAGCGATGGTAGTGGTTGTTTTCTCCTGGAGAAGGGTCGCGGCTGTCTGTCAGGACTCGGCAGCACTTTGGATCAGCTGGAGGCTGTTCAGAGAGTTACTGGGACATCCTGATCGTAAAGTACATCAACAGTTCAGCCTCCAGGGAACAAATGCATGGGGTACTTTTCTAGCATCACTCTGAGACAGGATGTTCCTGACTTTGGTAATATTAAGGAAGTGAAGGAAGGCAGTCCTGGAGACTTTTTATTGAAGGACATATTGTGGTAAAAAAGAACTTTATGCCTTGTAGACACACTTCAAGTTTCACTCACTGATTAAATTCATCGAGCTTCAAGCATCGATAGAGCTGAGTGTCACCTGCACGGTAGATGAAGTTTACGCATTGCTTCCTAATAATATCATCTCAAGGAAACATGTATGATGTGAAAACTATTGGCCCAAGTACAGAACCCTGTGGAGCTCCATAACTAACTTTAGTCTGCATGAAACCAGCATCGTTCCCGTGAACAAATAGACATCTATGTGATAAATAAGATGTGAAACACCAGTTCCTGTCTTTGCTGTGACATGTGATGAGTGGTGTCCAGCAGGACTAACAGACGGTGTATCATTGGAGGCAGGGAGGAGATCCTTGGTCTCTGTTGGTTATTTCTGTCCACATAATTGATTCAAAACAGATTTTTCAAAGGTTTGAATAATAAAGGGGAGGTTTGGTGTTCCAGGTGTGTAGCTGGCTGCAGTCTGTCGGTGAAGATGTGATCTGATCTAATGTGGAAGTGTTGTCGGGTGGAGGAGTGTTCAAAGTGTAAATCAGGTCTTACAGATGTTTCTAAAGGTACTTCATGATACATCTGTAACAGCTGCATGAAGGATCTGATCCATTTAGTTTTTATGCTTTCTGAATCAATTGTAATGATAATGCCTGCTCGTAAAACAGAGACATCACGCTTTCACAGAGCAGCAGTTATCTTCAGTCTAATGCAGAGAATATAACCGACAACCTTATCGTGCTCATAAAGAGGAACAGACGCACAAACAAAAGTGTGTGTGGATGTTTTCATGGTCCATCGGCCTGCTGGGACGTGTGCTGTCCGATGTCCAGTTCACCAGTGTTGTGTTGAAGTCACTTCCCATCTTTTCTATTGTAAATTAAACCGTTTGAGCTACATGCTAGAATTTCAAATCCATTAGATTTATTATTTTTTATTGTGTCATTTTTCTAGTTTGAACCTTTAATCTGGGTCTCGTGTTTAATCTTCCAATAGTTAGAGTTGAGAGAATTAGTGGATTCTTCTGTTGTTGGATTCTTATTAAATTAATAACTAATTAATCCTAAATAGTTAACTGGGTTTTTGACCCAAATTAAGTAAATTTCATTCTGAACAACTGTAATGGTAATTTCTCTCATTTTCCTGATATTTATATATCCTATTATTAATTGTCAGAATCAGCAATAATGAATCAGATCTAAAGGTAGTGCTGAACCGATCCGTGACTTTCAGTACAGACGTGCACCCGAAACATGCGGTGCGGTCCGTCCAACGCTGCCTGAGAGTTCAGCTTTCAGGTGAGTCCTGAAGGTCTTCTGGTTGCTGTCTGTCTCCTTTCATTCTTTGAAGGGTCACTGATGCAGTGGTGGAGCAACATGTGGTGGTCCTGCTGAAAATCAGAGCACCTTAGTGCTAAATGACTTTGTATTGTGCACCCAGTATTTGAGCTGCTCACCTTGTGATGGTGGTGATGAAGCACCAGTTCAGAGTTGTGACATCCTGTCTGAGTGTGAACTGTGTGAACGTGTTGTGGCTGATGACGTGGATCTGTTCCTCCACTGGGCTTCATGAGTTGGATATCGTTAAGTTTCCTCTTCATCAGTAGTTTCATCATCACACTCTGTTTCAGTCTGAATCACATGTTTTAGTTGAAACTGAATATATTGAGTTTCCACAGCAGCTCATCCAACACTGAGAGTCCAGTGATATCACAAGATATCGATTTGGATTCAGGCATCTGACAGTTTGGTGTCACGACTTCCATTTCTTTTCTCCATCACTGCCATATTTATGGGGGAATTAATAGCACAGGTGTGTGTGTGTGTGTGGGGGGGGGGGGGGGGGGGGTTACATCAGCTGAATGAATTATCATGATGCTCATCATGCATGAAATGAGATGATTTTCAGCAGTGTAGTCACAAATGGTCATATTACCATTGACTGACTGTAATTATCATTACAGTCAGTCAATGTGGAACACAGTGAGAACATGGTTCCACACGGAGAACACAGAACAACAGGACTGTGGTTCCACACGGAGAGGAGACACAGAACAACAGGACTGTGGAACACAGAACAGGATCTGATCTGAGGATCCACAGCAGTGCTGGTTTAATTCTGAGGACGACATTTTAGCAGCAGCCATCTGATCGACAGCTCTTTGCATAAAGAACATGGTGTGTGTGTGTGTGTGTGTGTGTGTGTGTGTGTGTGTGTGTGTGTGTGTGTGTGTGTGTGTGTGTGTGTGTGTGTGTGTGAGTGTGTGTGGGGGATGGGAGGAGGGAATTAAGAGTTGGCATTATGTCAGGAGAGAGCTGCCATCTCTGCCTCCTTTCTAGCCCTGTACACACACACACACACACACACACACACACACACACACACACACACACACACACACACACACACACACACACACACACACACACACATGCAGCTTACACACAAAGACGTGTGCAAAGATAGCTGGAGATGAAGAATAAAATCCTCCTCCTCTCTGTGTGTATCTTGGCTGTCACTCCTTTACTACGACCCCCCCCCCCCCCCCCCCCCCCCCCCCCCCCAGCAGAGCCACACCTGATTGGCCGGTGTAATGTGAACAAATGAAGCTCTGAGCTGTGGCTGCGTTTAAGGGGCCCCTGAAAGTAAGCATGTGTTTATTTTTACAGTGAGGGGGGGGGGGGGGGGGGGGGGTTGAGGAGTTGGGGGAGGGGAGAGGAGCAGGGAGGAGTTCTTGTGGTACTGTACAGCTGCAGCAGCAGAGGGGGGTTACAAAATCTGCCTTCTGTAGGAATGCAGGGCTGAGTGTTGACGTCTGGAGTAGGCTGCTTCAGTCTCTGATCCTCCACACAATCACAGCCTAAGGAGTCTACCTGTCCCCCTCTGTCCTCCTCTGTCCTGTCCACCCCTGTCCTCCTCTGTTCTGTCCCCTTCTGTCTTGTCCTCTCCACCTCTGTCTTGTCCCCCTCTATCCCAGGGTTAGGGTTAGAAGTGTGGTTGTGGCTCTGTCCCCCTCTGTCCTGTCCCCCTTTGTCCTTCCTGTCCACCTCTGCCCCCCTCTATCCTCATCTGTCCTGTCCACCCCTGTCCTCCTCTGTTCTGTCCCCTTCTGTCTTGTCCTCTTCACCTCTGTCTTGTCCCCCTCTATCCCAGGGTTAGGGTTAGAAGTGTGGTTGTGGCTCTGTCCCCCTCTGTCCTGTCCCCCTTTGTCCTTCCTGTCCACCTCTGCCCCCCTCTATCCTCATCTGTCCTGTCCACCCCTGTCCTCCTCTGTTCTGTCCCCTTCTGTCTTGTCCTCTTCACCTCTGTCTTGTCCCCCTCTATCCCAGGGTTAGGGTTAGAAGTGTGGTTGTGGCTCTGTCCCCCTCTGTCCTGTCCCCCTTTGTCCTTCCTGTCCACCTCTGCCCCCCTCTGTCCTCCTCTGTCCTGTCCTCCTCTGTTCTGTCCCCTTCTGTCCCAGGGTTAGTGTTAGAAGTGTGGTTGTGGTTGTAGGTGTAGCGACCTCCACCCTGTCGCTCTCTACATCTCTCCATGTCTCCTTTTCTTTCTTTCCTTTATTGCATTGGCAGAGAGCCCAATGTGTGTGTGTGTGTGTGTGTGTGTGTGTGTGTGTGTGTGTGTGTGTGTGTGTGTGTGTGTGTGTGTGTGTGTGTGTGTGTGTGTGTGGTAGCTGCTGACTGTAACAGTCATTATATTATGTAAAGGCTGGCGTTGTCGGTGACCAGGAGGAGGGGCAGCCGGGTGGGAGGGTGTAGGGTGGGAGGGTGTAGGGTGCCAGTTAGTGACGTGCAGCACCCGGCTGGCTCTGATTGGCTCATCGGCGCCTTCTCAGCAGCTCTGTGGCTCATTAAAAGTGGAGGAAGCAGGAGCTGCTTGTGTTTTCCTCTCAGCAAATGGAGGCGGCGGCTCGGCACTGCCTTCGCTGCGTCACAGATTAATTAGAGAAGAAGAAGTGTTGTAGGGGAGGAGATCACCACGAAATAATCTCATCACAATACTTCAGTCACAGTGGGATATTACTGTGATTTCACCCTCTGTTGAGTATTGCAATACTATAGTATTGTCAGGTTTCCAATCAGATCAGTCGGATCCACCGCTGGCTCCTCCCCCAGCTCGTCCAAATATGGTCACTTCCTGCTCCAAACCTCTCTGAACCACCAAGATGGTGACGGACAGAATCTGAACTGGAGGATTCATAACATTCACAAACCAACGATGACATCACTGATGGTTGATGACATCACTGATGGATGATGACATCACTGATGGATGGTTGTGACTTATTTCAACTGCAGATGATCTCCTCAAAGGAACCTTTTATTGAATAAAATGCAGTTTTCAGTCTATTCATCTTACATCAGTCACAGACTGTCTTTAATGATGCAATTAATGATTCTTGGAGTCTGTGTTTCTGTACAATATTACCAGGTGAAATCTGGTGACCCCACCCTGTAAATGTTTTTATTGTATTGTTTTGTCGGATGATTAAGAGTCCTTCCTGTAGATGTGAGGAGGAGAACAGGAGGACAGACTGAATGAGACGGTGGCGGTACACTAGAGGAGGGGAGACGATGGAGTGACACCAGCAGGTAGAATCGGCTAACAGGAAGCTGATTAAGTGATAATGTGCCCAATTAACTCCGTCTGAATGAACGGAGTACACGGCCTTTTTACCGGATCCAGTGTCGGTCCAGATGTTTGTGATCCATTTGCATGTTGTCTGCTCCACATGATGGAGGAGAAGGCTGCTAATGAGGTTATACACATGTAGAGTGACTCAGTGGTTCCACACAGACAGAGGCAGCAGAGGAACCAGACTCCTGAGGTCACAGCTCGTATTGTTGCACAACATCATGTAGTACAAACCTGGAGTTCATTTTTTTTTACATTGATTAGTTTTGGAAAATTATTTGATGACACAAACGAATGAGATCCTGTTTCAGTTTCACTCCAAGTCTTCCACCTCTGACCACCAGTGGGTGGTTCGGCCTCGTCGTGGCCTCGTCCAGCTCGTGCCTCTGCTGCAGCGTCTTGGCTCTGCCGCTCGATCACGCTGGAGTCGGTCATGTGACACAGCTCATGTGTTGTTGTCGTCCTTCCGGAAGTCTTCCTGCTCCTCCGTCTCTCACGGTAATGCAGAGCTGGCATGTCAGAGGTGTGTGTCACCGTCAGCTGCAGAGATCCAGACTCTCCTTATCCCACTTCCTCTGAGTGACTTCACTTCAGCTGCTCATATAGTTTGATCATCCTGGAGCTGCAATGTGTTGGTCAGTGTTGGATGTGGAGCAACCCGCTTCACTGCACACTGAGGAGGGAGAGGGGGAGGAGGGTGGAGGAGTGGGGGGTAATGGTGACCCCTGGACCACCTAGAACCACATCAGGTAGAGCCGCACCTGAGTCCACTCAGAGGTGTTTAACTGCAGTATTTTAATGTGGTTCCTGCTTTTTCTCATCTGTAGAGGTTTTTTAGAAATATATCTAGTATGTACCCCCCCCACACACACACACACATATATATACACACACACACACACACACACACACACACACATATATATATACACAGACAGACACACACACACACACACATATGTATACACACACACACACACACACACACACACACATATATATACACACACACAGACACACACACACACACATATATATATACACACACACAGACACACACACACACACACACACACACACATATATATATATATATACACACGCACAGACACACACACACACTGGCTCTGGCCCTGCTTGTCAGTCTTATGTGGGTAACGGTGACTCTCAGCTGCCTGATTGTGGTGACAGTGATGGTTTTTGATTTCTCCAGTGTCTCTAATACATTCAACAACTTCCACTGAGTCGGAGGCTCTCGGGTGTCAGTGAGTCGACTCTCCTGGAGGGAGACATCAGTCAGACAGGACCCGGTGTGTGCTGCTGTCTGATGTGTGGTAGCAACAGGAGGCTGTTCACTCTGTACAGATGTTCTCTGAACACCCTGATGGTTCGGGGAGTCAGACAACTGAGAACAGGTGGAGAACAGGTGGAGAACTTAGTGCAGCAGGAATCATCTGCTCCTCAACATGAACCGGACCAGGGAGGTGGTGTCGACTTTAGGAGGAGAACGGGTCCATCTGAACACCAGACCGGACTGGAGGACCGACACCAGGAAGGGAAGAGCAGACTGTTATTCTGTGAGGAAGCTGAGATCTTTCTGCTGGAGGCGTTCTGGTGTTGGAGCTCCATCCAGTGAGAGAGCAGCATCAGGACCAGAGACGGCAGCCGCATCAGCAAAGAACCCTTACTGGTGAAAACCTGTGAGGAGGAGGTCACTGAGCCAAGAGACAGTCCGTCTGAACACTCGTTCACTCTGCTGACTGAACCGTTCAGTTTATTATGAATGTCAAAGTAAAACATCTGAGAACCAAACTGCAAACATGTGAACACAGCATGACATACTTGTAGTCTGAATACATCAGGTATCACCTGTCACGCTTTAGTTCAGGACGCAGTGTCAGATTTAAACATCTATTAAAGACACAAACACGTTTGTTTGGCGGAGACTGCACGAGTGATGCTCTGAAACAATCGAAGCGACCATGACAGAGATTCCTGAGATCACAAGAGCTCCCGGTGGAGCCTGAAATACACAACTTTTGAATTAAATTCACAACTTTTGAATGAATGGACACAATATAAGCAGAGAAACTATCTGTGAATGAGGGAGGTGGAGGAGATTCACAGCGCTTCTGTAGTTGTTGTTGAAGAGCATGAATGAATGACTGGGACTCTGTTTCCTCACATCTCCACATGGGGACCGGATGGTCCGGTGACATGGGGACCGGACGGTCCGGTGACATGGGGACCGGACGATCCGGTGACATGGGGACCGGACGGTCCGGTGACATGACACTGACTGTGTTGTGTTTGTGTTCACGCCTGCTTTACACTCTGCTTCTCCTCCTCCAGATCACTGTAGCACCTGTTGGAACAGATTCAGATCCACTGCTGCTGTCACATGTTGGGGTTGGGTTGGTCCACCTGTCATTGAACTCTGCTTGCACTTTACGCCACATGAAGCGATGTATTCTGTGTTTGACCTTATGTTTGTTTCACGTGACCTTCCTAACCCCGTCGTGTCCCCCTCAGGATGGAGCGGATGTCCGAGGAGGCGCTGAGACTCAACCTGCTGAAGCGAGGCCTGGAGTCACCCAGCGAGCGAGAGGAGGCGCTGGCCAAGCGTCTGAAGATGGAGGGCCACGAGGCCATGGAGCGCCTCAAGATGCTGGCGCTGCTCAAACGCAAGGACCTGGCTGACCTGGCTGCCCTGGAGGTGGCAGGGAGCCTGGGGGACGGGAAGGGCCCCGGGGCCAGCACCCTGCACCACCAGAGCCTGATGGGTGCTGCTGCCTATGAGGAGAAGCTGAACGGGAGTCTGAGGCTGGGCGGCCACAGCGGCCACGTTGGACCCAGTAAGAACGGGAAGGAGAACGTCCTGGATGAGCCGGTGGACATGAGCGCCGGGAGGAGATGGTGAGAGTCCAGCGTCCCGGCAGACGAAGCTCTCAGTCCCTCTGACTGAGGAGCAGGAGTAACTAACCAGTGGGCGGAGCCTTTGCTATGATTATAAACCTGTACACTGCCGTGTTCTCGGACTTCACGACTCCTCTAATGCCACTATATGCAGGAGGTCGTATATGTTGAGGGATTATTTCTGATAAGCAGCTGTGACTGTAACTGTATGGAGATAGATGAAACCATGCAGGCAGGACAGGCTGATCACGAATGACTCACTTCATATATGAAATTTCCATTGTGGTCCTCCATTACAGTACGAGATGAAGAAAGTGTCGAGTAAGACAAAACCAGACGGACAATAACATAAACTATATCTAAAACTACAAATGATGTAACAACCATCCTTACAGATCTGATTTAAAACTCCTCTGAACTTGATTTAGTTTAAAGAAGATGCAGCTCCGCCCACTGAAATGAAGCTGGATATAAAAAGGTTTTTTTCTGATTTAAATCTCAGGAATAATATTTGATCAAAGTGTGGTGGGAGTGGTCATTAAAATGTCGGGTAAATACAGTGAGACATCCCAGTGAGCAGGCGACCAAACATCTCACTTCTAATCACAACCTCTGAATGAACAACAAGACAAACAAGAACACAGCCTTGATTATACAACTGAGCAGGATTCACTAAAAAAAAAACAGAAAGCTGTCTGCACTCAGAGGTGGACTGATGCTTTTAGAATAATAATAGCTGACAACAAACACTGGAGTGGGTAAATATTTAACGTGTGATATAATGAAATGTGACAGGACTCAGAATAAGATGGGGTTTAGAAGGTGTTTGATGATGAGTCCAGATGTTCCAGTGTTGACGGGACCTTTTGTCTTTTGTTCTCCGATGAAGCGATGTGGACCACGACAGACGAACTCCATCTCCAGACGTCATCATCCTGTCGGACAACGAGGCGTCCAGTCCCAGGTCGACACCTCGGCCCGAGGAGCGCGTGCACCAGGCCAACCTGGACATGTTCAAGGTAACAGCACTCACCTGAGCGCTGCTCCACCTGCACAAGCACACTGAATGTCTGTCCAGATGTTTTAAAGATGAATCACATGTCAGTTAGGAACATCTGCAGAGAGCAGGACAAGCTGGGGCAGACAGTCCTACTGCCTTAAAGACGGTGTCGGTGACTTCCTCTCCTTGTTATTAAAGTCCAGACGACCTGAGTCAAAGATGACATCATCTGAAATGTTCCCTTTCATTTAAAGCTCAGCTGTAACTCATGTTTATTTACAACTGCAAACACGAAGCACTCTTGAGTTTTTTAATGGTCTGATTTAAATCTGGCTGCTGCTTCTCCGTGGTGAACAGCACCTGAGGCTCATGGGTAGTGTAGTATTGCTACATCAGTATAGTACTGACTCAGTATAGTACTGACTCCCACAATCCAAAGACAACCACAGAAGGTCGATCGGTGATGCAAACTTTCATGAATATGAGTGTAAACGTTTTTCGGTGTTCCTCTGTTGGACTGGTTACCTGTCCAGGTGTACCCCACCTCCACCCACAGACAGCTGGGATAGGCTCCTCCCCTCCACCTCCCATGACCCTGTTCACAATAAAACACATATAACGGATAGATGATTAGTTGAAATACTTCCTATTGGTGATCCTAGTGTGATCTGAGCATCACAGGATCCGGGCCGTCCTGTGTGTTCGATTTCAGCAACATCAGGACGTCATTCAGAGAACAATCAACATGGGTATACACAGAAAAACACTTCCACAATATATCCGTCTGTCTGTTATACTTTAAAACAAAAGTAGAAGTGGAGAATATCATCCATGTTAAAAAGAAGACAGACATGATGTTAATTTCATGTCAAATAAACCTCATTCTCTTTCAAACTGGACTGTAAGTTTTGCTGGGTAAGAACAGCTCCGGTCCGATCAGTGTGTTCAGGTTGACTGATCCAGCTGTTTGCCCACATTATAGCAGCTCCTGTTTGACGTGTGCTACCTGCTGAATGTGGAGATGAAGTATCTCTGTCTGTATCTTACATGCATCCTGCAGTGCTCACACTGCCTCATGTCAGTCCTTCATTTAAAAGTTGAACTCAATCATGCTTGATAAGTTGCACTAAGTTTGTTAACGTGTGTGTGTGTGTGTGTGTGTGTGTGTGTGTGTGTGTGTGTGTGTGTGTGTGTGTGTGCGTGCGTGCGTGCGTGCGTGCGTGCGTGCGTGCGTGCGTGCGTGCGTGCGTGTGTGTATCCAGGGGAAGACGGGAGAGGAGCGGCAGCAGATGATCAAAGCTCTGAGGGAGGAGCTCCGTCTGGAGGAGGCTCGCCTGGTGCTGCTGAAGAAGCTCCGACAGAGTCAGATGCAGAAGGAGAACGTGGTGCAGAAGGTCAGTGCTGCTGGTGGTGGTGGTGGAGGTGGTGCTGGTGGTGGTGGTGGTGGTGGTGCTGCTGCTGCTGCTGGCAGTGGTGGTGGTGGTGGTGGTGCTGCTGGTGGTGGTGGTGGTGGATGTGCTGCTGGTGGTGGTGGTGGTGGTGGTGCTGCTGGTGGTGGTGCTGCTGCTGCTGGTGGTGCTGCTGGTGGTGGTGCTGGTGCTGCTGGTGGTGGTGGTGGTGGTGGTGCTGGTGCTGCTGGTGGTGGTGGTGCTGGTGCTGGTGCTGCTGGTGGTGGTGGTGGTGGTGGTGCTGCTGGTGGTGGTGGTGATGGTGGTGATGGTGGTAGTGGTGCTGCTGCTGCTGGTGGTGCTGGCAGTGGTGCTGCTGCTGCTGTTACACAAAGCCACAGTCAGCACCTCTGATCCCACTGCACAGCAGGAGGCATCTGTCTTTAAAATAGAGTGAAATATGAAATGAGTTAACTTTGCAGCTCTATAATGTAAGAGAATCATGGGAATAGTTCATATAAATAATATAAGATAATAAATACAATGCAATAAATGCAATAAAAGATGGCGCCGTGCTAGTGGCAGCCTGTTACAGCAGCTCCCCCCGCCCTCGAGTGTGTTTTAAGTATTTTTCTTTCTTTCTCCTCTCTTCGGAGTTGTTGTTTTTTTCTTCATGTGTGTTAAGTGACGGTCAGACAATGGACCGTAACTTTTCCACTTTTCTGGTGGCTCTTCTTCTACTTTTTTCCCTCTTCGTAACGGAGAGCTACGCACAGCGGATTGGGGGCATTGTTTACTCTCATGATCAGCTGATCGCGCTGAGGCCTGAAATCCCGGACGAACTTCAGAGAAGACGTCGGGGTTGCAGAGCTGGAGCTAAACTGAAGGTGAAGAGGAGGAGATTTAAACCATCGGTACCGGAGATCTTAATGGGGAACGTGAGGTCGTTGGCCAACAAGACGGACGAGCTCGGCGCTGGTAAAGACCCAGAGAGAGTACCGGGAGTGCAGCAACATGTGTTTCACCGAGACATGGCTGCACTCACATCTCCCGGACCACAGCGCGGCCGTACCCGGCTTCAGGACCGTTCGGGGGGACGGAGACGTTGTTCAGAGCGGCAAGAAGAAAGGTGGAGGGATTGCAGTCTATGTGAACGAGAGGTGGTGTAATCCCGACCACGTGTGTGTGAAGGAACGTTTCTGCAGCCCGGACATTGAACTTCTAGTCGTGGGGATGCGCCCGTATTATGTACCGAGGGAGTTCACGTCCACCATTGTTATCGCTGTGTATGTTCCTCCATCAGCTGACGTAGAGGCAGCAGTGGACACCATCTACTCCACTGTGTCCAAACTTTAGACTAAGCATCCCGGTGCATTTTTGGTAGTTACTGGAGACTTTAACCAGTCTGGATAAAGTACTGCCAACTTTGCACCAGTATGTGAACTGCCCCACCCGGAACAATAAAACTCTGGACCTACTGTATGCTAATGCCATGGATGCATGTATGCTAATGCCATGGATGCATACAGTACTACTGCCCCCCCCCTTCCCCACCTGGTAGGTCGGATCACAACCTGGTCCTGCTGACTCCCAAGTATGTTCCTCTGGTACAGAGGCAGCCTGTAACCACCAGGACTGAGGAGGTGGACACAGGAGGCTAAAGACGCCCTGCAGGACTGCTTTGAGTCCACGGACTGGAATGTGCTGTTTGGACCACATGGGGAGGACATCAACAGCAGGACGGACTGTATCACAGAATAAGTCAAATTCTGTGAACACACCACCGTCCCATCCCGGACTGTACACTGCTTCCCCAACAACAAGCCGTGGGTCACCAGGGACCTGAAGGTGCTTCTTAATAAGAAGAAAGCAGCTTTCAGGTCTGGGGACAGGGAGGAGCTCAGGAGAGTGCAGCGCCACCTGAAGGAGAAGATGAGAGAGTGCAAGGACTCCTACAGGAGGAAGCTGGAGGCCAAACTCCAGCAGAACAACGTGAGGGAGGTGTGGACCGGTATGAAGGAGATTATTGGGTTCAAGGGGAGAGAGAGACAACCAGGGGGAACCTGGAGAGGAACAACCAGGGGGAACCTGGAGAGGAACAACCAGGGGGAACCTGGAGAGAAACAACCAGGGGGAACCTGGAGAGGAACAATGAGCTAAACTGTTTCTTCAACAGGTTTAGTTCACCACCCTCATCTGTCTCCTCCACACCTTACACCTCCCAAACACCTCTGCTGCCTTCCCCCCTCCCCCCTCTGCCCCCCCTGGTGAGCTGCATAGAGCCCTCAACTCCAAAGGGCTCTTCCTCCATCGACACCATGACCCCCCCCTCCCCCACCTCCCTCTCTGTGACGATTGGCCAGGTTAGGAGACAGCTGGTGAAATCTTCACTGGACCCTCTGCAATTTGCGTACCAGCCTCATGTGGGAGTGGACGATGACATCATCTACCTGCTGCAACGAGCTCAGTCTCACCTGGATGGAACCGGTGACTCTGTGAGAATCACTTTCTTTGATTTCTCCAGTACATTTAACATCATCCAACCACTGCTGCTGAGTGAGAAGCTGCAGGTGGAGGGGGGCGGAGGGGTGGACACGTCCACCGTCTCCTGGATCAGACTACCTGACAGGCAGACCACAGTTTGTCCGTCTGGGCAGTGTGCTGTCTGATACGGTGGTCAGTGGTACTGGAGCTCCTCAGGGAACTGTTCTGTCTCCTTCCTGTTCACCTTCTACACCACTGACTTCCAGTACAACTCAGAGTCCTGCAATCTGCAGAAGTTCTCTGATGACTCTGCAGTGGTCGGGTGTATAAGGGATGGACAGGAGGATGAGTACAGGACAGTAGTGGAGGACTTTGTGGAGTGGGCGGGAAGAAATCATCTGCTCCTGAACGTGGCCAAGACCAGAGAGATGGTGGTCGACTACAGGAGGAAGACGACGGCTCCACAACCGCTGAGAGTTCTGGGAGAGGAGGTGGACATGGTTGAGGAGTACAAGTACCTGGTGTCTCCATGACAACAGACTGAACTGGAAGACCAACATCAACGCCGTCTACAAGAAGGGGATGAGTTGACTCTTTTTCTTGAGGAAACTTCGATCCTTCAATGTGTGCAGCAAGATGTTGGAGATGTTCTACCATCTGTTGTGGCCAGTGAACTGTACTTCTAGTAGTCTGCTGGGGGAGCAGCATTGGAGCTGGAGACACCAACAGACTTAACAAACTGGTTAAGAAGGCCGGCTCCATCATCGGCTACAAACTGGACAGCCTGGAAAAGGTGGTGGAGAGGAGGACGCTGAATAAACTATTATCCATATTGGATAATCCTGACCACCCTCTCCACCACCTGCTGCAGGGACAGAGGAGGACGTTCTCCAAAAGACTCCTCCAGCTCCGCTGTCACAAAGACATATACAGGAGATCATTCCAGATACAGGAGATCATTCCAGATACAGGAGATCATTCCTGATACAGGAGATCATTCCAGATACAGGAGATCATTCCAGATACAGGAGATCATTCCTGATACAGGAGATCATTCCAGATACAGGAGATCATTCCTGATACAGGAGATCATTCCTGATACAGGAGATCATTCCAGATACAGGAGATCATTCCTGATACAGGAGATCATTCCAGATACAGGAGATCATTCCAGATACAGGAGATCATTCCTGATACAGGAGATCATTCCAGATACAGGAGATTATTCCTGCCCACTGTAATAAGACTGTACAATAACTCACCTCTGGCAAAATCCATCACACAACAATAACACTGTTGTCTGTTTTTCTTGGTTGTTTAAATATAAAACAAACAAAAAACTTAGCACTATTGTTTAGTTAGTCTTAATTTAATTATTCTATTTTATTTTATTGTATGCACTGTGCATTTTTATATTTAATATTTTTTTACTGTTATTTTATTGCTTTCCTGTATCTATAAATGCTGCTGTAGCGAAAACATTTCCCCTTGGGGATTAATAAAGTAACTATCTATCTATCTATCTGCAAACAACGTGCTCTTAAAGCAGGGTTGTGTTCAACAGTTCACACTGACTTTGCATTGTTTGACGTTTCTTATTTGGACTGATATCCGTCCAGTAATGTCTCTAGCTGACAGACGTGTTGATCCTCAAAGACACAGAAGCATCTTCAGAGTGTAAAACAAGCACACCTGTTATAAAGGATGCTTCATAACACCGACAATAATGTGTTTTGTGCTGTGGAGTTTCCCAACGTGTAGTTTGTGTTTGGTGTTGACCAATAAGAGCACAGAGCTGCTGTCAGGGAGGAAGTAGATAAAGAGGAATGATGGTGCCATCAGGTGGATGTCGGTGATTTCTACCTGAACATTTATCTTGCGTCACACAAATCATGAGGAGTTCTGATTGGTCAGAGTTCACTGTGGTTCAACCTCTGGACTAACTGCAGCTAGTATCAAGTGTGTCCATGTCGCTATGACAACCTACAGAAACAAAAGGCTGTGTTGAAGGCAGGAAGAAGCAGTGACATTTACAACACTATGCTGTGCTTTAATAAATTACTTACAAACTTGATCAGTGTTAAACATTGTTCTGCTGTTTTCAGGTTGGTTGTTATGGTTACAAGCTGTAAATAAGTTCTGTAACATTTAAAATAGAAGTAAACATCATCAGTGAAATATTACAGAAATCTGAGCTGCTGTGTTGTGTTCATGTGTTGTGTTAATGTGTGTACTGTATGTGTTGATGTGTGTACTGTATGTGTTGATGTGTGTACTGTATGTATTGATGTGTGTACTGTATGTGTTAATGTGTGTACTGTATGTGTTAATGTGTGTACTGTATGTATTGATGTGTGTACTGTATGTGTTGATGTGTGTACTGTATGTATTGATGTGTGTACTGTATGTGTTAATGTGTGTACTGTATGTGTTAATGTGTGTACTGTATGTATTGATGTGTGTACTGTATGTGTTGATGTGTGTACTGTATGTGTTGATGTGTGTACTGCATGTGTTAATGTGTGTACTGTATGTGTTGATGTGTGTACTGTATGTATTGATGTGTGTACTGTATGTGTTGATGTGTGTACTGTATGTGTTGATATGTGTACTGTATGTGTTGATGTGTGTACTGTATGTATTGATGTGTGTACTGTATGTGTTGATGTGTGTACTGTATGTATTGATGTGTGTACTGTATGTGTTGATGTGTGTTAATGTGATGTGTTCAGGTTGTGTTGATATTTGTGTGTTAATGTGTGTATTAATGTGTGTGTACTGTGTGTGTTCAGGTTCCAGTGGTCCAGAACGCGTCCTCCTCTGTGCAGCCTCCTCCCATCCACAGCTCTCCTGGCCTGGGGAAGCTGCCGGTGCGGCCCGGCCTCCACAACCCTGATCCCCAGAACATGCGCACGTCTCAGGTCGGTGTGATCTGCTGGGATGCAAAGGTTTTATTTTATGATTTTTTTTTTTTGCTGTTGTTGTGATTTAAATTGTGGGAATTGGAAGGAGGAAAAAAGGTTGTTTTTTTGCCTAAGGAAGAAAAAATGTATGTGGAGTCTCTTCTTGTGATAAGAAGCAGGCAGAAATAGATGGAAAATATTTTAGCTCTCAAATTTATTTTTTTTCTGAACTTTAAGAACCAAAAGAATTCCAGCCATAAAAGTGACATAATTTTACAAAATGCAGAGTCTGTGACTGCAGTACAGAATACATCTTTATCAAATTGCTTTCAATGCATTTTAAATCATAATAATGTAACATACTGTAGGCTAAAAAAAAATGCAATCCCTTACAACTGGAAGTTTGTCTAAAGTGCTTGTTTTCATGAGGAGAGGAGAGGATGAAGAGCCTTGCTAATTGGCCAAGTTTTATTTTGAAAGGCCTACTTGGAGCTGTAATGTCTTCAGTTGAGCTTTTATTGCAGAGGAATCACTGGACTGCCACAAAATGACCAGCCCCTGCAAATATTGTGTCTATTGATTGAATGTGCGTCAGTTATTGTGATGAACACATGTAGGACTGATATACAGTAGAGCAAATGTGTATTTAGCTGGATTTACAGTGTATCACCACAATATGTTTTCAAGTAGAGCTCCATTATTTAATAAGATGTCCATCTATCTCTCTATTAAAACGATAAACACAGTTTCTCTCAGATTGAAGGTCACTCAGCAGCTCGGCTCACTGGTCGGTACTCTCGGGTTTGATGTTTTCAGTGTGTGTAGGAGCTCTTGTCAGGTGTGGGTTGTGACTATCAGACACAGTGCATTGTGGGAAATGTAGGAAGGAAGATGGAACTTGAACCATACAAAAGTTAGGATATCTCCGATATCTGAGCTTCTGCTGCACTAATTAATTTCACATATCTTTTGTATTCCTCCTGAAGTGTGGTTGCGCATTAGGACTCCTTCAGCCTGTCCCTGTTTAAAGTCAGGTTTTCCAGAGGGACACTTCTTTTGTCTCGGACTTATGTGGTCTTCCATTTGGAGGCATCCTAACAGGAAATGAAGAAATGCCTCTTTATGTCATCACACTGAGGATCTCAGGTTCTCCAAAGGCCTGAACCTCCGTGTGTGGGTGGGTGTGTGTGTGGGGAGGTTAAACCGGAGGTTCGGGTTAGAATTAAGATGTCGGTGCAGACTGACAGTAGAGCGGTTCAGTTCAGAGGATGGATGGATCGGTGGACGGGCTCTCTGTGGTTCTGAGACGGCCTCCTGCTGGATTCCTTTGTTCCTGCGTGACGCAGCTCTGCTCCTCCATTACATGTTGAGATGGGATTAAATATTCAGCACATCTCCTTGTTTATGGGTGTGTGTGTGTGTGTGTGTGTGTGTGTGTGTGTGTGTGTGTGTGTGTGTGTGTGTGTGTGTGTGTGTGTGAGAGAGAGAGTCTTTGTATGTGTTGGATTGTCTTATCAGCTCATTTTGTATGGATGGTGAAGTCCTGCTGGTTTGTTGTTGGTGCACTGAGCAGGCAGCTGCTGCCCTCTGCTGTCCTCACGGTGTATAACATGAGACTTTACACTGGAGGGGGTCCATGAGGTAAAGCAGGGCAGAACGGTACAAACAACATCAGATATCATGATGTTTTTGACCAAATACCTCAATACCAATATTACGACAGCCTTACAGGGATGATGGATATTTCCACACTCAGTTGTTTGATGAATATTGATCAGCGGTGTTGCTGTAATGACGAGGAGCAGTTGGAACAGTGTCGTGAGAAAATTACTTTACGGTGATGCAGCCTTTAAAACCAGGAGTATTATTATAATGTTAAATATCTGAGACATCTGGTCTCATAGCATGACATCCATATGTTGGCCAGCCAGCAGAGAAGAAGCAGCTGAAAACATGACTCCTCTCAGTGTAGCGGTGACGGGACTCTACGGTGGTTCTGACCAATCAGAGCTGCAGAACGGGTCATGATGCGGAGTTCGCTGTTTGGTTGTTTCAGGTGGTTCGCTGCCTGCAGCACTCAGCCTGTAACAGTTTGTTTGTTTGTTTGTTTGTTTGTCAGCAGCATTACAGAAACACTATAGGCCTGATTTTAATCAAACTTAGTGGGATGGTGTAACATGGACCAGGAAGGAACCCAGTAAATGTCATTTTCACATTAACACTGTGAAGCAGGACATCTGGCCCACTGAACGTATACAGACTTCAAATTTAGTTCTAGTTCATTAGTTACAAAACACAGATGTTTTTAGAGCCATGATGAATCCATGTCATGATCCACATTCAGCGGTACCAGTCGTCCTCTATGATACACATGTTCGGACTCTGACACTGAAACACCGGGACTCTTAGAGGAGAACTGGAAGCAGCGTAGTTTGACTTGATTTGAGTAGTTTTGGTAATACACCAGGCACACTGTATATGATGGTGGCAGTTATAGAGCTGCATGTCATAGAAGAGTGGACTGGACCGACTTTTACTTGAGACTTTATTTGAGAACTTATGGTCAGATGAGACATATGTCTGTAAATGTGTTGACCCAGGCTCTGAACACGCTTTAGTCAAATATGAGTAATTACATGACAATGATCTAATTATGGTTTCGCATCGATACTCATCTTGCCTTTATTTCAAAATAAGAGTACAGTGTTATTAAAGATAACAAATCCGCCATCGAACTGTGTTTAGAAAAGTAAAGCAGCTGACTAAGTATTAGCAGCTTCACATCAGCCTGATCATTCATCTTTTCAAACTTTGGTTTCAGACGAGACAGCCAGGTATAATTTGGGGATTATATTCTATTGCAGGTCTGATGATGATGAAGGGACTTCTGTCCCACAGACTGAAATGTCCTTCAGAAAATACAACTGTCCCTTCAACCTTTTACTTTCATAAACCTTGTTCTTCTTCCTTTCTTCAGGGTCATACAGTCATCCGGTCAGCAGCCAATGCCAGCCTACCCCCGATGCTGATGTCCCAACGAGTGATAGCCCCCAACCCAGCCCAGCTGCAGGGCCAGAGGATCTCCTCCAAACCTGGGATGTCCCGCTCCAGCTCCAGTAGCATGGCCAACGCTGTCAGCTACCAGCAGGTAGGATTCACAGGGTGATCAGCTGAGTGCTTTGAGCTCTGACCTGCAGTCATTCATGCTTCTTACGACACACAGAGGGCCGTATGAGTCCAGAAACACACCAAGAGCCACTTCACTGAAAGCTGCATTATTTCTGTGTGCTGCCTTCATGGGATGACACGCTGACTCCAGCACACTCCAGTAAAACACAAGTCAGCACAAAGTCTCCTGACACAACCCTTCACACATCACGTACAAACCACACACAGGAAGTGTTCTTGTGTGTTATCTCTCTGAGGCTGTCGAGTGGGCACTGCTCAGGTGTTTCAATCAATTCAGTTTTATTTATATGGTCACAACGCAAAACAGGTTATTTCAGGGCACTTAACACCAGTGAAGTCCTGACAACAGAACTTTACAGCATTATACAGAGAAAAACAACAATTCAACGATTCCTATGTGAGTAGCAAGGAGAAAAAAACTCCCTCTGAACATGAATAAATCTCCGACAGAACCAGACTCAGAGGTGGAGAACATCTGCCGGTTGGGGTGAGAGGAGAGCAGAGAGAGAAAAGGATAAAATAGAGATAGAAGAGAAGAACTGTTGGTGGAGACGACAATCACAGAGCAGAGACATGCAGCTCCATGACAGGACATCTGGAAAAGAAAGAACAGAAACTACACGAGCGAAGGAACTGAATGGAGACAACAGATAATAAGAAGAAACTATGGGAGAGAAAAAGCATGAAGTTAATGAGACGTGATGGTGAGATATGAGTTATAGAGAGTGAAAGAGTGAAGTTAATGTGATGTGGTTCTATAAGATCTGTCAGGATGATGTGGTTCTACAAGATCTGTCAGGATGATGTGGTTCTATAAGATCTGTCAGGATGATGTGGTTCTACAAGATCTGTCAGGATGATGTGGTTCCATAAGATCTCTGTCAGGATGATGTGGTTCTATAAGATCTGTCAGGATGATGTGGTTCTGAGATCTGTCAGGATGATGTGGTTCTATGAGATCTGTCAGGATGATGTGGTTCTGAGATCTGTCAGGATGATGTGGCTCTATAAGATCTTCCAGGATGATGTGGCTCTAGAAGATCTGTCAGGATGATGTGGCTCTAGAAGATCTGTCAGGATGATATGGTTCTATTAGATCTGTCAGGTTGATGTGGTTCTATGAGATCTGTCAGGTTGATGTGGTTCTATGAGATCTGTCAGGATGATATGGTTCTATTAGATCTGTCAGGTTGATGTGGTTCTATGAGATCTGTCAGGTTGATGTGGTTCTATGAGATCTGTCAGGATGATGTGGTTCTGGAAGATCCGTCAGGATGATGTGGTTCTGAGATCTGTCAGGATGATGTGGTTCTATTAGATCTGTCAGGATGATGTGGTTCTATGAGATCTGTCAGGATGATGTGGTTCTAGAAGATCTGTCAAGATGATGTGGTTCTAGAAGATCTGTCAGGATGATGTGGTTCTATGAGATCCTATTAGATCTGTCAGGATGATGTGGTTCTAGAAGATCTGTCAGGATGATGTGGTTCTAGAAGATCATCATTTACGGTTCATAATATCATTAAAAGATTCAGAGAATCTGGAGAAATCTCTGAACACAAGGGACAAGGCTGGAAACCAATATTAGATGGTGGTGATCTTCGGCCCTTCAGGCAGCACAGCATTAAAAACACACTATTCTGGAGTGGAAATCACTGCATGGGCTCAGGAACACTTGTGAAAACCATCATCTGTGAACACAGTTCATCGCTGCGTCCACAAATGCAGGTTAAAACTCTACCATGTAAAGATTGCGCTTATCTAAAACGGACTGCGGCAAAGTGTAAAACTGTCCTAAAGTATAATTCATCCAAATCTGAGATTCTTTTTAGAAATCATGGATGCTGCATCCTCCAGGTTAAAGAGGAGAGGGACCATCCAGCTTGTTATCAGTGCTCAGTTCAAAAGCCAGCATCTGTGATAGTACAGGGATGCATTAGTGCACATGACATGGGTAGCTTGAACATCTGGAAGGAAGCATTAATGCTGAATGAGATATTCCGGTTTTGGAGCAACATATGCTGCCATCCAGACAACGTCTCTTTCAGGGAAGGTCTTGTTTATTTCAGCAGAACAACGTCCAACCACATTCTGCACGTATTCCAACAGCATGGCTCCGTAGTAGAAGAGTCCGCTGATAAACTGACCTCCTGCAGTCCAGACCTGTCAATCATTGAAAACATCTGGAGCATCAGGACATGAAAAATACAACAAAGGAGACCCTGAACTGTTGAGCAGCTGAAATCCTATAGTGGGACAATATTTCATTTTCAAAACTCTAGAAACTGGTCTCCTCAGTTCCCAAACATTTCAGTCCACTGACTTGACTGACTCCTGGTGAAGTATTGACCAATACAACCCACTTGCTCATCTTCTGACAAGCACGTTTTTCTGTGATGTATCTTAAGCCTGTTAACTGTAGTCACTACAAAAATCCGGCAGCTCCTTTCTCCTCTGAGCCCCGATCTCCCTCCATGTCCCCATCCTTCTCTTGTTCATTTCTGTTCCACGGTCTGTAATCGAGTGATGTAGTCCTTCTTCCACATCTGCTCTTGGTGTCAGTGTGACAGAGGTCTAAGCTTGTCATGTGATTTTGACTTGAAATAAAAAAAAACCTAAAAAAACAGGAACATTTCTGCGAGGGGGAAGAAGAGCTACACACTTAGTCTGTCCCACAGCAGCCAGGTTCAAACAGGTGTCTCATGCAGAGGACCCACAGCAGGTTCTGTCTGTGGAACAAAGTAGTTCTAAAGTGAAACTGTTCATGAGCCAAGGTGGAACCAGAACCTCCTAGGCTCTATTATAGAAGTGAGAACAGCTCCTTGTCATGTTTTAATCAGGTAAATTACTACTACAGCCCAACAACATGACCTGACTCCAACTGTTTTATACAAGTTTAATTTCATGCTCATACTCCACAACGCATTCACTACAAACGCATTCACTAGAAAGACATTCACTAGAAACACATTCACTAGAAAGACATTCACTAGAAACGCATTCACTAGAAACACAAGTAGAAACGCATTCACTAGAAACACATTCACTAGAAACACAAGTAGAAACGCATTCACTAGAAACACATTCACTAGAAACACATTCAGTAGAAACGCATTCACTAGAAACACATTCACTAGAAATACATACATTAGAAACACATTCACTAGAAACACATTCACTAGAAACACATTCACTAGAAACACATTCAGTAGAAACGCATTCACTAGAAACACATTCACTAGAAATACATACATTAGAAACACATTCACTAGAAACACATTCACTAGAAACACATTCACCAGAAACGCATTCACTAGAAATACAAGTAGAAACACATTCAGTAGAAACACATTGACTAGAAACACAAGTAGAAACGCATTCAGTAGAAACACGTTGACTAGAAACACAAGTAGAAACGCATTCAGCAGAAACACATTCACAAGAAACGCATTCAGTAGAAACGCATTCACTAGAAACACATTCAGTAGAAACACATTCACTAGAAACACAAGTAGAAACGCATTCACTAGAAACACATTCACTAGAAACACAAGTAGAAACGCATTCACTAGAAACACATTCACTAGAAACACATTCACTAGAAACACATACAGTAGAAACACAGACACTGTTTTTATTTCTGTGATGAATCCTGACAACTGTGTAACCTCGTGTCTCCCTCAGGCCAGCCAGCAGGTGGCAGCGTCCCAGCGCTCAGGCTCCAGTGCCATGTACATGAATCTGGCCCACATGCAGGCGGCGGCGGCAGCGGGGGCCGGCGGCGTGGCGGGCGGACTTGGCGGAGCCTCGGCAGTCAGCCCGTCCACCATGTCGGGCTCGGCCAGCTCCATGGCCGACCAGGCCAGCAGCCAGGCGGCGGCCAAGCTGGCCCTCAGGAAGCAGCTGGAGAAAACCCTGCTGGAGATCCCTCCACCCAAACCCCCCGCCCCCCTCCTCCACTTCCTGCCCTCCGCTGCCAACAGCGAGTTCATCTACATGGTGGGGCTGGAGGAGGTGGTGCAGAGCGTGCTGGACAGTCAGGGTAAGCATTGGACAAACATCTGTGTTCATACAAACGTTTCTCTGGAACTAAAACCTCTGACACCAAACAGATAAACAACATGGAGGTAAGAAATCAGATTCACCTCAACAACAAACTCTGGACATAGGTGTTTACTCCCTGACCCACACCTGTTCACCTGACCTGTTCACCTGTCCTGTTCACCTGTCCTGTTCACCTGTCCTGTTCACCTGACCTGTTCACCTGACCTGTTCACCTGATCTGTTCACCTGCCTGTTCACCTGACCTGTTCACCTGTCCTGTTCACCTGTCCTGTTCACCTGACCTGTTCACCTGTCCTGTTCACCTGTCCTGTTCACCTGACCTGTTCACCTGTCCTGTTCACCTGTCCTGTTCACCTGACCTGTTCACCTGTCCTGTTCACCTGACCTGTTCACCTGATCTGTTCACCTGCCTGTTCACCTGACCTGTTCACCTGTCCTGTTCACCTGTCCTGTTCACCTGTCCTGTTCACCTGTCCTGTTCACCTGCCTGTTCACCTGTCCTGTTCACCTGACCTGTTCACCTGTCCTGTTCACCTGTCCTGTTCACCTGACCTGTTCACCTGTCCTGTTCACCTGACCTGTTCACCTGATCTGTTCACCTGCCTGTTCACCTGACCTGTTCACCTGTCCTGTTCACCTGTCCTGTTCACCTGCCTGTTCACCTGACCTGTTCACCTGTCCTGTTCACCTGTCCTGTTCACCTGACCTGTTCACCTGTCCTGTTCACCTGTCCTGTTCACCTGTCCTGTTCACCTGTCCTGTTCACCTGTCCTGTTCACCTGACCTGTTCACCTGTCCTGTTCACCTGACCTGTTCACCTGATCTGTTCACCTGCCTGTTCACCTGACCTGTTCACCTGTCCTGTTCACCTGTCCTGTTCACCTGTCCTGTTCACCTGTCCTGTTCACCTGCCTGTTCACCTGTCCTGTTCACCTGACCTGTTCACCTGTCCTGTTCACCTGTCCTGTTCACCTGACCTGTTCACCTGTCCTGTTCACCTGTCCTGTTCACCTGCCTGTTCACCTGTCCTGTTCACCTGACCTGTTCACCTGTCCTGTTCACCTGTCCTGTTCACCTGTCCTGTTCACCTGACCTGTTCACCTGATCTGTTCACCTGCCTGTTCACCTGACCTGTTCACCTGTCCTGTTCACCTGTCCTGTTCACCTGCCTGTTCACCTGTCCTGTTCACCTGTCCTGTTCACCTGTCCTGTTCACCTGTCCTGTTCACCTGACCTGTTCACCTGTCCTGTTCACCTGTCCTGTTCACCTGTCCTGTTCACCTGACCTGTTCACCTGACCTGTTCACCTGTCCCAGGTCTGATCTCAGACGGTCCCTAACTACCAGGATGTGTGTTCTAGTACACAACTGTAGATCTGAAGAAAACCCATCAACCAACCATCTTACACCAACAGCTGTGTGTCAGTGAGCTCTGAGTGTGTAGATCCTGATCTCACCTGAGTGTGTAGATCCTGATCTCACCTGAGTGTGTAGATCCTGATCTCACCTGAGTGTGTAGATCCTGATCTCACCTGAGTGTGTAGATCCTGATCTTTCTTCTCTCTGTTGTCCCACATAAACACCTGTATCTGTCAGCAGGATCCTCACAGGACTCTGATTGGTCCAAACTGTTTCCGGGTCAGACACTAACACACCTGACAGGACGGACTCCAGCATGACCGTGTGGTTTCTCTGCAGGTAAACTCAGAGGGACGCTGGCCCGGATGGAGCCGTTCTTCTGCGCCCAATGCCGAACTGACTTCACCCCCCACTGGAAGCAGGAGAAGAGCGGGAGGATCCTGTGTGAGCAGTGCATGACCTCCAACCAGAAGAAGGCCCTGAAGGCAGAGCACACCAACCGGCTGAAGAACGCCTTCGTGAAGGCGCTGCAGCAGGAGCAGGTCGGTGCTTCTGTCCTTTAATGTCCTCTCATCTCCGATGAGGTGTCTGAAATGTTTCTTTCTTTTGCGTCAAGATAAACTTAAATGACGCGGTGCTGAATGTCGCCACCATCTGGCAGCCTGGTGAAGTGTGAATATGTTTCATGTGTTTCTCGGAGTCTTCTGCTGGTTTAACGTTTGTGAACGTGTTTTACGTGGTAGTGACTTCCTGAACGTGAGTGTGTTTCCATATCAGGAGATTGAACAGAGGCTGCAGCAACAGGCGGCGCTCTCTCCCAGCTCCGCCCCCACCGGCCCCAACGCCTCCAAGACTGACTCCATGATCCGACATCATGCCCTCCGCCAGGTACATCTGACCCTCAGCTCAGCGTACCTGACCAGTGTTTTGTCACATGTCATATGTCCACGAGGTTTTCAGCAGCACGTCTCTGTCATCGGTGACATTAATGCCGTCTCCTTTGTCCTCAGGCTCCGCAGCCTCAGGCCTCCCTGCAGCGAGGTCTGTCCAACTCGGCGCGAGGCGTCCTGTCCAACTTCGCCCAGGCGTCCCAGCTGTCGGTGGCCAGCAGCCTGATGGGGATGACGAGCGCCAAACACTGTGGAGGAGGAGGAAGCAGCAGCAACCGGCTGCAACACGACAGCCGCCGTCAGATCTACAACATCCCAGGTACACACTGAAACACACACACACACACACACACACACACACACACATATATATACACACACAGTTGATATGAGATGACATCCAGCAGATGTGACCTGAGATGGCCAGATGTTGGTCCTTTAATATGATCTAAGTGCTGATTCCAGATGTGACCTGAGATCTGCTGACATTCTGACTAGCGGACGTGACTGCTGTCGATGGTCTCATGAGCAGTTTGATCCTGTTACAGAAATATTAAGTTTAAAAGTTTAACATTTATTTATGAATAAAAGTCCAACTGAGACGTGACTGAGAGAAGACACCTTGCCGTGGACGTCCTTCTGTTCTGTCATCAGGCGACATCAAAGACTTCTTAGATTTCAGACGTTTCAAATGTTCACAATCAAAAGTTTCTAAAACAGTAGACATTTTTTTAATAAAAACAATGCAATGATTTGAAAGTCACATGAACTCATATTTAATTTCAAAAAGACCAAAGAAAACGTATCAATGTTGAAACAGAGAAATACAGAGCCTCGTCCCTCGTGTTCAGAGATCTGAATCTTTTAATGATATTATGAACCGTAGACGATGAAATCCACTAATTCTTTGTAGTTTTACGTTGAGGAACATTATTCTTAGATTGTTGAACTATTTTCCCACACAGTGTTTCACAGAGTGGGGAACCTCTCCCCATCTTCACTCCGCCTCTCTGAAATCATCTTTTATACCCAATCATGTTACTGATCTGTTGCCATGGTAACCCAATTAGTTGTCAGATGTTCCACCAGGTGATTTTTTTTTTTGTGTTACACAACTTTTCCAGTCTTTTGTTGATACTGTCACAACTTTTTTGAAACGTGGTTATCAAATTCAAAATGAGCATAAAACAATAAATTTTCTCCATCTCAACATTTGATATGTTGTCTTTCTGAAAACAGATTTATATATTTCATCTCCATTTTACGTGTGGTCCCAAAGGTCATCCATGATCCTCTCTGAGGTCAAACACTTTAAAGTCCCGCCCACTTTATGAAACTGTGAATGTCTCTCTCTGACTGTGTCTCCTGTCCTCTCTGACTGTCTCTGACTGTGTCTCTGACTGTGTCTCCTGTCCTCTCTGACTGTGTCTCCTGTCTTTTTCTCTGACTGTGTCTCCTGTCCTCTCTGACTGTGTCCTCTGTCCCTGCAGGGTTAAACATTGCCTATCTGAACCCGGCGGCGGTCGGAGCCCATAAGAGCTCCAGCTTAGCAGACCGGCAGAGAGAGTACCTGTTGGACATGATCCCACCTCGATCCATATCGCAGTCCATCACCGGACAGAAATGAGCCCCGCCCACCCCCACCCACCACCCCCCACCCCTCGAAGCCCCGCCCACCCCCATCTGCCTACCTACTCCATACTGAAGCACTCCCAGATGGACCATCGCATGCAGTGCCTGTCCGTGTGCCTACCTTCAACCGCCCCATGAACCCACCCAGCTGGATGAAGACACTAACTGTCAGTGCATCTCAAACCTTCTTAGTGGCGTAACCATTTCCTTCGTCAGCGTTGTTTAACGATTATAATTCCCTTTATTATCACTGGTGGTCGCACTATTATACCTGCAACTGCCATTTTTGCTTCAGTTACTATACTCATTATGCTTTTATCTTTTATAAGTGCATGGTTCATTTTTTGTTCCTCTGCCGTCCGTGGTGACGGTGGATAATCGTAGGGTCGCTTTAGGCCACGATCATATAGGATTTTTTTTTCTCCATTCGACTCTGAAGCTCAGACGTGACCATTGCTAGTAAAAGATCAACAGGGTGCACTCTGGTTGCTATGCAACATAAAGTTGAACAAGTTTGAAGTTTGTAAAACGTGTTAGAAGTATCAAAGTGGAAAATACTGATAGGAAGAAGAACAGACAATATGAAGCTCTGCTCTCTTGAAAAGAGGATGACGAGCCTGTTCTATAAATATAAAATATGGGTGTGGGGTGGGGGGGGGGGGGGTAATCGAGAGCAGAGAGCCCACACACAAGAGCTTTTTCATGCTCACCTGCAGCGACGATCCTTCCTGACATGGTCCACCTGGATGTTTTAGTGCTGCAGCCTGAGCTGTGGTGACGAGGAGGTGACTGACACACTGAAGAGAATCCTATGTGATCCGCTTCCTTTGCTCCTCCTTCCTCCTCCTTCCTCCGTCTGAAGGTCCTCCTCACTTTCCTGGTTTCAAACGTCAGCTGCTCCTGCTGCAGGTTTGAAAGGTGAGCAGACGGGTGTGTGTGTGACTTACTGTAGTGATACTAATCAGGACTGACAGACACACAGACGTCCCCCCCCGCCCCTCCAGCCGACCAGCAGACCGAACAGGAAGCTGACGGAGCGGACCTGCAGACCCGGCGGTGTTCAGGGGGACGGTGGTCTCCGCGCTGAGAGTCCGGTTGATGATCCCGCCTGAGTCCATCCCATCTCACCACCTCCCCCACCCACCCACACCCCCCTCCTGAGTACCTTTGCTTTCTCAGTATGCACAGACTGAACCCTTTGTACCCAGCAGCTCCTCTCGGACGTCATCGCGTGTTCTTTGAGAGTGAACAGAACTCCGATCTGGAGGTGGAAGCACACTTTGTGCGTCCCGACCCAGATTCTGTACCTAGAAATCTGTGTTCCTCTTCTTTTTATATTTGGGTTTTTAGGTTGTTTTCTGATTCTTGTGCCCCCTCCTCCCCCCCCCCCTCCACCTCCACCTCCCCCTTTTTTTCTTCCTGTTTCTTTGGTTTGTTTATTTGTTCCTTTTTTTGCGGCGTCTCCTGATGAAACGGTGGCGTACCTGAGAGGTGTTAGCCTCCGGAGACGATAATAATCAACATAAAACAGAAACTATTGAAATATCTGTATGAATTATGTATAGATACCTAGCTTCAGAGAAAAAATGATGTGGATTTTATCTTTTATGGGAGAGACACGGATCAATCATTGTGTGCATGCTCTGCGCACATGTCGCCTCACTCCAGAGGAGCACTTTGCATATTTCCAATTGGAAATTATTTTTATCAACCGAGGAACGGACTGTTAGAGCTGAGAGTGACGGAGGTCTGGATGCTGGCTGACGTGTTCTGAGGAGGCTGTGTGTTTTCATCCTCTTTACTTCGCCAGTGTTGATCTCTGTAAATGTAGTGATGAAGTCCGACCCGGCCCGTCGTTGAGCAGCGTCGGTACCAGAACCCGCTGACTCACTGTCTGAAGGAACCACAGCAGCGACTTCAGGATTCAGGAGGTATTTTTCAGTGCACCTCGCTGCTCTGAGGTCTGAACTACAGGTGTAGTAGCATACCGACACACAGACCAGAACCAGGTCCAGTTGGAGGTCTTCAGCTCTTTAAAGTGAAGAATGTTTCATGATGAATCGTGGCTGAACGTTTCTGTCCTGAAAGTTGTGAGCTGAACGTCTTGGTGAACGGACGCATCGTGTTCCTCCAGGATTCAGTCAGAGATCAAATCAAGAGGAAAACGTTTCTCAGTCTGCAGGTAAAGTTTATTCTACAAAACCTGTCTCACTTATTTCCACGATGCACCGCTGGTTTTTTTACTTCAAACTGGCCGAATCACGAGGCAGCGTACAGAAGGTTGAGCTCACAGATGGAGCGACTACGTTCCACCAGAAGGTCCGAGGTGGTTCCTGTTAGTCCAGTGATGCTCACGGAGCAGGTGAAGGTCAGTGAATGTGTCCAGAGATCTGAGCTCAGCGCCGCCGTTACGTGTGTTTTAGTGACCACCGCTTCGTTTGCATGGACGACATCACCACGGACCTGCAGAGAGCTCGGAGAGTTGGTTTTAAGCAGAGACGCTTGAAAGGCTTCAGAAAGTGAGGCGAGGAGGGGAAGGGCGTGGAGGGGTGAAGAGGGGCGGGGTTGGGCGGGGTTGGCTGGGGCGTGTCGGAGCAGCAGAACGTCACCGTTTCAGACCAAAGAAGCGGCTTCAGGTCAGCTGGTGTTTTTTTCTTTGTGCACCGTGAGTTCGGGTCAGTCTGTCAACAGAGTTCTACTGGGACCTTCTGAGGGAAAACATTCGATGCACACGTCCTGTACTGTGGCGCCATGACAACACACCCACATCAACACAATCATTGAACCCCACGTTTCAGATTTGTTTCCCTGCGCCTATTTTCTAATTGTCAAAGTGCGGTTGCAGCTGAAGGGAGGAGATCCTCAGACTTACAGACGCTGCTTTACAGAAATCAGCAGCAATAATCAAAAGAAGAAGGACAGGCGGTCCAGACCACAGAAACCCTCCTTACAAAGGTCCACGTCAGGACTGTCATGAGAGTCCGTTAGACGTGTCAGGAGGGAAGAGCTGACGTCAGATTGTGTTGTGTCGCTCGGTCCTCCACATCAGCACCCTGATGTCAAACACAGTTAGCAGCAGGTTATTAACGCAGTGTTCAGTCAGTCAGTATTATTGATGGAGGACGGTGACTCCCGACACACCTCAGTCAGAGGAAACTTCATCTCACGAGTCTCAGACCGTCACGGCTTCCTGGAGTCTCATCGGATTCAGATTTATAGAAGTTCGAGTGATTTTAAAAACCTCCATAAAGATGACATTCAGGCAGGAGGACAGAAACAGTTGTTAGGAGCGTCCAGCCGGGTGTGTAGGGAAACATGGTGGTCCAGGTTCTGCTGCAGCAGCCCTGTTGGATTCCTTCAGAACCAGGGTTATGTAAATGACGTTCCTACCAACATGTTGATCTGTGCTTGTGTGTGAATGGGTCTCTGGTTCCGTGTGTTTGGGTCGGACCTGCTGGTTTGAACCATGTTTGGTTTCATCCTGGAATCTTTGATCCTCCAAGTATCGACGCTCTCGTTAGCTTCAGCTGGACTTCAAAAGTGTTAATCAGCAACGTTTGCGGACCTCCTCCTGTGTTTCCACCTTCACGTTGGCATTCAGCTCAAAGCGCTGCTCGGTCCAAGTGAAGCCGCACAGGAGATAAATAGAAACGCTGGACTTCAGCGTTGTGGCACTGACCCCCCGACGCTGCTCTCTGATTGGTCGCCCTTTATTTTTTTTCTCGTTCAGAATCGAAGAAAATGATAATTTTAGCCTCTTTTTTTTTTCTTTTTTTTTTTTAATCCAAATGAAAGAAAGTACCGTACAGCTCCAGCTCTCTCATGACCTCCTTTAAGAACAAGAAAACAATGTTTGCCTGGTTCCTATGAATCCTGAAGCGGATCGGTTCTGTCGGTTTCCGGTCGGTCGCTCCGAGCTGCTGGATGTTTGCAGCTCCTCTACGTGTTTGTTCATCGGTGTCGCCGTCACTCTCCTCGGCACGTTACAGCTGCTGCTCGTGTTGTTTCCACGCAGGCTGTCAGACGATGTGTTCTGGTTCTGGTTCTGGTTCCGGTTCTGTTAGTTTGAAGGTTACACTTCCAAATTAAATTTTTTTGTTTATTATATTAAAATTATTTCTAAATCTCTCCAGTGGTGGAACAGTTGAAATTGGATTCAGCAACATATTTTCCCAAATTTAAATACCTGGATTTGATTTTTTTTCCTGCCACTCCTGATCAGATATCTGATGTTCGTCCTGCATCTCTACTTTTGCTGCCAAGCTGAAGTTTAAATTAAAAAAAAAAAAAAAAAAAAAAAAAAAAAAAAAAATCCTGTCTCTCTTCCTCTTTTGCAGATGCATCCACACACCTTTGTATTTGGACTTCAGGTTCTTTTCAAAGATAAATTTTTAGATTTCAAAAGTCATTCTTATTCTGATGTCTCAATTCAGTTGTTTTCTTTCTGTTGCAGTTTGAAAAAAAAAGCAAAAATAAAAGTATTGACTGAAATAAATGACACGATATTTGCTAGGTTTTGAAGTAATAATGACTTATTGTACATAAGCATTTTTTCCTCCCTTGTACTGAAAAAAGAAATTAAATGGTTGTACATTGTGTAGAAAAGCAAACAAAAAGCCATGAATATTGTGAAGCTTGTCATTTCGTTTTGTGATCACTGTGTATTATTGTGTAACAAATGTGCAAAATGTTTGGGATTCTTTTTTTCTCCCCTCCTCTGCTTCTTGAAGCGGCCTCGCTGGATGCATTCGCTTTGATTTTGGACTAGTTGAAGTTTGCAGGAGAGCCTCACTGGTTCAGAGCGACGGGCTGCAGCGCGTCTGACCGCCGGTTCACTGCAGCTGGAAATCATTTCTGTTCTTATGAAACAAACAAAGATGAAAACACTTTGATTGGTTGAATCGTCCTGCATCCATCCAGCTGTCATCTCACACCTGACTGGTGCTTTGACACGTTGACGACTGCTCACCTCCTCCACGCTGCAACAGCGGAGGCCAAATTTATCCTGTTGTAAAATGAACATTTTAAATAGTCAACAATGATCCATGGTTTCCATAGTAACAGTGTTCATCCAATCTTAAAAGATAAGTGGTCAGTAATTGAGTCCTGGTTTGAGGATGGAACATAAAGCTGCTTGTTTAATGAGGGTTTCTGCTCTTCTGCTCCCTGTTTCCTCTGAAAACACGAATGTGATCGTACGGTCTGTTTCAGACCGACGTGTGCGGATGTAACCAGGTATCTGATCTGAAGTCTGCTCTGCTCGATGTCTGAACCAGTGACCGCTGTCTGCCGACACCAGCATACAACACGTATGGTCATGTACTCTTTGGCTTTATCTTCTATTAGTTGTCGTTGCTAATGCAGGGAAAGATTTAATTGCAGAATCAGTTTTATCAATTTTCAATTTACATGTATAAGCGTCTCTTTTTGCATAGTGTTGACAATGTTGAAACAAACAAACAAACAAACAAACATCTAGGGAAGCAGAAACGACGATGAAATCGACCACAGACTAAACAGAGTTCGTTTTGTTTTGCTTACATCACTCCTGACCTTTTGCACATAGTTGATATTTAACGGTCTTCAAAAAAGTAAAAGAAAATAATGCTGTTTGAATACTGCCAGTTGATTGACAATTATGCATTGATTGAAAAAATAAGCTAATTTTGGAGGAAATAACTTTGTAATATTTATCTCTTGCAAGCTATGTTTAATAAAGGTTGAAACAATTTGCTTTCAAGTGTGACATCATTCACCTCAGTCAGCTCTTTGATTTACATCCTCACATGTTTAATACTTCCTGTGTGTGGAGCTTTCAGTCTTTCATTTACACACACACACACACACACACACACACACACATCCAGTGAACAGACAAAACATGTGAATTATATGAATATTATTATATGAATAACAATGAAAAGCAGCCTGTAAGTGAAGATAAGCTTCAATCTCCTCCCAGAAACCTTCAGTGACCTGAACATCAGAAGCTCCCCGAAGGTGGAGCTGCTCAGTTAAACCTGCTGCTTATTTTAAATTGTTCAGTGCTCTAAAACATGTCTCAGAGTTAAAAGCTTGTGTTGGAGAACCTGACTTGAACCTGGAGGTGTGAGGTTTGGAAGAAGTGGGCAGTGAACTCTAATGGAGGTTGCTGTCCCAGTGTATTGTGGGTAATATAGCATAGTTATTTGGAGCGTGACTCATTCAGGGGACAACGAGCAGGATGTCTCCTGTGAGTGGAGTGAAAACCACAGGGCGTCTTCTTGCATGTGGTGTTTTCAAAGTTGAACGTGTCAGAATGATCTTGAACGCGTCCTCAGCTTGTTGACGTCAGCTCACTTCAGAGGCCGTTCATGTCGTGCTGACCTGATCCTTGCTTCGTGCTGACCACTAGGTGGCAGCACGAAGCAAGGATCCCTTCACACGTCAACTCAGCTGTGAGGAAAGATGTCCTATCTGGGTTTGACATCAATGTGAGGTCGCCATAGAAACCAGAATGAAGGTACTGTTCAGTTTGGTAAAGGGACAGGTGTTCAATGAGGTTCTTTACATCAAAGACAGGAAAAGGATCAAAGTGTTGTGTCCTTTCCTTGATGTCATCTTCTGACCTCTCAGGAGTTCTCACCTGCTCTCATCATCAGTGTTGACTGAACACATTTAGACACCCTCATGACCAGATGTCCCGAGGGAACATCAGGGTCTGTGGTTCAGGCTGTGAAGTATATCACAGTCTTCATTACATTGAGTTCGCTGAGGTGTAACAGGACTTTTCAAAGTTCCCATGATTGTCTGCAGCTCTGCCACGTCGCTAACAGGACGGGAGCCGGTCCAAACCTTCGGCAGCATTGCTGTATTGTCTCTGTCTTCATGTGTCCAACACGTCTTTTGAGAAACTACTCAGACCTCCAGAGTTGTCCCGGGACGCGTCCAGCTGCTGCTCATCTCCATATTCAGAAACACCAACAGCTCTCATCTCAACGTGTTCCTCGGCTCATGATTGGTTCACCTCTGATAAACGTCTCAGGGTGTGTCTTCTAGCGTCTGCTCGTGTCTGCTGTGTCCTCGGCTATGTTGCTGTGGAAGCTGACTGGTGGACCGTGCAGTGTCACATCAAAGTGACTACATCCCTGTGAAACATCACTACGTGTATTATTGTGTTAAATGTGTTATTTGAAACTTGAGGTGTGTTTGATCTCTCTGGTCGATTACACGTGATTTCTGCATGAACAGGTTTCTAAAAGAACCGACTGAGTTCTCAGCTCTGGGCTGAGTTTTGTTGAACGTTTGCTCCACACAGGAAGGAAGTGGACAAGTGAGGAAGTAGATTTGAAGTCTTCCTCGAGAAGAGCGAATCGCTGAGCTGGAACACATTTACAGCAGCGACTGGATGAAAGCTTTTCTTCCAAAAACAGAAGTTGCAGTGGACGTCTTCCAAAACTTCTCCCACACAAGTCGCCAATTACACAACCTTAAACTGGAAGTCAGATTTAAGTCCTTCTGATTGATGATCTGTGGAAAGTTTCAGTCAAACCAAGTCGACCTCTTTTCTCACAATGAAATTGAAACATGAAACCAAAGACCCTGAGACGAACCTTCTGTTGATGCTTGTAGCAGAAAGAAGTCTTTCTGGGCCCCAGCGTCATGTGACCACTGATAACGACTGTGACTGTGCTGTCCAATGAGCTGCCAGCGCCGAGTTACACAGGAACTGTCCTCCTTCTGTTTCTGTAACACTTCATATCTGCAGGTTTTAGATAGATCGTTGGACTTATTCAAACATAGGAAACAACACTGCATTCAGTTTTGAGGTTATTTTTGGAAACTCCAGTTGTGACACATTAAAATCTACTTCACACGTTGCTTGTTTTTTATTGGAGATTTAATGCTTCTTCACACTCGTGTGTTTCCTTCTTCAGGCTGACCTCCACTAAATGTTTCTGTCTACCGAGTTACCCGTGAAACGTGCTGATGAAGCCTTGAACATGTTGCAGGAACAGAAACCGCTGCACCTCAGTTCCTTTGTGTTCGCAGCAGGAAAACATGTTACACAACACAGGGCGGTCATGTGACCTGTGGAGAGTGTGTGTGTGTGTGTGTGTGTGTGTGTGTGTGTGTGTGTGTGTGTGTGTAAACAGCCGTGTTACTGTAATGTGAGCTGGGACTGTGGGAGGCACCTTTCTACTGTCAATATGTGGAGCAGGAGGTTCTGTGAGTGTTGATCCACCGGTCTGCAACAAAGACGTTTTTATTGCAACACAACACAGAAATGAAACATGTACAGTGGTGTGAAAAAGTGTTTGCCCCCTTCCTGATTTCTTATTTTTTTGCATGTTTGTCACACTTAAATGTTTCAGATCATCAAACAAATTTAAATATTAGTCAAAGATAACACAAGTAAACACAAAATGCAGTTTTTAAATGAAGATTTTTATTATTAAGGGAGAAAAAAAATCCAAACCCACATGGCCCTGTGTGAAAAAGTGTTTGCCCCCTAAAGTCTCTCAATCTTTTCCAGCTGTGGAGGAATGTTGGCCGACTCATCTTTCCAGAGTTGTTGTAATTCAGCCACATTGGAGGGTTTTCCAGCACCAACCTCCTTTTTAAGGTCATGTCACAGCATCTCAATAGGATTCAGGTCAGGACTTTGACGAGGTCACTCCAAAGTCTTCATTTTGTTTTTCTTCATCCATTCAGAGGTGGACTTGCTGGTGTGTTTTGGATCATTGTCCTGCTGCAGAACCCAAGTTGGCTTCAGCTTGAGGTCACAAACAGACGGCCGGACGTTCTCCTTCAGGATGTTTTGGTAGACAGTAGAATTCATGGTTCCATTTATCACAGCAAGTCTTCCAGGTCCTGAAGCAGTAAAACAGCCCCAGACCATCACACTATCACCACCATGTTTTACTATTGGTATGATGTTCTTCTTCTGAAATGCGGTGTTACTTTTACGCCAGATGTAACGGGACACACACCTTCCAAAAAGTTCAACTTTTGTCTCGTCAGTCCACAGAGTATTTTCCCAAAAGTCTCGGGGATCATCAAGATGTTTTCTGGAGAAATGAGACGAGCCTTAATGTTCTTTTTGCTCAGCGGTGGTTTTGGTCTGGGAACTCTGCCATGCAGCCATTTCTGCCGAGTCTCTTTCTTATGGTGGAGTCATGAACACTGACCTTAACTGAGGCAAGTGAGGCCTGCAGTTCTTTGGATGTTGTTGTGGGGTCTTTTGTGACCTCTCGGATGAGTCGTCGCTGCTCTCTCGGGGTAATTTTGGTCGGCCGGCCGCTCCTGGGAAGGTTCACCACTGTTCCATGTTTTCTCCATTTGTGGATAATGACTCTCACTGTGGTTCACTGGAGTCCCAACGCTTTAGAAATGGCTTTATAACCTTTTCCAGACTGATAGATCTCAATTACTTTCTTTCTCATTTGTTCCTGAATGTCTTTGGATCTTGGCATGATGTCTAGCTTTTGAGGATCTTCTGGTCTCCTTCACTTTGTCAGGCAGGTCCTATTGAAGTGGTTTCTTGATTGAGAACAGGTGTGGCAGTAATCAGGCCTGGGTGTGGCTAGAGAAATTGAACTCAGGTGTGATAAACCACAGTTAAGTTATGTTTAAACCTTCATTTAAAAACTGAATTTTGTGTTTACTTGTGTTATCTTTGACTAATATTTAAATTTGTTTGATGATCTGAAATATTTAAGTGTGACAAACATGCAAAAAAATTGGAAATCAGGAAGGGGGCAAACACTTTTTCACACCACTGTATGTAAGAAAGTGATGACGGAGAAGTTTCACAGTAAAAAACATGAGGTTGTTTGAAGGAGAGTTTTGAGCTCCAGTAGCCCGGTGACAGCATGACCTCCACAAACACTTCAAGGAATTCACTTCCCAGAAAGGAAGTTTACACAACAACATTACGTAAACGAGGCCACGAATACCTCCGGGCCTCTCTCGTCTCCGTGTGCTCTGTGTTTACTGTTTTGTTTGTGACAACTCGATGTGTTGGACTGTGTGACAGTTCTCAAACCTTAAAGGTGTAAATCCATCTTGTAAAAGCACTTTGTCCATTAGGACAATTTGACAATGAGTCACTGCCTTCAGTACGAGTTCCACTGACGTCCGTGGCCCACAGTGTTGGTTCTTAGTTCTGTTCAGTCGTGAGGACTGAGGGGAAGAATATCAGGTGACAGAAGGTGATGGGGGACAGATTTCAGTGTAACACTGGCTGCAGTTTGACTCTACAGATTCTTGTCCTGCTGGTAGTTTGTAGTTTACTGATGATTGTAAAGTCAGATTGTGGAAAGAGAAACAACGTTGTTCAGGTCTTCCTCAAGTTAACATCATGGAAGGAGTCGTCCCGCTGAAGACACTCCCCATGTGTTCATCCCTGAAGGTGCTGAAGGTCTCCGTGTCCGGCCGTGTGACAGACAGGACGGACATTGTTTCCATGCATGTTCATGTGACTGTGAAATGATCCCACCAGCACAGGCACATGCTGATTGGCTGACGTGAGAGGAGGACATGAACAGAGGTTGAAGTCTTTTTTATTGTAAACATGTTCATTAAGTGATACAAACACATCTTCTTCTTTTGGGTTTTTTATCGCCCTCTCTCCAAACAACACAACCACCAGAGCCACAGGTACTAATCGTCCTCCCCGTCGGTTTCACACACCGTCCGTGGGGGGACGGAGGGAGGATGAGGGTGGATGACATCCTCTTTATTACCCAAATGAAACCAAACTGCGTCCTCCTTGTTAACCAACCGGCCACCTCCAGCCCCGAGGAGCTGTTGTTAATATGTAGTTAAATGCAACGGTTCTTTATCTGACTGAGGTCGGTGCAGTTTACAATCTATGACTCTGAATATCAAGAACTGCGTTCACCAGCACCACACCTTACATAATCCCATAGAAACAATCGGTGCTGGTGAAGTGGCGGCTGAGGTCTGCAGGTGGGGTGACGAGAGGCCGACGTCCTCCTGTCCTTGTGATGAAACTTGTTTTGCGGTAGGTTTGCTGAAGGTGCAGCCAGGCGTTTCACATTCCCACTGTGTTTTTACTGCTTCCTCTCCTCCGGGTTCAGGTCTCTGCATGCACACACACACCTACGCAACACACACCATCTGCATGTGCACAGACTCAGTCCCATTGGATTATGATCACATCTGCGCTGCATGTTCCGTCTTGTACGCTGTGTTTGTTGATGTCAGTGTGTGTTTTTCGGTCTGGGCACGCTCAGATGTCAATACAAGCACACTGATGATCAGACTCCTCGTCGACTGAACTCCCGAAGACTTTCTAACTGCTTCCAAACTGATTTTTGTTCTTATTGATGTTTATATTTTGTAGAAATACAGTGGATGTTATGACTGTGTTGCTTTTCATTGATGACCTTGTTGATGTTATGTACATTATGTAGCCGAAGACATTGCTTGCTACAGATTTTTTTTTTGTAGATTTGACCCTTAAACTCTGGTCATCCAGCTTTGACGTTTGTTTGAAGATTCCTCAGCAATCAGGCGACGAGGAAACAACCAGCAGAACCTCAGGGGTCCTGAAGGTTTACGATGGGACAGTCAGTTTATGGTGATTTAATCAATAACACGTGTTTGTCATAATTAATACTCCACTGAAAAATATTATAAGTGGAAATGTGACACCTGCATTATTTAAATTATTTTGTTTTAGTGTGGAAGGGTGTTAAAATATTGCACCCACAGCTCATTTTGTCCTGAGGCCCCCTAGTGAATAAATCCAGCCTAACATGACCAACAACAGCTGGCTGGATATCAGACAATACATTCACCAACATATATCCTTGGAGACGTGAAGTACATCCTTCAGATAGGAGCAGATGTGTTCATTGGACCAGAAAATCTGCAAATCTGACTAAAATTATTTTTTTTAAGCTGTTTTTCATTTGACTTGATTACTTTCTGTCTCTCCAGATATTACAGGATTGCTCTCCTCTCAACACTTTGTTCACAGGCCGAGGTGCTCAGGCACAAAGCTGCTTTGCAGGTCTCTTATTACTAGATTTAAGATTACATTGGTTGAATTAATAGATGGGGCCAAAGTAAGTCTACTGTGTTGCTCCGACATAGAGAAGAGAGGTTGACCTCCACAAAGACAAACACAGTGAAGAAGTGAAAGTAGCTTCAGCAGCAGTGAGCAGGACGTCCCTCTGTGGCACCGACTTCCTCTACAGGAGGCCGACACATCCTGTCTGGATGAACAAGGACTTCAACCAATCACAGAACACCTGGCAGTGGACTTCATCCAATCGATGCTAAGCATTTTTCAGGAGACAGAGGGGAGGAGACCTGTGGGTGGAAAGAAAGAGAAGTGAGGAAACCTGTCATATCTGTGTGTTCAGTATTTATTTATTTCATAACTTTGTTCCCTCTGTCACACTGCTGATTGAAGCTGATTTGATTATTTGATCAAAATCCTCTGAGAATGTCCTTCTACCGTCTTCATCCAGTTATAAAGTGTCCCAGCCGCTGCATTTCCTTTTCTTTCTGCTAGTTTCCTTCACATTCTGCAGCTCAGCTTGTGACTCTGTGGTCACGTAATGATGGCAGCAAAGATGGAGACAGACGAACCTGCACTGGACCCACGTGTACACAGACTGACATCCAACAGCTCAATGATAACAGCCTTCCTGCTTTCTACACAGCCTTCAGACAAAAGACAGAAGTTAGAAAAGTTTCTGTCCTGCAGTGTTTACTGGAAATAAGAGACAATCAAAATGTGGGACATTGTCTTCATACAAGACATGAAAATGCTGTGCAGTCCACATAAAGTGGGACACCTTGTCCCACAGGTGGAAGAGGGAAGGAAGAGGGAGGGACTGAGACAGACAGAGGGACAGAAAGACGTGTTTTAACAAACTCTGAAACCAGGAAAAGATGTGAAAGTCACAAAGGACAAAGAGACACTGGACTGCATCTGAATCCTTATTATGGACACTAATAACAGACGTAGAATGTGTTCATCTGCTGAGTCACAAATGTTGCTGTTAATCAGTGGACATTTTGTCTCACCTGGGCCTGTTGCATTTATTACGGCTGCTCCAGTATCTGGAGACGTCCCACTGTTGTCTTGTTCTGTTGTCCATCATCTTCAGCAGCATTGAACTGGAGATCCTGCGGTAGAAGGCAGCACGTTGTACCTGCAGTTTGTTCAGTGTCCACAAACTGCAGCTTTCTTTTCTTAGATGCAACTTTCTGCTGCGTGTTTGGTTGCGTTGCTCTTCATGCTGTCTTCACCATGAACCTGCTGTTGGGAGATGTTGTTCAGACCAGTTGGAAATGTTTCCTGACACTTCTGAAGCTCAACTTCTACTGTTCTGCTGTGACATCATCAGGTTCTCCTCTGTGACATCATCAGATTCCCCTCTGTGACATCATCAGGTTCTCTAATGTGACACCACCAGATTCTCCTCTGTGACATCATCAGGTTCCCCTCTGTGACATCATCAGGTTTTCTTCTGTGACATCATCAGATTATCCTCTGTGACATCATCAGATTCCCCTCTGTGACATCATCAGGTTCTCTTCTGTGACATCATCAGATTCTCCTCTGTGACATCATCAGATTCCCCTCTGTGACATCATCAGGTTCTCTTCTGTGACATCATCAGGTTCGCTTCTGTGACATCATCAGATTATCCTCTGTGACATCATCAGATTCCCCTCTGTGACATCATCAGGTTCTCTTCTGTGACATCATCAGATTCTCCTCTGTGACATCATCAGATTCCCCTCTGTGACATCATCAGGTTCTCTTCTGTGACATCATCAGATTCTCCTCTGTGACATCATCAGATTCCCCTCTGTGACATCATCAGAGTCTCTACTGTATCATCATCAGATTCTCTTCCGTGACATCATAAGATTCTTTTCTGTGGCATCATCAGATCCTCCCGTGAATCCACTCTGCACGTGATTGGACAGTTGGGTGTCTGTGGCTCCACCTCCATCTCCACCTGTGGCTCCCCCTCCATCTCCACCTGTGGCTCCACCTCCATCTCCACCTGTGGCTCCCCCTCCATCTCCACCTGTGGCTCCGCCTCCATCTCCACCTGTGGCTCCCCCTCCATCTCCACCTGATCTCACTGACAACTCCGACTATGTCCTACTGGACATGGTTGAGACATGAAGCTTTGTTGTGTGATACACATGTCAGTCACATGTCAGTGTGTCCTGTGTGTATATTGTCAAAAAGACTTTTGTCTTTGTGACTCATCTGTGGGTTTCCTTATCTGTAAACAAACCTGACACAACATGCTATCATGTTGAAGGTGTGTGTGTGTGTGTGTGTGTGTGTGTGTGTGTGTGTCTTTCTATAATTGTGAGGACCAGTTTTGTTTTTATAAAAAGGGAAATGTGATGGTTTAGACTTGGTTTTAGACTCCAGGTAGAATTAGGGTTTAATGCATTATGTCAATAAGTGTCCTCACAACTGTAGAAAGTCACAACAGCGTATGTGTGTAGGTGAAAACATTATTACCATCATTCATGACTCATGGTGATCAGTGTGCATGCCTCTCTCCGTCCTCAGACGCCGGCTGTGATTGGCTGAGGCAGCGCAGCACTCGTCTTTTCATTCGCTGAAGCGGTTGTGCACGACTGTTAGCACACGAGAGACGTTCACACCCACACACACACCCACACACACTCACACACACAGTCATGTTTCCACCACTTTGGAGGACATTACATCGACTTCACTGTATATTAACCAGGGCCACTACTGGCCAAATCAAGTCCACGAGGCTTCTTCTCTCCAAACCAGTCCCCGTAATGTGACAGATTAAAGTCCCCAGAACATCACTAATATAAGTTATACACACACACACAGACACACACAGACAAACACAGACAAACACACACAGACACACACACACACAAACACACACAGACACACATACACACAAACACACACAGATACACACACACACACACACAGACACACAGACAGACACACACGCACACACACACACACACACACACACACACACACACACACACACACACACACACACACACACACACACACACACACAGACACAAACACACACACTGAGCTGGCTTCCTGCAGGCGCCTCCCTCCTCCTCTCCCTCTGTACACTCAGTGAAGCTCTGATTCACCACAGGAACTTCTTTGTGCTGACACAGCAAGTCTGATCACGAGCCTGAAGTTAGCTGTGATACATAGACTGATCGTGATTAACACTCAGGAGTTCTGATAAATTATATATGCACCCAGAATCATCGAATTAAACTGCTGTGATGTCATCTTCACTCCGTCTTTATCATTAATGGAGTCAGCTGGTTCATAAAAACTGACTGTGAACATTATGGTAGCTTGTGTAGGTAACCATGTTGGTTGGTTGGTTGGTTGGTTGGTTGGTTGGTTGGTTGGTAGTTAGTTAGTTAGTTAGTTAGTCAGTCAGTTCGTTCGTTCATTACAGTTACTGCCTATATTTTACTATCTCAACATAGTTTGGCTCGTATGTAATGAGAGCATTCCTGAGACCCTCCTGCAGCTTGTCATTGGTCAGAGAATATATCATTCATATGATAAAAGCTAGACTTACATGTGTAAGTGAATGAAAAGACGCTACTTTCCGTCTCCGTTACACTGATCCTCAAGGAAACTGTCAGGAAATGAGCCATTTGAGTTTGATTGTGATTGCATGCTAGACTGATACACCAAAGTAAGAAAGTACACAGAACAAAGCCTCAGCAACAAGCTGAGGTATCCAAACAGTAGATATTTACTTTTACTTTTCTATATTTATGCAGAAATAAGAAAAATCTTAAAGGGTTCATCAACTTTTCAGCACCTCTCTCTTTAAAGGAATCCTTATGTGTTTACATAATCAACCGATTACGTTCATTTTGATAGAACACAACAGACAAGAATTTGTAGTCGTGACTGTAGACGATGCTTCAAATATAGATGTTGTGAAAAAGAAGCTATAAATTACAATTACAGAATACGCTCCCAGGAGCGGACGACCAACAAAGATCATGGGATAGTTGGTGAGGTCTCAAAGGAAAACAGGGTCATTTCTAAGCAACAGAAGCTTCTCTCACATTGGCTAATAATAATGTTCATGAGTCAACCATCAGGAAAATCCTGAACAACAACGGTGTGTATTATATGTGTATAAGAAAGTGGGTCATGATTCTGAGAACACAAGTCACTGAACCAAAAAAGGGTTTCCTCCTGGAAACGACCAACTTTGGCTCAACCCAAATGTCTGAGGGCAGATTGGATCAGCTGAAGTGATGCAGACTCTGAACTCTGCGCTGCTGTGAAAGCTTGTACATTTCACCTTCTGTTACACTTTGGTTGTTTATCTGCTTCACAGGTTAAGCCCATCCTCAACCCTCCCACAACATAACCAATCAAACTCTTTCATGATTAGTGTCTTCAGGTCTATTAGCAGCTTTTATAGCAATAGATAGAGATATATTGTTCCCTCAGTTCAGTAGACTTAAAGACATCTAAGGACCGTGAATATCTGACTAACTGTCCTCATGGCCTGTCTTGGGCTGGCTGTGAAGCCCCGCCCCTTTCGCACAGGGGCTCCAAGATAAACACTCTCCTTATCTGTTGCTTATCTGAGAGGTCAGAAGACGTCATCTGTGCAGAGCTGAGAACTCACTTTGTGTGGCTGCATACCACAGAAGGGAAACCAAGGCCGGACTTTCCGTTCGCTGATCCTCCTCAGTGTGACCTTCGTCTCCAAATACGTCCGTCTTCTGCTCCTGTCGTTTCCAACATCTGTCAAACAATCAAAACATAAATTTATCTCTGTCATTACAGAAATAATCAACTCGTCATTTAGCATCTTGCAGAAGAACTCATGACTTAATGGGATCTTCAATCACTCATATTTTATAATAATAATAATTTTAAACTAGGAAATGAACCTGTTTCATTCACTAAAGGAAGCAGAAACCGTTTGCACAAACTCTGAGACATCTGACAAGCAGCAAGAACCTTTTCTTTTTTCACCTCCAGCTGTGGCTGTTAATGCACTCTTACTCTCCACACGTCAATCAATCCCCACTAGTTAACAAATAACTGATTATTTAGCAAATACTTTTGGGGTTTTTTTGTTCAGAAAAATTATTGACCAGGTTGTTTTTTTTTCTTTAATTTCATCACAAGAATTTTCTTTAAATTTGTTTTTAATTTATTTTATATTTTGCAGGGACAATGCACACTAATCAACAGTAAAACTGTAAGTGAGCCGGAGTTAGCCAGAGAGGCTAATTTTCATCTGCTGTCCCCGGCCAGATGTTTGAAGGCAGCCTAAAATTTCAAAATTTCAAATAACATAATGAAACTAAAATTCATCGATAAACAGACAGTAACTTATAGACAAAAACATTTCACAGATACAGTAAGCAAAAGAAAATTGTACCTACAGTACAAGCACATACTGTATATAACACTGAGGTACATAACATACTGTACATCAACACTGAACAAGACAAATGCACATATCGGTGAAACAAGCAGGCAGGCCCGACAGTACATTAATACTTGCACACCTGATTGGCAACAAGCCATTCATTAAGGCTGTTTGAATGTTTTGTACGTGTTTTTTGTGTGTATGTGTGATGGCAGAGCATTCCACGTGTGTGCTGAATTGACACAATCACCTCTTGAAGCAGATCTAGTGTTTCTGCTACTTTGAGTGCGTTGTTTAATAAAATCACTAAGCGGAGGCGGGGACATGCCATGTAAAATTTTAAAAACCAGACACACATCAGCCAATTTAATGAGGTTTTCCCAACTCAAGATATGGTGATGGTGTCTTTTTGTTTTTTTTTATCAAGTGCTTTTAGAGCTTGTTTATGGAGAATATGGATCGATTTTAATGTTGTGCTGCTGGCTTGTGCCCAGCTGGTTAATCAGTAGCTCAGATGGGGGATAATCTTTGCATTAAAATACAGTTTCGCAGCCTGCATGGTTAGACTGTTTCTTATATATCTGAAATTCATGAGGTTAAATTTTAAGACCTTTGTCACATGTTTTACCTGTTTTTTTAAAAGAGAGATTAGAATCAATAAAGAGTCCTAAATATTTAAAATCTGACACTCACTGTAGCCTCTCACCAGCAACATAAACATCCGGCTGCAGTGACACTTTGCAAGCCCTCTTTGTGAAGAACATACAAACAGTCTTTTTAACATTCAGGTGAAGGCAGGAATCTGCAAGCCATTTAGTTACATTTGTCATTGTGGATGTGAGCTTCAGCGCAGCTTGTTCTTTGTTCGTTGCATGCACATAAATCACTCTATCATCAGCGTACATTTGAATATCACACCCAGAAAATCTTTAATGTATAAACTGAATAATAAAGGTCCTAAAATAGAACCCTGGGGTACTCCCACATTAGATCTCAGAGCAGATGATGAAACATCACCCACTCTGACACACTGGGTTCTTCCTTCAAGGTAGGATTTCAGCAAGGCAAGAGACTCTCAGGAAAAGTTACAATTTTACAGTTTATTAATCAGGACATTGTGATTAACTGTATCAAAAGCCTTCTTGAGATCAAGATCAAGAAAAAACCCTGCTACTACACCCCCTTTATCCATTTTAAGCTTCACATTCTCTAAGAGAAAGCAGTTGGCTGTTTCAGTCGAATGATTAGCCCTGTAACCAAACTGCATAGGATGTAGCTGATATGGAGCTGTCGAGGTGTTTAATAAGTTACTCTGCAACACATTTCTCAGCAATTTTGGAAACAGCAGGGAGAATACTGATTGGCCGATAATTGGAGACATCAGTTGAATCTCCTGACTTAAAAACAGGTGTTACTTTGGCTGATTTCCATCCTTTCGGAAACACGTTGGCTGAGACATTTGTTGACAATGCTTGTGAAAGGGTGAGCGAGTGTTTCTTCAGAAAAATATTGTCAATTCCAAAAACATCTTTGGCCCTAGAATTCTTGAGTGAGTCTAGAACTCTGGTGACAGTAGATTCAGAGACTTCTTGAATAGAGAAGCATGGTTGACCTTTATTTACTGGTGTACGATGAAATTGACCAACACTGGAGCTCTGAGTTAAAGCGTCCACTGAGTTGATAAAGTATGAATTGAAAGCTGTACAAATTACAACTTCATCTTGTGTAAGGCAGCCGTTCACATTCATTTTAAGTTGCTTCATTGAATTGCTGTTATGTTTGTCTGTTAACTTCTTTAGATTATCCCGTGTTATTTTAGAATTACCCCCTGCTTCATCAATAATCTTGATAAAAAAAAATTGGCTTTTGCTGAATTTATATCAGTCCATGCACATTGAGAGCATCAACAAACTGCACACATGGACTGGGTGTGTGGGGATGGTGGATTTCTGGATGTGTTTCACAGCTTTTATAAGTACATCAGCTGGTTATGGTGTGTTCACAAATAGTCCCTCGAGAAAACCACTGCCTTACAATCCGAATAATTAATGCACATTCAACTAGACTGCCTGATATCTGCAGAGTCTTGCAGCTTTGTATAAATTCCAGTGATTTATTTGCATGAAACAAACTTAACCGAAGCTCTACTGAAGGCATTACAGCCTTCCAAAACAAAACAAGCTTTATCAACAACAATAATTAATTTACTGTCAGCAGGGCTCTTCAACCTGTCCTCCGATCATCAAAACGAACTGCACAACAGGAAGTGATGGAAATGCTGTCCTGTCATGAGAACTGCACCCTCCCAGCTGGAGGAGACGGCCCTGTGTTTCTGGACGTACAGTAGGAGTTGAGTTCATATGATTTAAAGGACATTTAAAGCTCTTATTCACAGAGCATGTAGGATGCATATTCATTTAGGAATTCATCCCATGACTTTTTTTTTTAGTGGGTAGCAGTTTAAAAAAAGAATCAAAATCTTTTTCCTATAATTGACATTTTTTTCCAGTTGCTGCAATTTTACCACAAAAACACATAAACTCTGCAAATTGCATCAAAAGTTTTGAGGAAAAAAAGATTCTGCGAAATCAAGAATCTTTGATTGCAACAATCACCAAAACGTTCTGGACCACGCAGACACGGGGATCTGCAGCTGTGGCGTGTTGCAGACTGGATGCTGCGCTCTCATTGGACAGTCGTCTCTGATGTATCCTCCCAACGTTGAGCTGCTCGTGCTCCTCATCAGATACACGATGTCAGCAATTATCTTTTGAGGTGTCGGCAGAAATCCCATGTTTGGTCACTGTTGAACTGTTCTTCACTGGAGGCTGGACGCACCGTCGTGTTGCATCTGTTGGACTGTAAAGAGTCCATCTGCTCATCATGTTAGTCATGTGCTTTCCAAAGGAGTCCTGAAGGTTAATATCTGAACTAAAATAGGTCAAGAGTCAGCAAACAGAGGGACAACCGGTCTCACTCCCATTCACACACCCTCTCAGGTTAATCTGGGACTGTGGGAGGAAGCAGACACCAGAGGAAACCCTGAACCGGGCCTCGCGCTCACAGCAGCATCTTCCCTCGACTCAGGAGTGAAACCTCTGACCTCCACAAGTTTCAAAGAGAAAAGCAGACACAGAACATTTTATTCAAAAATGTTTTTATTATAAAAAAAAAAACTTAACCCATAGGGTCTCATACAAAATACTTTGAAGCATCAAGGTTGCATACTTTCATACAAGTCAAGTCTTGAGCTGTGATTTCCGTTGCACCGTGAAGGAACAGTTTGTGAACTCTCCATGGTGGAGCTCTCAATGAAATGTTGTCTGGGACAACGGCAGGTCGGATTCAATGATTATCCACACAGAAGGTGCCGTCCATGACAGCGGTGTGTGTGTGTGTGTGTGTGTGTGTGTGTGTGTGTGTGTGTGTGTGTGTGTGTGTGTGTTGCATGGATCCTTTTTGGCACATTACAGCCAATCACCAAGCTAGGATTTGGAAAAATCAAATGTGAGGTTCATATAAATTCAGACTGTTTTACAGACAGAAAATTCACTTTCCACATAAAAACAAACAAAACTGAAAACACAGAAACTGTGGTAGGCAGTAGTCGAGCAAAATGCAATCGAAAAGTGCAATAAAATACAGGAATAAGCCAAGTCTCTTCAAACAAAGGAATAATCATGGATGCTGCACGAGGCTCTATTAACATCCCAGGAAGATTATCTACATGCTGAATGCCTCAAAGGTGACGATGTTCCCAACAAGCTCTTGGCAGCAACGCATAAACTAACAGAAAGGTTTGTTCCTCTTGTGAAATCTCTTTAAACTACAGGGATCGACCGGAATGACGAAGCATCTCGAGGAAAAGCCGAACCCCCAAACGGAAGCACAAACGTCACAGCAGGCCGCCTCATACACAGCGTGCCCCGAAAACAGTCATAAAGTGGCTGTGAAGGGACAGAGAGACCCGCCGGTCTCTGGAAGGGACAGCTTATTCAGAAATGTAGCACGCCACCGAGTCGGTGGCTCAACCTGCGGGTCTCGGCCCTGAAGAGGGCCAGAAGGAAGACTCCGATTCAGCATAGGGGATGAAGCGTGGTGAAGACGAGGACGCGCGTTTCTCTCCACCTGCACAGTTCTGGTTCTACTTCTCCTCCCAACATCAGATCTGCTCTGAAGTTTGGACCTTCGCTCTGTTTCATGAGCCTCAGATGAACTGGACCAGTTCTGGGACTCCTGGGCTTCAGCAGACCGGCAGCATGCGGGCTATCCCATTGAACTCCTCCTCAGCCTGGAAAACATGCGAGTTGATTAGATGGACTGTCACCAGATACATGTGTCTCTACGAGTGTGTTGAGGTGACAGATTTAAACAGCTTGTCTGAGACTCCTACCTCAGAGTATGCCGGAAGTGCTGGGAACTGGAAGGCCGGTGCCATGAAGATGGGACTGTCGTCCCCGTCGAAGTCGTCCAGGAGCGGAGTGAGCGGCTGGTCCAGGCGGCAGTCACGGGTGACGTCACAGTAGCTCGGAGGATCGGAGGGCAACCGGAGAGACACCCAGCTCTGGGAGGCGCTGCTCACCGAACCGTCCTGGCTGCTCACGCTGTTGCTGCGGCTGCCCAACCCAGCGGTCCCGATGACCAGAGGCAGCTCCAGGATCAGCTTCTCACTGCCAGGGATGTGCATGTAAATCTGGAGGAAGGATCATGGACACATTAATACTGATTCAGCTCTCAGGATGTGATGGTCATAAAGCTCAGGCAGAAACGCAGCGCTCACCATGAGAGCGTACTCCACCCGGATGATGTTGCAGCCCAGCATGGAGGGTTTGATTTTGGGCACCCTGATGCTCTTCCCCTGCCAGGCGTCACACATGCCGGAGATGATGTGGTTCCCGCGCACTGACGACAGCTTCTGCCGGAAGAACTTGGTGCGGCCGTTGGCCTGGTAGGTGTGCTTGGCGATGATGGCGGCCTTGGGCACCACGATGCGGGAGCAGGTGTTCTCAAACTTGGCGTTGATGCAGATGTCTTCGCCCTCGCAGAAACCACTGCGGTCGATTTTAGCGTTCAGGGACACCTGGCCATCGGGGATGAACATGCAGGTGACCTTCTTCTCCTTCATGCCACCTGTGGGAGACTGAGGACACACAGGAAGACCTCACTTAGTTCATCTGAGGATTACAAGTCAGACTCTAGCAGCACGATATCAGAGAAGGACTACAAACAGCAGTTCTGTGTGTTCTGGCTGTCTGAAGCAGAAAAACCACATAAATGTACATAAGTGTCAGTGAACTCACCAGCAGGTCTGGCGTGTTGACATCCAGAGGTTCCTCCACCTCAAAGGGTTTTTTACACTCCAGCGTGGGCAGCTGGGGCCTCTCCATCAGGCCCTTCACACAGTACTGGACGTAGCCAAACTTCCCCTTGTATGACGACACCAGCTGCCTGTGAGGACAGATACCAGTGAAATTAAAACCAAAAGTACTCCAGTCTCCGAGGAGATGTCCATCCAAAGATAATGTGACATCTGTGTCATCTGTGATGTGGTCTTACCCGTGCTGAGGGAGCTCAAATCCAAACATGTACTGGTATTTGTTCCCGGGCCTCAAGACCACCGAGCCATCGGAGTCTGGAGGGAGAAGATCCAGGTCACACACGGTTCACTCTCCGGTTCTTCATTCATGACACCATTTTATCTTTAATTTAGGTCATCCTGCCAACACTGAAAATTATTTGGCTGAATGAGACTGTTTATCTCAACTTTGAAAAAGTAAAGTAGGTTTATCGTGAGTAAATCCACCCTGGAAGACTGTCTCGGGTTAAAACGGGCTAAAACCCACTTAAAGGGCTTTTTATTTATCTCCTGAATAATAACACCTGTAGTTGTATTACTGCTTTGCTACTTTGTCATAACAGATCAAAAAAAAAAAAGTTGGCTGCAGGCTGTTAAAGAGTGATAAACGGTACCTGTGGGTTGGTCGTGCAGCTGCAGGACCTCTTCGTGTCGGAGGTACTCGGCCTCCTGTCGGCACCGCTGCTTGCCTTTAGCGTACTCCACCTTCGCGCAGCCCACAGCGAGCACCTTGACCGCGGTCACCCGCGTCACCTCGTTCACCTCCACCTCCACCCGGCCGGACACCTTCTCCCCGCCGCAGTAAAACGTCTTGGTCGGATCCGACAGGATGATCTGGAAGGTTTTCACTCGCTTCGTCATCGCCACCATGATTGATAACCGAGAAGACACCGAATAAAAAGAACAAAACGAGCTACAAAGTGTGAAACTACGTAACTTCTTGTACCCGCTGACAGCGCTGGTCCACTTCTGTCTGCTGTAAACAAAGAGGACAGGGCAGCTTTTATACGACCGGGCATGAGGAGCCAGAATGAACCGCATGGCTCAGCGCGTGCACACGGCTCCCATTGGTGGAAAAGCTTTGTTTGTGTCAGCTTTAGCCAATCGGCGCACAGGACGGACGCATGGACACCGCGTGGTTGGTGGAATGTAAAGCGTGCTCAGCAGATGAGCGCACAGGAAGTTGGAGGCACATATTCTTACAGTGAGAGATTATGAAAACCCCGAAAGTTTTCGTGGAAATATGATTTACGTAAAATCAAACATAATAAATATACTGGTTAAAGAGTACTTCATAGAATTTGTTAAATAATAATGATATCATGTAGTAGGCTACAGGTCGGAAAACGTGGTTGTCAAAAGTTTTTTGTATGAATATGTGGAGCTCAAATGTTTATCAAACTACTTTAAAATTCAACGAAATTTAATAAATCACAAATGGTGACATAAAGTACATATAATGTAATACTATTAAGTTGTAACATAATACAACACGTTTTTTAAAACAAGCAGTTTTCCCTTTGCTGTTCTCCCTGGCTGTGTTTGTGCCTCAGACACCCCTAATGGCACCTGGAGGGATATCTCAAGGGCAGCTTCAACATTTTGAATAGCCTTCCCCTCCAGATCAGGTCCTCAGCTTCACCACCAGTGTTCACCTGTTGATTGAAAACATATTCAGTCTTCATATTTACAGTATTATTTACTGCTCATGTATTCCTTCTAAGGTTGTCTAGGTTTAATCGTGTTGTTGTTTGTTTTGTTTTATTTCTGTCTTCAATATGTTTTATTGCTTTACATTCTTAAATTCTTTATGAAGTTGTGCAGCACTTTGGTCAGTTGGGTTGAAATGTGCCGTATAAATGAACCGACCTCCTCTGATGGGTCTCAGCTATTTGTAACCTTCAGCAACATGAAAAATATCTGTCGAAGCTCCAAAGGATCTGAGAGGATGTCACTGGTCCCATGACAGATCTTTGTCGGTACTTTTCCTCAATGTTTTTGACACGTTTGATAGTATTTGGTTCAGTTCGGACATGTGATGAGGAACCAATGTTTTGGTAAGAATGCCCATCAAGTATTCCTTCATTGAAATACTGTATTTAAGTAGAGTGACTATTTCTGGGCGCTCATTGTGAAAAGTTTGGAACTCAGGCTGGAAGACATTTGGGTTCATGAGTGGGATCAGAAAACTGCCCCAGTGGAGAAGTGATCCCATCAAAATACTGACTGAGTATCTGTCAACCGAAACGGATGCAAACATTCTCTGCATTTCTTATATTTGGGATGAATCCTGTATTATTATCATCATCTTTGTCTGAAGTTTGATTATCAGTACGAGTCTCAACCTTTTCAGATGTTGCGTTCTCAATCAGTTTCCAACCAGTTTCATCAAATATGAATCCTGTTGTTTTTAATGGTTCAAATCTTTGTATTATTGTGTATTAAACAACTCAGAAATTCCTGATATTTACTGTGTCCATGTGCTTCTTCTTTTGGCAAAATGCTCATCAGGTGGTTGATGGGATGGCTCACACTCCTGTGGTACCTCGTGTGTTTGTTTGTACGACAGCTTGACAAGGAGATAATAAGAAGACTTTACACACTTTTTCCCGGCATGTTGTGAGTGTTGTTAATCTTTCTCTGATCACTTAGTTACTCTAGATGACGTCTTGACCTCCAGTAAAACTGTGAGGAACCTTGGAGTCATCTTTGATGAGGACTTGTCCTTTAGACACCATATACAGCAAGTCTCCAGAACTGCCTTCTTTCATCTACGTAATATTAATAAAATCAGGAAAATCCTTCCTCAGCGTGACGCAGAAAAACTCATTCATGCATTTGTTACTTCTAGGCTGGATTATTGTAATTCCTTGTTGTTAGGATGTCCAAATTACTCATTAAAAACCTGCAGCTGATCCAAAATGCTGCAGCAAGAGTACTGACGGGATTTAGAGATTATATTTCTCCTGTTTTAGCTTCTCTTCATCGGATGAAGTTAATGAGATGTGATGTGAGATATGAGTTATAGAGCGTGAAAGTGAGAGGAAAGAAGCTCAGCATGTAACGAGGTCCCCCAGCAGCCTCGGCCTATAACAGCATAACTAAGGGTTGGTTCAGGTCTACCTGAGCCAGCCCTAACTATAGGCTTTAACAAGAAGGAACGTTTTGAGTCTAATCTTAAAGCCAGAGAGGGTTTCTGCCCCTCCAACACAAACTGGGAGCTGGTTCCACAGGGGAGGAGCCTGAAAACTGAAGCTCCGCCTCCCATTCTACTTCTGTAAACTCTAGGAATTTTAGACATGAAGTATCGATATATGAGTATCAATCAACACACTACGAGCTCAGTGTACACAGCTGTGATTGGTTGGTCTCTAACCCTGATCCTAACCTCACACCCCCACAGCACACAGCTTCACTGTGGTGCCACTGTTGGTGTGAGCGCCACAATCCCAGATCACTGTTGCTTTCAGCAAGAAGAACTTGGAAGTTCTCAAACTTTTCAGAGCATGTTTTATTGTGTGCCAAACAAATTCCCCAACTTCCATTGCCTGCTGCTAATACCAAAAGTTTATCTTCATCAGAAAGAATTCACTGATTTAATCACTGTAACAGCATCAGAGAGGCTGGCGAATAACAACAAAACCTACAAATCAGACTGCACAGATACGAGGTTATTAACCTTCATTCAGATATTATCAGTCTATTTAATAGCAGGTTGATATGGGTGAACTCACTTCAAATAGACTAGCAGAGGAGATGCTGTGGTGTGTTAGAGGTGAAGAAAGTTCACCTCCAAGTACCATGAAACCGTAACAGGTCAACCACAAACTAATCAATAATCATAATCAGCTGAGGCCTGCTGTCTGAGCAGCTGATCACATCTTTTTATTATCGAAATGAAGATTCTGTCTGTGTGCATCACATTTATTTAACAACTCATGGAAGCTGTTTTTATTGTTACTCAGATACATATGGCCATGTTGGGTACTTTATTGATCAGAGGGGTCATGTTACATCAGTTGTTATGGCAACACATCTGTACACAGTGATGTCACTGTTGCTGATCTCCTGCTATGAGAAACAGAAACATCTCTGTAATGAAACACTTAATGTGGCTGAAAGAAATCAGATCACAGCCGTGATCAACTCTGAGGACGGAGGCTGTGGATCAACAGCTGAACTGATAAACTGGCTGTGTGACGGCTCACCTGTCTGACGTGTCACTTCCGATTACATCTTGATTGATCCGGTCTTTGTGTTGGAGAGAGTTTATTATAAGGGATCAATAATCAGTGCTGTTGTGTAAATGTGTACCTGCTGCTGTATGAAGCTGCAGGTATTTCATCATCTCAGCTGGAAGAAACAAACTTCAGCTCTATTGATCTTTTATTAAAAACCTGATTACATCCATGAGTCTCAGTGGAACCTGTTACAGACTCTTCATCGCAGTAAAGCGGCATTTTTATGGACATTTCAGTTTGTAATAGATGTGAAATTGTAACGCAAAGTGAATGAGACCTGACATATATAAAAGGAGTTGAGGGATTTTAGAGAGGTCTGTTTGGGCCTCTGGAAACTAAAGATATCAAACTATAACTTTTTCTCTGTGATGTTTGAGGATCACTATTGGTGCTGAAATCTGGTGAAATCCTGATGTTGACTTTGTCTTGTGTGCAGAGAAATGCTGTTTAACAGCCACAGTACATATAGACACTATTCTTTCAACCTAAAAAAAAGGATCTCTGAAGCTCCCTCTTCTCCAATGTCAGATTAGTTTGAGTTTGAGACTGAAACAGGTGTCTGACACTGAAAGTGTTACTGTGGTGCGTGAGGCTCAGAGTCCATCAACAGGACAACTGTCCTGCATTAAAGAGCTCAGTCTGAAGCACACAAATGTTGCATTGAGCAAGGCAGACTAAAACATGTGAAATATACATACACATGTGCTGTATATACAGCCATGAACAGGAGAGCAGTAACGCAGGGGGACTGGCTCTCTGCATGTATGTGAATGTTTTGCAAAGGTTGTATTTATTGCAGCGATGTTAACCATCAAAACGTGTTATTATGTCTTGTGTGTGAAGATGAATGTTTTTGTAACATGCACAAACATCACAAGAAGAATGTTTGAAGGTCCTTTGTGTTGACAGAGTTTCATTAGTAGAGATCCAGTTTTAAACTGGATGTAATGTTCCAACACACAACTTCATTCACAGAGAGCTGTTGGTCCAGGAGACGTCAGCAACACATGAACACAACACGGAAATAACACGCCACCAACACAAGACACTCCTGAGAGTACATGTGGATGTTTAATCTGACTCTGTATATGTATGTATATACATGTATGTACGTACGTATGTATGTATGTATGTATGTATGTATGTATGTATGTATGTATGTATGTATGTATGTGTATGTATGCATGTATGTATATGTATGTATGTATGTATGTATGTGTGCATGTATGTATGTGTATGTATGTATGTGTACATGTATGTATGTGTATGTATATATGTGTGTGTACATGTATCTATATGTATGCTTGTATGTATATGTATGTATGTATGTGTACATGTATGTATGTGTATGTATGTATGTATGTATGTATGTATGTATGTATGTGTGTACATGTATGTATATGTATGTATGTATGTATGTATGTATGTATGTATGTATGTATATGTATGTATGTATGTGTACATGTATGTAGGTATGTATGTGTGTACATGTATGTTCACATGTATGTATGTATGTATGTATGTATGTATGTCTGTATGTACGTACATGTATGTACGTATGTATGTATATATGTGTATGTATGTATGTGTGTACATGTATGTATATATGTACGTACATACATGTATGTACGTATCTATGTATTTATGTATATGTATGCACATGTATGTATATGTATGTATGTATGTGTTGTATGTATGTATGTATGTATATGTATGTATGTATGTATGTATGTATGTATATGTATGTATGTTTGTATGTATGTATATGTATGTATGTATGTATGTATGTATGTATGTTTGTATGTATGTATGTATGTATGTATGTATGTGTATGTATGTGTATGTATGTGTATGTATGTATGTATGTATGTATGTATGTATGTATGTATGTATGTATGTATGTATGTGTGTACATGTATGTATATGTATGTATGTATGTATATGTACGTATGTGTGTACATGTATGTAGGTATGTATGTGTACATGCATGTTCACATGCATGTAGGTATGTATGTGTGTACATGTATGTTCACATGTATGTATGTATGTATGTATGTATGTATGTACGTACATGTATGTACGTATGTATGTATATATGTGTATGTATGTATGTGTGTACATGTATGTATATATGTATTTATGTATATGTATGCACATGTATGTATATGTATGTATGTGTTGTATGTATGTATGTATATGTATGTATGTATGTATGTATTTATATGTATGTATGTATGTATGTATGTATGTATGTATGTATGTATGTATGTATGTATGTATGTATGTATGTATGTATGTATGTATGTATGTATGTATGTATGTATGTTTGTATGTATGTATGTATGTGTATGTATGTATATGTATGTATGTGTATGAAGAAGTGTGCTTCAGGCTGTGATGAAGAACTGTGCGCCTCCAGGAATGGTTTCTCTCTCGGTCCACTGCTGCTGCATCTGTAATGTGAGCCTGCTGTCATGTGACCGGCCCAAGCCTCAACTAGAAGTTGTTTTGAGACTGTTTTGTTCCCTCTGGTGAACTTTCACCCACTTTTTTTTATAGACGCCATATTGTCATCAGGAGGATTTCCACCATAAAACCTTTAAAGGAACACAAACCCTCAGCGGTGACAGCTGAAGCGCTCACAGGGACAGACGTGTGTAATGAGACAATTAATACATAAATACACACAAAATGCAAGTAACCACGAGGAGACAAACAAAACAACCTTCAGATGAACAAAACAAACACAAAGACAAAACAACAGGAAGGACCTACAAACAACATGTCACTGTCTCTAAAATCTGGTTCATACAACACGTTGATAAAAGAAAAAGGAGAACTGCTGAGATGTAAACCGTCCCTCCATGGTCTCCACAGAGAGAGACACTGAGAGACACACACTGAGAGAAACTGAGACATACTGAGAGAGACACACTGAGAGAGACACACTGAGAGGCACAGAGAGACACACTGAGACATACTGAGACACACTGAAAGACACACGGAGGCACAGAGAGAGACACTGAGATATACTGAGAGAAACTGAGAGACACAGAGACACACACTGAGACATACTGAGACACACTGAAAGACACACGGAGGCACAGAGAGAGACACTGAGATATACTGAGAGAAACTGAGAGACACAGAGACACAGAGAGACACACTGAGATATACTGAGAGAAACAGAGACACAGAGAGACACAGAGATATACTGAGAGACACACAGAGACATACTGAGACACACTGAGAGACACTGAAAGACACACTGAGACAAACTGAGACACAGAGACACACTAAGAGAAACTGAGAGACACTGAGAGACATAGTGAGTGACACAGTGAGAGACGCACTGAGAGACACACAGAGACATGGTGAGTGACACATTCGGTGAGACACTGAGACACCTGAGAGACATACAGGTCATCTGTTTGCAGTGATTGTCTCTGAAGGTTGTGCAACAAAACGTGATATTAAGGGTTCCATCAATTTTGTCATTTTCAGGTATTTATTTGAGATATTCTGTTGAATCAGAAATCCAAAGCAAATTCTGATTGATATTATTTGTACCTTTCAAAGGTCTCACTTTATGAATGGACTCAATGTCAGAATGAGTGGGTGAGTGAGTGAGTGAGTGAGTGAGTGAGTGAGTGAGTGAGTGAGTGGGTGGATGGATGGATGGATGGATGGATGGATGGGTGAATGGGTGGATGGGTGGGTGGATGGATGGACGGACGGACAGATGATGCTCTGCTACAGCTCAGTTGGTCAGCTATAGAAAAATAACTGAACTACCACAACCTGCTCAGGTGAAGGACACATCAGATGCTCCACCCACCTAGACCTGCAGGGGAACCATGGAAACGATACTGACATACTCATGCAGCATACTATAAGTCCTATAAGTACGATAAGTACTGTAAGTACCCAAATGGTTTAGTCAATATGGTCCATGAAGAATGAAATGATGGAAACTTTTCACCATCTCGGCTGCTTGGTAGAAACTACAAGCAGTACGACATCCTGCTGTTGTACTGAAGCACAACAGAGTGAGTTCATCACAGAACACTGAAAATAACCCAGTAACCCAGCCTAAGCTCCCAATCACTTACTACATTTACTTTCAGTACGGACTGCAGTTACTCTTAATAAGCATATACTGTTGCATGTAGTATGCGTACAACTGGGAAATGCTACTTCAAAATAAAAATGTGCCTTGACCTTTGACCTACTTTGTCGTATCCGTAGCGATCTGTATATAGTCAAAATAAAAGGATGCGGTTTGGAACGAGTAGGCTTCCTATTAACGCCTCTTCTTCTTCTTCCTTTTGTGGGCGGAGCATCAGCGCTACCTACTGTCTCGACGGCTCAGTCAATGTGACGCATCGTCCACTGCGCAAAGGATTGTGGGTCAGAACATCCAGAGTATCATGCTAGCCTTCAGACTACAGAATATGACCCGATGTAGTAGAACATCCTGGTACTTTCGATGTTTTACAAGTATTGGGACATACCAAATGTGTTTCTGGCATACTAAACAGTATGTTAGTATAGTAGTCTGGTAGTATAGTAGTATGGATACTGGGACACAGAATGCTCTGTCCCAGTGCATGCTGGGAAGGCATCTGCTAGGAGGTCCTGGGTTCTGTTAAAACTCAAGTCCAACACAGTAAGAGTCGAACATGGAGGAGCACCATCAGTTAGTGACCTGAGGGAAGCATGTCTTCAGGAACACTGTAGGATGATGTCTCAGGGAGGACGAGTCCTTCAACCGGTGGAAATCTGCTGCTCCCTGGCGAAGGAAACATGCTGCTACATGCACGCTGGTCACAACTCCTCATGTCAAACCCGGGTTTCCCAATCTGACCGAGCACGTTGACATGTGACCCGAACATGGAGGCAGGACGGATGTGCTTGTAAAAAACACAACTGTGTGAACTGAGTTGAAGTTGAAAGGCTTATAATGCAGGGGAACAACATGGACTCCATTCAATTCATTTATTCTTGGATATAATCTAATGAATTGCATAAAAGGTTTTTCCTTTCGGCTGCAGCTCCGGAGGCCTCAAACAGGCTGGAGAGCAAATATTTCATATCTTAAAAGTACGAGTTCAATGCTTTCGTGTTTCAGTCAGTTTATCGGATGATATCATAAAAAAAACGATGAAATGGAATTTTTCTCGTAAAAAAAAATTCTCAGCAGAACAAAGACTTCCGTCAGTCTCTGAACACTCTGCCCTCCACAGAGGACCGTCTCCCTCCACAGAGGACCGGACCGTCTCCCTCCAGAGGACCCTCCACAGAGGACCATCCATATTTCAAAGACAATTGATCGGTATCTCAAACTTGACCTGCTTCAGAGCAGGTTACCTCTGCAGCATTAATAACCATGGCAACATATCCGGTAAGAAGTGAACCATCTTCATGGTACTGAAAACCCAGTTTAACATGAAGTTATCAATAACTGGAAATCCTGCTAAGCAGTAGACCGAAGAAAGGACTGGTTGTTTTATGTTTAGCAGTTAAACTCACTTCTACTTCAGAAATAATTAAGAGGAGTATTAAAATGTTCCAACAAAATCATTTTCTAATGACCGACTGTTTCAATGGAAGAAAAGCTGACAAACAGCAGCTGGTGCCTGTAAAGTCTGTTAATATTTGGGTCCAGGTAGTGAGAGACTACATGTAGTGGTGGGACAGATTCTCTAACTGTCCAACTTGCACTTTCTTGCCAGACACCATGAAGACACATTTTTAAAATGTAATATGAATCAATGATGCAGAGACCGAAAGATGAGTTCTGATATTTTATTTGTAGAGTTTACCACAGTTCATCACATTCAGACATTTACTCCCGTTTCATCTCGAAGCCAGCAGGAGATGATATCGCTGACTCAAGAGCTGCATCACTTCCTGCTCCTCCTGAAAATCAAGGAACGCAAAGTTCAGCTGGTTCATTGGAGAGCAGAGATCAGTGATAAAGATGGTGAAACATTTACATCCACAGATTGAACATGAAGAGACGGCTCATGTTCCCAGCAGGTCTTCTGAGCCGGCGGCTGCAGAAGCCCACTGGGAGGAGTTTTAATTTCTGGTCAACTCCACAGCAAATCAGGAACCAAGAATCCTGAGAGCCTTGGTATATGACCAACCAAACACCACGGAGGGATCTACTCACAGAGAGGCTGCTGACTCTCCATCTCCACGACACGCAGGAGGCTGAAACAAAGGATTATCACATTAGTCACGGTTTTCTTTCATTTTATTATATTGTTTGGATTATTTCTGCAGTTAAAATCCCTGGGACTCATTTCAGTCATTATAAATGTACTTCCTCTGTAGTGGAAACATGTTACAGCTGCTCTCAGAAAATCAGGACCCCTAAAGACTCTATGGAAAGGGCTGAAAACATTTTAACATGTTTAAATAAACATCACTGGGGAACAAAAAAGAAAGAAAAAAAGGGACTCTAGCAGAGAAACGGAACTAACTGGATTACGTTTTAAAAATGACGAAACACTTCTTGACTCCCATCTCCGGTCATTTGATCAGTTTCTCTTTAATAAAAATGTCATAAATAAAATGTCATAATGCTCATGTGTTCTGCAGTAATATCCCACAGTGCTCATGGCAGTGAACATGTGGGTAAAGCGAAACTGCAGGTTTCCTCTCCGAGGTATTTCCAACGACACGGCCCTACGGTGAAAGGTCAGTCGGGATAGACCTCGGTGGACGCCGCTCCTCCAGTCAACACTCACCGTCACACGGATCCCTGCTGAAGCTGAAGGTCCGGAGGAGGAGCCTCTACTGCAGCGCCAAGCTGGAGGAACAATAAGCACATCTAGTTTATCATTTCATTCACAGCAGCCACTTCTCTTTAAATCACATAAAACCGGTCATGACGGAGCCAGCAGGCGACCAACTGATGTGAACAGGAACAACTCAGGACCTGACCGACATCATGACTTCATCAGTTTCAGTGATGTGTTCAGACTGAAGACTAAATAAGTCGGAGGAGTCGTGTATGTTGAGCAGTACAGATGCATGAAGTGTTTCAACAACAATACCAGGACTCCAGACACGAGCAGCCTGGAGACCAACGATGCCAGATGTTGACGTAGTCTAGCACTGACTTATGAACAAAACCAGCTGATGGAGCAGCTGGCTGCAGATACCACACAGTGCTGTCATGGTTACCAGACCAGTAATGGAGTACCACATCTGTCCACATACAACAACCACCTGTAGATGTTGGTTCAAACCAGCAGCCGACTCATTGTCTCATTTATTTAAACATAGTTAGTGTGGTCGCGTTCCTGATTAACGTTACAGAAATACAAAACCTCAGCATTAAAATATATCTGAGCACACGTATGACGAGGATTCATGTTCTTGTATCGTTCATTTGCATTCCTGATATATGACAACATTTGTGGTTTTAAGTACCTAAAACCTTCCCACTGTAGTATTCAGTCTTTAACCACTTACATGTGCTGGGATTCAGTGACATGCACATGAAAAGCGACTACACGCCCCCAAAAACAGGTCTTCTTGAATCTTCTTTTCTAATGAATGAGGGATTATTTTCAGATGGACCTCCAGAAAACTAATAAGAAGGAGTGACTTTAGCTAACAACACCGAGATAACTGATGGACACATTTTATTCACTTTGGATTTGATGAGAGAAGTTGAATGGGAGTCTATGGAGCCGGAGGCTTTTTGGAGCCGACCTCTAGTGACACTCGCTGGTATTGCAGATTAAGACACTTCTGCATCAGCCCGTTTTCAGACCTGAAGCTACAGGTTTCACTGCAGTGGTGTTGAAGCTTCTGTTAAACGTGTACATCCCAACTGTAGTAACTAGCTAACCCACAGAGAAGCCCAGGTTACTGCAGCACACACCTCAGACACTAGTGGCATAATATGATTAAAATCAATGAAGTGTTTCAATGTAATTTACCTCGTGGGGGGAGGGGGGGGGGTCCCAAGTTGAGCACACTGTGGCTCACTGATGAAGTTTTCCTCCTGTGTGAACAGAGAAAGTTTGTAGGCTTTAAAATAAAGACAGTGTGGGTGAAACTCATGAATTGACATCATGACTTCATCAGTTTCAGTGATGTGTTCAGACTGAAGACTAAATAAGTCGGAGGAGTCGTGTATGTTGAGCAGTACAGATGCATGAAGTGTTTCAACAACAATACCAGGACTCCAGACACGAGCAGCCTGGAGACCAACGATGCCAGATGTTGACGTAGTCTAGCACTGACTTATGAACAAAACCAGCTGATGGAGCAGCTGGCTGCAGATACCACACAGTGCTGTCATGGTTACCAGATAGAGTACCACATCTGTCCACATACAACAACCTCTGAGGTTTTGCTTCCTTCAGAGAATAAATGACTTGACGACTCCTCTCGCTGACCAACGTTTAGTGGACTATTTACAGGACGCCCCGGTTACTAATGTCAACGCACCCCGTCTTTACTTGCATCATGTTGCTGCATCAGTCCGGGCGGTGAGGACACCTGCAGGAGGAGGAGGAGGAGGAGGAGGGATGAAGGTCAGAACATCTCTCCAGAACCATCAGCATGTTCAGCTAACAGTACAGTAGCATGTTCAGAGAGGCAGCTGTCACTCACACTTCAGAGCAGTTGAACATATTTTGCCAATCATCATAACACTCAGACAACAGCATGTTTAGTATGAAGACTCACCGAGCTACACCGAGGACATGTCCAGAACCCGGAGGACCGAGGTCATGTCCAGAACCCGGGGGACCGAGGTCATGTCCAGAACCCGGGGGACCGAGGTCATGTCCAGAATCTGGAGGACCGAGGACATGTTCACTTCACTGACATCAAATAAAATATATAAATATACACAACTTGTAAAATGTAGCAGTTGTCAGTTCCCATAAGTAACACTGCTGCAGGAAATCACAGCAGTGAGTTGCAAGAGAATTGATTGTTCTGTGCACTGTGAGAGCTCGACGGCCCACCGGCAGGACCGAAGCGCACACGGTGCCGCCAACAACAACAACAACAACACTGTTTGCACTGCTGGTGTCTGGACACAACTTTTAACCCTCAGGTAGCCATTTCTCTAACAATCACATACTGCTGCACTTATATGGAACCTTCAGCGAATTAAAATAAATACAAAATCCAACTGGTAACCTTTCTAACAAAAAAAAAAAACCATCAACATGGCAATTTTTCTTATTTCTTTGTCTTATCATACCCACTTCTAATTCAGTGATAAATAGGTTCAGGCTGAAGATAGCCACACAATCCCTCCTACCTTCTCTCAGGAATGCTGACTCAGCAAGGCAACACCTCCAAATGGGTTCTTTGAATAAAGAGTGTGTGCACAAAGTATTTAAAGAAATTGTGTTGATAAAGAACAGAGAAACTGACCTCCTGTCCCAGACGGGACAGACGGGAGGAGAACTGCTTCCCATCAGTCAGCAGCCGGGTCACAGCCTGCAAAACAAAAAGCTCCGTTTCATCTCAAGTCACTTGGACTGTGAAGCAGCGGTTTGTTTGTGAAGCAGAGGGAGTGTGCCAGGCCTCATTGTCACCATTCAGCCACCAACAACGCAGAGGTGAAAGCAAAACCTGACATTCTGTAGCCACTGCTGGTCTGAGATCAGCCCACCACACAGGACCACCCAGAGACCAACCAGCAGGTGGCGCTGTGGTGTCAGACAAACGTAAGTTATAAGACGGGCTTCAGTGCCATGAAACAAAGACTGACTGAAGGACCGACCTCTGGACACACTGGTGGTCGGTCAGCTGGGTTCAGAAGATCACGAACATTAAAACGCCTCGTTTCAAACTTAATTCATGTTTTTATTCTTTAAACAGCAGCTTTCAACCAACCAGTTCAGTTAGCAGTAAATCTCGACTTTAGTCTTCGTCCGGACTCACAATCACGTTAATGTCGGAGATGTTTCAGATCCACAAACATCCTGAAGATTTAACTCCGAGCGTTTCATCAACTTACAGCCGTTCAATGTTTGAACATTATTCTTACCTCTCTGGATTTTCTCCCAGTTTGACCGCGAAATTATCAGAACAAACAGTACAGCTGTGTGTGTGTGTGTGTGTGTGTGTGTGTGTGTGTGTCGGTCAGACGGAGCTGAAGTTAGCTTCCGATTGGAACCGCGAGGAGTTCAGTGAAACTTGCAGCATCATGGATGCTTTTAAATCTGAAACTGACCTGCAGTCAGAAGTGAAATCTTTCATTGAGATATAAAAGGTTTCACAGACTTGAAAGCTTTTTCAGATCCACATTAAAGTCCAACACGCTTTAGGAGGTGGAAAAAAACAAACCCGTGAATCCCTCCAACACCGAAGCGGAAGCGAACTTCCACGTTTCAAATTGAGGAGGATAAAGAAAATGAACCGGAGGGAAAGGCGCGTGAAGGGGAACTTAATTCACAGACAAGTTTAAGTCTCAGACAGCCGATGGTCCATTGTTCATTTAAAGAAGCAGTTCGAGCATCGTGCTACATGACAGCTAGGTTGCTATTGCTAACTAGACGAGGACAACGTGGTGGATAAAATGTCAGAACTTCCCGTCGCAGTTGCCGAATAAAATCAAATGTCGTATCGTGTATCGTGTATCGTGTGTCTCTGTGTCTTTACCGTGTCTGCTGAATGACTCGGATAGTCTTATCACCCACTGAGTGATCTTTCTGGAAAGGCTGGTACATCATACACCGGCAGGAAGGCATGGAAAGAGGACCCTGAAGACTGCTGCAAAGTTATTTATAGGAGGCGTTACGTCAGTTGAAGTCGCTTTTCGACAACCAGGTCTGCGTTCAAGGCAACTCGGAAATTCAAGTTTCATTGAGCTGAATGAGAAATCCGTCCGATATATCGACCTATGGATGTCAACAATACCTTAAGCACAAAATTAGTAGATTAGACATGAGTGGTACTCAAGTACAAGTACGTTTACTTTGTAAAAATAAGTACACAAGTAGAAGTATTAAGACGAGTCATCAAAATAACGGATAGAGTTGAAGTAACTTAGTTTACAAAATCCCCAACATGACTTTTACCGTAATATTACTCTAGAAAGACTTTCTATTGCATTCTGTGCTTGATTTTTCCTATATTATATTATGTTAAATTATCAATTGGAAGGAAATGTCAGATAAGGATCTTAAACCATGGCATTGTTTCAGTAGTCAATAAGATTTAAAGAAGTGGCCAAATTCAACTGTAATCTTCCAAGAAAAAAAAGGGATTGTCGTGAGCCACACCAGTGATGTAGTTATCAGCCTCATTCAGCTGCAGAGCGCCACCAGACCAGAGATCAGCAGACCACCAGTCTTCACATAGTGAACATTTCATCTGAATGTTATAAAGTAAAATAAAAATCTAGTCAATCACTAACCAGTCTGCATTTGTGCTGCTCAGTTTGGGATCAAACCAGTCAGTTGAGGAAATGAGGCACCTCAGAGGGTTAGGATTTAAAAAGCCTTTAATATCTCACAGCTGTTTAATATGTAGAGGTTAGTGCAGTTAAAAAAAACCATGCCATTGTTTTTAACTGTGACTCAACAGCCATGGGATATTGAAGCCTTTTTAAATCACAACCCTCTGAAGTGACTCACATTTCTTCAACTCAAATATCTGCTCAAGTCAGAGTAAAACTCAAGTGTTGATGACTTTGTATAAAGTTAAGAATCAAATGAATTATTTGGGTACAAGCAGTCAGTCCTTTCTAGTTTACTTTATATCATGGTGGTAGATAGTCCTTCAAAGTTATAAATTGTAAACTAAACGGAGTCCCGACACCAGTCCAGTTTTAGGTCACACGATCCTCACATAATTCTGGATGTGAACATCTTAATACTTTTAGCTGTTCTCCTCCATGAGCCGACCTTCGATGGTGAAACACCTTCAGGAGTCAGCAGAGTCGGTACATCACTACTGACCTTCAGCCTTTGTCGTCTTTCATCGTCCGCAAATTCAGGATCTAATTTCAGCTCATTTTTGGACTTCACTGTATACGTCACCTTATAATTATCCACTCTGAGACGGACAACTTTTCATCTACGGTCACATTTACAGTAAAACTCATACAACTGACACTACGAGGGAAAATCTTTTCCTCTTTAATTAAAACATATTTAACTTGCTTTGGGGAATACAAATGCTCTGAAGCCTTCGGACTACTACACCTTTTAAATACAAAATGAAAAAAAACTATACTTGGCTTAAAAACTCTGCTTACATTCGTTTGAACAGAGAAAGTTTAGCATTTCAAGTCTTTTCAAGATAAGCCAATGCAGGAGTGAACACAAACACGAAAAATCTATTTAAAAAAAGAAAAGAAAAGAAGTGTAATTGAGAATTGGTTTCAACAGAAGGTTTGCACAACATCACTGACCAGTTTTACATGACAGATAATTGGCCCAAATATAAAAGAAACAAAACAACAAAAGTGTTTTTTTTAGGTCATTAAAAAAAACAAAAAGCTCGTCAGCCAGACGGTCTACAGACGGCAGGTTTGTTAACGCTTTCAAACATCTCTCCACTCACTGTTGTCAGAACTAGCAGGGAGCAGGTCGATGCAGAAGTCAGTGGTGGTCGAAGGACATTCAGGGGACACTTTGGTTTTCAGAGTCCTGAAGTGTCATCACTCATCTAAGTTCTCAGTACATCAACATTACACTGTACATGTGACTTCAGCTAGAAAGTTCTGCAGTGACGCTCCGGTCCTTCACTCCATGCTGTCCGGGTCTGCTTGGGCCATGTAGGCGTCCAGTTCTGCGTCCAAATGTCCCTTGGTCTTTGACATGTAGGCGTCCAACTGGTTGTCCAGCTGTTCCCGGGTAACGGAGGGTCGACCGATGCCTCTGCCCCGCCCACGGCCACGCCCGCCTCGCCCGCTGAACCCGCCGCGCCCACGCAGCCCTCCGCGGCCTGTCCAACAACACGGCAGCAAACGGTCAGCAGCTCCGAGTTTTCTCTTTTCAGAATAATTCAGTTATAGTAAAAAGTACACGCTTTATTTAATACTTTAATTATGTAAAGAATAGAAAATAGGGGAGAGGAAAAAAAGGTTCGCCCCTGACCTCTGGCTACTCCTCCTCGAGCTACTCCTCCTCGAGCTACTCCTCTGGACAGAGCTCCTCCTCTTCCAACAGGTCCTCCGTGATGGCGGCCTCCTCGACGCATCGCCGGACGGCCAGTGGGACCGCGGCCTCGCATTGGACCACCTGGAGTCATTCGCTTCCCTGCGTGACATTAAGGGTTAGGCTTTGTGTCTACTGAGGAGTGGACGGAGCCGAGTCAGACTCGTATTCACGACTGACACACCTCTCAGAGACAGAGCTCCCCTCATCACTCCTCCTCTGGCTCGTCCTCGGAGGCCTCCCCTGGTCATCCCCCGCATCCCTCCTCGGCCTCCGGGAGCTCCTCCACGCATCAGAGCGCCGACAGGCCGGCCCAGCCTGGCCTGGATGTTGCTCTTCCCCAGACGCTGCTTGAGGCTCTGACACAAGTTCATCACGAACGCAGTTACGACAAAGGAGTTCAGCCAAAGCAGCTGGGCAGTTGTGAGTCAGTAATCCTACACGTGGGGTCACAGGAGCTCCGCTAACTACAGCTAACCAGCAAAAAATGCAGCCGGTACACCAGCTTGACTGTGAGGAGCTTTTTCACGGTCTCCAGAGGGTTCGTGAGAGCAGGGACAGACATACAAACACGATTTCATTACCATCAAAGATACGTGTTCAGATGATGTTTTCATATAGAACCAAATCCCTAACGGCAGCATTAGTTGAGACAATCCCGTAGGAGGTGGATTTAACAGACTCCCATCTTGGACATAGAGGCAGTGCTGGTGAGTGTCAGTGTACGTTCACGTCTCTGTGGACACGTCCACTAACACTCAGCCCGGCTGGTCGTTGCCCTCACCTGCTTGTGGTTCAGAGCAGCTTGCACTGAGGGCCGGTTCTCCATCTGCTGGGCCAGCCGGCGATTGCGGGCACTAGCCAAATGCTGCTGTTGCATGGTGGCTCGAATGCTTACCGCAGTGGGTTGCTTGTTCTTCAGCATGTTAGTGAAGCTTTAGAGGTGGGAGGGAAAAAGAGGGAGGAAGTAAAAGAGGGGGACAGGGGATACACAGAGGAGGAGGAGGAAGCAGGGTTCCACATCAACTCATTTCTCATGTTATGGACCGTGTCGGCTCTTTTGTCACAAAAGACTTACGCCCACTTGTTGGCACTTGTTATTTTCTCTCTCAATCATATGACAATTAATCCAGACTTATTTGGACTTAAATTGAGCATGTGTTTTAAACGAGAAGAAGAAGAAAGCAAACAGATCAAGAGAGAAACTCAAGAGAGCAAAAACATACTTGAGGACAGAAGCAGAGAGAGAAGGTTTCAGAAGAAGAGCCACGATGTGCCACTTACAGGCCTCCGGCTGATCGGCTGGGACGTCGTCGCACTGCAGCGGCGGAGGCCCGGGACATGAGGTGCGCTTGGCCACTCAGCCACTTACAGCATGGACCGTGACTTATAGTTACACCACTGAATGAGTGGTGCAGGAGCAGGGAGGGGGGGAGGGGGAGCTCTGTCACGTCCAAGCTTGGACTGAGCACTTGGTCTTTTATAGATTGGAATAGAGAGAAAGACGGAGAGAGAGAACATGAGGATAAAGGAGCACGAGCTTCACTTTCATTGGTTTGAGAGAGAAACGTGTGAGAGGCAGAGACGAGCCCCGTCTCCCTGGTTTGCCTCACGCCTTCCTGGCCCCTTTAAAGGCGTATACTGGACGTATACTGGACGTATACTGTGCTGCGTAAACAACAGGGAGCATGTGTGCCAAGCCATTTGTAGGACAGTGGTCTGGTCCAGCATAGGCTTACCAAGCATGACCACTACCCCCTCCCCTCGTCTCTGTATGTACACTGCTCATACAAGACGTTTGGCCCAGGAAAGCCCTTCCTATCCCACAATGCAATCTGTTTTAACGTGTCAACAAATGTAGACGGGGCCGACAAAGTTGTGTGAGCAGTGCACACACAGGGAACAGTAGGAACAGCATCCATGTTGGTTCCGGTCCCCAACAGTAGCCTCCAGTAGAGAGTATTAGACCCTTCACAAGCCAAGGCTGGCCCCGGCATCAGGTGACTAACTGCTGACAGGGTGCGTGGCGCCTCACCGCTCATTCAGGGACACTTTGGTGGTGCTTTTCAGGACAACTTTTTGGGAGGAGGCTGCACTCATTTTGAAAGACTTTGATTGTAGGTCTCCTGGAAACAGACAGGACAGAAAACAAAACAATGTCGTCAGGTATTCATGAGAGGGGACGTAAGCTGAATGGTATCAGTGTGGACAAATATAACTGCATACAGCATACGAACAAAAAAAACAAAAAGGAGAGGTCACATGTATATGATGTTGTACGACACTGCTGTGCTGTCTGATACCAACTATCTGTTCACAGCAATATGTTGATTTAGGCAAACGAGCACCAAACAAGTAGCCTGGATCCACCAGACTGACACTCACAGCCTGTTTTTTTTTTTTTTTTACAGTGTGAATAGTTTGATAAACCCTGTTGACATGAACACGAACATGAAGGACGAACCAATCGTGGGCCAGTGTTGATTTTTAAGTGTGCTTCCTACATGCTGTAGCAGTAGTAGAGTCTCTGCTCATACGGCGGTCAGTGCCGATTGATTAAAGCTGCTCTAGTAGTTTCTAAATAAACCCGAGGTCTACGTCCAGTCGGACACCACTGTAGCGGGGCCCGACCCGTATATACCGGGTCTGGTAACGCCAGGCTGCCATACAGATGTTACATGAGGCTTCAGTGGGTCAAGCTGTGATATTTCTACATCAGTAGTAAATTAGTGTTTATTTGATTCAGCAGGGTTTGGTAAATTCATTTTTTTATATTATCTCCATTACTGGCAGATTGCAGCATGCGAGACTTTCAGTTCCATAATTAATCCACAATGATTTGCATGACTTTAAATGTATGTAAACATCCTTCCCCAGCCACACCTCCTCCTCATGTCACTATATTATCATGGCATTGAATCCAGGACTTGCATGTTAAAGAAACAGATCACGTTTGACTGGTCAAACCAGACCTCTGTTGCTGTTTCTTTTACATTAAAATTATACTAAATACTTTCACACTCAACCGGTGGAGAAAGTTTCCCTGAGAAAGGAATACCCTGCACAGGAGGAGAGGAGAGGAGGAGAGGAAGAAGAGAGGGAGAGGAGGAGGAGAGGAAGAGAGGGAAAAGAGAGGAAGAAGAGAGGGAGAGGAAGAAGAGAGGGAGAGGAGGAAGAAGAGAGGGAGAGGAGGAGGAGAGGAAGAGCAGGAGGAGAGGAAGAAGAGAGGGAGAGCAGGAGGAGAGGAAGAAGAGAGGAGAGGAGGAGGAGAGGAAGAGCAGGAGGAGAGGAAGAAGAGAGGGAGAGCAGGAGGAGAGGAAGAAGAGAGGAGAGGAGGAGGAGAGGAAGAAGAGAGGAGAGGAGGAGGAGAGGAAGAGAGGGAAAAGAGAGGGAGAGGAGGAGGAGAGGAAGAGCAGGAGGAGAGGAAGAAGAGAGGGAGAGCAGGAGGAGAGGAAGAAGAGAGGAGAGGAGGAGGAGAGGAAGAAGAGAGGAGAGGAGGAGGAGAGGAAGAGAGGGAAAAGAGAGGGAGAGCAGGAGGAAGAGAGGGAGAGGAGGAGAGGAAGAAAAGAGGGAGAGGAGGAGGAGAGGAAGAAGAGAGGGAGAGGAGAGGAGAGTGTTTTCGGTCGTCGGAGTGAGACACGGTAAAAGCCTCCATGTTGTTTCTTGTTTATAGGTCGCAGGTTTTTACTCTCTTCTCAATCAGAGCAGAAAAGTATGAATGTTTAACCTCTAACCTGCCAGATATCAAGGCAGACACAGACGGACTAGCCTTTTCCTTCACATTTGATAAAAACGTGTACTTTCGTTTCCAGATCCCCGAGCAGGTTGCGGGTCACCGGGAGTTATTATTCTCTTGTGGAGCGAATATTTAGTTTAACACGACTTCCATTCGCAATTGAATTTGTCGCATTTAATTGCACATATGTTTAAGACGTTTAACAAGAGTTCAAATGTGTAATAATGTTCAGCAGTTCTTACTTACAGTGGATATTGTTTCGGTGGAGAAAAGCCTGTCAGCCCGCTAGCGTTAGCTTTAGCAGCTAGTTCCAGCACGGTGTGTCCGTCCTTGTATTCTTCTGTTTAAACGGAGGTTAACATGAGTTAACTTGCTAAATAAGAGCTATTAAAAAAAAAAACAACGACAACTCTAAAGAAAACTTCGGCTGAAGTAAATAGTTTTTCAAATGTTCGTGACACGGTGCTCTCGACACGTCCACCTAAAATGGAGCTGCTGGCTGAAGTGACTCCTGACGAAGAAAATGGAGATCTTCTCGTGACGCGGACTCACTGGTTCGTCACTTCCTGTCTGGCTGTGTTGACGGCTGATTAAAATGGCTGCAGTGGCTTTAGTCGAGGCTTCTTCAGGTAAGGACGCTGTCGCCGAGGGGCTGCTCGACCTCCTGAGACCAGCCATCCAGCAGCTCGATTTGCATGTGCACTCAGTCAGGTAAATTACATTTGTCATTGGATCCTTAATAAACGTCAATAAACTCATCTGCGCGAACTAATTCATCTTTGGGAATCCCCTGAGTCTCTCGTGACTTCCCTGATTCCGACCTGTGTATGGTTTTGTTAATAACCGAAAATAAAATTGCTCTAAATACGAAACTCGTCTAAAATTTTCTTCAGTGTTTAGTTTTCAACGTGTTTTAAATATTGTCATGTCACTTCCCATCATGTGATGTTTTGTTTGAACCCGCAACACCTTCATCATTTGATGAGTGTTGTTTGTTTCAGGGAATCTGCTCGGTTTTAAATGAAGCTGCATCGTTGTACTGCATCTAAACTGATTTATTGTGCTACATTCTTTATTTGGTATTATTTATTTCCCTGGATGAATGAAATCATTTTATTCCTTGCAGAGAAAGCCAGGTAGAATTACGAGAACATATTGACAATCTGGCCACAGGTAATGGCCTGCTTTTACATTTTAAAAAAATATATATTTTAACACGTTTTTAATATTACATTTACGAAGTAGCTCCACTAAATAACATTTGTGATTTTATCTTGTGCAGAGTTATGCAGGATAAACGAACATCAGAAGGTGGCTCTGGACCTGGACCCTTATGTAAAGAAGCTGCTGAATGCAAGACGTAGAGTCGTGCTGGTAAACAACATCCTGCAGAACGCTCAGGTCAGTGTGGGGCTTCTTCTGGAGGTCCAAACCTTTGTCTCTCCTGTCAAGTGAGAGTAAATAAACGGGGACCTTAGCAGTCTCCAGAGCTTTACAGTGTTTCCTGTTCACACCTGCTTACAGACCAATGACATCAGAGCTGCCCTTCAAGGTGCTCACCAGCCACGGGAAGCAACTCAGGGTTCATTTTATTGCCCAAGGACACTCCAGCCACCTTTTTAAAAAAAAAAAAAAACGCTGTTGACACATAGTTTTGTCATAGGGTCCCCCTACTATACCGCTGTAAAAAGTTAAAGGGGCAACAGTAGGGGTTGTTGCTTTTTGTGCCACAACGCCCATGAAATTTATTGTTTCACTCAGAAATTGATCCATTGGGTCTGAAATCATTTGATAAGTCTAGAAGAGCTGCACAGTTGAATTACATTATTCACATTCAAGTTCGCATAGGGCTAAACTGTAGGTTAGCTGCCTCAGCTGGTTCCGGATTCTGGTGCTCTGCTCAGTGTTCAGGGATGTCTCACCACACACCACATTTAGAAAACTCTGAATACTATGACATGCAAAGAGGTTTATCTGATGGTGGTAGGCATATTCAGCATTGTGCTAACTCATTAGGCAAGAAAAAAAAAAATCCTTAACTCAGAAAAAAAAAAATCACTTTGGTGTACACGGTGGGTGGTTGCAGCGGTGGTGGAGTGTTGGCTGGGTTCGGTGCCTGCTGATTGGTTAAAACGAAGCCAAGGTTTACACCCAGTAGGATGGAATGACTGTGATATGATTCCCTGTGGAGCATATTGAGACCAGATATTCATGCAGTGAAGTTGACTCTTGTTCCCACCGGGCTACCTGTTTTCATCAGCACTCCAGATCTTTTTAACAACTTCAACTTGTTGTTTTGTGGTTTCCCGGTAGCCGACCCACTCTACACTATGTGCTCAACAGCAGACAGACGACATCAGAGAGTAGAGAATGAACATAGTGAAGAAACGTAGCAAATATAAAGTCAGATATTTGCCTCAGGGGATTAACGGGGAGTTAAAAGGAGAATGCTGGGCTTACAGGGGGACACAAACAACACCTCAAATGGTTGCCTTTCTTGTTCTACTGCCCTCTGGTGGCTAAAGATTCAGTTCATGCACCTTTAAATATTCCAGCTAACGCTGCCTCCACTACTATACCAGTGTTATCACTATTTCTGCTGTCACCTCAACTACTTTTATTTTACAGTAATAATTGTGTTACTCCATTTCTGACTGCTACTACTGTAGCATGTATGGTTCTTATTCTTCCCACTGACATGACTTTTTACTACAAATACTCTAGTACCATTATTAATACCAATATTATATGACTGCCACCGCAAGTACCACTCTGCCTCTACAACTTCTGCTATAACTACTAGTATTACTATCAATGTTATTCGACAAATAACAACTTAACCTTATTATTCGGTCCCCAGGAACGTCTGAGGCGACTCAACCACAATGTGGCCAAGGAGACTGCGCGGAGAAAGACCATGCTGGAGGCATCAGGAGTGTTCACCTCCCGCTCTCCCAGCAAACCCTGAGCCTCCTGCTGCAGCGCTGCACAGCCAATACTGTGAGCTGTCCTCACCAGGAGGGACATGTCAGCACGGGAAACTGCAACACCAAGAGGACATGTCTTCCTTTGAAATGTACTTATGTTTGTTAAATGACTTGCTGATGTCCTACACTGCTTTTGTCGTGATACAAGCCCAAGCTGTTACCTGCTTCTCATCAAGCAGCTTTAAATAGGTTTATTCTTATCATCTGGGGAAGAAAAACAGAATCAGATTGATATAATCACTAGATTATACATTATGGCGTATGATGAAGAGGTAGAGGTGTTTTGTACTCAGAGGAACAGTTATTTCGTATTTCACACACTGATTCTACAGGTAAAATAAATACTTCTATCCAGGAGCAAAATATTATAAAGGATTGCCCTGGTAACAACATGCAGGATAGAAGGAGATCTTCTGGACAGGTCTCTGCTGCTGGAGAACTCTTCTAAGGGCACAGAGGACCTAGTCTTAGAAATGGAAATCAGTCCTCACGCCTTCTGCTCTCTGGCCTGCGAGAGCAAATGTGATCTGAATGACTCTCGATGACTTCAGAAAATTTAAAGACTCTTATTTCCATATTAAAAAGTGCAGATATGTTCAACTTCAGCTGTGAATGCTTGTGATTTTCCGATTTAAAAGAAAATATTCACAACATGATAATGAATGTTTATAAAGTATATGTAACATATTGTCTTCTATTGCTCATTTCCTAACATGCGGATGTTTTCATTAAAAGTTTCACTCCATAATAGGAAGGTTTTCCCCTGACAATTACTGTTGATAATTTACCTGTTTTTTAGTTCCTTATAAGCAACACGGTCCAAAAAGGCAATCGGATCATTGACGGAGTAGAAAGTGATCATCCCAGCGGGAGCCTGAATGTGCTCATCAATTTCCATGACAATGTTGAGTAATTGGGAAATTAGATTCTCTGTCTTGTATTGTGTGCTTGCCAGTAGACAAACTGTATATTTTCCCAGGTTGAGCTCACGCTGTGAACCCAGATATTTTTTAGTTTACTGCAGTTTAGCAATTTGTTTTAAGTGTACTACTGGACCAATCTATTTTGCCTGTTTTGTTACCAAATTTGAGTTTATTTTCTCTGCATTATTAGGTAATACAGATCTGTTAGATAAAGATATAGCATCTGGCCATTGTATTATGAGAGCTACCTTGTCTTCACAGTTCTGGTAACCAACATATTTTCTGTGTAGTCTTTCTGAAAGGTAGTCATGGTCCAAACTGTTTCAAAATAATATTTACTGACAGTTTTACACCCATCCAGCATACAGTCCTGTGCACTCAGGCTGAGTCCCCCCAATCATATCATTTGATAAAAACAATCCTGGTTGATTTCTAAAACGTATTAATTTAATTTTGTTACTGAATACATGTGGCCCTCCCTTCATGCTCCTCCAAATAAAATTCACACATGAACTACCCCACTGTGGCCTACTTGTAAATTGTCTACGTTTGAACTACATATGCATTAAATCTTTCCATTATCACTACTTGAAGATCACAGCTGAAAAAAATGGTAAACAAAAGATAAGGTAATAGTTTTGTTGTTAACTTTGACCATAAAAGAGTGGAGTTGTGTGTGTGTGTGTGTGTGTGTGTGTGTGTGTGTGTATGTGTGGGGTAATCTCAGCGGCGCCCATAGACTGTATATAAAAAAAAAAGTGGCGGCGCCACTTTAAAAAAACAGTCTCGCGGGCCTGTCAATCTCGACGAGCAAGACAGACTCGGGCTAGCGGTCTTGCCGTGAGAACTGCTGCCTCATTGGTCGAGAGCGGCAGTCTCTGTGAGACCTGACCGCCTATTGGCTGCAGTATGTCGAGACACAGACACGCACGACGTCCCCCCCCCAATTGTTATTGTGGTGTGCGCGAGAGGAACTGGCAAGATGCACGAGGTGGCAGTGAGCTGATAAAAGGATAAAATAACTGAGAAACACCGAGCTAGCGTATTACACCGTGTGAGAAATAAACATAGCTCCTTCCACTACAGGAATTCACAGAAAATTCCCCCTGTGAGCACAGAGCCACACAGGTCCGATACAAAGGGCTATAAACACACAGCAGCTCCGGTCAGCACACAACACGGAGCGCTATCTGAGTGCCACTCTTGAGGCAATTGTCGGATAGCATAGCGATCTTTCTGTCCAAGTTGTCCTCTCCAGCCCGGCTGATGTGTAAGTAGAAATCATTTATATCGATCGTCGTTTCTCCTTCTCGGCCAGTATCGCCACCAGCCCACCAGTGTGTAAGAATAGGACGGGCAGGCAGTCAGATTAGCCTGCTAAATTGTTGCTTACTGTAACCTGCTTTTGTCCACAACAATTGCTGCTCTCCTTCTTGTCTCCGTGTCTCCGTGTCTCCGTGTCGCTGCTCACACTGACCGATGTCTGCTCCGTCTGCCGGGCTCTTCACGCCTTTTGGCTTTCTATCGGTTAAACTTGAAGTGGACGTGGATTTCATGCCTCATCTGTATTTATCTGTTATATATCAGCTGTGTCTCAAACATGTTGAGACAGCGGACTTGGTGACGCATGTTAATAGACACGGGATGTCATTGAAGGGGACGTGGATGGCCTGAAAGGGCTCCTCCGGCTTTAGGAGGCACACACATGACGGCTCATCTGGTTCGGCTTTCCTGACACATCGATGCAAGTTTTCATGTGATGCCCTCCGGGTTTCACATTGTTGTAGAGGTTGGGGCCTGTACCACGGACAATGTGTTTGAGAGGAGACATGGAATAATGGTGTGTGTGTGTGTGTGTGTGTGTGTGTGTGGGGGGGGGGGGGGGGTAGGATGTGCAGCAAACACTGTCTACATATCATGCTGAAATAAAAGGTTATGTAGTGGGACATGATTCACTGGTTGCAAATGCAAATTTGAGTTTTGAAACAACTCAGAGAAAAACGAGAAGTTCAAATATGCAGCATGTTACACATCAGGCTGTGGTCTACAAAGGGGCCATGTAAATTGGCACATGTATTCACACACTGAATACAAATGATGATTATTTTTTTATTATCAATTCAACTCATTCAATCTATCTTCTCAGTTAGTAATTTAGCCTTTAAAAAGTCATACATGACTATTTGTTTCAGTTCTGGTAACGTTACAATTTAAAATATCACAAAAAACTGCTGCTTCATTTTAATTTGACAGATTATACCCTCCAACTGTTTACAAATGAGTTCAAATTAGCTCCACCTGTAGTTGCTACAACATTAAAGGAAAGCTGGTGTACATGAGGTGCTGTTCGTTTCCAGGCAGCTACTTTCTGTGTTTACATGGAGTTTGACACAGACAAGTGTTTCAAACAATTTGTGTAGAATTATCTGGAAATCTGTGAAAGTCTTGTGCTACTTGCCCCAATACACGTTGTTTGCGCGAGTATTTGTTTCATAAATCTGTACAACAGAGGTGACAAATGCAAAGTTAACTTTAAAGACTTATGTGGAATATGCTTTTGCAATAAGCTTGGACGTCTTCTTTAAAACTACTTAAATGTAAAGGCATCTGAAATAATGATTCAGTCATCCAATACCAATCAGATACAAATCTTATATTGGCCAGAATATATTGCTGATATTACTAATTTACATTTACTTAAAGGAACAGCCCACCAGTTTTACATGTTAAGTTTACTTTTACTACTCAAGCCTGTTTTATTATGTTTTTATTATGTGGATGTTTTTAATGATGTTTTAATTTAGCTTTTTTTCTGACGGTGTTATGTTGTTTTATCAGATTATGTGTTGTCCTGTGGTTGATGCTCTTGTGCAAAGCAGATTCCCTCCAGAGGTATCACATGTTTTCATTCATTCATTCTGGATGGCCTTTACACATCCTGAGTGATGCCATCAACATTATGTTTGTTTGTGCTGGATGGTCTAACGAAAATGTTAATCACTTGATTGCTGCTGGAGCTTGACCTGCACTACAGACAGTGATGTGATGTGAGCGCATCTCTGCCTCCTCTGCACAGATTTGGACCCTTCTGTCTTTTAAATCTGTGTCTGCAGTACTCACATGGCAGACCTGTACTTACAATGCAGCTTTACTGCGGTATTACAACTTTCACCGTTGTAAAGCATTTAAATACTTTGTGTACCACTTGATAGTTTCCAACAACTGTTGGATTTACACATTGAGCTCTCATCCACTAACTCCTGGTCTCTTTGTTCTCTGGACAGGGAACGACTCAGACCTGGGCCATCATGATGCCAGTGAACTTTCTGGTCACTCATTGGCTGACCAACTTAATACCAGGTAAGGAGGACAGCAGGATGTGTATAGAAGCAATACCAAGTGTTTGGGCTCTTACCTACTGCAGTACCTTCAAATGAAGAAGATTCATACAAACACAGCTAATAAGCCCTGTAGTTTATGCACTTCTCAACTGTGTTGACTGCAAAATTTAGATTTAAAGTCTGTGTGACTTTTCATTTTAAAATTGGAGGAGAATATGCAGTCTCTGCTGCTCTGACCAAGAAAGCCCCGGCTGACCGAGCTGCTGTAAAATATAGTTGGAGCTGGTTTTCTACCAGCCTTTGCTTATTTTGGGGCTTATTTGTGCTGGGCTAAATGAATAATAGCCAATTGTAGACTGCGTATTAAAAAAATGGCCGTAGCCTCCAGGTGTGAAACATCAAACCAATGCGGAAGTGACTTAAAGTGCAATACCAATAGCTTCTGTCTCCACAGACTTCCTGTCAGCTTCTCTCATGAAAGACTACAAGGCAAACTCCTTCTGATCAGTCCTCTGGTAGTCCATCTGAAAATAATTTAATAATTCCTTAGATATTGGGCCTCAAAAAGTGGTATATTTAGGGGCGTGGCTTGTTTGATTGACATGCCTGCGGTGCAGTCAGGTTTCTGCTGTAGGTGGGGGGTCAACGTGCTCCCCCCCCCAGCTCGTCCAAATATGGGCTCTTCTGGCTCCTAAAAAAAGCCAAGATGGTGACGGACTAAATGCCAAACTCAAATCTTCAAAAATGATATTTTACAAACCGGTGGGTGATGTCACAGTGGAGCGCCACTAGCTACCACACAGGAACACCCCAATGGCATCTAAAATCGGATATATCCTCATTTGTTGTTCAGTTTACTGTTTAAAATCATGATCTGTATATAAAAGTGTACTCTGCACACTGAATATGTAAAAGTACATTTCAGATTTGAAACTAAATTCAAAGGAGAAAAATATTGAAGTTGGGAGAGTCATGTATGTCACGCTGTGATTGGTTTGCTTCCCTGTCACCTATGACAACTGGCCTCATCGTTTGAGGGCCACGGGTGTATTGCGACTACGTACTGTATATACTGACTGTGTGAGTGAGTGAGCACTTCACCTTTGCCAAGTTAATCCATCCACCTGACAGGTGTGGCACATGAATATGTTGTTTAAACACAGATGCACATCGGTCTGGTCACAATAAACGGCCTCTCTAAAATGTGCAGTTTTATCACGTAACACAAAGCCACAGATGTCACAAGTGTCGAGAGCGTGTCCAGGTGGCATGTTGATTGCAGGAATGTCCACTACAACTTTTTCCCGTGAATTGAACGTTCATCACTACCATAAGCTGTAGATCCCAGCAGCCTCACGCCCACAGACCATGTGTAGCCACACCAGCCCAGGACCGCCACATCCACTGGCTCCACCGCTGAGATGGTCTGAGACCAGCCACCCAGACTGCTGAAGCAACAGGTGGTTTACACAACTGAGGACTTTCTGTCCAAGCTGTCAGAAACGGTGTCGGGGAGCGGTGCGCTGATGTGAACGCTGCAGACAGAGTGGCCCACGGTGGCAGTGCGGTTGCGGTCTGGGCCGGCATGAGCTGCAAACACAGGGGTATTTTATTTATGGAAATTTGCCAAGATCACATAGATATTGTGAGGAGATCCCGAGGCCCATCGGTGGGCCATTCATCAGGGAGTGGAGCCTCGATGGTATCGAGACAACGAAGAGGCCGAGGCGTCGGGCAACCGAGGGCACGGTGTCGTTGATGCTTCCTTTTGGGGAGCTTTTTGAAAGCCAGACAAGTGGCTCAGGATAGTGATTGTGTTGGGGTGCAGCATCAGGCAGGGGGCTGCTGAACTCTGTGCTGGCAGACTGTATGGTTGACTTGAGGCCGGCAGACCAGAAGTAATCACAGGAACCAGGGACACATTGGCCCAAACACTGAATGTTGGAGAAAGATGTGTTTCCTTGTGAGGCTCTTTGAAAGATAATGAGTCCCACGCTGAGCCAACTCTTAGCAATTTTCACATTTGCACTCGTACAGTTTTTTTGGTACTTTTTTGTGAATTTTAACTTTTATATACCACCTGTTTTGTGTTAGTTGTATTTTTCTCTTACTTTGTAGGTTTTGATTGCTCCACAAGACCAAAACAACGTTTTTGTATGAGAGAACTTGTCATTCATCTCATTCTGAAGAATACATACTGGCAACCCTCTAATTTAATAGAATACACTTGTAGTCTGCTTGTGCTCTGATGATGGGGAAGGGAGATTATGAATTTATTAACTCTAGGATTTTTTTTTCCCAGTTGTCTTTCCTGCATTTGGCCGCTGCAGCTGTGCTGTTTTTAATCTGGATTATGTGTTTAATTTTAAATTTATTATAGTCTGTCCTTTCCTCGTCTGCTGCTGTTACACTTGTCCATGTTTGTGATGGCAAACTCCACCCTTATTATGTTGGTAACCATCTTTGTGTCAACGCTCAGTGTGATCACGTTGGTTAGGTTTAGTTAAGCCAGATAACAGAAATATATCCCAGATATGTTGATCCTGCTCTGGTTGTGTCCAGCCAAAACACAAGGACTTCAATCAAAGGCTCATTAAAGAGGACCTGAAGCAGATCTTAGACTAATGCTGCGTTCAGATGGTGTCGTATTCACTGTGTACAGAGAAGAGTCCATGCGAACGGCGCCCTCTTGTGGTATTCAGATTGTCGGAACTAGAAATTTTCTTTTAAACCTCGAGTTCACGAGTTGTGACGTGCTTGCTGACGTTTACAGAAAGGTCAGAGGTCATGGAAGTTCATTTTTCGTTGGATGTTAAGCTAATATATTGTAGTTTTAGTCATCTAGAGTTTGTCTTCATAATTTAGATCAAGGGTGGGCAATTAATTTTCCCCAGGGGCCTCATGAGAAACTGGGACTGTTGTAGAGGGCCGGCCCAATAGGCTGAACTCCATTCTGCTCAATATTATTTATGTCTTTATAAAAAGCAGTAAATTGTATGTTTTTTTTATTAGCTGCTACTGGTAGTAGTAGATGTTACAATTAGGCTATTAAAATGTGGTGCAAGCATTTTAAAAACGTCAACATTATATCACAATTCAATCAACTTTCACAAAAAGATTTTGAAAATGAGCATGTTTTTGCAGTATTTCAAAGAACAGCATTAAATTAACTTTATACAAAAATGTAGTAAGTGCTATTGATATTTTGTTTGAAGTGTAATTACCTCATTTGTGTTTTTCAGTTATTTGTTTTTGTTCAGTGAGAGAAGGGTTAGTAATAAGTATAAGAGCAATGACACCTCCAGCCCACAAAGCACACAACCAATGATTCAAGTCTTAAAAAGGGTTTATAATTACTGACTTACTGAATTAAAGACTGGTTTTTACTTTGCCATGTTCCTCAAGGTAGATTACTCACAAGTCTCTGACACAACTTAGTTAACAAGTTAACCTCAGGTAGCAACTTAATGGGGAAGAAACGCCCGACGGAGTTGGTCCCGGTGAGAACTTCTCCCTCCACAGCTCTGCTGCGGCTCAGCAGGTAAAACTGGAAAAACTGATAAATTCACTCGATATCTCTTGGGAATCTCAAAATGCCGTACTTTGCTCCAGATCTGCTTCCTGCACCTGTTTTAGCTGCAGGGTCTCCGGTAGGTGAGTGGTGGTTCAGAGAGGAGGAGGCGTGGCTAAGGGCTCTGCTACGTGCAACCGCCAGGACGTTCAGACCACTAGCTCGCGTGGTGAGACGTTTAGGGAATGTCTGTAAATTAGGCTACTGAACTTTACCTGGATTACACATGCCTGATGTACACTTATTTACATTTGATTCCTAATTTACCATTAAACTCACGCGGGCCAGTCAGGGACAGCCAAAGGGCCGGATGTGGCCCGCGGGCCATACAATGCCCAGGTCTGACTTAGATTATAGTCTACATCGGAGGAAAATGTTGATCTTCCCAACGGCCTCATCTTTTCACTCCCTGTTAGCTTAATAAATTGTTAGCGTCTGTGGCTTCTAGACGCCATCCATGTTGCTGTTGCCCAGCAACGATGTTACGACTTAACCACTTAAACGCCAAGCATACGGTGCACATGAGCTCCCATGTTGTAACCACGAGCTCACGTGTTCCATTTGAACGCAGCATGGCTAGAAGAACACACTGAGTCGCTGACTGCAGAGTGTCGGGGGAGGTTGAGAGCTGAGAGCCGTCCTCCCTGCACATCGACCACATCTTCCTCCACTAAACGTCTCCACCATCATCAGTAACTACTCTGGTGTCTCTACGATTCGAGTGTCAACTCATTATTATGAGTTGTTCACACCCTTTCACTGTTTTCACACATTGTGTGATCCCTGACTACAAGTGGAATCAGTTGTCTGTGGATGAATTGATATCCAAAGCTGGATTTAAGTGACCAAAGATCAGAAATTTCAGAGAATCAAGATAAACAAAACCTAGAATCTTATTTCAGTGTGGTGGAGGCTGAACTGTTTTATCTTTAACATTTGTTCCTTGTTTTATATTAATTTTTCTTTAATTTTTTTTTTTAAATGAACTATAGCGCTTGTACAAATAATGAGGTGGGCCAGTGGCTTGAACGAGAGGGTTTCCGTTGTCAGCAGGATTTTTTTTGCTAACTAAAGAGTAATTCGAAATTACTTTATTTAAAAAAAATTATTTAAATAAAATTTGTGGGGTTCCCTCACTTTCACCTAATTGTGTCCAGTGTATGAAGTGGAGGTCTCTGTTGTTGTGCCTCTGTGCCTTCAACAGTCATTAGTTTTTCAGGTTGTCAATGGATCTGTCCATCTGTCTATCCGTCCGTCATCTGTCTGTCCGTCCATCTGTCCTATTCTCGTAAATGTGATATCTTAAGAAAGGCTTGATGGAATTTCTTTAAATTTGGCACAAGCTTTCACTTGGTCCCAAGGATGAACCGATTTTATTTTGGGGGTCAAAGGTGAAGGTTACAGTGACCTCACCCCCTCCCATCCTTGTCCATGCGATATTTGAGGAACGCCCTGAGGGATTTGGCAAAAACATTTATGTGAATTCAACTATGAACTGATTAGGTTTTAGTGGTCAAAGATGAAGGTCCATGTGTAGGTACAGCAGGCTCAAAAGGTCAGAGTTACTGTGACCTCATGTCCATCATTTTTTTTTTTTTTTTTTATGTAATATTTCACATTTATCACAACAGCTCTCTTGGTCTGATTCTGTTTTGGTGATCAAAGGTCAAGGTCATTGTGTATGCACATCCATCCCATGTGTCTGTCCCAACTTTCTTGAAAAGTGTTACTGGTATTAATTTCAACATACATTGGGTACGGAAAGTATTCAGACCCCTTTAAATTTTTCACTCTTTGTTTCATTGCAGCCATTTGCTAAAATCAAAAAAGTTCATTTTATTTCTCATTAATGTACACTCAGCACCCCATCTTGACAGAAAAAAGCAGAAATGTAGAAATTTGTGCAAATTTATTAAAAAAGAAAAACTGAAATATCACATGGTCATAAGTATTCAGACCCTTTGCTCAGTATTGAGTAGAAGCACCCTTTTGAGCTAGTACAGCCATGAGTCTTCTTGGGAATGATGCAACAAGCTTTTCACACCTGGATTTGGGGATCCTCTGCCTTTCTTCCTTGCAGATCCTCTTCAGTTCCGTCAGGTTGGATGGTGAACGTTGGTGGACAGCCATTTTCAGGTCTCTCCAGAGATGCTCAATTGGGTTTAGGTCAGGGCTCTGGCTGGGCCAGTCAAGAATGGTCACAGAGTTGTTCCGAAGCCACTCCTTTGTTATTTTAGCTGTGTGCTTAGGGTCATTGTCTTGTTGGAAGGTGAACCTTCAGCCCAGTCTGAGGTCCAGAGCACTCTGGAAGAGGTTTTCTTCCAGGATATCTCTGTACTTGGCCTCATTCATCTTTCCTTCAATTGCAACCAGTCATCCTGTCCCTGCAGCTGAAAAACACCCCCATAGCATGATGCTGCCACCACCATGTTTCACTGTTGGGATTGTATTGGGCAGGTGATGAGCAGTGCCTGGTTTTCTCCACACATACCGCTTAGAATTAACGCCAAAAAGTTCAATCTTGGTCTCATCAGACCAGAGAATCTTATTTCTCATAGTCTGGGAGTCCTTCATGTGTTTTTTGGCAAACTCTATGCGGGCTTTCATATGTCTTGCACTGAGGAGAGGCTTCCGTCGGGCCACTCTGCCATAAAGCCCCGACTGGTGGAGGGCTGCAGTGATAGTTGACTTTGTGGAACTTTCTCCCATCTCCCTACTGCATCTCTGGAGCTCAGCCACAGTGATCTTTGGGTTCTTCTTTACCTCTCTCACCAAGGCTCTTCTCCCACGATTGCTCAGTTTGGCTGGACGGCCAGGTCTAGGAAGAGTTCTGGTCGTCCCAAACTTCTTCCATTTAAGGATTATGGAGGCCACTGTGCTCTTAGGAACCTTGAGTGCTGCAGAAATTATTTTGTAACCTTGGCCAGATCTGTGCCTTGCCACAATTCTGTCTCTGAGCTCCTTGGACAGTTCCTTCGACCTCATGATTCTCATTTGCTCTGACATGCACTGTGAGCTGTAAGGTCTTATATAGACAGGTGTGTGCCTTTCCTAATCAAGTCCAATCAGTTTAATTAAACACAGCTGGACTCCAATGAAGGAGTAGAACCATCTCAAGGAGGATCAGAAGAAATGGACAGCATGTGAGTTAAATATGAGTGTCACAGCAAAGGGTCTGAATACTTATGACCATGTGATATTTCAGTTTTTCTTTTTTAATAAATTTGCACACATTTCTACATTTCTGTTTTTTTCTGTCAAGATGGGGTGCTGAGTGTACATTAATGAGAAATAAAATGAACTTTTTTGATTTTAGCAAATGGCTGCAATGAAACAAAGAGTGAAAAATGTAAAGGGGTCTGAATACTTTCCGTACCCACTGTAAGCATATATTTTTCATAAAACAACAACATTTCTGAGTTTCAACATTTGATATGTTGTCTTTGGTCTATTTTCTATTAAATACGGCTTTACATGATTTACAAATCATCACATTCTGGTTTTATTTACATTTTACACAGTGTGGATGACTACAATATACAATATATATCATTTGTAGAACAGGTTCTCCCTGAATGACCCGAGGGTTCGGCTGTAGATGGAATTCTTATAAAAAGGCTAGTTTTAGAGCCCCTTGTGTTGGTTCTTGTGAGCACTCTGAGGGCAGAAATGTTCTAGATAGAACCCTCAGAGAGCGTTCTTGATGGAACCATTACTACTAAGGTTGTCTGTCCATCCTCTCAGATGGTTCTGGATGGAACCATTACACCAAAGGTTGTCTGTCCATCCTCTCAGATGGTTCTGGATGGAACGTTTCAAAGATGGTTCAACTTAGAACTTTCTGTAGAGGTTTCAAATGGAACCTTTACAAAGGGTTCAACCTGGAACCAAAAAGGGTTCTGCTATGGGGACGAAGAAAAAATACCCCTTTGTGGTTCTAGTAAGCCCCTTTTATTTCTAGTGTGGGACACTCACTGGTCCGGGGATATGTCAAATGCAAAAATCCCTTCCACCATATTTTCACCAGTAAATCTCCATCCAGACAAGGTGTGTGTCGCTTTAAGTCTGTTCATTGTATGAGATGATACTACTTGTTCATTAAGCAGAACCAATCTTCCTCTTGTGTCCTGTGACAGCAGCATCATGTCAGTGAACCCACCGAGCAGCAACGATGCCTGCCTCAGCATCGTACACAGTCTCATGTGCCACCGGCAGGGCGGAGAGAACGAGGGCTTCGCCAAACGGGCCATTGAAAGTCTGGTGAAGAAGCTGAAGGAGAAGAAGGATGAGCTGGACTCGCTCATCACTGCCATCACCACCAACGGGGTCCATCCCAGCAAGTGTGTCACCATCCAGAGGACGCTGGACGGACGGCTGCAGGTCAGTCCACGTCCCACATTTTCAACATTTAGATAACTCGCGTCTTCCAGCTGCACTATTCATACTGTGTTCTGCCTTCTGTACACGATACAGCACATCTGGATGTCAATTCCTTTCACCTTTATATTTTATTATTAGGAATTTGAAAGCCAGATTTGGATTGTTGTGACAATTTTCAATTCTTGTTTAATTTTATTCAAATGAATCAAACTTATCAGGTTTATTCAGTTCAAATCACAACATAATTCATCTTGAGGCACTTAACATAAGAAGGTTCTAATGAAACAACCATACAACATTATAGAAAGGAACTCAACAACTCCCACAAGAGCCACAGCTGGAAGGATAAACTCCCTTTTAACAGGAAGAACCGTACATATCTTAATTCAGAAGTCTTTATTCTTTAACTGGATGGACTGATGAGGCCACTGTTTTGAACTGGCAAAAAAAAATTGAACTAGTTACTACATGTGTTTTTACTTTACATGTATCTTATTTATATCTTTTAAGGGATAACTGAGAGACATGAATTGTGTCTTGGAACAAAAGAAATTCTCACAACATGTGGTCCAATTATTGTGAAGCAGAGGTGTGCGTGTACAAATATGGAAATATCATTTATATAAAGAAAAAAATAAAGTTTTGCACATTTCACGTCATTTTAAAAACAATTACATGATTATTATGATGGTCAGCTGTGTGGAGGCTTGGATACAAGCTGCAGGTATTGTTGCACCTTATCTCAGTATCATAACCACGATTCTATGAGCCTTTAAGGCTCAATGTCCCAATGAAGTATGTGGGCTTACTCTGTCACACCTTTTTCTCACCGTCTGTATTAAAATCCAGTGACCATCTTCAGTACATACAATATTTAATATTGGCAGTTGTAGTGTTGAGGTCCAAAACTGCTCTACTTTTGGACTGTGCTTCAGTGCCTGTTTCAGTCTGAGGACATGTAATTAAATGGTTTCTTCCTCAGCAAACTTGGTTTTATTCACACAGCAGCCAAACACTAGATGTCTGAGGTCATCAATCCGCTGCTGGAGGTACTCATTTTCCTGCTGTGGTTTGCAGAGTATCATAAGGAGTACACTAATGGTGTGTTGGCTCGATACAGTGGGATGTGCAGTGGACTCAGGAGGTATTGTTGTAATGGTACTGTGCTTTGTCCCCAGGTGGCAGGGAGAAAAGGCTTTCCTCACGTGATTTATGCTCGGCTGTGGCGCTGGCCCGACCTCCACAAGAACGAACTCAAGCACGTCAAATTCTGCCAGTATGCCTTCGACCTGAAGTATGACAACGTGTGCGTCAACCCCTACCATTACGAGAGGGTGGTATCACCAGGCATCGGTAGGTCGGCTTCGTACTTCAACATCTGACTCAGAGCCTCTGTACCTGTACTCTCTAATTTTATTAATGATAAAAATTAAAAAGTGTTGTTCAACTCAAGCTCTCATCCTGTTGTGAGCATGTTACTGGTCCTTCTTTTTCACTATCTTGTCAAGATTTCATTTTTTATTCTGTCTGTTTTTTCTCAGTTGGTCTCAGCCTTCAAAATTCAGGTGAGTTTCATTCCAGAGTAAAAAAGAGCATGATTTAACTCTGTAAACTTAGAATAATACCAACATGAAATGGGGCACCACTTGTTCCATAGACAGTCGCCACAATTCTCCTAAATTAAACATTAATAAGTTTGTAAATCTCAGGAATTTTATTATTTAATTTATGAAAATATACAGTATGATGACAAAATAGTGTATCTCAGAGAATCAGCCATCCCAAACAAAACTTTAGTTAATCTATTTGAACCAGAAATCGCTTTATTATCACAAAGGTACAATTTGAAAAAAAGTCCATTATTTATTTTATGGACCATTTTTCATGTAATGTTACCTTAGTTTGCAAAACATTATTTTACCAGTCTGTTTGGAGTCTGCATCTGAAAACACTGTAGGAGTGCTACATGACCACCACCCCTCGATCCCTAAGAGAAACGGGACACCCTACCTTACATGGGCACAGACAGAATGGAGGGGCGGGGCCAAGGGGGGAATTGGGATTGGACGTAAGAGAACGTCCACATATTTAATGGAGCATTGCATTCTACACAGAATGAAAGAAAGTGTCACTGTATCTCTTAAATAACTAAATAACAGTATATATATCGTTTAGTTGGGACCTGAGGCAGCACAGGAGGGATCCTGTTGCTAAGCAGTAAATATAGAGCATGATGGGTAACAGCTGCAGGGATGGTTAAAGATAAAGCTCACAACTGACACATCACTACAGTTGAACAATGTCACCTGATCTGTAGAAATAAATAATAACTTTCAATCCATATAGTTTTGAACTTTATTATGTATTTGATGGTTTTAGGATGGGACAGGTTCCAGAGAGTTTTTCTCATAATAAAGACTACTCATCAGAAATACTAATAATATGAATTAAAAACAATTTACATAAATATATAAATAGTAGTTTCATGTGGATTACAACATTGCGCAGCCTTATTTTTTACTCTCAAGTCTGTCCATTCATCAGTGAATACACTGAGCATATTACATTTATATTAATATAAATATATTTATGTATTTAGAAACAAGCTGATTGAACTACACAATCTCTTTTATTTCTGTAAAACACAACAAATAGAACCGTTTTCTGTTAATATTAATACATCAGTAATTGACAGTCTGACAAAAACAAGAGAAAAAAACGACATGTAAACTGGGTCTATTATTGTTTAATAATTGTAAACTGGGTCTATTATTGTTTAATAATTTGATTTGTGCATTTTTATAGACACCTGTTTTTTTCCTAATATTTAAAGTTTGTTTTTAGTTTGTCAACTTGACAAAATATTCAGTGAGACTTCTTACCAAATGAAAGACCCAACAATTTTCTTCTCTAGTTGGACAGTTAATTGCAAGAGTCACTGGTGGACATTTGTGAATGAACTGAGGGTCTGTCTGTTGTATTTAACTCTTTGTCCCACACTGTCGGTGAATCTTTAGAAGCATCCCTCCACCTGACCTCCCCTTCCTCTGCCTCCTGCAGCAGCACCAGGTGGGCTGATCAAAGAGGAATACATCCATGACTGTATACAGATGGACCTTCCACCCGGCATGCCCATGTCGGACCACCAGGCAGCAATGAAGTTGCCTCCTCCAGACCACTACGGCCCACCTCTGCCCCCCCCACAGCTGTCCTCCGAGCCCCACGGACCCCCACCCGTTACCAGATACCCCAATCTGCCTGTTTCACCCGAAGGTCAGCCTTTTCTTGTTCTTGTTATTGAAATTATTTGTGAGCTGAGAAATTGCTCAGGCTTTTATTTTGACGGGTTGGTGGAAGCTTCTGGGACACAGTGAGGTAAACAAAACCAAATAATGAGTGGAAGATGTGTGACAGTGTCAGTCACACAGTGTCAGACAGTGTCAGTCACATTGTCAGTCAGACAGTGTCAGTCACAGTGTCAGTCAGACAGTGTCAGTCACAGTGTCAGTCAGACAGTGTCAGTCACAGTGTCAGTCAGACAGTGTCAGTCACAGTGTCAGTCACAGTGTCAGTTAGACAGTGTCAGACAGTGTCAGTCAGACAGTGTGAGTCCGGTCTGATGTTTCCTGTGGTCCCTCCAGTGCCCGGCCCTGGCTCCATGCTGCCTCTGCAGGGCAGTGACGGTGATGGCCGTCTCCAAAGTCCATCTCCACAGGGTCAAGTCACTCAATCACCACCTCCGACCCCAACCCAGCCCCCTCCTCAGCAGCAGGCTTCTCAGCAGCCCTTACAGCCCCCCCACCCACAGCCAGCCCCCCTACCTCCTTCTCACTCGCACAGACAGAACGGATACAGCAGCAATAAACACTCTCAGAGTCAGCCGGCCTTCCACAGTGAGTTCACGTCTTTGCACTAACACGATTGTTCTGTATACATTTTATTTCATGCTCCAGAAATGGTTCACTAAAAGTGGATAACAGCTGCATTTACTGGGCAAACAGACCAGAGTTGGTTTTAAAAGGATCAAAGTTCAGTCACTGAACTGGAAGGTTCATTTTATTACATGAAAGTCTTCACCTCACTAATTCACCTGTGCTGTCCCAAGTCAAAGTGTCTGTCTGCCATTGACCATTTTAGTAACTAATCAGTGTAATAAAGGTGTTAAGTTGTAGGAAAGACATACACATTTAAATGTTACAGAGCGTTATTCCTGGAGGACATTTCCCAGATTAATTTTAAAGTGGGATGAAGGATCAATCCAGAGCCCTTTAAGGGTCACGGCAATAATTCTTCAAGGACATCTTTTGCGTTTCCTGGCAATACTTTTCTTCCTCCACTCGCTCTGAACCACATGTCTGTTTGCACTCAGCTGCTCTGGTCCTCATGAACAGTAGTGTGCTGGTCCATTTCAGCTATAACACTTTGCAGATACTTCAGGAATTAGAGATGATGTGACAAGTTGAGCATTTAGTGCTCCTTTATGTTCAGGCCGATCCCCGACAGTATTCAGCTTGTTGATCTGAGCAGAGCAGCAGCTGCTCTGTCGGCTGTGATGGTGAAGCTGGGCTTATAGTGGTTATTGTTTGGACTGTAACTGCTGCTGTGGTTCAAGCTGTGGTTTTATGGATATTTCTAGATGTTACTATTTGAATCTGCGATGCCTCTGTGACAGTATGTGTTACAACCATTAAAAATGAACGACCAAGGAATGAAGTCAGCTTTTGATTCGTAGCTCGGTGCTTAAGGTGCAGGTTAAGGGAAATGACTGAGCTCTGAGCTACACAGTTTATTATAATTCGTCCAGGTTGGACCTGTGTAGGTACAGTGCATCCGGAAAGTATTCACAGCGCTTCACTTTTTACACATTTTGTTATGTTACAGCTTTATTCCAAAATTGATTAAATTCATTTTTTCCCCTCAAAATTCTACACGCAATATCCCATAATGACAAAGTGAAAATAGTTTGTTTAAAATTTTTGCAAATCTATTAAAAATAAAGAACGAAAATATAACATACATAAGTATTCACAGCCTTTGCTCAATACTTTGTTGAAGCACCTTTGGCAGAAATTACAGCCTCAAGTCTTTTTGAGTATGATGCTATAAGCTTGGCACATCTATTCTTGGGCAGTTTCTCCCGTTCTTCTTTGCAGGACCTCTAAAGCTCCATCAGGTTGGATGGGGAGCGTCGGTGCACAGACATTTTTAGATCTCTCCAGAGATGTTCAATCGGGTTCAAGTCTGGGCTCTGCCTGGGCCTCTCAAAGACATTCACAGAGTTGTCCCGAAGCCATTCCTTTGTTATCTTGGCTGTGTGCTTCGGGTCGTTGTCCTGTTGGAAGATGAACCTTCGCCCCAGTCTGAGGTCCAGAGCGCTCTGGAGAAGGTTTTCATCAAGGATGTCTCTGTACATTGCTGCATTCATCTTTCCCTCCATCCTGACTAGTCTCCCAGTTCCTGCCGCTGAAAAACATCCCCACAGCATGATGCTGCCACCACCATGCTTCACCGTAGAGATGGTATTGGCCAGGTGATGAGCGGTGCCTGGTTTCCTCCAAACATGACGCTTGGCATTCAGGCCAAAGAGTTCAATCTTTGTTTCATCAGACCAGAGAATTTAGTTTCTCATGGTCTGAGACTCCTTCAGGTGCCTTTTGGTAAACTCCAGGTGGGCTGTCATGTGCCTTATACTGAGGAGTGGCTTCCGTCTGTCCACTCTACCATACAGGCCTGCTTGGTGGAGTGCAGAGATGGTTGTCCTTCTGGAAGGTTCTCCTCTCTTCACAGAGCAACGTTGGATCTCTGTCAGAGTGACCATCGGGTTCTTGGTCACCTCCCTGACTAAGGCCCTTCTCCCCCGATCGCTCAGTTTGGCCGGGCGGCCAACTCTAGGAAGAGTCCTGGTGGTTCAAACTTCTTCCATTTACGGATGATGGAGGCCATTGTGCTCATTGGGACCTTCAATGCTGCAGAAATGTTTCTGTACCCTTCCCCAGATCTGTACCTCGATACAATCCTGTCTCGGAGGTCTACAGACAATTCCTTGGACTTCATGTCTTGGTTTGTGCTCTGACATGCTCTGTCAACTGTGGGACCTTATATAGACGGTGTGTGTCTTTCCAAATCATGTCCAATCAACTGAATTTACCACACGAGGACTCCAATCAAGTTGTAGAAACATCTCAAGGATGATCAGTGGAAACAGGATGCACCTTAGCTCAATTTTGAGTGTCATGGCAAAGGCTGTGAATACTTATGTACATGTGATTTTTTTTTCGTTTTAGATTTTTAATAGATTTGCAAAAATTTCAATTTTTTTTATTTCACCTTGTCATTATTGTATTGTGTGTAGAATTTTGAGGGAAAAAATGAATTTAATCCATTTTGGAATAAGGCTGTAATATAACAAAATGTGGAAAAAGTGAAGCGCTGTGAATACTTTCTGGATGCACTGTATAGTGGTCACCAATCTGGACCAGGACCGTGGCCTCGATGTGAAAGCTGTGTAATGTCCCTTTGCTGCTTTCTGACTAATCGAAAAAAGGTTAAAACTACTATACTTGTAAAATGTGGCACTACATAATGAACTCGTAGTTATTTGTTCTAAACCACACATGCCCGATTTATTATTAGAAAGTAAATATTGGATAAAACTTGTGCATTCATATATTTTAGGGTGTGATTTTGTTAAACATTACATTTAGATCATAACTGCACATGAAAAACTGTTTCAGTGTTGGTTTGAAAGATACAAATGTCTGTGATTTGCTAAATGGTAATTCAAGATTATTTAATCCAACCACCAGATGGAGTAAGATTCCTGTTCCTGTATTAAAAACAGATGTTTGGTGTGTTTCCATGTGGTTACAAAGTGTTCATTAGTTTATTGAGTGAATTGTTGTACTTGACTTTGATGAAAGCATCACATGGTCCCACTGATCCCATGTTATTTTCCTATAATTCATCAGTTTGGACAGGCAGCAGCACAGCCTCCTACACCTCCTTAGGACCTCAGCAGAATGGGCGTGGCCACCAACAACCTTCTCTCCATCATCAGAACCACCACTGTAAGATGTCCTTCAAAATCTGTATGTTGTAACCACAGACTGCATATAAACGTTTGTAGCTTCCGGGTCTGAAAAGTGAGGTGAATGCCAAAGTGTCTTAAGCTGCAATACCAGCGAGTGTCACTAGAGGTCGGCTCCAAAAAGCCTCCGGCTCCATAGACTCCCATTCAACTTCTCTCATCAAATCCAAAGTGAATAAAATGTGTCCATCAGTTATCTCGGTGTTGTTAGCTAAAGTCACTCCTTCTTATTAGTTTTCTGGAGGTCCATCTGAAAATAATCCCTCATTCATTAGAAAAGAAGATTCAAGAAGACCTGTTTTTGGGGGCGTGTCTGTTTGATTGACAGGCCTGTGGTGCAGTCAGGTTATAGCTATCGGTGGGCGGAACGTAGTATCGTCAGGTTTCCAATCAGATCAGTCAGATCCACCGCTGGCTCCTCCCCCAGCTCGTCCAAATATGGTCACTTCCTGCTCCAAACTGTCCGAACTAGCAAGATGGTGACGGACCATCTGAACTGGAGGTTTCATAACGTTCACAAACCAACGATGACATCACTGCTGGATGATGACATCACTGATGGTTGATACTTGGATTTAACCTGAAAACTCCACAAAATACTCACTTCAACTCTGAGGGATCCCAAACTGAACAAGGGTTCACCTTGATTCTTTTCAACTGTTTTTATATTTTCAATCTTAACGTGACTTATTATTATGTCATCAACAAATAACTGATCATGTCTTGAGTCATACTAATTATGAATTACAAGACATAGATGTGGTGTAAGAGAAATATCTCAGAGTTATGGGATTGTTTCATGTCTTTTTCAATAAATCTTCTTCTCCTTCTTCTTCTCCTTCTTCTCAGGGTCTCAACATCATGGCTCCACCTCATTTCCTCCTTCTGTGTCCAATCATCCAGGTAAGATACTATTACAACTGATCTTAACTGTATATATCATATGAAGACATAATGATGTTGCCACTGTTTTGTTACTCCTGTGATTAATGTCTGTTATGTGTCCATATGTTTCACATGCTGATTGTTGACAGTGAACAGGTGCTCTGTAGTTGTTAAGGGATGTGATTAATGTGTATTTATTGATGTTTCAGACATTTAATCCATTTCAAAACAAAGAAGAACTCATTAACCTTTAAATATACAGGTTTTGTAAACCAGTTTTCATAAAACAATCGAACTTTAGAGCTCAGAGACACAAACAGAGATACTGGATCAGTAATACGAGATGAAATGTTGCCTACACGTACAGGCATCGATGGATTTATCGTTACCAACTTACACCGAGCACACAAGCTTTGTTCAATGTCTTTTCATCTAATCATCATGTAGAACATTTGGAAAAAATGTCAGTAAGGAAAAATATTATTTTAACAACCTTAAAGCTACTTAAGAGTAAACAAAAGTGTGACATCTACGCTGATACAGATCATATCTGAAACTAACACACTGATTCTTTGTAACAACGCCGGCTAACTCGGCTTTCGTGGAGTTTCTGATTTAGTAGGAGGTGACTACTGTGCAAATGCTTGTGGAAGACATTCTAAAAAAAATAAAGATGCAAGTCCTGCTATGTTGCAAAAAGATATCTGAAACAACTGCAATGAAGAAGCCTTTCCATTCACTGTGACCTACATTCACTCATCTCGCTCTCAGGTACTTCACTGTTTGTGACTGGTCTTCAGAGGCAGAATATTTTTCCAGCAATCTTACACTCACTAAATCCGTGACTTTAATAAATAAATCTAGTCGGATGCATGATGATCTTCTGTTAAAATGTCTGCTAATTGTACGATCCTCCCTTAAACAGAGAAGCACCCTGCAAGCTGTTGCCTGAAGAACAGTTGTCGTAAATCTTCTGTTAGTTGGTCCATCACACGGTCGGTGTTGTTGTTGCAGGACCAGAGTTTTGGTGCTCTGTCTCCTACTTTGAGATGGATGTTCAGGTGGGTGAGATGTTCAAGGTGCCCTCCAGCTGCCCCGTGGTGACCGTGGACGGTTACGTTGACCCGTCAGGAGGTGATCGCTTCTGCCTCGGCCAGCTGAGTAACGTTCACCGCACAGACGCCAGCGAGAGAGCCAGGTGGGTGGACGACCACCAACACTTTCATCAATGCAACCAAGTTTGTCTTTTTTATGTGAAATACCTTATGACAAAGTAGTAAAGATGAATACTCTATTTAATTATTTAACGTGTTTAATGACAACACACTGAACCAGGAGAACTTCCTTTGTCTGACCCGTTTGTATGACCCTGTGTGACCTGCCTAGAAATACAGGAAACAAAATACAGTAACGCTACAGAAGCTCGTCGTCAAACTCAGAATGAGTTTTATTTTGAGTTTTAAGGAATTGCATAGGTCAGCATGAAAAAAACACTTAAAGGAATCACATCATTTTATACGTGACATTTTATTTGAGAACGATACTTTACAAAACTCTTCTTCACAATTCAATGCAGTCATTACACTCATTACTTCAAAGCCATTTTTCCCCTGTGAGGATCATTAGACAGGTTGTTCTGCGTGCTCTTCCACCTCTGTTGCAATGAGTCCAAATACTATATTTCTTTTTTAATTTTGATATTTTGGGAACGTAACAGTTACGTTGCTCCTCATTTACAGAGTGTGCATGTGTTGTAGACTCTGATAGCCAAGACGGATCAAAGTCTTCGTTCCTGTGTTTGTGAGGGGTGCAACTTTATAAACAGTGCTGCTACTTCTCGAGCTTGGACTGCCATCATAACCAGCAGCACTTCTAACGTTGACATCCTCACTGTGATGTATCAGTGGCTGAATCCTGAATCCTGAAACACAGACAGCAGAGGAAACTAGTGCAACTGTCAATGATAGCAAACGTAATAGAGACCGTCACACTGGGTTGGAATGTAAAGGGTGCAAATAATTTAAGTAAATAACACAATCGTTGTTGTTTTTTTCAGAGAGGCAGCGGGGGGGGGGGGGGGGGGGGGGGGGGGGGGGGGACAGGACAGTGGAAGTAGAAAGATTGCAAATTTGACCATGAACTGGCAATCTTATTATATCATTTAAATGTCTACTTTAGATTTAATTGCTTTGCAATCACAATCTTGAAATTCTTTTCCATAATGTCAGTCTTTTTACACAGTTTGCTCAATCATAACGAACCTTAACTTTCACAGAGGTGAAATAAAACAAAAACCTTCATCTTGGTATTAATTAAATGTCAACGTGAATAAAGAACACTCATCCAATATACTGAAATCAGATGCTGAATCGATGTTGACGATGAGAAATGATCACGCACGCCTAAAGCAGTTCATTTGATTTGATTTAGATTTTATACACTTTATTAATCATGAACATGCAAACATGCAAACTCCGCACAGAAAGGCCCAGGACCGGATTTGAACCCGGAACCTTCTTTGCTGGGAGGTGACAGTGCTAACCACTGCACCACCGTGCTGCCCTGACACCACTGATGAAGAGCAATGAGCTCCAAACGCCACTGATGTTGTGGTGTTAATAGATAAACTGCATCGGGAGCTTTGACTGTGAATAATTTACTCTCTGAACATTAAATAAATGGCCGAAACTGCTTTAACCTTTTATGCATAAATGACACGGTGTCACACTTTGCTAGATTTACTGAACCAGATGAGCAGATGAAAAAGGTTTTGAATTGTTACCCCTTTCTACCCAGCTGGCTTAGACATGGTTTGAGTTTGTGGAGGCGAAGGTACAAGTTCACCTCAAAATTGACAACAAAATTGGACTGCACATCTGTACCGACACACCCACTGTTGCGCTGTTCTGCCAATCTCAGCGCAGCCGGCTTTATGTTGAGCCACGGAAATTGCAGCTTGGCTTGCAAGCGCAGAAAAAAGAAAAGAAAAGAGAAGCCCATTGTGCCCCATTAAAATACCAATGCGCCTGGATCTGGCCCCCAGAGACAGAGTCTGCCTCTGAGTATTTTGGGACCTTGGTGATGTTACTCAATCTGGGTCAGTCAACATGTGTCTGTATGTGTTACACAGAATTGGTTAAGAGGTCAAAGGTCAGAGGCCTAGGTCGTAAATTTGAAACGATGGTCTCTGACCAGTTTATCTGCTTACTGTACAGAGTCATCTCTAGGTGGTTGGGAATACGATGAGACAATGACGATGTATAACTGACCTACAGGACAATTATTGAATGCCTGTATACAATATGAGCAAGAAATATTCTGTATATGCTTTGAGTTGGTTTCACAAGACTTTTCGTTATAAGCAGAACGTTGTGAGGGAAATGGCCCCACATGATGCTGATCAAGATAATATTAATATAACTTTGGACAACCTCAGCAGGGGTTTTGTGTTTTTCTTTGAGTCTTGAGTGTTAATGCAGCTTTTCCACAGTTCACACAGTGGCTTCACAGCAAGACAGTATTGATTGGATTTCCTCACGATACTTGGCTTCCACTCACAGTGCAAAGACACGCATGTTGAAAAACGAATGGCCGAAAATGGTTGAAAAACTGCTGGTTGCCGCTTGGTGTCAGCTGAGACGAGCTCCAGCCCCCCTTTTCTGTTTCCTCAGCAACAATTCTACGGTTGAGTCCTTCATGTTGGCAACGAGTTTTTTACTTTGAGTTTGTACACTTCAATGCTGAGATTGCATTGCTGGCTTTAATTATTTTCAGTTAGGGATGAATAATTTGTATCAAGTTTATTTGATTTATTGGCATTTTTGTTTCATGTTTAGAGAGTAAGTATAGTAAACAGGTCAGAGTCTTACATGGAGGATTATTGACAGTATTTGAGTTGACATTCTTTAAAATAATCACAAAACTGTTTTTTCACTTTGTTTTCTGTTCGGTACCAAAATGTCCATAAATAATGTTGCATTGTTTTCCCCTGTGTTGCAGGTTACATATAGGTAAAGGTGTGCAGCTGGAGTGTCGGGGTGAGGGGGATGTGTGGATGCGCTGTATGAGCGACCACGCTGTGTTTGTACAGAGTTACTACCTCGACAGAGAAGCAGGCCGAGCACCAGGTGATGCTGTTCACAAGATCTACCCTGGAGCCTACATCAAGGTCTGCTCAATCTCATCAGCAATCTCTGTTTTATTTTAAACTATTTCTATACATTTAAATCAGCTGTGAGCAGCATTAAGCTCACGGGTGGCATTGTACCAAATAATAAGCCACGTTCGGATTTATTTTTTGTTAGCCACGAACTAGCAACTGAATGAAGTGCATGAGCTGTTGTTAAATGTGATTGAAGACAGATTCGTACCATGTTTCCAGCTCAGATGGTCCGTCCGTTCAGTGTGCTGCTGTTGTGGTGAGAGCTGCTTGTGTCTCGGCAGGTGTTCGACCTGCGGCAGTGCCACAGACAGATGCAGCAGCAGGCGGCGACGGCTCAAGCTGCAGCCGCTGCACAGGCAGCCGCTGTGGCGGGAAATATTCCCGGTCCAGGCAGCGTCGGAGGCATCGCACCTGCAGTTTGTAAGTGTTGATGAGACTGTTTTCTGATTTACATTCACTGTGCATGCGAGAAGCCACTTTGAAATATAAACTCTGTGGTAAAGTTGAAGGTAGAGTTTACCTTCATTAAAGAGGTAAATTCATTTTTCACAACTTTGGAGTGTGTCTCCACCAAAACATGGAAGAAATATAAGACCACGACTTTTAAAATACTTCATAATGTTCAGTTTATATTCTGCACACAAGTTCTCTGACTAACAGCCCGATAAACTGTCTTTCAGAGGATCACCGTGTTAATCTGCTCACTGGAGTCTTTACGACCAGACATAGAGCATCTGAACTTTATCAGCAGATTTGTTTTGCCTCAAAGCAACACACAAGCTGCCCTACGTTCTTGGGGTGAATGCAGCTTGTGAGGAACAACCAAAGTCTGTGGCTCATTTTTTAATAGCTTATTGGCAATCTGAAATCAGAGGCGAGACACGTCTGCATCTCGTTCGCTCTTTGCCACTTTTTACACAATACCTCTGTTGCTCTCTTAAAAGCAGAACAACAAGCCCCTCCCAATCCCTGTTTGTATGTTGTGTATGGAGCAGCGAGATGGCAGAACGGTGCAACATTCCTGCCTCCAAAAGGCTCTGTAGAGTCAGGTCTATACCACCATTAAAATTTACCGTTGTCTCTGTGGCGCAATCGGTTAGCGCGTTCGGCTGTTAACCGAAAGGTTGGTGGTTCGAGCCCACCCAGGGACGACATACATTTATCTTTAGGGCGGCACGGTGGTGCAGTGGTTAGCACTGTCACCTCACAGCAAAAAAAAAAGGTTCCGGGTTCAAATCCGGTCCTGGGCCTTTCTGTGCGGAGTTTGCATGTTCTCCCTGTGCTTGCGTGGGTTCTCTCCGGGTTCTCCGGCTTCCTCCCATCATCCAAAAACATGCACCTCAGGTCAGGTTACCTGGCGCCGTGCTCGTGGCAGCCTGCTGCAGCATCTCCCCCCTGAGGGCCCCCCCCCCCCCCCTGCTGTAGTGAAGACATTTCCCCTCGGGGATTAATAAAGTGTATAAAATAAATAATTTAAAAAAAAAAATATGCATTTGGAACTTTTTCAACTGTCCCATCTTGGAAACTCAGACCAGTTAAATGTGACGCTTGCTCCTTCATACACACCAGATCAGAGTCTGGCCTGTAAGTGATCTGTCACCACTTCAGGTCTGCTTCAATTGCTGGAACATGTTTAGAGAGGTTGCCACTGATGACCATCAAGTCGATTTGGAGGAATATGCAAAGTCTACAATGTACATGGATACATACGGAGGGGGGTTATCCCCATGTTCAAAACCTCCATGGTGGACGCAGTTGCTAGGAATTATGGTTGGAAGGTCGTCGGTACCTTTTGTAGTAGCAGTCCAGAAACCTGCTGGTGGATATCGGTGGTGAGGCAAGCAGTCAAACTTAACAAGGACGCCTGAACATGGAGGCCTGAACATGGAGGCCTGAACATGGAGGCCTGAACATGGAGGCCTTTTGGGTCTGGCTGGCCAGGATCTCTTGAATCAGCTGAGAGGTACCTACAGGCCAGGATGGCTGCAGCTGTGTTGTGGATCCAAAAACTTGGAGTGGGAGAATTTCCGGGAGGTCCATTGAGATCGTCTTTTGTTCGGCCTCAAGGAAGTTTTGGGAAACCATCCGACGCCTCTGGAGGGAGCAGGGCTTTCCGGACTCTGGTCTCAGAGGGGAAGGAGCACTTTGTGGAACTCCATAATCTGATCCTCCAGGGAGGAGGCAGAGTCTCCAGCCTCGGGGGGGAAGTCTCACTCATATCTCTGGCAGAGGTTTCTGAGGCTGTTGAGAAGCTCCTCAGAGTGGATCAGATCCAAGATGCTGACATACTGCGATGCTCCTTCATGGAGGTTGGGGACAGTGAATGTAGACTGGCAGACTGATGGTTTCTGTATTTGGGGTTCTTGTTCAGGCGGGATGATCAGTGCAGCGTCGTTTTGGTGAGGAGGGTGCTGAGCTGAAAGGCAAATCTTTCTATGTAGCAGTCAATCTGTGTTCCTCCCCTGACCGGGAGTCTACCGGCAGGGTGGTCGGGCTCAGGCTTACAGGTGGAGTAAAAAGCTATGCACTGATAAAATATTGGGTGAAATTTGATTTGGTTTATCTTTTACTGTTGAAAGGTACTTATGGAATAGTTATGGCTCGCTAGCATGAAAACAAATTTCACTGCTGGTTTGAATGTTTGGATTTATATCAAATTTGATGTCACCAGAGGACAATTATTAAAGGTTGGCCTTCTGAAACAAAAGAGAAATGTGCTTTTTTTTCCAGGTATGATTACTGACATTTTACATGTGAAATATTGAAAATTCCCAAACTCACAGATGTGAAATGTCTGATATGCATCTAATTGCTGTCCCACATCTAAAAAAAACATGTTTAACCTGTTAGAAATGTCCTTCTGCTTCTTTTTTCAGGTGTGACCGGCTCAACCTAATTTGTTTGCAGAAATCTTCCGTTGTTAGTCAGTTGTTGACGCTGTGTGATTGGATGAGGAATGGATAACTGATGGTCACATATTCTAGCTGCTGATCTCTTGTTCTCTGACAGGTCTGTCTGCAGCAGCGGGGATCGGCGTGGACGACCTGAGGCGACTCTGTATACTGCGGCTCAGCTTTGTGAAGGGCTGGGGGCCCGACTACCCGCGGCAGAGCATCAAACACACCCCCTGCTGGGTGGAGGTCCACTTGCACCGTGCTCTGCAGCTTCTGGATGAGGTGTTACACACTATGCCGTTAACAGACCCCGGGCCTGCTAACTGAGGACCAAGACCGGATTCAAATTCTTTGAATGTGCACATACAGATTTGAATATTTTTGTTTCAAAAATGCTGCCTAAATTAAACAAAAAAGAAATCAATCAGAAACACACAAAAAACAGAAATGATCAACAACCAAATATGCTTGTAACAATCAGTGCACTCATCACTCGTATGCTTTTTCACACACACACACACACACACACACACACACACACACACACACACACACACTGGAACCAAAAGGTCTGCCCAGACATAGAGATGCTGATGTCGTTAAGATTTTTCCAATGTTTTACTCTCTACAATCTAAAATCAAACAAAAGGGAGGTGGATCTCTGAAGGGGAACATTCAGGGCCCTGTTCTCGTACCCGGTGCAGCGCAACCTTTCCATTCACTTAATCATATAAAATGACGCTGACTCTTCTAGTCTGTTGAATTGGATGTGAATCAGGCAGTTGGCATGCGTCATGACGCAGCAGCCGATCTCAGCCATAAGATATAAAAGACACTCAGGTTAACTACAAATGAACTGCAATTAAATCACACATAAAGAGGAAACAATTCAAAAGCCTTTTCATCAACTCATCTGGTTCAGTAATGTAGCCAGAAGTGCACGAAGTCATTTACGAACAAAAGGTTCGGCCATTTAATTCTTGATTAAAAGTAAATTATTCACACTCAAAGCATCGATGAAGTTTATTTATTAACACACAACATCAGTGAAGTTTGGAGCACATTGCTCTTCATCAGTGTTGTTAATTCATGAATTGCATTGGGTGCTTTAAGTGTGAATAATTTACTTCTGTTTACTTCGTTCCAGCACCTGACTTCACTATATTGGATGAGTGTTATTTGTTCAAGTTAATATTTAATTAATGTCAGTGTTTGGTGTCTATAAAATACAGGTTTTTGTCCTCCATCTTTGAACAGCTTCCTACACTGAGCAGCGGTTCTCATTATACCAGTGAAGTTATTTATAACATTAGTTACTTTCTCCTAAGCTGCTTTATTATCATCAGCTTGTGGAGGCCGACTCATAAAACCATAAAATCGGTGATTACGAGCCGGAACCTCCTGGAAAAGTATGCTGGTTGTCTCCTGTGGAAAGTTTGGCCACACCCCCTTGTGTCCGCGCTGTGCCTCGGCAGATGAAAATATGGCCCTTAGAGTTTGTGTTCTGACCAATCTGTTTCTGTCCTGAAGACATTTGAATGCACTGTAGAAATCCAGGGATGTGTTTCAGAAATCCAGTTCTCCTTTATGCAAGTTGGATTTCTTCTTATTGTAGGGGTGTACTGCACATTCACTCATGGAATATACACACACGTGTTAGGAGTCAAAAACACTCCAGACAGATACCTGCATACCTCTGGAAAACGCTGACAGTAAACTCACAGTGAATACAATCACAATCACGCTTCTCTTTACATCTTATCAACGGAGCTGATGTAGAAGTACGGATCAAACAAGGCAGTGTTATGTCATCTTTGTGCTCGTATTGCGCTTGTCACTGTATGTTGATTTAACTAAAACTGTTAGCGGATAGCTAGTTAGCTTTCTTATTACACTAACTATATTATTTTTTTACCAAAAGACTAAAAAGCCAAAAACAAGTAGCTTTAAAGTAGTGTTGTTGTCCTTTGTAATGAAACAGTGCTACCCTGTATGTAACCAAATGTTTGGTGTGAATCACCAAAGCCAGAATACCTCATGAATACAGTGCAAACTCACAGTCTAGTTTTCTGGCTGAGGCCTGGGACACACTACCCATGTGGCGGTCGCACAACATCCTGACCATCGTCTCGGTGGTCGTGTGAACAGGTTAGAGACGTGTGTCACCTCGCTGCTGCAGCGCGTCACCCAGGCAACAGGCAAGATGACTACTTTTCACACGTGACACAAACAGTTGGCAGAAAAAATAACCAGGAAAAGGTCTGTGATCACATGTACGCGATATGCTCATTCCAGTGTAGGCTCGAATTCTGTCAATGATTTAACGTTCGCTCTCTATCTCTCTCCATCTGTGTGTGTGTGTGTCTCTCGCTGTGAACAATAGTTAACAAACATCACGTGACTACGCTTTGGTTACATCTCGGCACTTGTTGGACCCGTAGACTGTATGTAAAAATGTTCGTAGCTTCCAGGTCTGAAAAATGAGGCTTTAAGCTGCAATACCACCGAGTGCCACTAGAGGCTCCATAGACTCCCATTCAACTTCTCTCATCAAATCCAAAGTGAATAAAATGTGTCCATCAGTTATCTCGGTGTTGTTAGCTAAAGTCACTCCTTCTTATTAGTTTTCTGGAGGTCCATCTGAAAATAATCCCTCATTCATTAGAAAAGAAGATTCAAGAAGACCTGTTTTTGGGGGCGTGTCTGTTTGATTGACAGGCCTGTGGTGTAGTCAGGTTACAGCTATCGGTGGGCGGGACGTAGTATCGTCAGGTTTCCAATCAGATCGGTCAGATCCACCGCTGGCTCCTCCCCCCAGCTCGTCCAAATATGGTCACTTCCTGCGCCGAACCGCTCCGAACTAGCAAAGATGGTGACGGACAGAATCTGAACTGGAGGATTCATAACATTCACAAACCAACGATGACATCACTGCTGGATGATGACATCACTGATGGATGATGACATCACTGATGGTCGCTGCTTCGTTGGACATCAAACATTGTCATTACTGATGGCCGTTTTCCAAAGTACTGACATATAGCTGACAGCAGCAGCGCTGCAGCAGACACTCTTACACTGTGGATACGTACACGCGAGCGAGCCGCAGCAGCACAGACGGGTAGCTGTAACACACACACCATGCAGGCAGTGTGGCCCAGGCCTAAACAGCACACACTCTTCATCAGTGACATGCTGAAGTCAGTCTGTGATTGGGTACCAACACTAACATCTCTCTGATGGGACCCCGACTGCAACACTAAGCTTTGTATTTCTTTCTGTTTCTAATATACGTGCTGGCATAAGCAGTGATAGTACTGGAGGAGCTGACTGTTATTTGATACTCTGGATTATTAGTTATCCTGTGAAAGAGAGAAACAGGAAGTTGGACTGTGCAGAGACAGAAACCTGAGTTCCTGTATGGTCAGACCAAACATCAGGCTCCAGCCTCTGCAAGTGGCACTTTCTGCTCTCTGCTCGGTGAGAACGTGGTTCCAGCCGTGGACGCAGCAGTTTACTTGAACTCTGGCTGGTTGCCTGCGCAGGTTCCAGTGTTGGAGAGGAGAGGATTGAACACAATGACTTGAGCTTGCTCGGTCTCTGCAGGAGGCCGTGTGCCTCACGGGAAACTGAAGAGGAGCTCTCCGTCTTCTTTCCTGTTACGTTTAAGGCAGCTGCTGTCATTCACCTGCATTTATGTAGATTTTGTCAGATGACTCTGAAAATAGTGACGTGGATCTGTATTAAAAAATGAATACCAGGAGTACTCCTAGATGGTGCTTAAAGTTCCCAACAAATGCTTTCCTCGTTTCACAAATTACGGTCAATTTATTCATTTCAATTAAAAAGTAAGTACATGAATTGAAATGTGGAATTGACAATTGAATTGAATGAAAAGTATAGTGAGTGTATTTAATGTGAGGTTCATTTAATGTACACAGAACTGTCACATGTTGATGTGAAGGGCACATGTAGACACCTCGTATGGTATTATCTCTTGTTCTTAGTTTGTCCTCACTGGTTACTCGCTCACTCAGACTGGTGAAGCTTTGTGTCTTCAGATCAGTTCATTTTTGCACAATAGGAGGACTGCAGCCACTCATAACTCTTTCAACACACACCGGACACGTGTGTCTGATGTATGCCACATAATTGCAACATACACAGTTCAATTCCCGTCTGTCCCTTATCTGTCGACTATCAAATGAAACTGGAATGCCAAAAAAAAGTCCTTATAAAAGATCCTAATTAAATGTGTAGTGTATAAAGATTGACTTGAAAGAAATACAAATGTATCCTTTAAAGCCAAACCCCAGTACGTCCTACACACCCTCGACGTATGTTTCACCGTATACGTGCAGTTGATTCACACTGAAGCAGGAAACACGGCAGACTTCAGATAAACTGCTCACAACAGATATAAAGCTGAGTGGACCATGTAGGAGATCTGCTGACTGAATACAACTGTACACTATCATCACCATCAAAAGGTCAAATATTTGGACAAATTCAAACTGTGTTATGTGGGAAAACTGTCCAAATGTGAATAAATGTAAGATACTTCTACACTGTGGAATCTGAGGAACATTTGTTGTCTGATTCAGCTGCTTTACAAAGATCAGTCATTAACATATGCATTTGTGCCTTTTGTTGTCAGCCGTAGAAGCACCAACACTGGACTGAGTTTGTCTTCTACACAGGAGGATCCATGTTGCACATTGTGATTTGGTTTCCAGTTGCTTTGATTCTACTCGGTGGTTCCCTCAGGTATCTGTGTAGCTCACTGAAGATATCCGACACATCAGAAATGACAAACAAAGCACTCATCTTACCTGACTAGTTTTATTTATTGCCTTTTGGGAGTATAAAATATGAAAGAGTATACTTTGATTTTAGCATGAACAACACACCCAATGTCATGTTCATCAGTTGTCCTCTGACAATATTCAGGGATGTACAAGTATTCTCAGAACACGAGAAAGTCATCATCACCATCAGTCGCCTCAATGATGCATTAACACGGTTTATCTGCACATCACTATTAAACACACAAAGATCCAAACGACTAAAGCTGACCTTCAAATTCATGATGTCACTGTTTTCCATGTGAGCTGCAGGTTACAGCTGGCAGCAGTTAAAGTACAAATCTCAAAGTTGAAGTCGCTGTGTCCGAAGGAGTTTACACAGTGGGGGCGGAGCCTGTGGCCTGTGATGAAAGACATGAATCAGCCGGGTATCAGTGGGGATTCTCATGAGGCTTAAAGTTAGCGTCGCATTTTGTTTTATCACACAGCAGTGGTCGTTCCACCAGAGAGGCTACATGAATGGGATTTCTGGGAAGTGAAGTGTGAAGATGGTTGTAAGAGATCAGAACAGAAATCTTCGAGATTGTTACTTCAAAAGAAAAATGGGTATTTCTTTAGAAAAGATTTAATTGACCTCTGATAAACATTCATTCCTGTCCTGTTATTTTCCATGAAGGTCAGACTTCTTGCTCCACTGCAGACAAAGGTGACACTACTGCATGTCCACTAAGTGCACCAACTAAACATTATCTCTACTTCCGCAGAGTGACTACTGAGTTACATCATCCTTTGTACAATACAGCTCGGTAATTAGGGAGAAGTTACAGAGCCATTCAAAAAAAAAAAATGTGTATGCCATTTTCTTCAGAAGTTTCAAACCTTTGATGAAGCTGCAGTCAAACTTGGAGAAAACTCATAATTGTTTGATCTGCATCCAATCTGTGGTCCAGTGTCTGCTTCTGTTGAGCCCTGCAAAGTGACACCCAGCTGTTCCATGCAGTGGTTGATAAGTATGACTCGTTGTCATGTTCGCCCCATCTGTGGTTCGACAATATGAATACAGTAGACTGTGTATCGGTATAAAAACATGTTGTAATAAAAACACTGCAAAATGATCCAAGTTCTCTGACTGCTGGTGCCGATGTTTGTTGTGAGAACGCTGGCTGTGAACGCCTTGTGGAACAGCCGCCGCCTGGTGGGACTGTGCTGCTGCAAGGGGACACTTCTCTCCCAGGAAGGACGGCTGTCATGTCTTTCTGCAAAGTAAATAGATTACATGATTATTATTATTATTATTATTATCATCATTATTATTAGGACCCCTTTTCCAAAAAGTTGGGACGCTGTGTGAAACAAATAAAAACAGAATGCAATGATTTGCAATTCATGTAAACCCAAATTTACTTGAAAATAGACCAAAGACAACATCAAATGTTACAACGGAGAAATTGTGTTGGTTTGACAAACGTGCTTATTTTAAATTTGATGGCAACAACACGTCTCAAAGAAGTTGGAACAGGGTCAACAAAAGACTGGGAAAGTTGTGTAAAGATGGAAAAAAAAAAAACACCTGATCAACATCTGACAACTAATCAGGTTACCATGGCAACATGATTGAGTATAAAAAGATGATATCAGAGAAGCAGAGTCTCTCAGCAGTGAAGATGGGGAGAGGTTCCCCACTCTGTGAAAGACTGTGGGAAAATAGTTCAACAATCTAAGAATAATGTTCCTCAACGTAAAACTACAAAGAATTAGTGGATTTCATCGTCTACGGTTCATAATATCATTAAAAGATTCAGAGAATCTGGAGAAATCTCTGAACACAAGGAACAAGGCTGGAAACCAATATTGGATGGTGGTGATCTTCAGGCCTTCAGGCAGCAATGCATTAAAAACACACTATTCTGGAGTGGAAATCACTGCATGGGCTCAGGAACACTTGTGAAAACCATCGTCTGTGAACACAGTTCATTGCTGCGTCCACAAATGAAGGTTATATACAATGAGATATTCAGGTTTTGGAGCAACATATGCTGCCATCCAGACAACGTCTCTTTCAGGGAAGGTCTTGTTTATTTCAGCAGAACAACGTCCAACCACATTCTGCACGTATTCCAACAGCATGTCTCCGTAGTAGAAGAGTCCGCTGATAAACTGACCTCCTGCAGTCCAGACCTGTCAATCATTGAAAACATCTGGAGCATCATGAATTGATTGATGATTTGCAATTCCTCAAAATCTGTTTTCATTTACATTTTACACAGCATAATAACTGTTTTTTTGGTATATCACTGACTTAATACTAAATAGTTTTCAGCAGAAATCACTCCAATCATTTTAGGTCATTAAATAGAGTCGTGCTCAGATTCAGCAGCAGCCGTCAGACAGAAGACCTCGAACTAGAAATTCACAGGATGAGATTACAAAGATGAGTATAGACGTGCAGTGTTCAGGGGTTCCTGCTCATATGAATGTTTAAGGCAATGAACACGCAGATTAAAAAGAAGGCTCTTCTAATCACTGATTGATCAGCCATAACTAACACCTGTCAGAAAGAGTGAGATACAGACAATAAAGTGAGACCTTATTGTTGTTGGATACAGAAGTCAGTTCATTAAAAGTTGATTCTGTAACAGCAGAGAAGAGGTCCTCGTTGCCTGATTAAGGTTTGAATCAGCAGGACTCCACAATATTTATAAGTGGAAAAATCAACCAAGAGCCGTGTCAGTGGTAAAACACCGTGAAGGATGTAGAACATGTTATCTCACTGCAGTACATGTAATTCAAGGAGGGAGACACCAAGGAATGTGGCACATGAGAATTTAAAATCAGCACTGAGGTCGGGTACCAGGGGGTACCAGGGAGTACCAGGGGGTACCAGCAGGTACCAGCTCTGATCTGAGTTCACCCTAGAAAACATACTTTGGGAAGAGTTGAGGAAAGCACATAAACACATGATGGAATGAATCAACGAAACAGATTTAGGGGTTTATCTTTTTGTTTTGCTTTGTATTTTTCTTCCTGCCAATGTTTCGCTGCCCACTCCAGTCCAGCAGGTGGCGGTAATGCAATTTTAAGTTGGTCTGCCAACCGCCAATAAACCCCAACAACAACAGAAGAAGAAGAAGAAGAAGAAGAAGAAGAAGGGAAGTGTTGAAACCGAGTCGATCACTTTACTACAGCGAAGATGGAAGATTTCAAACAGATCTGAGCTCTTCTGACTCTTCAGCTTTCCTCTGAATACAACTTCAGCAAACACAAAGTGTCTCTGCAGCTCCAGAGGTGGTGCGGCAGCACCGGGCCAGGATGGACTCGTGGGTCCGCTTCAACGCCCAGAGCCAAGGCAAGGAGAGAGTCATCAGGTAACGGAACCACCTCATGAGCACCGGACATTCAGTCTGCTGCCCTGCGAGGTTAAAAACAGCAGACCACCCGGAAACAACAAACAACAAACAACAAACAGCGACGCTGGAACAACCGCTGTTTGTTTACTGAGAACACACACACACACACACACACACACACACACACACACACACACACACACACACACACACACACACACACACCAGCTGCTGGTCGTGTTGGTCAGTGTGAGCTGATTAAACGGTTCACTGACTGTTTATTACTGAGACAGACGAGATGAAAGGTTCTGGTTCTGGTTCTGCTCCCATCAAAGACTCTTTATGTGCTCATTTACTTTGGGAATGGATCCCGTCAGTTCTTGATGTGTCAGCTTTCAAAGTGTGTGTGTGTGTGTGTGTGTGTGTGTGTGTGTGTGTGTGTGTGTTCCCAGGGCTGCTCAGTATGCCTGCACCCTGCTGGGCTCCACTCTGCACCGGGGCGAGGCGGCGTCAGAACTCCGCAGAACCGTCAGTCAGCTGGAGGCCCACATGAGCCTGACGAGGAAACGTGAGTGGGTCCGTTCGTGACTTCTGTGAGCAGCACCGCGGTGCCACTGACGCCTTGTGTCCCGCAGTGCTGCGTCTGGGGAACTCCGTGGAGGCGCTGGAGGCCGCCAAGAGATCCATCCACCTGTCGGACAGCGTGCTGCGGCTCTGCCTCACCATCGGACACCTGAACCGAGCCATGTACTTCGCCTGCGACAACGTGCTGTGGGCGGGAAAAACGGGCCTCATCTCCAACCTGGACCAGAACAAATGGAGTCAGAGATCTTTCAGGTCAGTGATAGAAAGTCATCAGGATGTCCTTTATGGAGAAAACCGTAAACTGAGGCTGTGATGTTGTTCTGCAGGTACTACCTCTTTGCTCTGATCCTCAACCTGACTCGGGACGTGTACGAGCTCCACCTCCTCATGGAGAGTGAAGCTCGCTACAGAGCCACCAAAGCCCCGCCCTCCCCCGGCACCACCCCTACCGCTGACCACCTGTCCTCCACCTCCTCACCTGCCCTGCCGGGTGCCGTGGCCCTGCCCGTCCTTTGGGCGTGGCTCCGCAGACAGCTCCATCTGGTGGTGACGGTGCTGCACAGCAACCCGCCGCTGCTGCTGGACCTGCTGAAGAACAGCTGCGACATCTTCATCCCGCTGGACCGGCTGGCGATCTACCCCACGGGGCCCGGCTTCGTCGGAGCCTGCGGCCTGGCCTCCTCCGTCCTCTCCATCCTCACCCTGCTCCACCCCTGGCTCAAACTCAAGCCATGACCCCCGGCCCGTCAGAGGCAGAACCAGGGAGGAGAATCCCACAGCGTTAGGACACAGGTGGTTCTGTGTCTGTGTGTTTGTAGTTGAGGAGTTTGTTCACCCAGCTGACAGCGACTAACTCCTCCAGCTCTGAACTGTCCTGCACCGACACACAGAGCTCCACACAGAGCTCCACACAGAGCTCCACACAGAGCTCCACACAGAGCTCCACACAGAGCTCCACACAGAGCTCCACACAGAGCTCCGCCTCGGATCAGTACACATCCACACTGACATCCAGCTGCTCATTCATCAGCGCCACTCTACACATCAGTCCTGCATCCATCTCCCAGCGCTCTCACACTTCAGCCATCATACACAGAAAACATGTCAAACACAAAAGCACCTGGTCGTCCTCTCAGTCACCTAAAAACAGCAAAACACCAGCAGGTGTCAAATCAGACAAAAAAACCTGAGATTTCCTGACACAGAAAGGTTGAAGTCAGCAGAGTGAGGAAGGCCGCCTGCATCGTCTTCACCGTGGCAGAGTGTTTTGTTGTTGGATACACTGAGACTGCAACAAACAGCCAACACCTCCATTAACAGAACAGATAAATGGTACCAACGTGCACTGAGCTCAGTTTGTTTCTGGCCAAATTCATTCATTCATCCTCCATCAGTTTAAATAAAACTTGTCAGATTTCCGTTGGGTTGCTTTGCTATGAGGAATCATGGAGACCTTCAGATTATAAATATCACCACAGTACAAGTGGTGCAGGTTGTTTCTTCTCACATATCTCATGTTTCACGGCTCTTTTCTGTGAAGTGAAGCAGCAGAACCAACACCGGGCTGCTGAGGTTCTGGATTATGAAGCCCAAACATCATCATACTGCTTCTGGAAGGAGGAAAAATATTCATTTGACATGCAGTTCCTCACACATCCACTAGTGGGCAGCATCATCTGTCCCATAATCCTCTGAAACTCCCTGTAAAATATCAGCAGCTCTGATGATGTCATGAGTTCTCTCTGGACGGTTGTATGAAATCTGCTGTGTGTGCAGGACTCAAACAACACGGTTACTTATTCATCTTTTAACTATCTGTGTGAAAAGTGAATGAAAACTACTGAAATTGAAATGAACTATTCTAATCTTCAAGCAGAAATAAATGTATATATTTATAATTACAGCAAATTCATATTTTCTAACCTGCAATCTGAAATAAATATATAGAGGAATTTATTGGTACCAAGAACAGCTCGCTGAAACGAAGCTTCGTTCCTTGTGACAAGTGATGAAATTACAAGTTATTTTCTCGTCTGTCAGAGTGAAGCAGAGAAAGTGTGAAAGAAATAAGATATTTTTTCTTCAAAGTTTATTCTAAAACTGGCTCCACAGATTTGTTGGTTCCTCCTGAAAACATTAGAAATAAGTCTACAGCTGCAAATATGATGAACATGTGATAAATCACCCATTATTAACATTAATATTATAGTTTCCGGTCCATGTGACTAGTTGGACTGCCTGGATGCAGCCCAGACTGAAGAGATAACAGCTGGAACAAACAATGATGGAGGCCAGTTACTTTGATCAGTGGGAAAGTGAGAAAATGGTCTTTTTTTCTTGTTTTCAGGGAAGGTACCAACAGATTCCTCCTCATCTTCTATCACTGGGTTTGTGCTTTTTTTCCTTGATTGGACTTCATGATTTAATGTCATTAAATATAACAAATACTTCCAGAGTCGAGACATTTTCTGTTCCATCAGTGAAACCACTGCTGTCGGGAATTATGAGATTTTCTACACATTTTGCAGTGTGACCTGGTTGATAAGTTGTTATTTGATGAGTTGGACTTCAGACTGAGTGTTTCACCTTCGAGCTCCAACTCAAACACCTGCTGTGATTTAGACACGGATGAGACGCAGGATAAACTAAAAACGTTTATGTCACTGTTAGAAACAGGAAGTACAAATAAAACAAAGGGAAAGAAGAAACATCACAATAAAAAAAATGACATGAAATGAGGCCAGTTGTTTGTGTGAACACGTCAGCGGCCCGGCGAACGAACGAACGCGCCTCCAGCTGGTGACCAACGACGTCCGGCTGACAGGACGTCAATCAGCTCACCAACTGTGGAAACAGAGCACAACCTGTCAGGTCAACACAACAACAACAACAACAACAACAGCACATCCGTCCTTTAATAAAGAGGAAGTGGAGCGTGTGATGTTGGTGATGAAGGAAGCCACCTCGTCATCACTCCTGCGTCTCCATGCTCTCGTCCTCTCCGTCTCCTCCCTCCTCCAGAGCTTCGTCCTCCTCCTCCTTCCTCTCTGGAGGCTTCTCGTAGGCCTTCTCAGACGGAGTGACGATCACACCGTCCCAGGTGGACATCTCTGTCGCCAAGTCTGCATCAACACATCACAAGCCATTTAATAGTTTCAAGAAGCACAGCTCAACATGTCCAGAAAACAGAAGAGCTGTTCTGAAACCAGGTTTATGATCCTGAACGGAGACGGACACCAGTCCGTTGTGAGACTGCACTTTTAGCCGGCTCCAGTTATTATACATGTGCCTTAAGGGGCTCAGGACCGTGTTCATCTGGACACGAGTATTTGAAAAGGACAAAATAAAAAAATAAGTATGCATTTTATGGCTGAATATACAAAGACAGACTTGAAAAATAACCCTGTATTAATCCGCTATGAACAGTTTCTAACAAGTGCAGCCTTGATGGAGAGCACATCGAACGCACAACTCCACATTCTCATGACATCATGACATCATGACATCATGACATGGACAAAAAGTAGGAATGTGAGGAGCTGCAGGAAACGGAAACATGACGGAGATGATCTTACAGCTGGCGTCTCCCTCCAGGCCGAGGATCTTCCTGTAGCCTCCGTGAGAGAGAACCCTGACCAGAGTCTGTGCTGTGAAACACACCATATCCTGGAGACACACACACACACACACACACACACACACACACACACACACACACACACACACACACACACACACAGTTATCACTGTCATCAGGCTCGGCAACTTCTCCAAAGTGTTTTCAGCTGCTGTGATGTTTTCTTCCCAACGCCACCAATAAACAACAGACACACATCACAGTGTGTGTGTGTGTGTGTGTGTGTGTGTGTGTGTGTGTGTGTGTGTGTGTGTGTGTGTGTGTGTGTGTGACCAGACCCACCTGCTGCTCTAGAGTCATCACTGTGTGCACTCTGAAGTTTCCACTCTCACAGGGGTCGGTGATGCCCACTGAGCCGGGCAGGAAGAGACCAGCAGCCAACATCTGCAGGCAGCGTCTTCAAAAAGGTCCAACAAAGAGAGTCAGAGAAAACGGTCCGTCTGTAATGACTGAACAAACCGACACCGAGGAGGGTAAAGACCGACCTGTAGGCCACGTTCAGGGACAGCGGCTGCCTGGACGGGTTGTTCATCACGGCAGAGTGGCCCTGAAACAAGAAGGACAAACCTCACTGCTGTGACCTCATCACTGAGGGACGGTGTGCTGCTCACTGCTGTGACCTCATCACTGAGGGACGGTGTGCTGCTCACCGTTCACACCCAACAGAAACCGTGTGACGCTCTGATCTGGTCCTGAGATGACCTGGACATGCAGCCACACGGTCGTGTTGTTTACTCACCAGCAGGTCCAGGATCCAGGGGGTGAGGGGTTCGAAGCCGGGGAAGCGCAGCCTCAGGTCCTTGAGCAGGCGGATCAGGACTTTGACCCTGAGGATTATGAACAGTTCAGGTGAGTTCACGGTAACAGAAAGCAGCAGGTTTGATACGAGTGCAGAGAAACGGCCTCACGTTGACTGAGAGGCATTTTCCTCGAACCAGCGGGCGTGACGGATGGCAGCGAGGGCGCTCTGCAGCACCTTGATGTCCACTGAGGAAACAGGAGGAACAGTTAGCTCAGCATTTGATTTCAGTCAGATACTTTTATTTTGACAGGCTCTGTCATTAATACAACGCAGGTCAATCAAAGCAGCAGAAGCGTTACATGTGTTTACAGTGTTTTCTGATCCTTTCATGAAGTTTGATCACATAGTGGGTTAGAAGATAGTCGAGTATAATCCATCATCCATCAGTGATGTCATCATCCATCAGTGATGTCATCATCCATCAGTGATGTCATCGTTGGTTTGTGAACGTTATGAATCCTCCAGTTCAGATTCTGTCCGTCACCATCTTTGCTAGTTCGGAGCGGTTTGGAGCAGGAAGTGACCATATTTGGACGAGCTGGGAAAGGAGCCAATGGACACGCCCCCCCCCCCCCCCCAAAAAAAAAAACAAAAAACAAAAAAAACAACAAAAAAAAAAAACAGGTCTTCTTGAATCTTCTTTTCTAATGAATGAGGGATTATTTTCAGATGGACCTCCAGAAAACTAAGAAGAAGGAGTGAATGGTAAATGGTCTATACTTGTATGGCGCTTTATCCCCTTTTGGTCTCAAAGCGCTTTAACATGGTTTTCCCATTCAAACACTAATGAGACAGATCACCATGCAAGGTGCTGCCATCAGGAGAACATTCACACACCGATGGTTCACCATCGGGAGCAACTTAGGGTTCGGTGTCTTGCTCAAGGACACTTAGGCATGTGGACAGGAGGAGCTGGGGATTGAACCACCAACCTCCTGATTAGTGTTCAACCCTCTCTACCGTCTGAGCCACAGCCTCCCTGACTTTAGCTAACAACACCGAGATAACTGATGGACACATTTTATTCACTTTGGATTTGATGAGAGAAGTTGAATGGGAGTCTATGGAGCCGGAGGCTTTTTGGAGCCGACCTCTAGTGGCACTCGCTGGTATTGCAGCTTAAAGCCTCATTTTTCAGACCTGAAGTTACGAACATTTTTATAAACAGTCTGGTCAGAACACATTTGACACCAATCTGCAGCGTACAAATACAGATTTCTGACCTTTTTACAACATTTCATCGTCAAAATACAAATAATCAGTGTTTAAATAAACAAATTATCTTTCTACAGTTAATTCAATGTGAGAATTTTTTCAAAAACATTAGGTGATGGACTAATGACTGTCCCTCAATCAAACAAACATTAAAATAAACTCAATCCCAACTAGATCAGGATATGATCCAGCATCGTGTGTGTGTGTGTGTGTGTGTGTGTGTGTGTGTGTGTGTGTGTGTGTTGAGGACGTACAGTGCAGCTCCGGGTCCAGCTTGCGCAGGTTGGGGGGGACGGTGGTGATGAGAATCTTGACGGTGGCGTCAGCTGAACTGATCTCGAAGCCCGTCTCATTGGTCAGCATGGACAACACTGAAAGCAGCGACACGCTCCATCAGACATGACACAGACTCACATACATGTTGTTAAACAACACGATGTCACTGAAATAAACTAATAATCAAGTTCACTGTTTTATCCTGAATAAAAGGGAACAAAATGAGAGCTGGTTTTCTGCATGTGGTCGTCTCTCCGTCTGTTAAACATCATCACAGCTGCTCTTTAATGGATGTCAATGTTCTCTGTGTGTGTGTGTGTGTGTGTGTGTGTGTGTGTGTGTGTGTGTGTGTGTGTGTGTGTGTGTGTGTGTTACCTTCAGACGGGTCCTGTGTGCGAAGGGTCTCCACCACTTTGTTCCCAAGAGCAGCAACCGCCTCCACTGTAACAGGAAATCCATTCATCATCATCATCATCACCACAGAAACTGATAACCAACATCACAGATCAAACTTGTCATTTCCTCAGCGCGCACACGCACCAGTTGATGTTTTACGGGACAAAGTCAGAAGTTCTGCTAAAAGAGCCGGTGGCCAGCTCACTCTTCAGTACCAGAGGTCACGGGGTCATGAGTGTGAGCAGCTCGGATCACTACGTTGGTAGTGTGGACAGTAGTTTCTGTTAGAAGTATTAATACTCTGCTATGAAAAGACAAATGGATGTGTTCTATTATGATGTCACAGTGAAATCTACAGTAGCGTGATCTCTGCTGCTTCTCACACCACCAATGAACGGCCGTTATTTCTCATCATTTCTTCGATGTCCAGCGGGCTCAGAATCATAAAGCTGTGGTTCGTCATGCGTGTTTATTTCAATGTTCCACCTCTTCTGTAAAAACTCCTGAAGGAATCCCGTTTCTTCCGGATAGACTCGACCGTGCTTCGCCGCTCCGCCTCTCGTGAGGTGGATCTAAACATCTGCTGCAATATATAAACATCTGCTTCATTCCTTACTGATGATGTCATCAACCTGCAGGTTTCTCTTTAAAGAACCTGAGCAGCACCTGAACTCCTTCACAGTCACAGTTTGGATCATTAAACCTCCCGTTCATACGATGACATCACTTCCACTGATCACTCACATGTCGGGAGGATCTTCAGGATCACAACCAGGTCCGCGACGTTGTGTCCGGTCGTCATGGTTCCCTTCTTATATGAACCCACCTGACGCACCTCTTCGATTTGCTACCAGGGGACACCGTATTAACATGGGATGGATTCATACTGGCTAAAATAAACGGTTTAGTCAACAACACATTCAATCAACCAAAACACTATTTATGTACAAAATATGAGAGAGAAACCCAACAAACAAACAAAACAGTTACTAAACACTCAGTGTGTTTCTTCATGTAATGCTGGAGGGTTATTTAAATATGTCAACATGTCTGACACTTTATTTCACACTGACACATTAATAATAATAATAAATAGTCTGCCAGGTGGGTACATGTATGACTCACCACTTCAAAGTTTCCCGGTGCAACAATCAGGTTGTCGATGACATTATTGATCTTTGTGACCAGCGACAAGATGGAGGACTGAATACAGGACGACAACAGAGGACAGGGTTTCTGGGAGAAAACTTCAACGACAGTGGGTAATTCAAATAATTCAAACAGCAGGTTATTATATAAAATAATTCAAACAGCAGGTTATTATATAAAATAATTCAAACAGCAGGTTATTATATAAAATAATTCAAACAGCAGGTTATTATATAAAATAATTCAAACAGCAGGTTATTATATAAAATAATTCAAACAGCAGGTTATTATATAAAATAATTCAAACAGCAGGTTATGATGTAATCAACGCATGTTGGAGGACCGACCTGCTCGGCCGGTGTGGGGCTCAAGTCCTGGTTCCTCTTCAGCAGACACTCACTGAAGGCCGTCTCGTCAGGAGCCGGCTTCACTCGGGGGAACGCCATCTCACACTAGTGACACACAACAGACACACTAGTGACAAACAGACACACAACACACACTAGTGACACACAACAGACACACTAGTCACACAACAGACACACTAGTGACACACAACAGACACACTAGTGACACACAACAGACACACTAGTGACACACAACAGACACACTAGTGACACACAACAGACACACTAGTGACACACAACAGACACACTAGTGACACACAACAGACACACTAGTGACACACAACAGACACACTAGTGACACACAACAGACACACTAGTGACACACAACAGACACACTAGTGACACACAACAGACACACTAGTCACACACAACAGACACACTAGTGACACACAACAGACACACTAGTCACACACAACAGACACACTAGTGACACAACATGCTGCTTCACACACACAACCCTCCATTAAAGACCTCTGTGACGTCACAGGAAGGTTTCTACTCACCACGTAGAAGTCAAACGGGATGTGTGGGACGAACGGACGGTACCTGAACATGACGGAGACGAGCTCAGAAGTTTGATACACGTGTAGAACTAATAGGAGGCTTCAGGTACGGCACACTGGAATCTGACTCGGCTTTTGATTTAAAACATCACTCACCCCTGGACCAGTCCTCCACGGGACCCGAAGCGGCCTCCTCGGCCCCTGCCGCGGTCCCCTCTGAACACAAACAGAACCGCATGTTAGGACTACTCACGGATCAAACATGGAGACGACCCGACCGAGCAGCAGCTGGTCTGCTCCGACACATCAGTCCACAAGTTTTCATTCATTCAATAAGCATGGTGGTGTTAGCTAACATTAGCATGCTGGCAGGCTGATCATTGAACTATGCCCCCCCCCCTCTCTCTCTCTCTCACTCACACTCTCTCTCTCTCTCACTCACTCTCTCTCTCTCACACACACTCTCTCTCACTCACTCACTCACTCACTCACTCTTTCTCTCTCTCACTTTCTCTCTCTTTCTCTCACTTTCTTTCTCACACTCTCTCTCTCACACACACACACACACTCTCTCACCCTTTCTCCCTCTCTCACACACACTCTCTCTAACTCCCTCTCTCACACACACTCTCTCACTCACTCACACTCTCTCTCTCTCTCACACTCTTTCTCTCACACTCACTTTCTTTCTCACGCTCTCTCACACACACACTCTCTCACCCTTTCTCTCTCTCACACTCTCTCTCTCTAACTCACTCTCTCTTTCTCACGCTCTCGCACACACTCTTTCTCTCTCTCACTTTCTCTCACACTCTCTCTCACACTCTCTCTCTCACACACACTCTCTCTCTCTCACTCTCTTTCTCTCTCACACACTCTCTCTCTCACACTCACTCTCTCACTCACTCACTCTCTCACTTTCTTTCTCACGCTCTCTCTCACTCCTTCTCTCTCTCTAACACACTGTCTCTCTCTCTCACACTCTCTCTTTCTCTCACTTTCTTTCTCACGCTCTCTCTCACTCTTTCTCTCTCTCTCTCTCTAACACACTGTCTCTCTCGCACACTCTCTCACTCACACTCTCTCTCACACACACACTCTCTATCACTCTTTCTCTGTCTCTCACTATCTCGCACACACTCTTTCTCTCTCTCTCACACTCTTTCTCTCTCTCTCTCACACACACACACTCTCTCTCTCACTCTCTCACACACTCTCTCTCTCTCGCTCACTCACTCTCTCACTTTCTTTCTCACGCTCTCTCTCTCACACTCTCTCACACACACACACTCTCTCTCTCACTCTCTCACACACTCTCTCTCTCTCACACTCACTCACTCACACTCACTTTCTTTCTCACGCTCTCTCTCACACTCACTCTCTCTCACACTCTCTCTCACTCTTTCTCTCTCTCTCACTATCTCGCACACACTCTTTCTCTCTCTCACTTTCTCTCACACTCTCTCTCTCACACACACTCTCTCTCTCTCACTCTCTTTCTCTCTCACACACTCTCTCTCTCTCACACTCACTCTCTCACTCACTCACTCTCTCACTTTCTTTCTCACGCTCTCTCTCACTCCTTCTCTCTCTCTAACACACTGTCTCTCTCTCTCACACACTCTCTCTTTCTCTCACTTTCTTTCTCACGCTCTCTCTCACTCTTTCTCTCTCTCTCTCTCTCTAACACACTGTCTCTCTCGCACACTCTCTCACTCACACTCTCTCTCACACTCTCTCTCACACACACTCTCTATCACTCTTTCTCTGTCTCTCACTATCTCGCACACACTCTTTCTCTCTCTCTCTCACACTCTCTCTCACTCTTTCTCTCTCTCTCTCACACTCTCTCACACACACACACTCTCTCTCTCTCACTCTCTCACACACTCTCTCTCTCTCTCACACTCACTCTCTCGCTCACTCACTCTCTCACTTTCTTTCTCACGCTCTCTCTCTCACACTCTCTCACACACACACACTCTCTCTCTCTCACTCTCTCACACACTCTCTCTCTCTCTCACACTCACTCTCTCGCTCACTCACTTTCTTTCTCACTCTCTCTCTCTCACACACACACACACACACACTCAGTGTTTCAGCTGCTAGCAGCTCTCTAACGACGCACGCTGCTAGCTTCAACAGAGCTGCTGCTCCGAGCTCGTTTCCTCGCGCCACCAACAGCCGGCTCCAGTCCAGATTAAAACATAACACCCAATGTGATGAAATATGATTACCTCATTGTGTACGACGTTTTGATTGTTGAATACGAAAATTGTCGGAGAACTGCTCGGCGTCCCTCCGCAGACCGGACGGCTTTTTGTTCTTCTTCTTCTTCTTCTTCCTTCTCCTTCTTCGTTGCTGGCAGGTTGAAACCATCTTCTAGGAGCATCACCGCCACCTGCTGGACTGGAGTGGGACAGGAGACTAGCGGTCAAAACAAAGATCTTATTCCCTGTGCCTCTAAATATTTCGGTGTTTTGTGTAACACTCCCCCTCAGATATTCTTCTCTCAGTTGTTTGACCAGATGTGTTTTGTTGTAATGTGGGCTCAGTCCTGTTCTGTTGAGTCCGGTGTGTCCTAACCTGAGTCAACTTTGTCTGTTTCCTTATATTTTACTCTTTCCAACTTGTTTTTGTATGAAAAGCTGTTTTTTCAATGCTGATGTCTCAATAATCTTGCCAGATTTTGCATGTGTTCTTTGATAATAAATTTGACTTCAACCTTACTAAACAGAATTTCTATGTTTATTGTATTTTGTTTTATTGATTGTGTTTAATATGTCCACTTCTTTGTTGCCTTTGTACCTTTGTGGGCAGAGATCCAGAGGTAACACATCTCCACCCTTCTGCTGTGGCGCCTGCATATTTCAGGTATTTCAAGTAATGCATACTGTCTGCATGGTGGTCCAGATTTAATTCTTGTGAGTGCTGAGATACTGTCTGAAATTAAAGCTAATACTGTTCCGAACATTTATGATAAATGCTCCTTTAATCTCTTTTGAAAGCTGCATTACAGTTTGTTATTAAAAAAGGTGTCCCTGCAGTTTCAGAGTCTTTGGAACCATCTGTGAATGATAATTTGTCTGGAAGTTGTTGATTGAGATGGTTATTGACGATTGTCCGTGCTGCGACTTCCTCCAATAAACTTATATCTATTATTGATGTAATTTATGATTGATTTAGGGACTGTTGGGATGATTAACATAAACCTAATAGTTGAGCCTTTGCATTCCCTATCCACCCAGAGATATTGAATGTTTTTTTCCGGTGCTCCCACCACTCCTGTATGAGGGCTTGAGCAGGATGCGACCGACCATGTCCATCCAAACTGTCCCACCCACCTCCTGGAGGTTTTACAGTTTTCCAGGTTGACAGCTGGAGTTAAGTCCTTTTGGGGTGCATGGCAGGCTGCTTCCTCGACATGCATCTTTTGTTGGAGGTCAGACATCTGAACCATGACCTCTGAGGCTCAGTGACGGAGGATGTCTTTGTCCCTTAACGTGCTCATCTCCACTCTGAAAAGGGTTTGTGTTCTCTCCTGGTTCACGATGAGTCTGTCTGGTGGTTGGACTGATGGACGGTTCGATGTACCAAGGTCTGCTCAGTTTACAGGCTCTGAATGCTACGCCCACCAGAGATTACAAGAGGCATTCTGTGACATCATAGATCAGTAGCAAGATTCTGTGATGTCATAGATCAATAGCAAAATTCAGTGATGTCATCGGTAAGTAGCAAGATTCCGTGATGTCATAGATCAGTAGCAAGATTCCGTGACGTCATAGATCTGTAGCAAGATTCCATGACATCATAGATCAGTAGCAATATTCCGAAAGCTTAATATGGTTTATACAGTAGAAATACACAGCTTGCGATATATAGTGTCATTTTGAAAAAAAAAAAGTCACTTCAGAAAAATACCAGAATAAAAATTGGGGAATTATAAAAGTCCCAAATATACTGAGGAGGCATTTGTAGTGATGAAATTAAATAAAGGAATAATCAGTCACACTACAGAAGTGAAGGTGATTAGTGAGAGTGATGAAGGACATCTGTTGTCTGATTATTAATCTGTGCAGCAGTATCTTTATTTTCAGTGATTAAAAGGTTTATACATTCATTTACAGATAATCATACCATCGTGTGTCTTCTAACAGCACTAACATGAAAGCAGCATGTGATACATCTGAAGAGCAAACTAACTGTCAGGCAGCGTGTTCAGGAAGTGATGTCATGAGGACCAGGTGCTTACGTTTTATGAAACATTTAGTGTTTTTGTCTCATTTGCTTAAAACAATGAACAATTATTATAGTTACAATATTTTTAGACACATTTCTCTCTTCAGGTTCTCACGGCAGCACATTTCTGTGCAATAAGTGCAAATGTAGCTGGGACTTACTCTTTAAGGAGAGAAACCCTGACTGACAACAGGGTGAGAGAGCATAATGTTGTTTACAGCTTGATTTGACTCATATGATGGACTTAAATCACAACCTCTGCTGCTCTGATTTAACCTTTCTATTTTGATCTTGTTCATAGCTGTACGAAATACTTTAAGTATTTCTAGTTTGAATATCAAAACAGGTCTAAGATATTACAATCAACAGCAGTTATCAGCAGGTTGGCTGCTGTAACAATTTTGGAGTGAAGTTTACAACAGCATTGACTCAGTTCCATTTGTAACCAAACAGCAACAACAAAATGTTACTTCAGAGAACATGTTGCAGGCAAAAGAGGTTTAAAACCTTTGAAAGTTCAGAGACGGTTCCTGTTGGGCATGAATGGAGGGCCCACGGACGCACACGGAGCAGCAGGAAGCAATAACCTTCATCAGGAAGAATTCTAAGTTACGTCACTTGATCAGCAACTGAGTTTCACATGTTTTTGTGACCACTGGACTCCTGAACATTTGTGATTTCAACACTGCTGGAGCAGAGAAACATCAGATTTTGTGTTAAATGTTTAGGGAACAAAGAAATTGTAGGGAGCCACATCAGGTGAGTAAGAGTTGTGGGGAGCGTTCATTGTGTTGTTGTAGGTGAGAAACTCCTGCATGATCGCGCAATGTTGGAGAAGCCTGTTGCCATGGCGCCACAGTACTGGAAGGTCCCAGTAGAACTCGGTAGTGACAGTCTGACTCTGGGGAATGAATTCACGGTGACACAAAGAAAACCCAGCTGGTGTCTCCTGACCTGACGCGCCTTCTTCAGTCTTGGACAGTGAAGCTCCGCCCCTCTTGAAACCAGAATGTCATCAGAACACCTCGCCCGGCTCGTCGCTTCATCGCCGTAGACTTTCTGAAGCATTTCAAGGGTCTCTGTGGACCATTTCCAGAGTTTGACCCAAAATCTAATGTTTCTCTGTTCCAGTTTCAGGTCCATGCTGACACCACAAACACACATGCACCATTTGTCTCAAGAAGGCGTGTAACAGACTGATGATTAAGCGATGTAACTTGTAATACTTCCTCCTGCTGCGTGCACATCACTGTCCTGCACTCACACAGCAGAAGGAATCTGAACTTTCTGATCTGTCCTTGTAGTAAAAGGTTGCTTATTTAATCTGCCCTCGTTCCAAACCAAACTAACCAACACAGATTGTGCACATACTATCAGTGAAGTGGCTTGTTGTTTCAGCTTTCGGTTGAAGCTAAAAATGTGTTTTTCTGCTGCTTTGTTTCTCTTACTATACTTACTTGATTGGTCTTAGTATTTGTAGAATAAATCAACATTGATCCACATCATATCCTCAGCAGACTATACTGTCGGTCCAGCCGTGCTGACACTGATGCCGTGTTCACGTCATGCCAGAAATAGAAGGATGTAAAACCTGTTGGGACATTCACATTTATTTTGACCTTTTCACCTTGGGCTGCTGCCGCCAGGTTTGTTCTCAAAGAATAATACTGAGCTGGGAAGCTGACAGGAATGGGTTTTCCCTTTTTAACATCCTGTAACTGACATGACATGACACCACAGGGAGCAGCGTGAGCTGAGTTCAGGGCTCCATGTCCACAGCTTCTATTGGTTCCACCTGGGGCTCAGTGGGCGGCGTGGAGATGTCCTCCCCCTGCTCCGAGTCCGGCTCCGTCACAATGACAGCCACCTGCGGACACACAAAGAGCAGAGACTCAACATCCACACAGTAAACTGTCATTTCAGGGCGTGGCCACACATGATGTTATGTTTGGAGAACACTGCAGTTTAAATCTCACTGTGGACCAAACACCTCAGACTCAATACGAACTCTACGGTGGGTCACTGTGGGTATGAAGACCTCATTAAACGGGTTCACGATTTGTTCTCTGACTCTACTTGATAAAGAGACCTCCTTCTGTTTCTCGTGGTTTTTCTTTGGTGTGGAACCCAAAACCAGCTGTGAACTTAGCTGTGACATTATGGACGTGCAGGATAACGTTGGTATAATTTACTCTAAAAGGGTGGTGTGGCCTCTTTTACCCTCTTTTTCATAACTTTCCAGTTTAGAAAGGATTAAGACTCTAATAGTAAGTATTTAGACTAAAAATATGAATATTGTGTATTCATTTATTAATGTAATATGCTCTCTATGGCAGTTAGTTCCTCTGATAAATCGCAATCTTGCGATATCAATAATTAACACAAATTCTCACAAAAACAAAAATTCCAGTGATTTTCCCACAAAAACTTTTGCATGTCATTCTTTATCAGGTAAAAAAAACAAAACTTTTTTTCTCAGCTTGCATTTTTTTGTGTGCAAAAACTCACTTAAAATTCCACAAATTACATCAAAATTTTTGACAAAATCTGCTGCAAAATCAAACATTTTTAATTGCAACAAACACAAAAAAACTTCTGGAGGAAAATGGCGAGTATTAGACTACACTGATGGGTTGGTAGATAGGCATTCGTCTTGTTGTCAACTCGGCCTGTAGCGTTTTCCATTTGATTGGAGAAAAATGAATGAGCAGATCGATTTTATTGCCTCTATACTATTATTATAATGGAATTACCACCAGCAGCCCAAATACTGTATGTGGCAACGTTGATATGTCACCAAGTCGTTGGCACACACTGAATCAACAAAATACCGAACAAGACCGCACCCAAAAGGAAGAACTATAAAACGACTGAGGTGCCAGCTAGCACTGCAGAGTCGGGCCTTAAAAGACTTGTGGTACCTGAGAAGGCTCTTCTGCATCAGCAACAGCTGGAACAACCTGCACAGCTGGAGCCGGTGGAGGCCGGGTCTGGGGATAGACGGGTCTCTGGCTGGGAGCCTGCAGGACACACACATACGTTCAGTAACTAGTAGTTACAACCTACGTCTACCAAATTACAGCAGTACCAAGACCAGGTTTAAATGGCTCATTAAATTAGATGTTTCTTAAAGGAAAAATCTGCCTGACTACTAGATTACTTGAAGGTAAATGGAGTCAAATGAGACACTATTTGCTAGTTTGCTACTATTTGACACTATTTGTATTAACAGAGGAGGCAAATTTTCTTATCAGTTTTTATCAGGTGGAAACCCTCTGTGATGTCACCCATTGGTTAATGAACTGCCATCTTGGTTTTTGGAACCAGAAGTGACCCTATTTGGACCAGCTGGGGAGGACTGAGGGGTGGATGATCCTGACGACACTGAGCCGGGCCACCTGTACAGGGAACCTGACTGCACCTGAGGCCTGTCAATCAAACCAAACACGATCCCAAACATACCAAAAATCAAATCAATTATTGAAATATTTACTGATGGACCACCAGAACACTGATGAGAATAAGTGCATTTCATAAATGACACCATAAAGACTTATTTAATGAGAGAAATGTACATTATTGAATTGAAGCCAGCCCTTAGTGGCCCTCAGTGCTATTGCACTTTAACGCACTGGCCTCATCTTTTAGATCTGGAGGCAACATCCATTCTTTTATACAGTCTTTAGTTTTTCTGCTGGAAATGTCAGCATGAACCAGGATGGATTCATGGAGCTTCTGATCTTGTCTCAGCAGCTCAGTCTCTGGAGAGCATCCGGATCATCTCCACCAGCTGGATCCTCTCGCATTACGAATGAATATCTTAGTCAGACAAAAAGTGTAAAAAGGATCCCTGTCAATAACATCCTCTGCACTCGTATGTTCGGTGGACATGTTTACTGTTGGGAACGTAGCTGGTTGTGGTCTCAGACTGCACTAAAAATGGACTGGGCTGTTTTTGATGAAAGATAATGAACTACTTAGTTATTTGTATTGATTTAAATACCTCAAAAGAAGCACGATAATGAATAAAGTGTAGTTTTTTAGTGAGTGTTAATTATATTCAGAAATATTCAGCAATAAACAACAGTTTACCAACACTGAGTCTGTGTGACTTTGCTTTGGAGTATTCCTGCTTCTGAGGTCACTGGTGAAGCTTTGAGGTGTCAGAGCTCACCTGGTTTCCACTAGCAGCTAAGACACTGAGTCCGAACAGCATGGCAGTGATGCAGATCAGCAGCTCCAGCACCAAGAAGATCACCAGCGTCCCCAGGATCCCGTCAATCAACAGCTAAACAGAGAAATCAGAAAATAAGGTTTCTTTCTGTGACACTGATGATTCCACAAAAAATATACATTTTCTATTACTAAAGCACATTTCTGTCTGACCAAAGAATTTGTTGGAACAATAGTCGGTCACTTACTTTACACTTTTGCTCGATCAGCCCGGTGCATTTCCTGAAACAATGTTGCTGCAGTGGACAGTAAAGAAAAAGAAACATGGAGTCTGCTTTTTCACAACATGGTGTCAACTATGAATCGACAGTTTGTCTTCTACTAAAGCAAATGTGCAGTTATACGTCAGAAAGGGCTCTGTGTCTAGCCTGAATCCTCCAAAGCATGAAGAATATCAATTATTCTCCATGAATATGGTCGGGTAGGACTTGATTTAAAAAAGAAAATCTGTACTGAAAGATTTACCATGTAAAAATTGTTTGTTAAAGTCCACCTGCAAACCATATTCTCTTTATGTCTATCACACATTCAACATGTCGAATATGAATTCTAAATAGTTTGTGAACTAAATTTTGTCAATATGACTGTTAGTAATTTTAGTAGTTTGTGACAATGCATTTCCAAATCTTAAGCTTTTCCTATAATGTCCCTACTGTGTACCCCCAGGCCTTTTAATTTGCAAACTTGACATGATTCACAGGCGTCATCGACATTTTGGAAACTATAGGCTCTGTTGGAAACTCTATTACCTTTATAACAATAATAATTCAGGTAGGAACATTAAAGTTTGCCTTTTAAAGGCTCAACATGCTGTAGGAGGGGTGAGACAGTTCCTGCTGCAGGAACAGAGCGCAGTACAGTGACATGCACGGAGCAGGACGAGGCAACAACCAGGAGAACTACAGGTTACACTGCTTCATCAACATCAGAATGTGTTTTTGTAAACACTTGTACGCACGCATTGGCGTTTGTTCGTGTTAATTTTTGGGATCACTGCACGTCACTGTTCTGTGCTGTGTTCACGTGCAGCAGGAACTCTCGGAACTTTATCATCCACCTTTCTATCACTTCCAATAAGAAAAACAGAAAGGAGCAACGAGAGTGTGTGACAACTGAACTTTTCATATTAATCCTTTAACTGTGGCGGTGGATAAATGTTTATGTTCTGATGAAACCCTGAGAGGGTTTCTTTTCGTCAGAAATATATTTCTGTCCTGCAAACATTGTTTCAGTCTTGCACCAGACAAGACTAAATTCTCTCAAACTAAAACAATCCATCTCAGCAGCTTTAGCCCCAAACTGATTTAACCAGGCTGTAACACAGCGTGACACAGAGCTCAAGAAAAATACGATGTTTTTACTGCAAAAGTGATATTGGAGTCGTAGCTTATGTCTATTCTGTTTTCTAGTAATTAAAACCTTCCATCTAATAATTTTTACATATTACTCGGTATTCTCTCAGTTGGTTTTGAAGTCAGTACCACAGCGTGCAGCTCCAGTCGGCGGCAGTGTTCACAGTGGTAAGAGTCCTGGCGGTACGGGAGGTGTTTGGACATCAGACCCAGAGCAGCGGTGGCAAACGCAGCGCTAATGAGGTGCAGCACCAGGACACATTTCACCTGGAAACAACAGCAGTGATGCTCACAAACCAAGCAGAGAAATAAACTGCAGCTGCATCAGGAACGATGCTGTATCACATTACTAATGTGTCAGTGGATCATCCAAATGTGGGGGCTGATCCTCTAAAGTATCATATTTCACGGATGTACTTGGCAAATATAGAGAAAAAGCCTTTAAACAACATAAGAGTATATAGAATTTACCAATTAAAAACATGAGGGGATTATTTTCAACCTCTTACATTCACTATACAAATAATATTGAAAAACAAAAACATTCTTAAAATATTGTACCAAGTGTAGACCGCACGGCCAATAGTGGAAAAGAGCATAAAGAGGAGAACTTTACAAAATGCAAATATAATATTTTTACGTCTTGAGAGAAAAAAATGCTTAAAACAACATTTGTAGAATGACATTTTTCAGATACTATAATCATACAGATGAACAACTTTGAGGCATGTAATTTCACAGTGGTGTGAGCTGGCAGAAATGAACAAGGCATGCTAATTCCTGGACTGCTGATTACATTCAGACTGACCCAAAACAGAGAAGGTCTCCTCCCACTGTGGACCAACACGGAACCAGACAAGGTCACCTGGTGCATCACAATACAACGTAGTCAGACACAGTGTTCAAAAGAAATGGCAGGAAGGTCTTAATGCTTTTTTTTTTTTTTTTTTTAAATTCAAGTATTATATACAGAAGAAAACATGAAAAGATGCTGTGAAAATCTAAAAGTACACTCTGGAAATTCCTCTTCAGTCTCTTACTGACCTGTATGACAACAATCAGGAAGAGGGCCACGTCTCCTGTGAAGTGGACCTCATGGATCTGAAGCACAGAAGCACTGAGACAGAGAATCAGAGCCCCGATGACGATCTGGATCGCCTGGATGTCGGGTGGTAAAGAATAGATAGAAGAATTAATCAGCATGTCATGCATTTATAAAAGGCAAACACTAAAGTCAGAGGTCTTTATTGGATAATGAGACTGAAATGTTCATTTACATTTAAGGAATCATCTCAGCTGTTTTAATTTTCAATGTGGGAACTCTTTTACATAATGCAGTGTGTTATGTCTGATACAGGCAGCTGTGACTTTATATGGGATGTACTGTATATATGCACAAATACCTGAGTCTGGATCACTGACTTATTGCCTTAAGTGTGGTTTCCAACTTTTTTTTCTTTTCTGCTCACCCCCAGAGTCTTGGGCTCCATCTTCAGGTGGGACTGCAGTTGTCCTGCAGAGAGGGTCCCTGTCTCTGCTGCCGGCATTGGGTCTTTCTCATTTTGAGCCATCCTGATGCTGATGGAGAAACGGCAGGTTTCAAAAGAACATAGGACAAATAACAGTTAGTAGAAAAGGTTCAGCCAAAGGGAAAGAGTAGCTAACAAAAGAAGTGGATGGTTAAATGATTTTTGAAGAAATTAAAATAAATACATTGTGAAATGTGTCAACTGATTGAACTGATATCAGCCCTCATCACAGATCTGTCCCAAATATATGGACTCGTAGAGCGATTATCGACCACATGCAGTGAACCCTGAAGGTTTGTGAACCCTCAACAGTTGTGAATGTTTCATCGTAAAAATGTTGGGACGCTGTGTAAAATGTAAATATAAACCGAATTAAATGATTTGCAAATCATGTAAACACATATTTAATTGAAAATACACTAAAGACAACATATCAAATGTTGAAACTGAGAAACTTTATAGTTTTATGAAAAATATCTGCTTATTTTGAATTTGATGGCAGCAACATGTCTCCATAGTAGAAGAGTCCGCTGATAAACTGACCTCCTGCAGTCCAGACCTGTCAATCATTGAAAACATCTGGAGCATCAGGACATGAAAAATACAACCAAGGAGACCCTGAACTGTTGAGCAGCTGGAATACTATACCAGGCAAGAATGGGACCACATTTCACTTTCAAAACTCGACTCGACTCGAGTTCCTAAACATTTACAGAGTGTTGTTAAAAGAAGAGGTGATGCAACACAGTGGTGAACATGACCCTGTCACAACTTTTTTGAGACGTGTTGCTGCCATCAAATTCAAAATAAGAATATATTTTTTTATAAAACAATAACATTTCTCAGTTTCAACATTTGACATGTCTTTGGTCTGTTTTTTTTTTTTTTTTAATAAATATGAGTTTACATGATTGACAAATAACTGCATTATTTTTATTTACTTTTTACACAGTGTACCAACTTTTTTGGAAACAGGGTTGTACTACTTCACCTGACTTCCTCCTTTGCTCCCGTCATAATTACCACGACCACAAGAGGTCTCGATGGATGGAACCTTCTGGCCTACTTACTACATATTAGGTGCAGTGAGCCAGGCTGAACCTTCGATTATTTAACTAGATGGGTGATTGGAGACTCCTGAACCTACAAGCAGGTTTATGGTCGCAGTCCCATGTAAAGAAATATAGCAAAATGTGTACGGCAGATCACATCAGGCAGGATGTGATAAAACAACATGCATGAAGCAGAGGGTGAGAGTTCGTTGCAACCTATAATCTCACCACTAGATGCCATTAAATCCTACCCACTGCTGCTGGGAAGCCAAACTGCAAAAGTAAAAATCTCTATCACTGTTAATTTATTTAGGATTAATGAATGTATAATTATGTTGGGAGTTTTATTATATAAAAGTAAAATGTGACAGCATCCTGATTCTAATCTGTTTCTTTTGGCTGTAAGACTGAGATGAGTGAGTCTGTCCCCTGAATAGACTGAAGATGTCTTTGCGTCTTTGTCCAGGCCACAGCCTGCAGACTGACTTTCACTTCCATCATGCAACAACAGCCTGCAGTCAGTGAAGCAAAGAACTTCTGCTGCTGTTCAGGAGAAACAGAGTCCTGCCTTCAATCATCATCATCGATGCGGTGGGTTTTTGGATAAATATTCATGTCCTGACTGAGAGAATATTGCAGATGTGCGGACGAGCTTTAAAATGACGGAGGGCAACGGCACAATGATTCTTGATAGGCCGGTGATCTAAAGATAGGCTGGCTGTATAGAGACATGTAGAGGATTGCTACTCAGTGTTTCATGCAGTTGAGACTGAGCACGGAGCTCTGTGATGAGTTAGTAAACCGTCCGGTGCTCTGCGGGATGCTGCGGGATGCTGATGGGACCGCAGCCGCCACACCATTTAACCAGACCCGGACTGTTTTTTTGGACATCACGGATGTTACTTTCCTCTGAGCGGTGTCCACAGTTCTGATGCCAAATGAGGCGCTCCGTCCTGTCCCACAGCTAGTTAGCGTTGCGGGGCTTCATGCAGAGAACAGACGGTCTTACCTCAGTCGTGTCACTGGATCTCGTCCTTTTTCGGATGTGTTCAGTGAAGATACGCTGCAGAGACGCTGTCAGTGCGCGTGTCTGCTCTGCAGTCTGCCGCAGGGTGTGTTCAGGTGCTGGATTTCACTGCAGCACACTGGTGCTGCGACTTTTTGCGGTCTTGCTACCTGGTGCACTTCACATGAACGACTGCAGACAGGAAGGGAGTCCAGAGCAGGCTCAGCTCCCGTTATATAAGATCACGCTTTCATTATAAAAATAAAAATAAAGATAACCCAGCATTATGTAGCCTGTAAATGGCTATATTTAAATAAAGTCATGATGACAAAAAATAAAAGTGTCACAATTGTAATAAGCTCCTAAAAACAATACAATTTAAGCCTAAACATAAAGTGTGTGCACAAAAGAGAAAAATCAGTTTGTAATATCTGTCTTAGTTCTGGGTAATCAGGGTGAAGCCAGTGTTCCTCCCTACTTGGATGCTGATGGGGGCCGGTGAGGTGGAGGAAAATGTAGTTTTGTTCTCGCCACTACCCTCAAAAGCCAGAAAACATGATAAAAGTTGTGATGAAGTGAGCTGGAGCTGTATGAGTGCAGAAAAAGGTGGTGCCAGTACCATTTCATCTAACAGCTTGGAAGACCTTTCAATGCTCTGAAGTGACAACGTTAGAGGCTGGTTTCCATCAGTGGTGCACACACTGAAGACATTTCCCCAGCCGTAGCATGAGGCACCAGTTTGGAGTGAGTTGCAAGGCTTTTTAAAATTAAAACAATTGCATGGATTATGGGAAGTAATAGTACTAATGTTTGTAGATTATACAGAATCTAAGCAGGTTTTAGGGGCCTGTATGAAGCTAGATCACCTGATGAACAATATACTAGACAGATTGTAGCTGGCCTGTCGTGCAGTAAAATCTTTAAGGAAATCTTAGTTATTCTTTTGTGTATGTTTACAACATTTTGCCTGTAAAACCTTGCACCTGACTATAGGATGTTTTCTGTTTGTTCACGGTTTTCCAGTATTTTTATTTCCTGTTTTAATTTGTTACTCATCCTGACCTCTGGTTTCAGGTGTCCTGACTTCCTGCCTGGGACCTTACAATGCCACGTGCCGAGATGTCTTATGATGTGATTTGGTTCTATTATAATAAAAGGTTTTACTTGACATGCATTGTTCTTCTCTGCTGATGGGGGCCTGTTAAAGATCCTGGGTCTGTTTCATGTTATTTGTCCCCGGCCCTCAGACAGCCTGTCTGTCACTGGTGGGGTAGAGTGGAATCAAATCAGACCTGAAGTACACAGTTCTCTTGGGACAAATTCTCTCTCTAAATGCCACTAAATGTCACTGAAAGCCCTAAAAGACATTGTTACGTTGTAAAATCAGCATCCTGAAAGTAGAGCAGAAACAGCTTCAGAGCTTCTACCTCAGACTTTTTTTTAACTTCAGTTTAGTTTTTTTAGTGCTGTGCATCTTTCTCCTCTCTGTACTCACTTTCCTCTCAACTCTCAAAATAAACTACAGTTAGCTGTAAGTCACAATTATGCAAATTCCAAATCGTAAATTGTGTTTTTACATATCGTTCCACAAGTTGCTCACTTAGTGTATGTGTACATTCAGTGAAATACAATGTATATTGTTAATATATGTAGGCTGATAGATAGTAGGATTAAGTCAGAGGAAACTGAGGTTGCGATGCCGCTGCACTCCTGTGAGTCTTCATCAGTTAAACCTGAGGCCAGCTATCCAATAAAAGATCACAATCACAGCAGTGACCACTTTACAACTACCTTTGAGTTGTGCGTCCCTCCGGCGGATCCAATCCAGCACCAACTATAGATGAAGGCCACATGGTGGCACCAAAAGACAACAAGGGATTTCTATGGCTATGAAGCCACAGCACAAGTAGTCCAGGCTGCAGGATGGCTGAGGTGGATTTAACCAGACTGACACTGTTCAAAGAAGTCCAGTTCCTTCAGGCATCAGCTTGTTTTTTCCTAAAGAATAACGCGCTTAAAGTTTTGTGTGCTAAATTTATCCTCTACGAAGATGACTGTAAGATGACTACATAATAGTAAAAAAACAAACAAAAAACAAACAAACAGTTATGGTAATTTTTATTGATGTTAGTTTATTCCAAAAAACATGCAGCAGCAGCAGGTTGTGAAACCAGTATTCAGCAGTACTGAGGTGCTTGGCATAGTAACTGTTTCAGCCTCCATGTGTCAAACTAATCCTACAACCTGACAGGATGTGCCCTAACATCTGCATCCTCCACACGATGTACCTCCATTTAATGTAGTGCGACTCTTTTTGTGCCAAACCAGCGACAACCCTGCACGTAATGAGTAAATCTGACATTAATGATGGACCTTTCTTTTAGGCCAGAGTCATTTCAGTGAGCTGTCTAGCAGCCAGCAGATCTTCTGTATTGTTGTGACAGCTGTGATCAGAGCCATGTTATGGAACTAGCAGTGCATATTTTTCACAGAACGCCACTTTAAAGAGGCTGCAGCTGGTAGGAGTCTGCAGACAGTTAACAATATCATCTTCCAAAATAGGCCACAGGGGTGAGGGGTTTTCATGCGGTCAACACCACAAAGATTGAGAGATTATTCACCCATATGTGAAAGATATTTTTGGATATCATGTCCTGTGTTACTGACTGTTTCATATCCTCATTGATTTATCTGTAAAGATAAATTTCTGCTCGGATAATGCTGAAACCTTTACACGAGCTCTGCATTTAGTTAATGATTACAATAACTGCCACATGGCTTCTTGTACATATGAGGAGCCTTTACTCCCCTTTCCTTTTCCAACCCATTTCCCAAAAAGTTGGGACACTTTTTAAAATATTTGATTTGCAAATCATGTAAACCCATATTTAATTACAAACAAACCAAAGACAACAAGTCATTGAAAGTGAGAAATTGTATTGTTTCATGAAAAATATCTGCTTATTTTGAATTTGATGGCAGCAACACATCTAAAAATATTTGGGATAAGATCATGTTCACCACTGTGTTGCATCACTTCTTCTTTTAACAACACTCTGTAAATGTTTGGGAACTGAGGAGACCAGTTTCTAGAGTTTTGAAAGTGAAATGTGGTCCCATTCTCGCCTGGTATAGGATTTCAGCTGCTCAACAGTTCAGGGTCTCCTTGGTTGTATTTTGCATGTCCTGATGCTCCAGATGTTTTCAATGATTGACAGATGTGGACTGCAGGAGGTCAGTTTATCAGCGGACTCTTCTACTACAGAGCCATGCTGTTGGAATACGTGCAGAATGTGGTTGGACGTTGTTCTGCTGAAATAAACAAGACCTTCCCTGAAAGAGACGTTGTCTGGATGGCAGCATATGTTGCTCCAAAACCTGAATATATCATTCAGCATTAATGCTTCCTTCCAGATGTTCAAGCTACCCATGTCATGTGCACTAATGCATCCCTGTACCATCACAGATGCTGGCTTTTGAACTGAGCGCTGATAACAAGCTGGGTGAACCTTGAACTGTTGAGCAGCTGATATCAGGTATGGGACAATATTTCACTTTCAAAACTCCAGCAACTGGTGTCCTCAGTTTTCAAACGTTTACAGAGTATTGTTAAAAGAAGAAGTGATGCAGCAGTGGTAAACATGATCCTGTCCCAACTTTTTTGTAACATGTTGCTGCAATCAATTTGAAAATAAACACATTTTTCATAAAACAATATAGTACATATAGCAATAATAGTACACATGGGTACTAATGCATCGCTAAAAGGTCATGGATGCTGGCTTCTGAACTGTGCTGATAAGAAGCTGGATCTCAAGCTCTCGTCTTTAACCCAAAGAATTACCAAATTTGTCAGACCATAGGACAGTTCTCCACTTCACCTCAGTCCATCTTCAATGATCTCGGTCCAGAAAAGGCGGCGGTGTTTCTGGATCATGTTTCTGTCTGGTTTCTTCTTTGGAGAGTTTTAACCTGCATTTGTGGACGCAGCGATGAACTGTGTTCACAGACGATGGTTTTCACAAGTGTTCCTGAGCCCATGCAGTGATTTCCACTCCAGAATAGTGTGCTATTGTGTCTGCGTCCTCTTGTGTGCATATAGTCTTTGTCTCCTTCCCTCCAGGACCAGTTCGTCATAATGAACCAAGCTCTTCGTACCAGCGTTCCTTGTATTCCCCGAGTTCCAGTGTACGACCTGTGCTTTCTGTTTTTCTGGATTTTGTCCTCCATATTTCCTTGATACCGTTGCCTGTGTTGGACTGATTACCTGTTTTTTGGATTGTGGACTGGTAACCTGACACTATTAATTGACCACCTGTCAGGAACCGGTCCAGTCTCTGACTTCATATCAGTGCCAACTGGCCACGAAATGGACTCAGCAGACTCATTCCGAGCCAACCAGGTCAAGCAGGGCCAGAGGTTGTCTCCGCAAGAGGAACTTTTGAGCTTTTGTGAGCAAAGTTAAGGTTTTTTCTGAAATGATGACTTTCAGGCTCAAATTAACTCTCAAGTTTCCCTTCTGTCTGAACAGTTACAGCAGATTGATAATCACCTGGCTCCTCCTGCTCCTCCAGCTGATCCTCCGGCCTGGCTCCTATCTTGGCAGCTGGCCCAGCTCCAGCTCCTCCACCAGGACTTGTCCCCGCTCCACACCTCGCTTGCCCCAAGCGTTTCTCTGGTGACTCTGGAAACTACAAGCCTTTCCTCACTCAATGCAGTCTCTATTTTGAACCCGACCCAATTTCACTGCGTGAATATTGGTCTGGCCGCTCTCTATAGGGAACGATTTGCTGTTGTTCCATCTTACTGGGAGTAGACCTCGGGTTAATTTGAACCAATCAGCATGCACAGAAAGCAGCCAACACTGCCACCGCCGCAACTACCTGCCGTGTCCACCAAAGCGTTTTTTACTGAGTACAGCATTTAAAAAAAAAAATGGTTTTAAAGAATGTCAGCAGCTTGACGAGGTGCTGAGCGTTTATATTCTGGGCTGAACGCTGAACGTTCGGAGACTATTCTTAGTCAACGAGAGTTGAAAAATATCAACGCTGTGCTTGTCACCGTCACCAGAAAGAAGAAAACTGAAGCTGAGTGACACTCAGTGCAGACAGGCTATCTGCCGACCACACTGGAAAGTCGAAAATTTACAATATCATCTCTGATCTCAACGGCAGAGCCGAGGCCTGGGACACTGTCAGATCTTCGACCAAACTCCCCCTAGACACCAGGGAGCCCGGCCTCTATTCAACCTCCGCCAGCAGGGAAGGAGCGTTGCGGATTATACAATTGGGTTCCGCATCCTATCCGCTGGCAGTAACTGGAACTCTTCCTCGTTGTATGACGCATTCATCTATGGGCTCTGGGACCAGCTGAAAGATCAGCTCGCCCCGCTGAAACTCCTTGCCGGTTCGGGAGAGGGAGAGAGATAAGTCGCTGTCCCGTCCGCGGCCTGCAGGCGTCTCTCTCCGTTGGGAGTCCACGCATCAGCTCATTTTCTCCTTCTCCCTCTACTGCCGTGCAGGAACCTTTGCAACTTAGAAGAGCTCGTCTGTCCACGGAGGAACAACAGCTGCGTCTACAGGAGGGTCTGTGGACAGCTCGGTCTCTTTATTACTTTATTATTGTCCAGTAAAAGACTGGGCTCACTAGTCTGAAGGAGGGCACTGGTGAGCCCAACCAAAGCCTCCACTCCTGTACCACGCATCCTGACCCCCCTCGTAACTGTTCACCTCTGCACAACAGGTTCGTCTTCTTGCCTTCATTGACTTGGGGCAGATCAAAGTTTCCTTGACGGAGGGGGGGGGCGGGGGGGTGAGCTGAGGAACTGAGGCTAAAAATCCCCATCCACTCTCACAGGTCATGCAAGCTAGTACTCTTGATGGAAAGAGACCGCAAAAGCCATGCTCCACCGTGATATTTTTTGGGATGTCAGCTCTATGTTGGAGACGATGCAGAAGTCAGCTGTGATTTAAAACTGGATTAGTTGAAGACACTTTTCTGAGCATCATCAGAAAGGGTACATTCTTCTGTTTACTTTGATATCATATTTATGCAGTAACACATTAATGCGTGCTTCAGTTAAGACTAGAGGGTGTGGAGATGGACGCACAGTCACATGCACAGTGTGACGATGATTCAATTTGATGCAACTTCAAAATTTATTTTCTCTTCAAGGAATTTTTGGAAAGTGAAAACCATGTAGTTTTATAGGCTATATGCTACATCTGTATGTGATGAATACTCCCTGACCTTTTTCTAACCATTAAAAAGGTGGGAATTTGGATGGGATTTGTGTCCATGGGGTTTTGCGGTCTACGAACCTGCCCATGTTAAAAAGGTCTTTAAGAAACCAGGAACCTGCTTATTGTAAACTTGTAAAAATACTGAGTGACCAAACTGTCTCATCATTACAAATGTAGATGCATGTTTATTGATGCGTTCAAATGGCCAAGTGTGTATGATGCACAGTGAGAGAGAACCAACAGCTCCATTAAAACATCACCTAAAACGTAGCCAAGGCACATTTACATTTTGTGTGTAATACCATTTCACAAACAAATAAACTGGCCTGACCACGCCGACCCGCGACCAACATCTTCTCCGTGATATGTGAACATCATATTGACTGGATGAGGAGAACTTTTTGTCTGAACATAATCTGGGCATCTATTATGTTTCCTCAAAAATGTGTTTGGCAGAGCTGAATAAAAACATATTTCAGAGGAGTTACAGACACAGACATGTCCGTATGCAACATCACTGCTGTTCAATGAACACAGAAATGTAAATATTTAAATCTAACATTTTTGTTTATGTGTTCTGTGTTTAAAAATATACTGTAGCTGTCATAAAAAAAACGCATTACCATGGCAGTCATTGGCATTGCATAAGACTAATCTATGAAACATTTAACGACCCAGCTGCGCTGGATTTACCTTTTTACCGTCTTAGTCTAGAAAGTGGAAACACCGCAGAACATCGTGTTTGAGCCACCTCAACAGTTCTGTGTCTTCATTCAAACACCACAGGAAGATGGTCTGTCATCCTATTACATACAAGTCGTACTAGAACAGAGTCCACAGGGTTGGTACCTTGTCAACCTCCCATCGGGCTGACATCACCATGGTAACACTGGTACCTGAAATGGCCTCCCCTCACCTTTGGTCTCATCTGTAACAATTTAAATGTCTGGGACTTTTCAGATGGGGGTGTTGGGCAAATGTCCATTAGAGCCCGTGAGTGCCCCGTTAAAGCCACTGGCATGTCCGCTGCACAGGGGTTGTCCGTTGCGTTTGCTCAAAAACTCGTTCCCCCTTAAGGCCTCATGCTCCACCGGGGTCATCCTATCAGAGTCTCTGGTTGGGGATCCTGCCTGGGGGGCTGTTCTGCTGCGCCAGTGCTGTCTGATGACATACAGAACCATGGTGATGAGCAGACTGAGACAAAGCACCAGCAGAACCGACACAACCACCAGTTCCTTCAGGTAGCAGAGGCTTCGGGCCGCCAGCAGGGGATCCCCCTCCGGGACTTCTGCCTCTGTCTGTCCAGACTCTTTTGTCCACCGGGTCACGTTCTTACCCAGTTGTCTGGTGGTGCCCTGAGCGTCCCTGTTGGACAGAGTAGGTTTAGTCACTCCTTGTCTTGACTCTGTTCTTTTAGGCCAAGTCCTACCAGAGGTGATGAGTCCAGGTCTGTCCAGAGACTGTGTGGTGGGTACGGGGTGTATCTCCAGCCGGCTGTAGCCGGTTGGAGTCATGGGGGTATTCTTCTGTTTCACCTGATAGACAGCCATCGTCTGCTGGTAGTCGTTCTCAGTGGACAGGCAGAGGTAGTGGCCCAGCGTGGCCGGGGTGGCCACGAAGCTCAGACTGCCGTCCTCCAGTAGCAAGTAGAGGTCGGAGGACAGCCGGCTGTTGGGACGCTCCCACAGCTGCTGGGACAGCTGGGATGCTGCAGGACACTTCAGCCGCACCACCTCATTCAGAGATACGGACACCAGCTCACCTGCAGGACATGAGGCTGACATACAGATTACAGCTCACCAACGCCCTGATACAACAAGACCCTCTGTACCCCTCTAACCATGACATCACATATCATGGAACTACAAGCAGCAGCCTGAGCCTACAAAAGAATCTGCTACCCCATCGGGAAATGCATTAATGTGAACTCTACTCCAGCATGTCTAAAGCACATTAACCCTCGTGTTGTCTGTGGGTCAAAATGACCTGCAGCTGTGTTCAACCAAGTTCTATTTTATTTCTATATTTTTATATTTTTTGGGATCATTGGTCATCATTCTTTAAAGAAACCCTCACAGCCTCCTTGTCACCAATGATCCCAAAAAATATGAAAATAAAATAGAACTTGGTTGAACACAGCTGCGGGTCATTTTGACCTGAGGACAACACAAGGGCTAATAAAGAAAAAGGCTGCAAGTGGACTACTTTTCTTCTTATGTTTAGCTCAGAGTCCATGAAAAGTCTCAGCTTACAAAATTATGTATAGACCAGTTCCTTGGATCCAGTTCTTGGTTAGAACCTTTTAAAACAGGCGGGGAAGGCTGAGATGGAGATGATTATTCATAGTTTTGTTCATTTCATTAAGACTATAATAATTCCCTATTCACTTGTCTTGACACGGTCTCCTTCCAAAAAACATCTTTCCTTCACATTTCTCATTTTTTCAATTGTCCTGAACAGAAAATCTGTTTATGACAGTTTATGACAATTTACACTGACGTGGCAAAACAAAGCACATAGTTAAACCACTGGGACGTAAAAAATAGTATATGAGCCTCGGTGCGATTGTTGCGAACACACTTTGTCATGAACAAACAATATTCCTGTAATCCTGCTTCGCTTCTTATAATGGAGTAGATAACCAGCATAAGCAAAGCAAAGCTAATTAGTTGAGATAAATTACACTTACCTGCAGGTAGTTTGTTTGGACCGAATCTGGTTTTGTGTGTTAATAAAACACTGTTGCACGCCTCTTCAACTTGACCTCTGTCGATGTCCTGTCTTCTGAGGAGGGAAAACTACAGTGAGCACAGAAGGCTGGAACAACTTTTACACATTTACTTCTGTTGACCAATCCTCTTTCAGATGAGGGAAAAAATACTCCCATGTCATCTACTGGTGTTATTGTTTCCTTCTCTTCTCTAGGCCGGGACACCTACACACAAACCTTCAGAGAGTCCCAAACAGCTCATAACTGAGCCCAAAACATCTCAGCACGGAGGTGTATTATCAGTCCAAAAAACATTCCACAGCAGCACAACAACCCCAAACACACAGCTGGACTCTATGGAGAGAAATTAGACTCAAAATATTCACAAATATGCATTACATCATCAACAAATGATTTGTGGATCTATGTGGGGCTGGAGACCATGAAAAAACTCACAACTTCACACACAAATATAACCTGGTCCTACATACAAACTGTTTACTTTCTTCTCGTTTTTTTTAAAACCTGGCAGTTGAAAGCACATTTCTTTAACGTTTCAACACAGTTTGAAGTTTGTGTTTCAGTGTAAACTTGTAAAACAAGTCAGATTACTAAAGAAGCAAACATCAAAGCTTCAGTCAAATCAGTCTCAGTAAATTTCACCAGCATATTGGATCAACAAACATGTTGTATTAGTTTAATGAAGTACTGTTTCTAAGGCATATTTTATATGTGATTATGACAAAATCGTGTAGTACTCACAGAGTGGCGTGGGTGTTAGAGACCCCAACACAGGCCCTGCCGACAGGGTCCCAACCACAGAAGGGGTCTCGGGCCAGAACACACTGAGCACAGGTCCAGTAGAACGAACAGTTGGCTGTTGGGACCTTCACCACACCCTCTGATGTCCCAACAAATATCATACCCTGTGGTGGGACAGAGTAAGATTACAACGCATCAATTCTCTGCAGTACTCAACAGTATTATACGATTAGTTATCTGTGAAGAGTAACGCTGCACACCACCTCCACATACATGATACAAAAACTTTGACATCTGGTGTAATGGCAGAAAGAAAAATAAGTGAAGTGATTGACTCGGAGGAGTCTTTTAGCTTTCAATAAATGTTAAGTGTATTATAAAAACAGTGATTCCATAGAGCCAAGAAAATATATATTATTATATAAAAAAAAATCTGCTCATTTGGAATTTGATGGCAGCAACACGTCTCAAAAAAGTTGGGACAAAGTCAACAACAGACTGGAAAAGTTGTGTAAAGATTAAAAAAAAACACCTGCTGGAACATCTGACAACTAATCAGGTCACCATGGCAACAGATCAGTACCATGATTGAGTATAAAAAGATGATTTCAGAGAGGCAGAGTCTGTCATCAGTGAAGATGGGGAGAGGTTCACCACTCTGTGAAACACTGTGTGGGAAAATAGTTCAACAATCTAAGAATAATGTTCCTCAACGTAAAACTACAAAGAATTAGTGGATTTCATCGTCTACGGTTCATAATATCATTAAAAGATTCAGAGAATCTGGAGAAATCTCTGAACACAAGGGACAAGGCTGGAAACCAATATTGGATGGTGGTGATCTTCAGGCCTTCAGGCAGCACTGCATTAAAAACACACTATACTGGAGTGGAAATCACTGCATGGGCTCAGGAACACTTGTGAAAACCATCGTCTGTGAACACAGTTCATCGCTGCGTCCACAAATGAAGGTTAAAACTCTCCAAAGAAGAAACCAGATAGAAACATGATCAGAAACACCGCCGCCTTCTCTGGACCGAGATCATTGAAGATGGACTGAGGTGAAGTGGAGAACTGTCCTGTGGTCTGATGGATCATGGAAATCATGGATCCCGTATTCTCTGAGCTGAAAAGGAGAGGGACCATCCAGCTTGCTATTTTATAACTTGTTTTTAATGTGAAGCTGGCAACAAATCCACAATCACACTATCATTTTCATAAAACAATAACATTTCTCATTTTCAACACGGATTGTTTTAGATGAACATTTGCATGAGTATATATATATACACACAGAATATATACATATGCATCTCGTCTCATATAATGTCCCTCATACCTTGGATATGGAGAGCTTCATGCTCTTGACAGGCTGAGGCTGCTCAAAAACCTGAACCTCCTCGATGATGTGTGCGCCGCTCTGCAGCAGCACTACTTTGTGGAGGTAACCAGTCTCTGAAACATAGTTAGAAAAGATAGTTCATGTTACTACAGTGGAAAACAAACATCACGTCACTGTCATATACATTAGCATCAGCAGGGTGATCTATGGAGGGAGCAATATTCTTATGAGCAGCTCACTGTTCTTGTATCATGCATGCACACAAGCATGTTGGCAACATGATGTACGTCTTTGCAATAAATGCAGCAAAATGTAAACAAAAAGAAGTCGGCTCTGCAAAAGTTTTATGAGGAAGGAAACGCATTCTTGTTTTTTAAAGCTCAAGAGAACACAATGAAGTTCGGTCCATAACAGTGAAAGGAAACAGAACTTCACGTCACCTTTACTACAACAACAAAGCAAAACATCAAACATGAGTTATAATTACATGTGTGAACAAATGGCCATTCATTTTTTGAAGTGCAGGTTTCATTCAGCCCAACCCTTTCAACCCACAGGAGGCTGTAGCTCAGTTGGTAGAGTGGGTTGCACACTAATCAGAAGGTTGGTGGTTTGATCCCCAGCTCCTCCTGTCCACATGCCTAAGTGTCCTTGAGCAAGACACTGAACCCTAAGTTGCTCCTGATGGTGAACCATCGGTTTGTGAATGTACTCCTGATGGCAGCACCTTGCATGGTGATCTGTCTCATTAGTGTGTGAATGGGAAAACCATGTTAAAGCTCTTTGAGACTGAAAGGTGATAAAGTGCTATACAAGTACAGACCATTTACTTCATCCAGCATATAATGACTCAGGTTTGAACGTGACACAAGCATGAAAGCTCCTAGCAGTTGATCAGAGAGATGGAGGGTAAGAAGAACCAGGACACAACTCAGAGAGGTTGTATCAGAAGCACAGACCAGAGATGACAGGACTCACTCCCTCAGCAGGGACTCACAGCACCATGGTGCTGTTGACCTTTGACCCCCAAAATCAGTTCACCCTTGAGTCTAAATGAGTGTTTGTGCTGTCATTAAAGTGATACCTTCAAGGTATTCCTGAGATATTGTGTTCAGAATAGGAAGTAGATATTTTAGTTACTTTTTAACAGCCAAACACATGTTAATATTAGTTTTCCATCATTCCTTTCCTGAGGGATCCTGAGTGTTCTCATTTCAGAAGTAGAGACGCTGCTGAGGAGGTGCAGAGAGGATGTAAACCTGGTGCTGTGAGCTTCTCACCAGCACTGAATTCTCCAAAAATAAAGCTTTGTAAGTTTGTCAGAGCTGAAAGACAATAAGCAGTGTTGGACTGCTGAACCTCATGACTCACCTGTGAGCAGAAACAGCACCGTGTAGGTTCGGCTGTTGGTGGCCTGAACTCTTTGCACAGTGAGGTGGCTGTAGTTCTGCTCAGCAGACACCATCGTCAGACTTCTTCCAACCGGCCGCACGCTGTCGTCTGCCAGGAAGTTCTCTTTGACGAAGCGCAGGACGTTGTCGGACGCGTTGTGCAGGCCACACTAGCACACAAAGAGTTTGACAAATTAAACACGCTGTATGCACAACTTCATTAAAAGACTCTTAATAAAATAAGTGCCTGAATGCTTGCAGCTGAGGAGCATTAAGACCGGACGATGAAACGGACGCTTTCGCAGACAAATTAGAATTAAACTCAGTTTAAAGTCAGTATATGTGGATGCACGTCCGGCTGATTCACAGTCTGAGCTGTGAAGTTTTCTACCTTCAAAGACCCAGTGAGCAGCCTGGTTTCCTTCCATTTCATCAATAGAAGTGTTTATTTACCTCTCCTGGATTTGCGACCTTCTCTTGGACCCGTGCGCTCCACTGTAACGTGTCTCGGTTCAGAACCTTGTAGTTTCCAGCAAAAACTGATCTGATGTCAGAGAGGCGGAACGAACACACTGCTGACCGTCCAGAGTTCACCGACCTGGTTTATGGAACGCAAACATGAAGACACCATGGATTTCAGATGCTGGTATAGATTAAAGAGAGCGACAGCAGGGAGTCAGAGCGGGAAGAAGAAACATCACCGAAGCTCCAGTTGTTCCAGAAGGCAATAACCTAAATATTCCCACTCCCATGTTTCACTTCAATAACCATTAGATCTGTGATACTTTGACTTCCCCACTATCACACTGAACATTAATAATCATTCTTCTACGAGAAACTTGAGGAACACTGATTTGTATAAATGGTGAACTTTACTGCAACGAGCCTTTGATGAGCAGATCAGATCCACCCGTCACTGAGTCCCTGTGTGCTTTAATAGAAAGATACAACTCAATCAAATCTGACCTTTTGTATAAAACAACTAAAAATGCAACAAATTTGATCAGTTTGATCAGAAAATATTTATTTTTCACTTGTCTTCACTTTCACAATTTTTTAAATGTTTCTGAATCCTCAAACTTTCTGATAATCAGGATGAAATCTGTTAAATTTTGAAAATTTAACAGATTTCATTGTGATTTCAGCAAATAACACAGTCTCAAAACCTGGATTATTACACCACAGAATATCAATGGATATAGATGTTTTTGATGTGGGTTTTAGTGTTGTCGGAGTAGCTTTACAAACTGATTCATTACAAACTGATGTCGCTGCAGAAGAAGATTCAGATGAAAGGATGTAGCATTTGTCTTTCCTCACTTCTTCAGTGTCAGACAAAGACGCGAGGAAAGACAGAAGTACGAGGAATGAGAACACATTTCAGAAAACTGAGGAACACCTGAACAGAACTGACCTGATGGGTTGTTCCTCTTAAAGAGGGTTTAATTCCGTGTTTGTCTACTCAGTGTGGCATATTAACATTGCTTTTGACTTGACATGTTTATTTAACAAAATTTCCGTCTTGCTTTTGTGCCATTGTTTGAAAAACATGAGTCAATTCAAGATCCGGTATTTCTTGTAATGACATGTTGATTGAGAAAAACACTGAAAACACACTTAAAGCACCCTCAGAAAAACAGGAAATCAGGGAACGATGATTTCTCACCACTGAGAGGTGAAAATGCCATAAAACAGAGTGTCGTCTGCAGGAGCTCCCTCTGCTGGTGGGAGGGTGTCTATGTCCTGGAGCACGTTGTATGGCAGCTGGTTGTCAGCCTGGCACAGCAGCTGAGCTTTAGCAAACGTGGTCCAGCGTCGCTGCAGGGTGCGCTGACCTCCGACATCACTCTGAAACATGGGAGGAAAGTAGGGCTCTTCATTTGAAATGAAAGCTCTTAATTTGAAATGAAAGCTCTTAATTTGAAATGATATGGCCCGTTGGCTAACCAATGGTGACTTCATCAGTAACCGTCAGTGACAGACGTTCCTGTTTTACTCAAGAGAAGATGAGAGGAGACACTGAACCGGCCTTCAACAGTCCCTTCAGAACCAGTACCGGCTCCAAACCACCAGCACTCTGAGCCCGGTTACTTCATGTCAGCCAGAAGCAGCAGAACCAGATAAAACGTGTCTGTACAGCCTTCTTTTTGGGAACAGTATTAGGACCAAATATAAACCAACACAAAAATACCCTGACACCACTTTGTAAAAGATCAAAGACACTGAAACAAATAAAAGTAGCAGGATCTCAGTCTGAGAGGAGAACAAACCGTCCTCCCCCAAGTCTGGATGCAGGTCAGCTCTCTATGTGTTTGCAGTGATTGCTTCATGTACAATCTTCCACTGGAGGTCTGCTGTCTGCTTTTACACAAACATCCTGTACAAACACATCTGGACCAAAGCTCAGTTCTCCACATCTCACTGATCTCTGCCAGTCAGAGCAAAACTTTCACACGGCTTTGATAAATTGATTGTTTCCTTGCTGTGTCCAGGTGAGGAGCTGTGATTGACAGCTGCTGACTCCTCTGCCACCCCCCCACAGCTTGGGTAATAGACAGAGAAGAACAGCACTCACACCATTCAGAGGTCGGTACTGACTCCGTTTATCAGCCTGACAGATGTGATGTTGCCGTCTGTACTAATTACTGACTTAGTACTTTTAGAGAAAAGCTGCCCAGCCAAGATAAAATAACCGAGCGGCCTTGTATCTAATATCCTCACATATATACAGAACAAAAAGTCTTGTTACACATGTAAACAACTTTTATCTTAATACTGTAGACATTTATTTTCCAGTCATGATGTATTTATGAAGCTCATAATGGTCCTTTACAGATGACTTACATTGTTGGAAAAGTGAATATTAAACGATATGCTGTACTGGACTTCACACTGAGGTGGTTCTGTACTTTGTAATTCCTATTAACATACTAGCCTGGTGTTAACAGACCCAAACTCCTGAGAAGCCCCTGGCTGCAGACTGCAGATAGGGGTGGAGTAAGATGTTTGACTCCGCCCACATTGAGCACTGCCCCTATCTGCGTACTGCAGTCAGGGATACTTGAAACTCCCTGCATGAATACATGGATCTGACTACGCTCAATTGTTTCCAGTTGTTGCATCCTACTGGAAACTATTGGATAAGCTTTAACCAATCAGCACTCACCACCAAATGAGCCCAAACTCCATCACTGCAACTAAAAGCACTAGACTTCAACATCATGGCGCTGATCCAGACACTGGGCTCTGAACGTGCCGCCTTCAGAGTGCTAATGCTAACGCAAACAAGGCTTCCAGATTAGAATGCAGCCCGGTCTAACCACCAGAAACCATGACTTCAATGCTAGAACATATTATGTAACATCTTTTTGACGGTGTGAAGGAAACCTGGACATTACTGGCATCATAAAGTGGACTTCAGGCCATGTGTGAATTTAGTTACAATTGAATGCTCTCAGGAACAAATGTGTTTGTATGAGTTGTTCTTGCATGAGTCCCATTATTTTCCACTCACCATGCAGATCTGAGAAACACGAGAGACAATAAACTTGTCGATGAAGTCGTACTCTCTGCCCACTTCACTGAAGAAGAAGAAGATTTTCTCCTCATCTGGGATGAAGCTGGCGCTGATGAAGGTTGGATCTACAGACAAAAGATGATAAGAATGTAACTTTGTGGAATAATGTCTGAAAGATTCTCATATATAAAAACAACCTGATTAAAGCTGAAAACAGAAGAGTAAGATCCCAATGAGAGGAATATACAAACGGGAATGGTGCACAGCTGGGATTCAAATTTGATCTGTCTTATGTATCAGCGGGAGAGTTCATTAAACAACGTATTTTTAAATGAAGTATTCATCACATTGCTGTCCTTATTATTATTCACCGTATCCTTAAACAACCTCAAGCTGAATTTAAATGCTGATAGTTCAATAAGAGACATTGAATAACTGTCCGATAACGTCATCAGTCAATTTTTCATTTTAATATTTGACTGTCAAACTATTCATTAGTTGCATTCTTACATTAGGAGCATGATTGTTTTGGGTCTGCTTGTTTTTGTAATGAAAAATTACTTTAATGTGCAGAGTAATGCTGTTAAACTATGAGGTACGACACAGCTGGAGATCTGCGTAAGATCGCTGTACATCTAGAACAGAGAAGACAGTTAATAGTTAATCAAATTATTTTCCCACCTGCTGATTGCTTTGAACTGTTTGATGCTGAGAGACAACCCACTCACCCTCCAGCCAGCCTAATGTATCATCCAGCTTCAGGTCGGCACGTCGGCCCTCACTGAGGTGTCGGGAGATAACCGGCCGGTTCCCCCTGTAGTCCGCCACCGTCCCGGTGTACAGCTCTCCGTCTGAGAAACATTCAAGCACATAACATGATAGTGAAGGGCAACATTCAATATGAGAAATATTTATATGGGCATGGCGATTTAAATTGGACAGATTTTGACAGTATAACAAATACACTTCAGTTTATTACACAGCTGACTGTTGGGCAGAATCTATCTGCAAAACTGAAAGTAGTTGGTAAAGATTCTGCTTTTATTTACGTGTGACACAGCGCCCCAACTGTTTTTGGAAACAAGTTGTACATTAAAGGTTTTTACACTGTGGTAAGTGTTCTGATACAAATCACTTCCCTCCCCTAATAAGAGTGGCAACAACTACACTCATGAGCAAATCAGAGTGTAGTGGCTTGTTCATCTGTCAAGTGCTACTAGTTGAAAATACTAAACACATTCCTCCTTGGCTGGGTTATACTGTGTACTGTACACTGTGTAGTGTCTACTGTGTATTGTTTACTGTGTACTACACTGTGTACTACACTGTGTACTGTCTACTGTGTACTGTTTACTGTGTACTGTGTGGCCAGCTGATTGGTTAAATGAGTACAAAGAGGAATATTTGTTGCTTGATGTTCTCAGCACAAAAGTTACAGAGAAATAATGAAAGTGTTTCCTGTTTCCTTCGACTGATGGAAGCTCGTGGAGGTGATCAGGAAGGTGCTCTCACTTTAGCAGATGGTGTGTTGATGATATCAGTTTTCATCACATCATTATTTTTGCTGGCCCGGTAATAATAATAATAATACTACTGTGTTTGGTGCACTTGGGAGCAGCTTCATTCCTCAGTTTTGATTCCAGCAGCTGAGGCATCATGGTCTCACCTACGATGATGGCAGTGTTGCGTTGGTAGGGGTCATAGGGGCAGCGACCTCTGCCTTCATCAGGCTTCAGGCTCATCGATAATGTCTCTGAGTTCTGTAAAGAAAAGAGGAGAACTTCAGGCTGCTATTTAACTAAAATAAGAATGAAAAATAAAACCTCATCAAGAGGAGTTCTACTCTTTCTAAATAAAATCAGGCCACCTTTCTGTGTAAACTGTTAAAATATCAAACTGTCAGACAAACCAGTCTACAGAAACGTACAATGTAGGTGCAACGAGGACTGAAGGCAAATGTTCCACAGGCGTAGATGTGGGTGGTGTTCAAGAACTGCAGTACACGGATGAAATTGGGACAGTCAGCCTGGAGAAAGACACACAAAGACTCAGAGTTAGATGTTTCAATCAAACCTGCAGATGGAGACATGCTTCACCCTCTGAGAGTTCACTTTCAATAAATCAATACTTCAACCTGACTGTGTTTGTTCTACTTATTGAGGGAAGATAAACAGGAGCTCTGTTACCGACAGCCTTGTTGGTTCGTATCCTAAGTGAAGACGTTAAATTAGTTCACAGTATTTGTACATCCGTGTACATCATCTACTCACCATCTTCTTTCCCTTCATGGAGCACTGCTCCAGGTCTTTATCTGACGGGCTCCAGTCCAGCTGAAAGAGGAGGAGATCACATCCATTAAACAGCAGCTGCATGTTGTGTGATGGAGAGAACCAACACACAAAAACACAGCAGGTTAATGTATTTGATGTTTGTCAGACAAAAAGCTACGAACAGTTTTTATTCTGCATGAAATAGAAATGTTGTTGAGGTCTTTTTCACTGATTTCTTATTATCACAAATACTTTCATTATCTTCACCATCAGCACAAACATGTTTACAAGTACACAGTACACAGTAGACAGTACACAGTAGACAGTACACAGCCAAGGAGGAAAGTGTTTAGTATTTTCAACTAGTAGCACTTGACAGATGAACAAGCCACAACACTCTGATTTGCTCATGAGTGTAGTTGTTGCCACTCTTATTAGGGGAGGGAAGTGATTTGTTACATGTTTTCTTTAATTTCGTAAATCAGTGCACTAAAAACGCGAGTAACAGCCTGAGGTTGTGTCCGTTCTGTCAAACGGTCCCATGACAAACACCTTCCTCTTTTTTACATGGTTCAACTACAACAGTGGAGATGGTTCTATTAATCCTACTGTGTCTAAATGCAGTGAATGAAACATGATGGTTAGAAGTCTGGCACACCTTTTCCTGTTTTTAACCACTTCCTGTTTCTCAAGACAACTTGAGCCTTGCCTCACATGATGGTACCATCAGTGGACTTTCATCACTGTTGTCTCTCACTGTGAGTGACATATGTTAATTTAAAGGCAAATGAGCCGGTCTGTGACTACAAGTCAGTGTGATGAGAGAAGAGCAGGTAGACAGCAGCAGGCTGTGGTGAACAGGAGGTGTTACACTGCAACACACTCCTGTTTAAACAGCCTCCAGTCCACACTGAACATGTTCAGACATTTTAGGCTAATAACAGGTTTGCACCTGCAAATTGAAGTACAGAGCAGTGTGGAAAAATTAGGTTTTGCTACTTTAACTTTCATAAACTCAAAATGTATGAAAAGCATTGGTGTGTACGTCAGCAGCACTTGTCCCGCCCACCTTACTCCTCAGGATGATGGTGTCCTTGTGGCTGACATCCAGCGCTAAAACAGCATCGCGGGCTCCCACATACAGCATGTCTCCATCAGCACTGAGCAGCAGAGTGGTGGTGTTGTTGACGTCATGGCTGCTGAAGCGGGTGAGATGTCTCCCTGGACTACCTGTTGTTCAACAGCAGTCACACTCACTTTATTACATTATTATTACATTTCATTTAGCTGACGCTTTTATCCAAAGCGACTTACAATAAGTACATTTCAACCATGAGGGTACAAAACTCAGAACAACAGGAATCAGGACAACAGGACTTTAGACATTTTCTCTTAATTAAAATCATCCTGATGAAAGCAGGATGGAATCTGCTGCTGCACGCAGGACTCTCGGTTCAGATGTCAAAGAATCAAGGTTTTATTCAATAAATCACTGAAAGCCAAACACTGTTGGTAAAATATATGCATGATATCATCCAGTAGGTTATGGCATCACACAGCCTCTGGTCTTTGTTGAGTGTGAAGTGTGAAGATTATTTTTTGCTGATGATTATTAACTGTTTCCAGAGGAGAGGTGGGCGACAAGGCTCTAAAATAATAACATAATATCTCAGGATTTTTGTGGATAAACGTTTTTCTAAATGATATGACAAACACTGAAAAATACTTTATTACTGATTTCAGAATAGAAGTGTTGTAGTTTTAGTTCATTTTTAATTATATCAGGAATTACAACAATATTATCCTGATTGATACAATATGGGACACTTGTGTTCCAGAGTTGTGAAATCTTCCTGAATAAAGGAGTAAAAACTGACTGCACCACACAGCCACTCCAGCTGAGGCCTTTTTAATGCATCCTTTTAGTGCTGCTTTGTTTACCTCATAAAACGTTTACACTGTAAACAACAGCTGAATCTGCCACCTTAATAACTTTAACATCTTTTAAGTTCGTCAACAGAATAAAGGAAAATAATTCCAGGTTAAAGCTTGGACTCACCCATTGGGAAGGAGACTCGGGGAGTCAGTGCGGTCAGACATGGGCTCAGAAAACCCAGCAGGGCCACGGTGAGCGACAGGAAGCCGGGGTTGTTCATTCCAACAGGAGCGAGTCTGACCTCAGTCACATCGAAGGTCAGAGGGCGAACACACTGACTGTTTAGGAGGGAGGAGAGGCACCGCTGGAGTCACATCCTCTGCTCTCTGCTGCACACCATCACCATCTGACACACACACACACACACACGCACACACACACACACACACACACACACACACACACACACACACACATTGGTCAGTCAGCACACATTGGTCAGTCAGATCACATGCAAGTCTACTGATGTTTCGTGGTTCATACAATTAGGCATTAAAGCAGTGTTCTTTGTCCAAACACTTCAAGCCACCTGTTGCTCACTCACAGAGCACACAGAGGTGTGCAGAGCTGGATGGAGAGCACGGTTAAATTAGTGTGTGTGTGTGTGTGTGTGTGTGTGTGTGTGTGTGTGTGTGTGTGTGTGTGTGTGTGTGTGTGTGTGTGTGTGTTGTACTGCACTGATAGCTTCAGCTTTGTTGTCACTGTTTACATGCCACTTCTGGCTTCAGCAGTGTGAGCGTCGGACTCAGGCAGCAGCAGAGTTTAAAACACCTCTACAGTCCGTGACGCTGATCAAACACGTGGGCTTTAAGGTCATCTCCGATCCTCCTGCTGCTAACATTAAACACATCACAGTCCGGTAACAGCCCGGTGTCTCGTGAACGCCACAGACTGACGTGCTGTGTTTCATGTGGAGCAGCTGCTTCACCTTCATGGCGGTTGAGCCTTTTTATCTTGATTGTGCAACACTACGCCGTGAAACTAAACCGAGCCACCGGTTATGAAAATATGAAGGTCCAACAACACTCATCCGACTGATGTAGGCACGTCAGACCGTTAAAGTGATCTTACGTTTCTGCACGAGCTCTCCTTCACCGCGTCGTTTCCGCTTCGATCCTCTTTAAAGCGCCGGAACAAAAAGCTGCTGTTTCCTGACAAACCGTCTCTGTCGGTGAACTAAACGGGAAAACGTGGCCCGGAGCGGAGAAACGCTGAGTGTGGTTCAGCTTGCACTGTAACAACAAAGCCGCGGAGCCTCCTCCCGGCTGAAGGTCCAGAGGGCTGCAGCCTCCACCTGCAGGGCGGCCGCGCACATTACAGCCTGTCGGCACAGCCACGGACCACAGTAGTGGTACCAATACTACTACTACTACTACTACCAATACTACTACTATTACTACTACTACCAATACTACTGCTGCTGCTACTACTACCACTACTACTACTACTACTAGTACTACTACTACCAATACTGCTACTGCTGCTACTACTACTACCATTACTACAATACTACTACTACTAGTAGTACTACTATTATTACCACTACTACCACTACTACTGCAGCTGCTGCTACTACTACTACTACTACTACTACTACTACTGCTACTATTAGTACTACTACTACTAGTAATACTACTGCTAGTACTGCTATTACTACTACTACCAATACTACTACTACTACTACTACTACTACTACTACAAAAACTACTACTGATACTACTCAACGGCCCTGGCTCTCAGGACCCCTCTGGGTGAACGAGGGAATCCAAAAACACAACAGGTGTCACATTTCAATGATGTAGAAATGAGCTTTTAATAATGTCATTTGAAAAATAGAATGTGCCTGTAGCTTACTGAAGCTGTGTAGGATGACGTCATGTGATGTCATACAGTACAGGTGAAGCAGTCGGCCGTGTCATCATTGATGATGCGATGCAGCGAGGCGAGTTTAGAAATGGTTCAAAGAGTTAAAGAAAACTGGCTTTTACCAAATCAGTACTTGATTAATAATAAAGTTAAAGAATGATCTTTTAAACTCATTCATAAATTATATCCAGCCAAAATTATATAAAGGAAAAATTTCAGCAAGATATTGATGTAAAGTTTTTGCAATGACTGTCCAGAGACAATCAGATAAACAGAGATTTATTTTGGCCCATTTGTGAAGAATTTCTGTCAGGACCTGTGTACCTCCATGACTGAAAATATTGATGAAAGATTTACTTCATTTTGGAAGAATGTTTTGTTTGGTCTCCTGAATGAACTGAAAAACAACATGTGCACTTGATAAATCTTATCATTATAAAGGCCAAATTTCATATCCATCAATGTAAATTTATAGGTAAGAAGCTGAGCTTCACCTTCAACAAACAGTTAAGTAATATATTCACTCAGTTCAACTGTCTCTAAAGCAAAAAGCAATTAAAACTGTATTAGCTTGCACTAAGTTAAAGATTTTTGTAGACATTTTGATTTTTATTCCCCCTCGTACTGTACTGTTCTTCTTATGTTCTGTTAAATTTGCTGTTCTTGTACTTAAATGTTTGTAAAATTCCAATAAAGCATCTAAAAAATTTAAATAAGAAATTGTCCAAAGACCAGTCCAGATGCAGGAGTAATCCTGGAGAGAGCTGCAGGCGGCAGGCTGCAGGCAGCACCTGGACTTATTTTAAATGTTAACCTCTTAACCTTTCTGGTTAAAAGTTACAATATTTCTCTGTGAAATTTAATGCTGCAAAACTCAGATTATTTTGATTTATGAAGTTTAGATGACTGTGAGTGTTCAGAACAAACCAATGTCTCATTATTTAAAGTGTGATTAGTGAATGACCATAGTTTTTTTCCCTGTTTTTTTTCTTATTGTGTGCACCTTTTTGTGTTTCGACTAAATTTCCCCACTGTGGGATTAATAAAGTCTAAGTCTAAGTCTAAGTAGCTGGCTGAATAGGTATCTCTTACCGGCGGAGCTCCTCGGTGGTTACTGTTGTCGGCTCAGCTGTGTTTATACAAAGCCTAACCTCTGAGTTAATTAAAAAAGCCAAAGCTGCTGCTGGCACTGTCCTGTGAAACCCGAGGGACAGAAGAGCTGAGAGGTCCGTCTTCACTGCAGAATGCACATATTTCATGTCAAAAAGACCCTCAGTGGCCCAGGGGGGATTTTTTTTTCTGGACTACATCTACATTTCCCCCCCAAAAAGTGCTGCACCTCCTCTGATCCACAGAGAGAGGCTGGTGCACAGCTGCTGGTTGACTCGGTGTTCTTCCACCGACTGAGACAGACTTTTTTAACTACTTGCGTTCCCTTGCGATTAGTTTTACATTTCCTCGCTACATCTCTGCATTCCCTCTTATCCATATGAACAGTTGTTGTGATGGTTCAGTCCAGTTGTACTGCTCAAAGTACAAGATGTTAACTGTGATGTCCTTCTCAAAAAAGTTGATATCACTGTCTAATACAAGGTTAAACAAATTATTCTACTTTCAATATTTGATTTTACAAATCAAATCAAATTATTCTGTTATGTAACATGCACAGAGTGTTAGAACAATAATGTGCACGTCAACATAGAAAACACCGTGAGTCTGTTTTGGGTCCGTTTCAGTCAGGTTGCTGGGGTTTGTTCTGGATTTAATGTTACTGCTAATCTGCGTTTGTTGCCTAAATCCAATGAAAAGAACTATGACACATTTCTTTTTTTGACACATTTCTTTCTTTGACAGCCGGTGTGTTCTGAAGCTGACAGAACATTCATGCTGCAGTCTGTCTTTACAGAGAAGACACAGGAAGCACGTTCTACCTTCATCCCTGCAGATACACTGATGGTGCCGAGGTGAAAGCTGTGGTGTTAAAGTATATGACTTATTTACAGAAGCACATAGGTAAAGATATTTTGTGTGACATCAATGTATTAAAGCAATTTAAAAATGTATATTCCAAACCACACGGCTGTGTACATTAACGAGAACAAAGTCAAGATTGCTCCAGCAGGGGCTGTGTTGTCAGATGAATAAGTGTTGCCCCGTTCTGGTGGGGCAGAACGGTGCCGGTAAAATGGACACGGTATGTAAAAAGACAAAGGAAAGTCTGAGCCAGGCACATTAGCCTGGGCTCAGCAGCCTTCACAGGCCGGTGGTAGAGGTGGTCCGGGCGGTCCGGGCACAGAGGGGAAGTTCGACCCATGTAGAGAGGGCCATTCATGTAAAAACAAAGGTCATTGGAAACTTTCATAATGATGTCTGCAACATCTCTTGTAGTGAAGCTCAGACACCTTCAGAGACGAAGGGGTTTGTATCTGTGGTGGATGCAGAGATGAAACCTCCAGAAAATTAGAGAGTTTGATTTGGAGGGTTGTTGTCGTGTCCACCTGATGCAGAGTGGAGATTGTTGTTTCCAGCCTTTGTGAGACGTGCATGTGTGGCTCCCACCATGAAGCATGGAGGAGGGGGGGGTGACTCTGTGTGTGTGTGTCTGTGTGTGCGTGTGCGTGTGCGTGTCGTTTCTCAGTTGGAGCATCGACTTTCTTATGAACAGATAAAAACCCACAGCGCTCCTCCCGGGTCTGTGTGGACTCTAATACAGATTACCTCCGCAACCACCTGACCTCCACCCGGCTGAGACTGAATGACAAGCAGCCAAAAGGTGCTCAGCCCAGTTTATGTGGGAACTTCTTTCAGACTGTTGGAAAAGTATTACAAGTGACAGCATAATGAAGCTGAGGCAGATAATGTCAAGCGTGTGCAAAGGTGTTATCCAATCAGAAGGTGGTTAGTTTAAAGAGAGTCGGACTGAAATCAAACTGTTGACAGCTGGAGATCCGTTCTGCAGGACTGGCTCATCTAATGTTTGTCCAATATCACAGCTCTGATTTGATTTGATATTCTAAGTTTAGCTTTTAGTCTGAGGCTAGAGTTCAGACATCTGGGAGAAGAAAACAGAGATTGTTGTGCAGGTAGCAGTTCAGTGATTTGAGGTTGTGAACTTGGCATGCTGTGCAGGGGAGGGGCAGATGAACAGTACTGTCCAAATGCATTAGAGGAAATGGAGGATTTAGTGTTTTTGGAGCCTGTCCCATATCCGGGTTTGAAAATCCGGATGAGTCCGCCTCTGATGCAGATCTGGTCTATTCTGGAATATGCCTTTGACAAGGTCACCAGTTTATCGAAGTGCAATAAGAAATGACAGGAGTTCTCATTTGAGAAGCACAGAAAAGGTCATCCACACTCTCGCTATGCACACATTAGTAATGCATGTGATCAATAAATAAACTTGCATTTGTTTCATCTCTTCAACCCACTGACACAACATTGGTCCTCCTGACAAATTCATTGTGTATCGTGTAAAATTTCAAACACAAATGGGGTGTGATTGCATTTTTTTACCCAATAAAAAAGCGACCATGGGGTATCAGTTCAGTATATGTACTACAGAAAGTAAAGGTTTTGTAAAGAGAGTAGCTGGTTTTATGAAAGCGTTAAAAGCTGTGTTTACATCGTGTAGTCTCTGTACCTTGTGTTGGGTATCTTGTTCTTTTCCTTGGTTTCTGTCCTGGTATTTTGCTGAGGATGTGATGTTCAGCTCCACCGGCTCTCGCTCCTCCACACACAAACCAGCTGCTGCAGAGTCGGTCAAGCCACACCGACGACACTCAGAGGATTGCACTGGTTGAGATGGTGCATTCTTGGCTCACCTCTGTTTATCCATCCAGCTTCATGTCTCTGCAGATCAAAGTGTCTGTTTCTCTCGCCATGTCACACGTTACAGATCCGAGTTCTGTCGTAAGTACGGGACCACGTCCAGGTCCACACTGCGGCGTGTGAAACTGGAGTTCTATTAGTCTCAGACAGGCTTCATTGTGAACGCAGCAGGGAAAGGAGTGGGTAAGATGGCTAATGAGGAGAAAAGAAGCTTGGAGAGGATTAGCAGTGACCTGAAAACAGCCATGTGGTAAGAGGCTGTGTGCCTCACAGTGTCAAACATGAAGCTGCTGACACACAGCTGATGGTAATTGAGCGTATCACCAGACGAGTATCTGCTGTCTGTTTCTTGGTAGCTGTATGAGGCACTGACATCACTAACAGGCTTTATACTGTGATGGCATCAGGTATTCCAGTGAGGAACAGAAAGGTCACCCTGCTGCTCAGTCTTCATCATACTAGTCAGTTCAGTGCGGCACTCACTTCTGTGTGCAGCAACTGATCTACATACATTTCATTTATCAACACTTGCCTGCACTTGAACTACGGTGCCTTTAAGATGCATGTTGCTTTATTTTATATTTTAACTTTATTTGAGTTTAATTTGATCTGTTCTAATGCATGCTATTTCTTTTCTATGTATAGATATGTATGTTCCTTTATTTGTGCATGTCATTTTCTGGCTGTGAAGCACTTTGAGCTGCATGTCTTGTATGAATGGTGCTATACTAATAAAGTTTTTTATTATTGTTGTTGTTATTATTAACATTGTCAGGATGACTTTTTAACATTGTTGTCACTTAGATACATAAAAATATCGTATATAAAACAAAAATGTAAGCATGCTTTGACCTTCTGCTTCAGATGAGCCTGTGAATAACTGAAGTCCCACGAGGAGGTGGAACACAACAGCTCAGTGAAGATGCTAAAACTCCTCCACATCTACCAGCACATACTGTGTTTCTCTCTCTGTGCACTGGAGGACCGATTGTGAGTTACTCAAACCTCAGTGCAGAGAGAGCATGTGCAGGAGTGCAGCTCTCAATATCTTCTTAGTACTAAATAAAGAACTTGTTTCACTGTAGTGTCTCCTTCATCGTTCACAGGAGTCACCTGAACACTGAATATTTCACAGTTTAGGAGTTTCCTCTTCACATAATCTGCACGGCTTTGGACTGCAGAAAGAAACCTGAGCATCACTGAAAAACACACAGGACCGAAAGAAAAACAACTCAACTGATCAGGAGCTGAAGTCGTGTATGCATCATGCAGCGCCTAAATACAATCACACACAAAAACAAATATTAGATCAACATTATATTTAACTATTCAGTCACACAACGACTGCAATCCTAACCAGGCAACTGCAAATGCCTCTGTGTGGACATGAGTTCATGGGAACTTGATTAATTAGATTTCTTTGATAAAGTGTGCACCATTGCAGCACTATATCACTGGAGTGTGGAGCTGTGGAGCCTGGCAGAGGGTGGGGACTCCCCTGGGTGTGGAACATGTGCTGTGTTCATGTCATGTGTGAATGTTTTGTCTTTTTCCACCGTTCCTGTTGTGCAGTCTGTGTAGTTGCAGTGAGAACTTATGTTCCTTAAACATAGAGAAACCTCAGGAGGTCACCTTTGACTTGGGAAAGACCAGCGGTGATACGGACATGGAGAGGGTCAGCAGGGCGAACGTCTTTTAAAACATGGAACAGTTTCCTTGATGTGTGCTGTTGAGGAGCAGTCTGCTGGAGCGGTTACCTTCATATTCACTTACAACATTTACACGTGTGAGTATCTCTGTGTGACCTTCATATTCAGTTAAACCACAGATGATAATAATTCAGTCACCACAGAAGGAGAGCACGCTGAGCTACATTTTTTTAAACAGCATAATCATGAACATTATTTTGTCATTTACATTCATATCTGAGGACATGTGGACAGAGATATGACCTGAAGCTCTTCTGCCTGATAAATTAACAGTTCCTCAGCTGCACTGCACACAACACCAAAACTACTATAAATAATGTGTAAGCATGTGCTGTTGCTGTAATGTCTGTCATTATATGTGGCATTTTGGTGAAGCCTTTTAGACAACTGATAGAATAGGTCCGACAACTTTTGGACAGATCTGTTCATGTGTGCTCTGTGGTGCAGGACTTCCATCTGGTCCGAGCTGGTGGAAGCGCAAGGCCTTTAGCACGAAAACAAAAATGAATTATTAGGTTTGTGTAAATGCTTTTGAGTTTCTATATAAAAAACAATAGAAAACTGGAAAATCTATTCTCTTACATTGTTAATTTTCTGTATGTTAACTTTAAAGCAAGAAAAAGCATTACATTTTCATCTATAAACCACTTTAACTGTTGTGAGATTATTTTCCTTATTAAATGATGAAACAGTGAGACGTATACTATTGGAAAGTTCTTAATATGTTTATTAGGTAATTTTTCTTATGGTGTTGAACAGGTCAGAATATAGAGAATGAAACTATAAATACAAAGAAAAGGAGGATCTGAGGGTAAAACATTAGTAGTATAAGAGACTATAAAGACACACGATGAGATGTCAACATACTGACATCTGGAAAGAATCCACTTGTGTTTGGTTCCTGATGCAGATGAAGTCAACTTTAGATGGACAGAGACCTTATCTCGGCTCCATCTGATGACCGAGCTCTCATTCTGATGCTTTCAAATTATATTTTAGATATGAAACATTCCCTACACTATAGTACTGTATAAAAACTGTATATAAACTGTATCCATGACATTTTGTGGTTTTCCTCAATGGCCAAAGATGATCTGCTAACACTCATGTTTGAATGATTAAACATTATTTCTGAAGCTGTAATTAACAACAGAGGGCCAGTCATCCTCCTATTATCATGATCCACTTAAAGGCACCATGAACCGCAAAGATGGAAAACTAACATGACAAAAATGGATCAAATGTGGGAAAGTGACACTGTTAATGACTGAGCGTGATAACGCCCAGACGCTTTTGCAACAGTAAATTTCAAACTAGTCTTAAGACCTGCAGCGACAGAAGGGGACGAAACAAATAGTGATAATATCACACACATGCAGTCTCTCCTGCAACCCACCCACCATCGCCCCCTGCTCCACACAGCCATCACTCTATGAAGCAGATGTAACTCAAAGATGTATGATTTATGACCATAAGCAGGATTTTTGTTCCCCTCCAATGTTGGGATCTGGCAGCCAGAGAACCAAATCAGGCTGCATATCATGAACAAATAGTAAAATATAGAAGGACGGTTCAACCTCTATGAATGATAACATGTGAGACATGATCACGCCCACAAAACATGTGCAGCCAATATTCACATTTGCAGTATGATGAAAAAATACTACTTCATGGCCACCGAATGGCTACAGAGATGATGTCTGGCACTAAGAAGGAGAATGAGTGGATTACTTTGTCTTTGATACATACAATGGTAGTGTGAACCTTTAGACTTAAACAACATGGGGATTTAAAAGTGAACTTGTCTGAATTTGAACTGGCGCAAAGGAAGCTGGGCCGTACACCGACACGAGATGGAGATCAGAAGAGTAACGTTTCAGCTGTAATGTTTGGAAACGGCTTCCTGTAACTTTGTATTTTTATATTCTGTCTGACTTGTAATTAGGAGAGTGATGTGCATATTGTTAGTAATATTCCACCGTGTAAAATCATAGTTTGCTGATGAGGGCTGAGGGTCTGCTCCTCACAGGAGGATGCAGCTGCATTTGGAGGTCTGGGCGCTGAGGACGCTGTGCTGCGAGGTGGCTACTGACTGGATCAAGTTCCAGAAATGCTTGAAAGAGATTCCCTCGCCGTCACCGACTCCCATCTTCCGCAGAATCTCACCCATTCCTTGCTCTGAGCTGGATCCCTGTTTAGACATCAAAATAACATGTGGGAGATTATTTCAGTGTGAAGGTGAAGGTGCTGCCGACTGACACAAACGTTATCGCAACAAGAGAGGTTCATTCCAGTTCATTCCAAATGGGTTTGGTAGGTCAGTTTTAACATTATCTGCCCTCAACAGTCACATTAACGTTAACATGGTTGGAAACATGGTGATATCACTGAAATGAAGTCAGATCAGTAAAGACACAGCTGAAAGACCAACTCCACATGTACACATGACTGGATGGAAGAAACATTAAAGGTTAGCTGTACCGAACAGCTTCAAGTGTGAACATTCAGTATGTGTGATGTGTGATGTTGTGTGATGGACAGAGTGATACTCTGCTTCCACCTTCCATCAACATGCCTCCCGTGTTCAGCAAAAGTCCCGATGGAAACGCACTCAGGACACATGAGATCAGATCTGTTCAGACCACATTCAGAGGTGGTCTGGGACGTTTGTGTCCACATTCATTATCTTTTTTCTTTTAGTTTATATCGTTTCATTTTATCAGACCCACGGCAGTGGAGACGCACTGAAACAATGAATTAATCTGACCTTATTTATTGTGGTTCTGATGTTCTGGTTCCTGTTCTTGTGTTTATGTAATTGTATATTTTTGTGATGTAGCCTACGTGTTCTTTTGCACATAGATCAGGGGAGTGAGATCCGATCTCAAGGGGTCACTTAGGACGCATGTGGAGACGCACGATAAGGCCAGTTGGAAACAGACAGCCTAAAGATCCTATCTGTCCCGGAGGCATGTTGATGGAAGGTGGAAACAGCCTCTGAGTCTGTTCAGTGAAACGTCCCTGAGATTTAAACTATAAATCAGTCAGTCCTCGGCGTTGTCAGTGACGGTTCCATCTCAGACTGATTTTTATTGATGTCACCATGTTCCTCATGTAACTCAGCTGTTAACTTCTTGAGTACGATGTTATCATCAGAATTTAAAAAAGGAGATTGAAATGTTCCTCAGCTAATGTGTTGAATAAAGGCCAGACAAGCGTACAAACAGACAGACAACCTGAAAACACGATGCCTCACTGTTGCAGAGGCAACAGCACCAATAACCCAAAGCACTCAGATTCCCATTCCACACAGTAACATGATCAAATGATCAAATGACAAGGGCACCAAACAAAGGCAATCAGCAAATCTTCACTGGAGAATATTGAACATTTGACTCAATACTTTTTTTTAGCACATTAAATCTAGAATATAGTTTTGCTTCTTCTTGTAATGTGGGATCCACCTGCACGTGTACAGAGCTGGAGAAGTCTTGTATATGATGTTCTACTGAAGTGGTCCTAAATACAGGTGAATGCACCCAAGATGCATTGAGGACGCATCAAAATCCACTCAGACTAGCTCTTTTAGCAGTGTGTACATGAATGTGTCTTGGGCCACACTGAAGGGCCGCCTACTAAACTGACATATAATATCCAATACAAATAATATCCTGCGTGATTCTGTAGCTGAACAGAACGTAGAAGAGATTTACTTCCAAACTGTGAACCGAAGTGCAAGTAAATCTCTGTTCAGTGAATAGAAACACAGGCGGTCTACTTGATGCTTGTTTTTTTTTTTAGTTCACCTCATCTGGAAACGTCACCGGTTTTGTGTTGGGAAACAAACTCTGTAGCGTTCGGACATTTACATTTTCCCGCATAATGAGTTTCAAGAATGACTTTAAAACTTTCCCTCTGTATTTTGAGCATAAAATTAAAGGAGCTCATTTTTTTCATTCGATTATTTGCCATCTGGGGTGACATGCAGGTGTCCATGCAGTTTGTGCGAAACTGTTTACACACGACAGACTCGAGGGTCTGAAGGCTTTCAGATAGATCTGTATTATCAGTAGAACAATAATAAATTAATAAGCAGGATTTTTCCAGTATTAGATTTCCAACCTTTGATAATAATTGTTTTGAAAATCAAACAGTCTAAAAAGTTTGCATTAAAGAGCATCATTTTTATGTCGTCTTGGTTAAAATAGATTACAATTCAAAACATCCATAGATTAACTTCTTCTTCTAACGACTTCTGTAGCTTAATCCCCCTCTTACCCTCTTCATTTACATATTCCAGTCAGATTGTCAACAAAATATAGCTAAATAAACAGTTTCTATTTGTTGCTCGTACTTTAAATCCTAACAAGCCGCCATTATTAGAGCTTTTAAGGCTAAACGTTTGCTGACGTTCACAAAATGTATTTTTACTGTTAAACTTCCTGATGAATGCCCACCTTGGTTGTGAGTTCATCTAAAGCTGAGATGATGGATCAGTTGACTGAGCCCAGTTCTTATGTGTGTGTCTAAGTCTTTATAGTGTGTGTGACTCTGAGTGTTTGCTGACTGTCCTCTGTTTGCTGAGGTGAGGTGTGCTGCCACACCCAGCTGCAGCAGTCACCAGCAGGCCTGGCTGAGAGAAAGGCTGAAAGCAGTTTACCGGCACCACGTTGGCCAGCTGGGAGGACAGAAGACCTTTGAATTCATCTGTTTTCAGCGTCGGACCGTTGTTGGCTGAAGCAGCGTGGAACTGGGAGACCAGTGTGTTGATGGCTTTCTCCAGGTCTGAGAACTGGGACACATAAAAAAGGAAAGAAGACAATAGAAAAAGGAAGGTCATTTTATGATTCATCTCCTGCTCGGGCTTTAATGTCAGCAGCTGAAGGACTTCACGAGGCACCAAGCACCTCCCTTCTTTTCTCCGTCACGCTTCACGCATGTACATTATATTACACTACATCATGGTATTTATTTTGTGTCCTCTCGCTCCCTGTTTGTGTTTCCGGCCCCACCAACCTGCCCAGTGTTGTTTCTCAAAGCTGCTCTTTTCTCTCTCTGCTCTCCTCTCATCTCAAACAGTCACGGCAGATGGCCGCCCTCCTCTAAAACTGGTTCTGTCTGCGGTTTCTTCCCGTTAAAAGGCAGGTTTTCCTCACCACTGTCGCCAAGTGGTGCTCAGAGGAGCATCCTTGGGTTTCTCCATATTATATTCTACTATGTAAAGTGCCCTCAGATGACTTATAATTTGACGCTATAGGCCTATAAATAAAATGGAGTTGGAAGACAGTCTGATCAGCTGCCAGACTGGCCCACCAAGTGATGCCTGCCATTGAAAAGGTGGAATGCATTGATGGTATACAAGCGACATACACAAGCAGTGCCACTGATACTATTTTAGAATTAGGCTTACGCCACTAAACCAGGAGTAGCATACCATCAACCACTGTTTGATCTCAATGCTACAACCTCCAAACACATCAGCACCTTATAAAGTTGTCATAATGAACATGTTAGCAAACTAGGGAAGGGCATATAAAGCAGAAATACTACTCCATTTTCACTGATAACTGTTGCAGCACAGAAAAACGGAATCTTTCATTGGGTTTAGTGTTTGTGTCCATCTGATTAGTCCAGTATTTCCTCTCTTTTAGCTCTTGTTTTGGTCTCCACCACCTCCTGAGGGAAATGCCTGGCTCTTTCGCTGCTAAATGCTCCACTATGTTCCCAAGCCTGCTGCTGCTGGAAAGACACTGATAATACTGACCAGGTCTTTGTGAAGAAAGTTGCTAATCTCAGTGGAATTTACTTGGTTCAATAAAGTTTTAAAGAAGAGTTGTGAGACTGAACTACATGTGCTATAAGACCAAAGCTGAGCTAAAAGACTAAAAGGCTCAAATTCACAGGCAGTCATTTGATGCTAACTTTGATGAGAACAGTGAAATGTCTGCCTGTTGGCCATCAGTCGAACACGCTCCAGTCCTGCTGGTTATTCAGTGCATGTGGGCCAGCAGCCCTGTGGAAACCACACCCTGTCTGACTGATGTACCACAAGCTGCTGCAAGCCCTCTTCACCTGAATTCAAACTCCTCCACAGAGTGACATTATCCAGACTGTACCTTTTAAAATAGTCACTTTTGTACTTTCAACATTTTATGATTTTATTAAAGTACCCGTTACCGCACCCAAACCAGCTCACTGTTGATCAGCGAGGTGAGAGAAAGTTTAGGGGTTTGGTTTGATTTATGGCTTCATGATCAAATTTGGAAATATTAAACAGTCAGCGAGTTCTAGAAGCTTCTCCTCGACTTCAGGTCACGGTGGAGCATTGTTTGTTTGCTCAAAGTTTCTGCCCTTGACTGTCTTGAATCATTAATTTTAAGCTTCAGGATGTAACTGATTGTTGAGTATTGTTAAATTTGAGCTCGTCCTGTGAGGAAGGTCTGTGTGTTGGATGGAGGCCAGATGAAGTCTTCAGCAGAGGTTGAAGCTGCCACACTTTGCACTCCAGATTCACATGATAAACTATCAACTTATTATTACCAACGGACCTTTAGGACAATGAGAAATGTCCTGAAACAAAGGGGAAGTGATACTGCATTTTATCACCTTCTATACAACACACACTGGATCACTGGCTGAACTCGCCTGGATTGAGTATTCATTATTTCAGTTACACAAATTATTTATTGTACTTATTGTATGTACTCTGACTGTTATACTCTCATAGATGAATGAAGCATCTGAGTTGTTATGAGTACTCAGTCAAAAGTGTAAAAATTCACTGTATCCTTTAAAAATTGACAACAAGCCATAATAATAGATGAATATTGTATATACAGGCTAATTTCTTCATGATGAGTTGTGTAAAATTGATGAAATAATAGAAATGGATCATGTTGCACCTGAAAACACTTTCAGAAGATGTTTAGTTGTTAATGTAAGATATCCATCATTTATCTCTGCTTATATTCATGTGCTGGACGTTAATCTAAGTTCCAGCAAGAAGCTGTGTATTTAAAGTTAGGTTTTCATTATCTGAGACTACTGGTCTTACTTGAGCTTTTGAGTATAAATTGCTGCGTAATTATCCAGTTTTATTGAAGTTTATCATTATTATTATAGTATGCCGAGATTCGACAGTGGGAAAAAAAAGTTGTAGGTTTTTCAGTGCAGCAATTAATATAAGCTCAATTTCAAATTGAAACGAGAAATCCGTACTAATATGTAAAGGCTCGGTTTCAAAACTGTGTCGAATGACTTCCTGAAACGAAACCAAAATGACTTTGAAATGAAAACCATGAATTACACATTCCTGACATTACATTTTATGTGAGGGAGTTCACAAGCAGCCAACATAGGAGCAGGGCTGGGCTCTGAGGGGCCTTGTGGGGCCGAATTACCCACAGATGATCCACACTCGGGCCATCAGTGTGGGCTGCCAACGGAGACCCCACTATAGGCCCCCGGTGGATGGTTGGGCCCCCGTGCCCACTCGAACCCCGCCGGGTGCGCGCGGTGGCGGGGCAGCTCTCAGGTCTGACTGCTACTGAAGCGCGCCTTCGCAGGGAGGGGCCGCTGGCCGCACACGTCTGGAGAGTTTCTCACCAAAATAAGTTCAAGGGAGTTAACGTGAGAGTCTGAACTCAGTCCGAGCGCTTTGAAAAACACACGATAAGTTTTTACTCGGACCATCCGGACCAAAAGTTCCGAGGTTTTATCACCTGGCGCGTCATGGCGCGTCTTCAGAGGGTGTGTGAGGCTACAGAGGAAAATTCAAGCCAGCAGAAAACCGAGGACAAGATTCTTCTCCCGACGAAAACAAGGACAAAAGCCCATGTTAGCAATAAGTGTCCCACTTACCTCAGGTTTTACATTCCGACAGTAAAAGAGTAGTTTTCGTTCTCATTTCTTACCTGAGCCATGTCGACTGTCGAGTTGTCTTCCTGTGTCTGGCTTTCTGCGGACTGAGCGGAGCTGCGTCTCTGTCACCAGCTGGCAGCATTCCTGGATCCTCCCTCAGCAGGAGAGCAGCCAGGAAGAAGGAGCAGACTGACGCAACGCCTCAAACCTGCCACAATTACAGTTTACAGCTTCCATACACCTCCGCCGTGGGTTCAACTCATAATGTCCTTATGTATCATACGGTGCTTATACTGTATTTACTGATGTGCTTCCATATTTCTGTGAGGAGCAGCTCAACATTCATTCAGCTCGCTCCACATCTGGAAACCTTTAGTGGAGTTGGACGCTGTTGTTTTACGCAATAACTGCCTGCAAGTTTGGGCTGGTATCCTGCTTTTCTTCCACCCCGTCACTGTGAACCTCAGCAGTAAACGTTAGTCTGACACCAACCCTCCTCGGGTTTTGCAGCTTTTATGGAAGTCTGTCAGGTTTCACGAGAGACTTCAGTTTTTAAGGAATCCCTTCTGTTCTGTTATTGGAGAAGTTTTTAAATAATAGAAAGCAGAGAGGGACAGGGAGGAGGAAGGAAACAGGCACGACCACATTCTTTCTATCTGATCTGCTTTTCTCCCTGACTTCAGTCAGTCTGTGAGGGAGGGTGAGCGGCAGGCTGAACTTTTAATGACAAGAATTTATGGAAAGAAAAAAAACTGGAGATGAATCAGCAGAATTCCAGCAGATTCTCGGCCGGGACTAACGGAGGGTGTTTTCACTGACTGATCTATCCTAGCCTGGAATGGATCAGCAGACAGATACAGTAGAGAGGAGCTGGTGGGCTCAATGTGAAGGGTGTGGCACAGTATTGGATTTCAGTGATTTCAATAGAGATCCACACCCAGCGCTCCTTCTCATCCAGGTCCCGGAGTTTGAGTGGGAAGGATTCCTGTCACACCCAATCAAAGAAGCCACAGTGAATTGTTTCAGCATGACACCATCGACCTTCCTCGTGTTAGTGACTCCCAGATGCTTTGCATTAACACATGCACGCGCACACACAGACTTTAATACGCCGAACCGGGCAGCAAACACTCCCGTGATGGTAGCGCCATAAAAGCCTCATAAAAACGTACGAAATGAGGTTTTTATGTCTCTGAAACTTTCACAACAAATTAAAGGGCCATCTTTCGGTGTCGCAGCTGTGATTGACTAGTGACCCTTCAGACACAACTCTACATCGACTCAGTCACTTTTCACGCATGTCCTGGTGTAGATAACTGGGCTGTGTTTCCGGTGTGCTTCAGTGCTGGCATATTTAACAGCGACACAAATCACTTCAAAAAAACACCCGGCAGAATGACATAAAGCACTCCAGGATAAATATCTGGGCCAAATAAGAGAATGAAAACATGCGGTGTCTCACCCACACCTGCACAACTCGGTTGACTGAAGACAATAGACCCACTGTTCAGGTGAGGTTTGAACTCAACGCTCGTAGAAATACAGCCAATCAGCACTTTAGCCACACCCACACGTACAGGGCACTGTGGAAGAGAAAACACACTTACCCGGAAAACATCTTCAGAGCAATGCATGCTGGGAGAGCCTCATCCACTGTCATGTGTCAACTGCTCAAATCTATTCATACTTTATTTAATCTATAATAAACTCAACCTGTGTCGGAGGGTCCAACTTTCTGCACTTCAACCTGGACTGGACATATAGTATAAAAGTATCAAAAAGATTTTCAGTTACCAAACAGAAATCTTATCTTATTATCAAATCTGATTTGTTTACTTAGTAAATGCATTTTCTATTAATTATTGCAAAAACAGACCGTGAGTGCAGATATGACTTCATGGAACAATATCCTGTGTTATTAGAGTTAAGAGTTCAACCAGTAAAATCTGTAATGTTTTGTGGTTTAAAAATTAAAGGTTAATTCTACAGTTATTGTAGAGGTCTTTAATTGTCTACAAATTCCATGAAATGACTAAAATAAACAATGTGTCAATATGTGTCAACACTGGCTTCATTGGATTCATTTGTTGGCACAATTAAAAACAAATCCTTCATTCCTCCTGAAAAGTGCTGAAATTAAAGTCAGTTGTCTCCAGTCGAACCTGCAGCCGTTGGTCTAAGAGGGAAAAACGATCAATTCTTTCTTCTTCTACAAAGATGACTCTAAAACAGCTGTTAAAGGTAAAGGCTGCTGGAGTGATCACTTGATCAGTTTAAAATTATTCTTTCTTTTTTCTTCTTTTCATGGAAGGATACCAACAAATTCATCCATGAAGGAGAAATCTTTAAAAACAACTCAGAAATATATCGTGTCCTTTTTTAAACAGGTCCAGGAATTTCCCAAAGCAGGAGGTCACTGTGGTTTGTAATAACCAAACAGGAGCAAACAGCACGTTTATTGAGGTTGATTTCAGGAGGAAATTGTAGTTCGAGTGCACATTTCAGGCAGCAGGACGGTATGATGGATGGGGTCAAATTAAACTGCAGTGAGTCAGTTCATGGTGATAACGGAGCACGTCAGGACTGGCTGGTGCGTTTGTCGTAGTTTTTGTACAGTGATGGAGCGCTGTGACACAGGAGGATGACAGAACATCACATAACACAGCCGATGCTTCCTGTGTGGATTCTGAAGTGGTGTCATAAATTCCAGAGGCCAAGAAATACACATTTAGTTCAATCAGTCAAACTGTTTCTATTTATAAACTGCAGTTAACATGTTCATTCAGTTTGTAAACTCAGTCCTGAGCTGCAGGTGAAATCCCTCCAGATGTTCTTTAAGTTTCTCCCTCACGTCTTCTCTCATTTCTCCTGATGTGCTGTTGAGAACAGAATGATGGTGAATATGTTCTTCATCACAGGCTGCTTCAGTTCTGGCGAGACGTCCACCGTTCTCCGTCATGTGTCCCACACCACCTTGAAGATCCAGTTCTGACATCAGGATGGTTTGTCCTTCATCACAGCCCCCCTCCATCTTCAAACAGCTCTGTAATCCGTCCTCAGCAGGGACGGGTACCAGGATGACCTGCCCCTCCGCGCCGTCCTGTATCCAGAAGAGCTGCTGCTGCAGGTCCCGGCGCTGCTCCGGACCTTCACGCTCCCGTTCACACCCGTCAGAGAGCAGCAGCTTCTGCTGAGGGACCACAAATGGCAGAGTTTCAGGCTGAGAGGCCGCAGCAGGGATCACATGCTGAACGCTGGGATGTTGGAGCAGGACTTGGAGATTTGCTCCGTCTGTGTCGTTGGTTTCTACATGTTTCTCCGGTGGTCTTTCCAGTCGGACTCTCTGTAAGTCGTTGGCCTTTTCAGCACTGGTCCGAACCCTCGTCTGAATCTTCAGGGAGTCGTGATGCTCTGAGGGCTGAACGTCCCTCTGAGTCTTTGAAACTCGACCTGCCGCCTGCCTGCCGCTCCGCCGCGGCCCTCTCCCACAGTAGAAGCAGAATCCTTTCTCCTCCTCAGACCAGCTGCTGGAGTGTGGAAGAAAACTGCAGCCCAACTCCATCTGATCCGCACATCTGTCCTCAAACAGCCCTGCATTCTCAGACTGAGCCACGGTCTCGGCGTCCTCGGGGTCAGACCCTCCTCTGCCCTGTCTCCTCTCTCCCGCTGGGGTCCCCCCTGTTGTCCCGCCGTCCTGAGACACCAGCAGCGTGTGCTTCAGCCGCTTGTCTCGGAGCCTCAGCACGGTGCTGCGCAGGCGGTTCTCCCTCCGTCGGGCTGCGTGCAGTTGTCGTAAGGCCTTTTCTAAGGAGTCAACAGCCTGGTCATAGCGTCTCCTCCACAGCAGGGGGCAGTGCTGAGCGTAGCTGTGCTCCTTGAGCAGGTAGGAGCCGAGCGGAGGGGGCAGACGCCTCATGTAGCGAGACGGGGAGACCGGACGAGGCTCTGCAGCTGAAGGACTGTGTTCTTGTTCTGAGTGCTGCTCCGTCACTGACGGCTTCGGAGAAGATCCAACCGTGTTTTCATTCGTTTCCTCGGCTGCTGCCGCTGACCTCTGACCTCTGGTGTCTTCAGCAGTTTGGTCTCGGTTGGTCTCCTGTTGAGTTCTCTCCTGTTCGTCTGAGCTCGTCCTTCATAAAAAAATAAAGTCACAGATGAGTTTTTCTTTCACAAAGTACAACATGCAGATGGACGACAAATCAGCGGACCTTCACCCACAGCTGATGCTGCGTGTCCATCATGTGTGTTCAATGTCTGCCACCTGTTCGTACCGTTTTGTACTCTGTGGGTCAGTTTACCTTTGGTTTGAAAAATGTATCAGTGAAAACCAACCTAAGGTGTGTTCGCCCGGCACACACTGCCTGTGTTACATGTTTTTGGCAGCTAACCTGCGTCCATGCGTGTGTGTGTGTGAACCAAACAGTAGGTGCATGATTGTTGTTAATCCTCGTTAGAAATGAGACTGAAAAGAGGAATAAATGGAGACTGATATGATGAATTGTGTGACCCTGATTCGAACATGTTTGATCCAGAGAAAAGCAGCTGTCGCTATATAACCCTACTGATACAGCTTTAACTGACTGTGCACACTCCTGCATGGCAGCAGTTTTAGGCGGATGATTACTTTTTGGAACAACAGTGCAAACTACAAATCATACAGCAGCGGCTGTTTTTACTCAGACATGTTGGTACTTCCACAGAAGTGGAAAGGCCCTCTTTCTTTTCGCAGCCTTCTTTGGTTCTTGCGTGACCATTTTTTTGAGCTAAGCACACATCTTCCAGATGTGTATTTCAGCGAATCATAATGCATGTCATCATCACAAATAGTGAAAATGATGACATCATCTGAAACTTGCTCTGCTGGACCCTGTAACATGATAAACTAAGACAGTGAACTTGGCGAGTGTTACACCTGCAAACATCAGCAGGATGTTAATGTTTAGTTAAAAGCACATATGTGGGTCAGCTGAACCTCACAGAGCCGAATGGCAGTAAACTCTCTTTCCTCTCCCTGTAAAGTACGATACAAAACGTATTCATTATTACATCATCAGGTGCATCTGAATTTACAAATAACACTGCAGTACTATAATCCTAAAAATAAAATTAGATTTGGTCTGTTGTTTAGCAGATGCTCTTTACTCTTAAAGGAAAATAAAGCACCTGACGAGAGACTGTGATGTCCACCATGTCTTCTCTACGACACATCTTTTTTGTTACAAATGTGGAAAATAAAATGAGGAATTTGTGTCTCAGCATCAATCAGAACGTGCTCATGAGAAATCACCAGATGGACTGTGTTCTGTTTACCTGTCAGGAACATCTTCTTGTTTCTCTGCTTTTTCTGCTGTTTTACATTTTGTTGCTGATGAGAAATTAAATACTGTCGGAAACGCATCTTCCTTTAGTCTTCTGATCCCACTGGGAATGAAAATAAAAAACATTTAAGGCTGCTTTCTAAACAGTGTCAGCACTATACTCATATTTAGCACCAGTAGTCAAAAATAGAGGATTGAACTATAATGTGTATTGTGCGAGTGTGCAGACCTGCATCCGGTCAGTTCAAAGCTCTCCAGTGTGAAGTGTTTGGAACAAAAGTAGACAAAGTCGGTCTGAGGATCCCAGGAGTCTGTGCGGTGGGAGTTGGTGATCCACAGGTTTCTCCGGTTTGCTCCTTTTGGTAACCTGGCCATGCCATTGCATTACAGTTTCAGTTTATGTAAAATCACTGTGAAACATGGTCTTAAAACACTTTACAATCTCAAATCAACACAAATCAAAACAAAATAACAACAACCACAATATAAAACATCCTTGTTTTTTGGGAATAAAGTGGTAAGCTAGGTCTATAACAGCATAACTATGGGATGGTTCAGTTCCACCTGAGCATCTCCAACTATAAACTTTATCAAGAAGGAAGGTTTTGAGTCTAATCTTAAATCTAGAGAGGGTTTCTGCCTCTCCAACACAAACTGGGAGCTGGTTCCACAGGAGAGGAGCCTGAAAACTGAAGCTCTGCCTCCCTTTCAAACAGTGTGTCCCAATAATGTTGTCACACGGTTCAATTCAATACTAAAGATGGACTTAAATAAATAGATATTTAAGAACACTGAAAAAAACTACAAACATCAGGCATTAAATACATTCCAGTGTTGTCTGCGCTCAATATCACTCTTTTAACTGAAAACAGAAAAATCAAATATGGCTACGAGAGATATTGTTGAGGATGTTGAAAATGTCTTGTAATCTGTTCATCTTTCACTTCAACTTGTTTATGCTGCTACTTGCTGAGGAGGTAGCTCCAGGGTAACTGTTTCCAACACCTCAGTGCTCTTTATCTGTCTGTACGTGAATGACTTATATCAAATAAAGCAGGTTTGGAGTTGTCAGCAGGTGTATTTGTTCAGACAAGCAGCTCATCCCTGCTCCCAACAGGATCAATGTACTATTAATGGCAAATTTATTAAGTTACAGTTGGATTGAAGGAAGCACTGTGGTCACCGTAATGTTGTGAAAACAACAGACATGTCAGAGAAATCTACAAGTTTGTAAAACCGAGATGTAAAAAATCTGCTGACTTCTCACTTGTGGAAGGTGACACCGGCGTTACGAGTCTCATGGTTGTCCCGGGATTTGCAGCCGCCCGCTGAGCAGTGTCTGGGCATCTGAGAGTGATTCAGTGAAGAGAAGAAATGAAGAGCAAGTTCAGGAAACGTAGTTCCAGAGTAGTTATGTTTACTGTGTCTGTTTACAGAACAACAAACGGCAGGTGCATATTCTGAAACAGGAAACAGAGTGATCGTGTACAGGCTCCCTATTGGTTACCTGCTGAATTAAATAAAACAAAAACACCCTTCTTCACCCTCTGAACCGCCCAACCCGCCAGCAGGCTTCATCCCAGTCACTCCATTCTACATGTCTCAATATAATTTAAAATTTAGCAGAAAATAAAACGTTTGCATGATTCCGATTCCTTTGAAAACCCAAAATTTGACTAACAGTCACCTGATAAAAACTCAGAAGAACTGCAGGCTGAAGAAAAGTTCTTACAAAACTTTTTAAGGCATGAAGGGATTTGTTTATTGGAAAAAGTTCAAAATCAATAATTTGGATTAAGAGAGATCATTTTGAGGAGTTTAATCAGTGTCAGGAGAACTTTCACACCCTCCACAGATGCTCCCACTGATCACTAATCAACCCAGACGCTTCAAACAGCGACTATTTAAAAACACTCACATTTAAAACTCACTTCTCACTTATTTTGAACCAAAACTTTATTCCATTATTATTTTAAACTTAACTTATTAACATTGATATTATTATAAACTTAACTTTTCTATTTCTATTACTTTGATATCATTAGTTTTGCTTTCTACATGATTTAGACAATAACATTTACCATTATTTTTCTCATGTAAAGTAATGGGATAATAATAAAATAATTGGCTGCAGTCCAACAATTAATTATTTGATGTATTGTGCTTTGTTTCGGATCATTTTGTTGTTGTGTCTTTATTGCAGTCACTTGATGGTATTTTTTGACTACTTCCTCTGTTACTGTTGATTTTACTCCACAGTACTGTAGACATATATGTACTGTAGACACATATATATACATATATATATATGTACTGTAGACATATATATATGCACAGTAAGGTGTGTAACGTTCAGGTGGAAAAAAGTTGGCGGAAATATTGCGACTCCTTCCATCCCGCCAGTGAAGCTGTTTCTGTCTCCACCTCGTCACGACTGAATTTAAATCAACTGTCGACTGACGCCTTTAAAGAAGTCTGGGAACCGGAATAGACTTGTTGTCACAGCGTTTTGCTGCAGTGAGAATTCCGTATGAAGTCAGCGAGGAGCAGCTGTAACCGACGTCAGTAAACGCAGCCGTACGTGAAGATTTCTGAAGAATAATAAAAATATTACCCCCGCACAGCTGATTTTGACCTCACGAAGATGGCTGATCGTCTCTTCTTTCCTCATCGACCTTCCTCCTCTTTTTGTCTTCTTCCGTTTCTCCTTCTTCTTCTGGTTTCCGGCAGATTAGGTGCCGCTTGCATCTTGATGTTGGATTATTGCCATCTACTGGAGGAAGTTCAGTCCTACGTCGTCCAGTGTGTCAGATTCTCTTCTGTAACATCATCAGATTCTCTTCACTAGTCCGGTTCTTATTAGTGTCCACACACTCAAATATACCCTGTACTTCTGTTCTGTTAGCCCAGCAAAAGATTGTCTTCTGTGACATCATCAGGTTCTCCTCTATGACATCATCAAGTTCTCATCTGTGACATCATCAGGTTCTCCTGTGACATCATCAGATTCTCTTGAGACATCATCAGGTTCTCCTCTGTGACATCATCAGGTTCTCCTCTATGACATCATCAGGTTCTCCTCTGTCACAGCAGAACAGTAGAAGTTGAGCTCCAGAAGTGTCAGGAAACATTTCCAACTGGTCTGAACAACATCTCCCAACAGCAGGTTCATGGTGAAGACAGCATGAAGAGCAACGCAACCAAACACGCAGCAGAAAGCTGCATCTAAGAAAAGAGAGCTGCAGTTTGTGGACACTGAACAAACTGCAGGTACGACGTGCTGCCTTCTACCGCAGGATCTCCAGTTCAATGCTGCTGAAGATGATGGACAACAGAACAAGACAACAGTGGGACGTCTCCAGATACTGGAGCAGCCGTAATAAATGCAACGGGCCCAGGTGAGACAAAATGTCCACTGATTAACAGCAACATTTGTGACTCAGCAGATGAACACATTCTACGTCTGTTATTAGTGTCCATAATAAGGATTCAGATGCAGTCCAGTGTCTCTTTGTCCATCAGTCCTTTGTGACTTTCACATCTTTTCCTGGTTTCAGAGTTTGTTAAAACACCTCTTTCTGTCCCTCTGTCTGTCTCAGTCCCTCCCTCTTCCTTCCCTCTTCCACCTGTGGGACAAGGTGTCCCACTTTATGTGGACTGCACAGCATTTTCATGTCTTGTATGAAGACAATGTCCCACATTTTGATTGTCTCTTATTTCCAGTAAACACTGCAGGACAGAAACTTTTCTAACTTCTGTCTTTTGTCTGAAGGCTGTGTAGAAAGCAGGAAGGCTGTTATCATTGAGCTGTTGGATGTCAGTCTGTGTACACGTGGGTCCAGTGCAGGTTCGTCTGTCTCCATCTTTGCTGCCATCATTACGTGACCACAGAGTCACAAGCTGAGCTGCAGAATGTGAAGGAAACTAGCAGAACGAAAAGGAAATGCAGCGGCTGGGACACTTTATAACTGGATGAAGACGGTAGGAGGACATTCTCAGAGGATTTTGCTTCTTCCTGCAGTAACCTGAAGGTAACATGTGGAAGCAGCAGGTCAGATATGAACACAGGAATGTCGCATCAAGACCTGCATGTATTTTATTACTTATTCAGAGGACTTCAGCTGAGTAGACTGTCTCTCAATGTGGCCCAGGATGCACTGCGTACATACTGCTAAAAGAATGTGGAAACATGCCGGAAGTGGTCTGAGCAGATCAGATCTCCTTGCGTCCTGGGTGCATTCACACCTGTGTGCTCAGCTGACCCGTTGTGGTCCAATCATTCCAGGACTGAGTAGATAGGATCTTGACAGCCAGTGTGTACAGGGTCTGTGTTCTCCCTACAATGAAGTCAAAATGTCTGCTGTGAAAAAGGTCTCCAGGACTCAGTTACACCAAGGCCTGTCATCTTTTACTGAATAGATTTCAAGCAATCGCTGTATGTACGTATTTCTGATTGTTTGTCTCTTGTATATCTCAACAACCGTTCTGACAACCGTCCCATTTGCTTCAAACTTGGTGGGTGAATTGGGCAAAGCAACACGTTTAATATTCATAAACTTGAGTAAAAAGGCGACTGGCACTCCGACACTGACACGTCATTGTACGTCATTCCAGAAACCATGGAAGCGGACAGAGTCAAGAAACAGGGTTTACCCTTCTATAATACCACTAGAGAATTTATTTTCAAATTCTAAGAGATTAAAAACACAACATGGTGTACAATATATGTTCCAACCAAAGAGAATAAAGATTCCCAAGAATAAAGATCTTTGGTCCAGCAGCCATAAGCACAAGAGCCCAAGCACATGACTTTGCATCAGTATGTCATCAACATATGTAAGGGTCCTTCAGTTGCTTCCATCAGGGAGTCCCTTATTCATAAAGATGTTGAATTCAGCAGATGAGTTAGTATAGCCAAACAAGCACCTGGTGAAGGAGTAATGTTGGTTCCAAAGGTGAATGCCAATTTACACAAGACATAGAAGCTGGTTCTGACCAGTGAACCCACAGGAGTACCACTGGGAATCAGAACTTTCTCTGCACCAAAAGATAAAGCAGCTTGTATGGACCGGTCTGCATCAAAGAAGAGGGGAGAAGGTTGAAAGAACACCTGTGAATGATTGAGGCCAGTTTGCACAGCCATGCACATGACACAGACTTGTTATTGGCAGGCAGCATCACATGTTAGTTATTTGGCATCTTCAAGAATTGTCTGCCTGGATTTCATGTTTCTGGGTCAGAGCAGGCGGAGTGGGTCCGGACATTATTAATGGTATCCAACAGGACACCGAGCCTGACCAGTACAGTACCAGCAGTGTAGCAGTGCAGGGATGATAAGGAAACAATGAGTCATTTCATTTCATTTAAACCAATCAGCTCAGCTGACACACTACTTCAACCAAAGTTTTCTTTCCTGATCACAGCGTGTTTTTGAAGTTGATTTTCATGAACCAGCAGCGTGACGAGGTGCTGAGCGTCTATTCTGTGCTGAGCGTTCAGCGTTTCTTCCCGGTGACAGAGTTGCCTCGTCACTGTCACCAACCATCCAATCACAGTGAAGGAAACGCCGTTAACCACCAAACCTGGTCGCTGATTGGTCCGCCCTTCAGAGTGGCTGTGCAAACGCTAATGCGGGTTGAGTACAGAGACTGTGTTCACAGCAGAAAACAGAAGTTGTGAGCGCTACCAGGCCAGTAGTTCATAGCCATATAAAAAGACCATGTTGTTTAAAGGTTTTATTTTCAGGGCTAAAAGTAGTAGGTTCACCAAAACCGATGATTGTTTGTGGTGAGGAAGGAAAGTTCCCAGTCTTCATGTTGTGTAGCGGCTGTCTTTACTGACATGAAAACATCTATCTTATTGTAAGTCGCTTTGGATAAAAGCGTCAGCTAAATGAAATGTAATGTAATCTATATCATGTTTGTATTTCAGTGTTGTTGTGTTTCTTTTTTGACAAAAACAATTACTTAGCAGCTAATAACAGCAAAAGACAACAGGGTAACAGGGAATAATGTGAAATAAAAGGAAATACATTATTAAAATATTATTTGTGGGTTAATTAGGCATTTGATGCTAAAGTTACAGTAAACAGGAAATTAAGAAGCTCTTACTAATTTAAAGATGTAATTCTACAGGTTATTCTACAGACTCCACAGCTGTTACTGCTGCAGAATATATGGAAGATGCGCTGCCACTTCCACTCACCATGCAAAACAAATGAAAATACTTGACAAGAGTCTACAGATTAGTGACAGGAAGATTGAGGTGTGATGTTGAGTTAATGCCTCCTTCAACCACAGCTGTCAGTCGCAACCACATATACCCTTTATTATGGTATCAGATTATTAATTAAAAATACACAGAAAAATGAACACAAAACTATCATTAATATGATGGAAAACATACAAATACTGTATGCATGCGGTGTTCTTTGATTTGAGAATGGCCACCAGGGGGCGACAGAGATATTCTGGCTTTACTGTACTGTGTGTTGTCCATATTTACAGTTTAAGGGCAGCACTGTGGGGTAGAGCTTTAAATGAATTGGTCCCTTCACACCAATCACAGTCTTCTTAATCAATCACAGAGTCTTTGTTGTCTGATGCAATGTAGGTTTATTAAAAATCAAAGGTATCAATAAAGCAAGTGTTCTCATGAGAGCAGCCGAGGTGGAACTGTTGAGCACTGCCTTATAGACCGCTTGGGGCCCGTTGTTCTGGTGTGGACTTCTCCCAGGAAGGCACATACCATCACAAGTCTATCATGAGACACATGCACTATGACACGTCTTTCATGAATCACAAATGTCTTTAATGAGTCGTATTCACCATAATCCAGAATGCACGCTTCTGCCCACCAGCTGCTGCTTCCTGTGTGGTGACACAATGGCTCTGATCAGTCAGTGTGACCCCTGTGCAATTTATGCGTAACATGCAGTTAGATTTCCTGCTGCCCCATGACTGAATCATGCCTGGCACATAATCCAGAACTTTGTACTGTCAATTACACAAAATCAATGCTCCTATTGACTGAGCATTCAAAATTAATATTCAATCAAAACTTGAGTATAAAGATATAGGTGAGTATAATTTTTTTTTCCCACAACACAGCTGAAATTCTGCTGTCAGTTAGTCTTCCCCCAGTGGTCAGTATTACAATTATGTAACGCACCGAAATTAAAGAGATGTCTGTGTCCATTTTAGACACTTTTAGCTCATTGTTTAGTTTTTACTGCCAGCTTTGATTTAGTTCATTTCTTTGGTTATCAAAAAACAAACAAACAAACAAACAAACAAACAAAATGGGTGTATATGTGCATGTGCACTGAGTAGCTTGATTCATGTGTGTATTTATGAGGATGCTTGTGTGTCTTGGCAGCATGTGGACACACCCATGTGTGTGTTTAAAGGCTGGAGTAAGTATTAACTGGAAATTGGTGCACACTCAGTCAGTCAGTGTTGAGGAACAGAGTAGCAGTGTGTTCCTGCTCCTCACCATCCCACCCTCCTCTCATCTTACTAGGATCCTCACTCAGCCCTCAGCCTCTCAGCAGCAGCAACATGGTCCTTCAGCACAAAGAGTTCACCAAAGCTGGTCAGACAGGCGGCCTGCAGATTTGGAGGATTGAGAATATGGAGCTGGTCCCCGTGCCTGAGATCTTACATGGGAACTTTTACACCGGAGATGCTTATGTGATTCTCTTCACTGCCAAACAGAAAGACAGCTCCTTTTACCACCTGCACTACTGGCTGGGTAAGTGAGCAAAGGTCGGTTCCCTCTTCGCTGGGCGAGGGCTTTCTCCCCTCTACCTCAACGTAAAAGAAATAGGTTATATTTGGATGTAATTATATTTAGAGTACTGAGAAGAACTACAGTGCGGAGTGGTCCTTCAGGGTGATGGATGAATATCAAATCATATCAATAAATCAGATTCTAATCAGTCAGGAACTTCCTTTGGCATTATCAAGAAAGAGCTGAAGACTGATAAAGTTACTGAGAAGAGATCATCTCCATGCTGTCATATCTTAATGATTGAAGGTATTATCTGTGTTTAGATTTCAATTTCAACAGTGGTAGTTATGTCAACTCAAGAGGCTTCATATCAGCTTTTCCAGTCTGACCACTTAATCAGTCATTGTGGCTTGCAGTCAGTCAGAGTGACATGACAACAGATTAACAACTCTCCTACCAGCTGCTTATACTGTGTGAATATTAATATAGTAACTGTCTTGCCTCTGATGTGTTTGTTAAAATTGTGCACACACTGTGTTCCTGTCAGTGGTGGAAACTTAGAGGAAGGTAACGAAGCCAAAATGTGAATAAATCCTTGACTCTTTCCATTACATGCATACGTTGTTAGAGTTGGAATATATTACCCTTTTAGTATGAAGCACTGTTTTTGTTAATAATAAATAAATACTGTTTTCATAATTTTACATAAACAAACAAACAGTAAAGTCCTTACAGCAAAACTGTACAACATTACAGAGAGGAACACAGCCATTCAACAATTTCTACATGAACAGCAGCTGGAAGGAAACAGTCTCTTTTAACAGGAAGTCAACCTCAGATGGTGGAGACAAAACCTTCGGAAGAAAAAACGTAAAGCTGTCAGGAGAGCGAAGCTTATCAAAATGTTACCATTTAAAGTTACTAAATGAGCTGTTAGGAGAAGCCTGTGTGCAGTAGATGGATCCATGGATGTGCAGACACTGAAGAAAACCGACAGACCTGCAGCTTCTCAGCCAGAGTGCTTTCTTTCTGTGATATGCATGTTAATTCACATTTTACACCAAAAATAATGAAAACCATTAAAAGTCACACTGAATGATGAGTGTTTCATGTGTGTGTGGTCAGATTTGACCACATTGTGCTCGGAGAAGGACTATTTTTTGACTCCAAATCACCCAGGCAGGTTTTGGTCTCGTGATAAAGACCCACTAATGGCACTGAGGGATGTGAAACTCACTTCTATTGATTTTCTGCCAGGCACAAATAACCACTTTGAAAGCTATTGAAGGGGGTGCAGACTCAAAAAACTTGATTTCCATGTGGTTGAAGATTGTTTTATGCAAATAATGGCAGGATTCACCTGGACACTCTAGAATTATCTTTTCACTGCGGTCCCTGACACTGAAATTCAGCTGAGAGATAAAATGCATCATTTCAGATCTACCTTGTTTGCTGTTCTTGGTTGTGAATAGAAGTTTCAACTCTTAATCTGTTAATTCTTTCCATTGTGGGAATCTACAGGATCATTTCTGTCACCCTCAGACTGTTGTTAGCCCATTTTGTAACATGGTCATGACACAAACACACAGGAAAGAGAAGGGAATTTGTTGCATTTAGCTAATGGATGAAAAAAAAATAATGCAGAAATAGGCAAAACCTGGCAACTGTTTAAATGTTCAATTGGAAATGTTGATTGGCTTGACAGACTGGGAATATCGATGCACAACTCTCAATAAATAATAACCATCAAGTATTCAGCCAAGCCATGATATACATGGTATTTTATATTTGAAAATGCATACAAGGAAATCTGGGGAAGCCAGTTTGAATGGTTATTTTCCATTGTGTACATGGTTAACAACATGGCTCAGTGGTAATGAAGGAGGGCCCATTAGCAGTGTGGATGGTTTATCTTTCTCCATGTTGAAATTCATGTGACAAGGAGTCAGAGACAAACGCATGACTCAGAACAAGTAATGAAGTAAAAAAAACACTTTACTGATGCCAAGTTTTACGTGATGTCTATCTAAACGACTTCATTAGCTCGTGGTATGTTTGGCATAAAACAAAACAGTTCCAGCAACTCCAGTTTCAGGGTTGTGGCGCAATTTTCAGCTCTGTTTTAAGAGAAAGTATTTTATAGACATGCAGGTTTTTGCTTGTTGAATATTATATTAAAAGTAAAACAAAAAACTGTCAGTCAAATAAAATGACATTCATTTTTGGTCACTCCGCCCAAATTACAAATAAATAAATAAAAACAATAGAGTAAGTAAATTATCTTTTATTTACCTGTTGTGATTTGTAGCAAAGCAAATAGTTTCAAATAGTTCACTTTGTTTAAAAGTAACATTTCTAAAAAGCAACACCTGTTTACATAACAAGTTGAAACTACTAAAGCAAAAGCGATTGCAAAATTAATTTCAGTTTAAACTGACAGTGAAACTGTATTATATTGTATTGTGTTTGGAGTATTTAACAATCTTTTCTACCAAAGAAATGATATGAATAGTGATTACATTTTGTTTAATGATGTGATCAATGTAAATGTAAAAGGACAAATATTTGACTGTCAGAAAATCAAATCAAAACTATCTGCATGAAAAAATATCTTGCTCCATTTGGGTGAATCAACCCTTTAACTTTAGGTGTGGTTATACATGACTGAGAATATCAGTGCATGTTTGAGGGTGTTCAGGTTTTCTATATTTATGATTAATCCATTCCAAAGGTTTGATTTGTTAATTCATTTGTTTTCTGAGCGCGAGCTGACAGGCAGTTCTTCAGTAGCTCTGAACTTTAACGTTAATATAAACAGTGACATGAAGCATCGAGCTTTTCTACACTGAGAGTTAGTCTGTCTTTAACTGTGATCATCGTTTGTGTTTGGCAGATTGAAGGGCTGATTTGCTTCAAGTGAAGAGGAAGTAGTTATTAATTTTAAATGACTGGTGTGTGTGTGTGTGCACTGATCTGTGTTTCTCAGAGCTGTAGAGAGAAAAGCACTTTTATGAGACCGATAGTGTTCCAGAAATGAAATGTGAGTGCACTGCATGTTTGAGAAAATACTGAAGAGGTGTGTTGGGAAATAATGGAGAAATAATTATTGTTAGCTTATAATCACTTTAAAGCTGCAGCTGTCGGCATAAAAAAAAAATGCAAACTAGAGTTAAATATTGTTTATCGGCCTCCTGTTTGTTGTTCACAAAAAGGAAAATTACTTTTATGATGCACGATTTCATCGTTTTCAATGCATTTGATTTGATGCATGATCAACAGTTTAATATTAACACTGGGCCATATGTGTACTTAGAAAAGTGTCACTTGCAGTGATGAACCCGAAGGTTAGAGTAAGACTATCAGAACAGGACACAGAATCTGATGGGTCACAGATTTCACTGGCACAAATTGTTAAACAACTCTGCAGTGTAAAGTGAAAAGTGTCCACCTGGCTGGCTCTTCTTACTGTGGCAGCAGTTGATATAAAAATCCTTTCAGCAGGTGTCTGGTTCAGCAAGCGATCTCATTCTCCTGAACTTACACTGCATAAAATATGTCTTTAGGTTGCATGTGAGAAAAGTAGGATCTAATGTTTTGCTCCTTATCATTGACTACAAAAATATCACGGCCTCTGCTGTTTGACATTTTCTAAATCTGTCTGTCTGGGTGACATACTAAATCCCGAACAATCCCTAAAACCTAACACACACACACACACACGCACACACACACACACACACACACACACACACACATATGTGTGTGCTCCTACTGAGCCAACAGTGTAAACATACAATTTACACAAAATGACTAATGTGTGGTATGTGAGGTTACATGTGCAGATCTTCCTGCTTCACTGAACCTCTCCCCATGTTATCAAAGTGTGGGAGGATGTTTACTTGCATTTATCGTCTCTCTGAAAACCCACCAGCATAAATCATTTACCATCATCCATGCAAATGAATATCTCACAAGCCCTCTTCCTGTTACACTTTACCACAAGGGGAAAAAACACCAACACTTCATGTAGTTTGTGTAGATGCAGAGTGACTGTGAGAAAGCCCAGCTCCCTGCTGACACTACTGTCACCAGCCATCAGTGTCGTTGCACTGAAGACTTAAAAAAAAAAAGTAAAAGATTTACAATTATACAAATCATTTCAATCTAAACCAGGGGTGTCAAACTCATTTTAGTTAAGGGGCCACATACTGCCCACTTTGATCTCAAGTGGGCCAGACCAGTAAAATCATAGCATAATAACGCATACATGACGACAATATTTCTCTTTGTTTAAATCATTGGTGAAGGTTTTTGGATGATAAACCCTGTTTTAAGGTCTTTCTACAATAAACTAGAAACATAAAGACCAAAAACTCAGACATCAGCCCACTGTTTATCTGCCTGGGCTCTCCTCTGCAGATTCCCTCGCTTTGTGACGCGTTTGACGTCAAACGCGTCACAAAGCGAGCAATTTTTCAGTTTTCCAATTTCTACAAACAATAATCAAAGTTCACCTGTACCCACCACCAAAGCCAGTGTATAAAGCATTTGGTCTGACACTGCAGACAGAACACACAGGTTTTCTTTTGTTGTTGCCTTTAGGAAAAACATTCCCATTTAAATGCAGCAGAAATGTACACCTGTCATTTTCATTCTTTAAAGGAAAGGACTGCAGCCAGGATGAGAGCACTGCTGCAGCCATCTTCACTGTGCAGCTAGACGACCACCTGGGAGGAAAGCCGGTCCAGTACCGAGAGCTGCAGGGATTCGAGTCAACGGCCTTCAGCAGCTACTTCAAGGGAGGGATCACTTACAAGGTGTGGATCAAATCTACTTACAGGATGATTATTCTAAAGCCCGGAGAGGCTGCAATTTTTTATCACACTCAATATTACAAAAGTGTAAACTGTTTCATCTTTAAGCCTTCATTTTTGTCCTGAGAGGGACACTGGTGGAAAAGCTGTGAAGCTACATATGAGAATCAGTTTTGGTTAATCCTCGAGAGGACTGTGCTTAATAAATTATATGGCATCTTCTATCTGGAGTATGAAAAAACAGTTTAGTCTTAAATCTGAAAGGTTATCCTCTATAGAAGCAGAGATGTACCAATCCCTCCCTCAGATTTTAATATATACATCACTTGTGCCAAATGGTGTTGCAAGAGGAAGGGATCAGGGATCATTATTTTGAGCCCTCACAGAGACATTCGCGACCCTCTCAGAGTAAACTTGGGTGATCTGCTGACTTTTTGTCTTTAGTTAAGTGTAAATCAAAAAACTCGGCCACAGCTGTGTTTACACTTAAGTGTTAATTAGCAAATGTTTAGCATGCTAAAGTAAGACTGTAAATAACAGTAACTCCTGAGCATGAGCATGTTAGCATTGTCATTGTGAGCATGTTAGCCTTTAAGTACCTCTGAGTCTAAACACAACCACACAGACGTGCACTACTTCAGATTCTGAAGTTTGTTTTGCACATTTTTAGCAAATGCATGTTATTGATCAGCACACAATCTGAAATATGTTCAGCTCAAATACATGACATCAGAGTTGAAGCTGTAAGGTTCTTGAACTAAAGTTTGAATCACGAGTGAAACAGCTGATTTTCCATAACTTCTGCTGTCGAAATATACTTGGCCAAAGGGAACAGTGACTCATGTGACAGAAGGAGAAGTCAGAGTAAAGTAAACAGCGGGATGGAAGATACATGACAGCATGATGTTTTCTCTGCCTTCAGACAGGAGGTGTGGCCTCTGGTTTCCACCATGTGGTCACCAATGACATTTCAGCACAAAGGCTCCTTCACATCAAGGGTCGGCGTGTCGTGAGAGCCACCCAGGTCCCCCTCACCTGGTCCAGCTTCAACAGTGGAGACTGCTTCATCGTCGACCTCGGAGATGTAAGGACAAACACTTACATGTAAATAGTACGTCTGCAGGGAGAGCTCGACCAAACCGGATCATGTTGACGGTGGTTTCCTGTCTGCCTGTGTCCATCTGTCTGCAGAAGATCTACCAGTGGTGTGGGTCCAAGTGTAACAAGTTTGAACGACTGAAGGCAGCACAGGTGGCCCGAGGTATCCGTGACAACGAGAGGAACGCCCGAGCTGAGCTGGTGGTCGTAGAAGAAGGAAAGGAGCCGTTCAACTTAACTGATGTTAGTCCTACACAGTATGTCTGACAGAAAACACACAGCCTGGATCTGGACCAAAAGACAAGAGAAGTTGTTTGGAAGAGCTTTCACAGTCTTTCTGATCACATTGAGTTTAGTTTGAGAAAAGAAGTCGAGGTATACTAGCTTTGGTAAATCCACTGCAGAAGACGATGCAACACGAACGTTTATCTACAACAATGTAGAAAGGAAACCTTCAGTTGAGATTTTTTTTTTGGTCAAATGATTTAGAATATGGTGAATGCAATAATAGTCAACCTTTTAAACATAAAACCTGTCTGTTTAAATGGGGAAGGTATTTTCTGTGTAATTTGACAGGTTGAACAGCGAGCAATATAAACACTGTGTTGCATGCCACACTTGTTAGTTATGAAGATGTCTTACTCACTAATTAACATGACAGAAATGTAAAAAAAAAAAGAAGCTGTCTGTGCTTTACCATTTACAGTAGGTGAGCACTTGTCATGGTTGTTAATTAATTTATCCTTAAATAACTGACAAACCTTAGTTGACCATACAGACCAAAGAAAGGCTAGGAAATATTTTCATAATCACACATGCTCATCGTATATCTCTTCTTATACTTTATTGAAGTGGAAGCTGCAGTGTTTTTCTGTGCAGTAGTGGTTCAACTGGTAAAACCAGAATTAACAAGATGTATGAATGACTTGGAATTTTTCACAAACAGGTTCTTGGAGTCAAGCCAGAGCTACAGGAGGGAGATGAGGATGATGATACGAAGGCAGACATGTCCAACAGAAAAATGGCCAAACTATACATGGTACAATATTCTCTCTCACACACACACACACACACACACACACACACATACACACACACACACACACACACACACACACACACACACACACACACACACACACACACACACACACACACACACACACACACTCCCTAAACCGTTACCCTAACCTTGACCAGCACAACCAGCTTCTAACTCAAGCAGCAACCAACCGTGGCGTCAGCTGTTGGTTTGTAAAACTGTTGTGTGTAGGCTCGAGTTTAGTATTTCTGCCGTTGCCATCTTGCTTTTTTTGTCAGTCAAACCAGACAAGTCCTCAAATATACTGCTGTTGGAGGCCAAACATTTGTTTAATAATGGAATTCTTTTTAGAACACCACACTGATCAGGAGAAGATTTTATGAATTACACGATAATGACTTGTGCAAAAAAATGAACTGACTTAAGGAGTTAGATTCTCTCTGAAGTCATTGGTATTGCACTTAAAAGCACTCCCACATTGGCTTCACTTTTTAGCCCAGGAAACTATATCCACTTTAATTTATGGTCTGTTGTGTAACCCCGACTGCTGCCATAATCTAAACACTAAAACAAAGTCTAACCCTCAAACAGCCATTTGAAAGTGTGAGAAAGTGAGGACTGACCAAAACATCCTCACTTTCTTTAAGCTTCTTTAAACTCTGAATGGTGACACACACAGCTAGGTAGTGGTGAAGCCACAGAAACGTCCTCCATCCTGAGCTTTCTGGCTCTTACAATATCAGCTCTGTCGAGCTGCTTTTTTTCAACGATACAAATTTGTTATTTTCACTATTCTGAAAACCATCGTCTGTGAACACAGTTCATCGCTGCGTCCACAAATGCAGGTTAAAACTCTCCAAAGAAGAAACCAGATAGAAACATGATCCAGAAACACCGCCGCCTTCTCTGGACCGAGATCATTGAAGATGGACTGAGGTGAAGTGGAGAACTGTCCTGTGGTCTGACGAATCAATATTTGAGCTTCTTTTTGGAAATCGTGGATTAGTGCATATGAAATGGGTATCTTGCACATCTGGAAGGAACCATTAATGAACTTTTGAGCAGCTGAAATTTGACATCAGGCAAGAATGGGACAACATTTCACTTTCAAAACTCCAGAAACTGGTCTCCTGGTGTTGTTTAAAGAAGAAATGATGCAACACAGTGGTAAACATGCCCCTGTCCCAACTTTTTTGAAGTGTTGCTGCCATCAAATACAAAATGAGAAGATATTTTTTGTAAAACAATAACATTTCTCAGTTTGATATGTTGTCTTTAGTCTATCTGCAATTAAATATGGGTTTGCAAAGCTTTTGCATTCAGTTTTTATTTACATTTTACACAGAGTCCCAACTTTTTGGGGAATGGGGCTTTACTAAAAACGAAACGTTTTTCCAATACTTCTTATGGTTCTTGAATGAGGTCTATTTGTTCTCTGTGGGAGAGCTAACAGCTGATTTGTGTGTTTTATTTCACCAGGTATCTGATGCTTCGGGATCTATGACAGTGGCCGTTGTGAAGGAGGAAAACCCATTCCTCCAGAGAGACCTTCTGTCAGATGAATGCTTCATCATGGATCATGGCAAAAACAAGATGATATTTGTGTGGAAAGGTAATCAGACAGGCGCACCTGAGAGGTTCAGCATCTACTTTCAAAGGCTTATTGTGTCTGTTCGGCAGGCAGAGGGGAATCAACATTAAGCTCATCTCATTTATCTCCTACAGGGCATAAAGCCAACCCCAGTGAAAGAAAGGAAGCCATGAAAACAGCTGAGGGCTTCATCAAACAGATGGGCTACCCAGCAAACACACAGGTTTACCTTCACTTTCGGTTTCTGGGATAAATCCTAAAAACTCTTGTCAAATGCTTTTAATAGGATTTTTTATGATTACTTAACTCTTGCAAAATGGTGCCCTCTGGCAGCTGTGGCTCAGATGGTCCAGCGGGTTGTCCACCAAACGGTTGGAGGTTCAATCCCTGCCTCCTCCTGTCTTCTGAGGAAAAATACCAGCTGTCTCTCAACTTTCAGACTTAAACTTTTTTTCACACTGTAAATTATATGTGAATATTTCACTATGAGTATTCAGATGGTGTACATGTAACTGTCAAGAAGTTGAGTATCAAACTGTGAACACTTCTCACCATGGCAGCGAAGGAATCTGGAGCTGTTGCTGCAAACACCTCACTACACCTACAAATGAGCAAACAAAGCCAGCAGATATCAATTCAAAATTATGGTCATCAGTTTTGGTAAGCGCACAACGACCGTGTGCAATGTGAGACCAAACTATCCTGTCGTAATTCACACACCAGGGAAGTGTACTAACATGTAGTGTACTAAATGTAAGTGCACTATTATGTAATGTACTAAATGGCAGCTCTGTCACCATTGGTGTGTGTGTGTGTGTGTGTGTGTGTGTGTGTGTGTGTGTGTGTGTGTGTGTGTGTGTGAAAGGTAAAAAGGCGCTGAATAAATATAGACAATTTAGCATTCTATAAAAGTGGAAATAATTTAAGTGTTAATTGTGTTGCGGCTGATCCTGCAGATCCAGGTGCTGCCAGAAGGAGGAGAGACCCCCATGTTCAAGCAGTTCTTCATGGACTGGAAGGACAGAGAGCAGAGCGAAGGATTTGGGAAGGTGTTCGTCACCGAGAGGATCGCCAGGATCCAGCAGGTGGAGTTTGATGCCTCCAAACTCCATCAGTCCCACCACATGGCGGCTCAGTACAACATGGTGGATGATGGGAGTGGAGACACACAGGTGACTGAACACTGCATGTCGTGTCTATATAAAACTGTACTGTAGTCTTTCAGACATAGTTACACTTCAAGATGCCGTGCTGAATAAATACTTGAGGTAGAATCATGCATTTCTCAGTACCAACTTCCAATAAAAGTGTTGCTCTTCAGTTGGATTCACTTCAGGCGTTATTGTAACGTCATCAGAGTATGGACTTAATTGCATGACCAAAACTTGTGTTTTTGTGAGATAAACTCCTTTAATGATAGAATACAAAAACAAAAGCTAAATCCATGAAAAGGGAAAAAAAACATATGCTCGCAATAAACATAATCCAGGGTCCAAAAGGTCCAGTAAGTATGGAGCTCAAGCTGAGGTACTGGTGGGAAAGACAGAAGCAGAGTCCAGGGGGGGATACAAGGGTCCAGACACCAAAACTTAAGGATCGCAGGGAGACAACTGGTTAGACGAACTCAGACACCGTGGTCACACAACAATGACGATCTAACGAAGGATGCAGGGAGCACACAGACTTTATACACTGGAGGTCAGGGGATCATTGAACGCAGCTGGAAACAATCAGGACGGGGAAGACAGTCAGACACAGGTGGACAGACGAGAGGATAGGAAGTTAAGACAACAGAAGTGACGCAAGAAAGTGAGTTTTATTCAAATAAAACAGGAAGTGAACATGAAAGACTTTAGACAGAGAGGAGCAAACGATGAGGAAAAGACACTGACATAACTCAACAATGAGAACAGACTAAAATGAACTGGAAAAAAACTGATACAGCAAAAAGACACAACTAAACAACCATGAACAGTGACAGTTATGGTGTATTTACAGAACATTTACAAGTAGCTGCTGCATGAATGTGCACACTCTCAAAACTGCTGCTTATGTTTTCTCTATTATTGATGGTTTTTGGTTGGAAAGACAGGTTTAGGGTTAATTTTCCTAAAAAGTTATATAATTAAATTCTTTATGCCAAGAATTTGTGGACCTGTAAAGCAAAGACCTATCAAAACTCTTGTGTTTTACCTTTGGCTATTGTGATCATCACTAGGAATATAATCTATGATGATATAGACATTTTGTTTTTGATAATATCTCAGAGTGCCTGAAGACTGTTTTTTGATTAATAGGACAATAAATGTTAGAAAGCAACTTTGTTTATTCAAGCAACAAACTAAACAGCTTATTTGTGTTTATGTAGTGTCTGAACCCGACATGTTCTTCTGTTTGTGACAGATCTGGAGGGTGGAGAGCAGTGGCAGAGTGCCTGTGGACCCAAAGACCTACGGTCAGTTCTACGGTGGAGACTGTTACATCATCCTCTACACCTACGGGAAGAGACAGATTATCTACACCTGGTATGACTGTGTTCACTGTGTTTGCATATTTAACAATGAGCTGTGACTTCCTCTGTGATACTCTGTATCGCTCTTCACTGAGCTTCCTGATTGATGCTGGTCACATTTTCATATTGTTCCAACATTTGAATTATCAGCTGTTATGTTTGAATGTTTCATTTAAAATACAGGATTTTCTTTCTGTTCTCATGTCAGTCAATAAGGTCGACCAATATATAACTTTTATTGCAACAAATCAAATGATAATTTAAAACGTAAAATACGGGGCCACCTTGGATAGCCAAATATCTCAATGACATTTCCCGTCTAGGTCGACTGCATCTACCCAAAAAAAGTAAAAAGTGCCAAAAATAGTTTTTACAGTCTGTCAGAATAATCTGTCAAGTAATAGAAATTCTTCCCTGTTAGTTTGTCTCTCAATTACACACATTCATTTGACCCATTGAAAATATAACAAAATATTCATTCGTGCAGCTTTTCGGTTTGTTGTTATCATCCTTTTAACCAACTCCGTGCGGGTGGTTGTTACTGTCGCCTGCAGGCAGGGAGCCAGCTGCTCTGTGGATGAGCTCACAGCCTCGGCATTCCTGACGGTGGAACTGGACCGCTCACTGGGAGGGACTGCAGTTCAGGTACAACCAGTATGAAGTGAAAATGAACAGCACATTCACTGGATGCCTGAAATCCCTCATAAATCTCAATGTCTATCTACTGACAGTAATCAGTTTTGTGTTTCACACTTATGACGTGTTTAGTGAACTTCATAGCATTTAGAGAGAAGTCTTTCAAGAAAAATGTTAGTTTATCACAACTTTGGTGTAATCATAGTTTTAGTATCATATTATAGTAATAATAGCTTTGAGTTCACTGGGAAAATTGCATGAACATCAATTTAATTCAGTTTTATTTATTTACCACCAAATTACAACATAAGTCATATCAGAGCACTTTACATAGGAATGTGTAGACCTTACATCATGAATATAAACAAACACCACAATTCAGAAAATCCCACGAGCAAGCATTTGGTGGGGAACCAGAGAGAGAAAAGAACAGCATAGAGAACAACAAGCAATAAAGACCAGGCTGACCGGTTGGTGCAGCACATCACCAATAAGAAGTCTGACAGGTAAAGAACAACTGTAAGTCGAGCAGTCTGATGATCAAACTGTCTGTTAAAAAAAAATGCTGAGTTGTGCAGACATTTTTGGAATTCAATTTGTGTTCCTTCACAGTCATTGATCTGGTGATACTTCCAAGTTTATAGGATTAGAAGGTTTTATCTGCATTTGACCTGTTCCTAAAAACCCGAACAAAAATGATAGGTTTTGATTTTTTTTATCTTTACATCACATTTTGGGTGTGTCTCATTTAAATGTATGAAAGACACTTCTTCCACATTTCAGTTTTGCTAATTGGAAAGCAAAATCTTTGAAGCTCAATATCTCAAAACTGCTCAAATCGCAGGTAGAGCTTTTTATAATTCCAAAGAGACGACTGGTAGAGGCACAACATACGGTATTCGACTTGCTATCATGTTAGTAGGGAGATGTCCTTATTTTGGTTTGTCTCCTGTGGTTTCAGGTCAGAGTGTGTCAGGGCAAAGAACCCCCACATCTGCTGAGTCTCTTTAAATCTAAACCCCTCATCATATATAAGAGTGGTACATCCCGCCTCGGAGGCCACGCTCCTCCACCTCCAACACGACTTTTCCAGGTTAGACGGAATCTGGGCACCATCACAAGGATTGCTGAGGTAAGCATCTTCCTGTATTTACAAAAAAAATATGACAATGATGTCCATTTCGTCTGTATTTCTGTAAAGATGCTGAAGTTCATGTATTTTTCAGGTCGATGCCCAGACTGCCAGTCTAAACTCCAATGACGCTTTCCTCCTGAATACGGCTGATGGGCGGGGCTTTCTGTGGATGGGTAAAGGGGCCAGTGAAGAAGAGGAGAAAGGAGCAGAGTACATGAGCAAAGAGTTAAACTGCAGCAGCAAACACATCGCTGAAGGACAAGAACCAGGTCCTGGTCCATGTCTGATATCCTTCAGTACATACGTACAGTATATACCTACAGTACCCACATAGATTTACACACGTTAAGGTATTTGCATGTACTCTGTGTACACACACAGCATGCATACATATTCTTCAGTATTTCTTTTTGGGATTTTATGGCTGAAACACCAAATCTCCAGCCAAACGGAGCCCTTTTCTATTGTAAAGTCAAAGTCAGCATTCGGACCAGACTGAGTCTCATAATTTTGACTTTTCATGAGTATTTATTTTATTTACCTCCAGCATGTTCTAATTTTTTGCTGTAAATGGCTGACCACGGTGAAGCGAAGTCTCTCCTGGCATTGATTAAACCCCTAAAACTCATCTGTGTTCATGCAGATTACATATTTAAAATGGTTTTGAGAAAATAATCAACACTAATGCCTTAAAATGGCTTAGGTGTAACTTTACACCTTCACACACAGTTGTATGAATATCCAAATAGTCCCCAGCTCTGTGTCCACCCATCCCACTGTTACTGCTCAGCCACTGCACGGACTGCTAATTTCACTCGTGACATGTCTTCCAGCTCCTAAAAAACACATGAAAATGTTAACAAGGTTAAAAACATGTATTTCTTTGGAGGTGCTCTTTAAATACGCAGCTATACTGCTGCAGAGGAAACTTCAGTGCGGGTACGTCTCTAAAGTGTCAGTTTGTGTTTTGTGTTGCAGCTGACTTCTGGGCTGCGTTGGGGGGGAAGATGGAGTACCAGACATCAGAGAGGTTGGAGAGTCGGACCCTGACTCAACCTCCTCGACTGTTTGGATGTTCCAACAAGACTGGCAGGTTCATAGTAAGTATTTGACCCATGTTATTATCTCCTCATGAACTTGTTTTCATCTTTTTATTTAAGCAAGTTCCTTTTTTGGGGGATATCCTCTGCTGCTAGTTTGCTGTTTCTAATTGCACCATGTAGTAATGGGAATTTAGAAAATTTGGTACATTGATACATTAATAAACTTCATGTACTTAATGAAGCTCAATTATCAATGTCTCATCTAAATTATACTTCCACTGGCATGCACTATTTTGATAGCTCACCTGTGTAAATGGCAGGTAGTTGCCATTACTGTCGCAGCACTTCAGTGACTGTTATATTGCTCGTGTGACTCCAGTCTGAGAGACACTTTGTGTTTTGAATGGAAATGCTGAAGTCGTGTTAACTTGTCATCACTGCATGGCCTAGTCACCGGTCCGAACTTCATTCAAACATGAATACTGGGCTTCCAGAGCAATCTTCCTTCAACCTTTGACACATGTTACTGTGCACTGATCCCTGAACTGTCTGAGTGGAGTTCATGCTGTGTGCAGATTGAAGAAGTTCCAGGAGAGTTCACACAGGACGACCTGGCTGAAGACGATGTGATGCTGCTGGATGTGTGGGATCAGGTACACAGCTGTGGGACATGTTAGACAACTTTACACAAAGTGAACAACCACTCACACACAGTGTTCTTCTTCAGGTGTTTGTCTGGATCGGACAGGATGCCAACGAGGTGGAGAGGACTGAATCTGTCAAATCCGGTGAGCTTTGGGATGTTTTACTTTGCTCAAAAGTTTTTGGTCAATTGTACTTCTGTTAGAGATACAAGTTAATCAGATACAGAGTCTGTGAAATGAACATTGACAACACTTTCATGATAGAATCCGAATGGTGTTTCAGTTTAATTCCAACATGTCTGATAACTGATAAAAAGGCTGTGGACACAACAAGCTTTTATTTGAAATATAACCTCTTTGTTGACCCATTCACTACTAACTGTATAATGGACACTTAATAGTTGGTGAGCAGTAAAATTAGATTTCAGAATAAAACAAGATTATAGTTTGTTGTTCGTTTATAAAATATGCCGCTGCAAACACCTCCTCTTTTACGTGAACGCACTCAGAGCCTAAAACAAAAACCCTGAGTTAACAGAGAAAGCTGATAACCACCGTCGTAGTACAGATTATCTCTGACTGAGAGTTTCCGCTCTGTTGAGCAGCTCAGACAAAGAAAGCCTGGGTATGTTAAACCTGCTTCGTAGTTCACCCCTCTGGTCTGTAGGACAACAGTGTGAGCAGTCACCGCCTCTTACCACCACATGAGGGCGCTGCTAACACGTGAACGTGGTTTCTGTCTGTCTACTCTGCAGCCAAACAGTACATAGAGACTGACCCGAGCGGCCGGGACAAGCTGACTCCCATGGTGGTGGTGAAACAAGGTCACGAGCCCCCCACCTTCACCGGCTGGTTCCTGGCCTGGAACCCCACTCACCGGGACTCAGTCACCAGGGGGATGAAGTCTCTCAATGTTTAGATTATATGATTCGCATACTGAAACTTTATCCTGGGAAAAGAAATATATACTGTTTTTGATGGATTTCTTTCCTGAGTAGTTCTATAACCACACAAGTAGCACAGAAGCATGCCAACACAGGATGAGTCCATTCTGCTGAACTTATGTTTTTAAAACTAAATTAGAACCTGAAGCATGATGATGTCATCAGTTAGTCTGTCTTATTTAAAAGGGGAAATCAATGGAAAAGCTCTATGAATAGAAATGTATTACACACCACTCACACCTACTGTCTATGTCTACAGTGTCTATGATTGGCTCGTGTCATTTTGTTGGAATAAAGAAAATATTTGCAATGTGATGCTAAAACCTTGTTTTTCCTTGACCAAAAGTAAAAAAAAATAATAAAAAAAAAACCCCTCCATTTTTATGGTGACCCAATGGTCCTGCTACAAATATTTCGTCACTGTGGGCTGGTTTGCAAAGTGTCACTGAGTTCCATGATTCCAGAACAGAACCGGTTTGACAACCAGAACTCTTCTGGTAAAGAAGCGGTGACAGTCGACACTCGTTGAACAGCTTTCAACTCCACATCAAATAACCTTCCTCAATTTTTTAAAATTTGTTTTGTTTCTCAAATGCTGTTTGACTGTGTTAATCTTAATATGAAACATTATTGGAAATACATGTTCTGTTTAGATCAGGGTATTTTTTGGTCTTTTGGCTGTCAAATGACAAAGTTTGGGAACAGCTGGTCTTTTGTTTGCTGTTAGAAATATTGCACCTTTATTGTGTAGCTTCTTTCTTTGTAAAAAAAAATGGGATGTTACTCACGGGTTGTTGTATCAAAAGACACTTTCCTCATGGGGATCAATATAACTTTCTGAATCTGATTTCTAAGGATTTTTTTTTAAATTAAGCTTAGCATATAGCTAACAATTAAATCCTGAAGTAAAGGAAAGTGGAACTTTTTCATTCAGGATTTCTTTCTTATTTTGTAAAACAATTTAGATTTTTAAAGGCCAACAAAGATGAAAAATGAAACACAACTACAAGTGTGCTCTCAGTAGAATAGAGATGTCCACAGATTAATATTCGTATTTAATATTAGAGCACTAAAGCAGTAAATGTTTTCACCACTAGGTGTCTTCATTGTGATACAAATGTGGGACACAACATATATGAATACAGTTACACTTCAAAATGTTGATAATTACAAAGGGATTACATCCATTATAAAAGGCTTGTACGTTGGCTCCATTCATTTGGCAGTATGTGCTCATGATTTGTTTTTAATTGGGTCACTTGTTTGAATTTGCACTGCCTCTTGTCTGCCTATCGAATCAATGTGTATTGCCCTAAGCAACTATAGGAAGCTGGCTGGTGATGTCGTTGGATAAAATAAAAAGTATTTATAAAGAGTCATTCCAGAACCAGTATGAAGACATTGTGAACAGTACCCGGCCCGACTGATAGTTTTATCATCATTCAGCAGTAAAATGACCTGCATTTAGATTTGGTTTGAGGTTATGGTGACATTCTTCTTTTACTGCAGTTAGTTGGGATCTACACACCTACTACACACATTATTTGTTCTGGTGGTTGTGATTTAAAATTAAAATATTCAAATATTAATTCAAGTTAGACTGAAAAACTTTTGATAAAAGATGTCAGTAATCAGTGCCGAGTACTGCTGTTAGGTTTACACAGCCTACTTTAAATGAATGTTTTAGGACTTTTTAGGTACATGTCCAGTTTCATGTATATAGATAGACAGACAGACAGACAGATAGATAGATAGATAGATAGATAGATAGATAGATAGATAGATAGATAGATAGATAGACAGACAGACAGACAGACAGACAGACAGACAGACAGACAGACAGACAGATAGATAGATAGATAGATAGATAGATAGATAGATAGATAGATAGATAGATAGATAGATAGATAGATAGATAGATAGATAGATAGATAGATAGAAAGTCTAATGGAACTGCATCAAGTTAGGCAGCATGCGTCTGAAAAAATTTCTCATCAAAATACTATTGTATCTTCATATATGTTCCAGATTTACCACATAAATGATGAATTGTAGGCCATCAAAACCATGGCTTTGGTCTCTTTTGGGGAAAATGTTGATGAAACCCAATCGACAAAAACAAGTCAAAATGTACTCAATATGTAACATAATACAGTAAGAATGGTAGTTGAGGGTACAGGCTACTTTTATTTTGTTGTGAAAACCGGTTGCTTGATGGCCCAGCGGGGTTTTATTTTGAAAGGCGCTGGCGGAAGTGGTGTTGTTTCTTCTTCGTGGCGTGGCTCCGCTGCGGTGTGGAGAGGGAGTCCTCTCGGTGGGTGTTTCAGTGACTCCGAGGCTGTGAGCTGAACGTCATCCGACAATGTTGAACCTGTGGACCTCCTGTCAGTCTGTAATGGATTACCGTTGTTTGTGAAGGTAAGTTCATACACTGCTGCTGTGATTGGTGCTCTTTAATGTAGGATACATAGTGCTGTATAAATAACATTTGACGTCAAAGAGCTAAGATTAATTTCCCGTAAATGAAACTAATACAGTAATCTTTCCTGTGCGCGATCATGTACCGTCAACGTTATGTTTCTGCATATGTATATTTGCTTGGCCTGACTGTCAGCTGCACGAGGTACAAGAAAGACGAAACTTCGATTTTTCAACACTTGTTGGCATCTTAAACTCAAGTCGAGCCGGTTGTGGTCTAACATAGGACCGAGGGAACACGCCAGACTCCATCCAAAAAAATTCGCAAATTGACTCGGCGATCAGTTTCCTCAGGTGTAGAGCCAGATTCATCCTGATCAGTGTGTCTGATCAGACGAGAGACGGACCCCGAAATGTTCGTTGGGCGCAATCCAGGTTATACTGCATACAGCAGCAGTGAATTTCAATGAAATGTCCACTGTGTCTGACACATCACCTGTCACACTTCCCCTTCACCTACACGCAGTGAGCAGGGCGGGAGCGGCCGCTGGAAACCAATTAGAAAAGACGCGATTTTATTGCAGATGAATCGCTGAATGGTGACTACATGTGAGCCGAATTCATCAGAACATCCCTGTGATGTGTTACAGTCTGAATGATGTTGGGTGAATTGTGTTTGTTTGCTGAAGCGTAAGATTTTTTAATTGACAGGTTTTTAACATCGCTCTCTCAGCATGGGAAGTCAGTCCATGTTGCCGAGCAACACCTTTTTTTTTTTTTTTCTTGTAAAAGCTATATGTGCATGTTGCTGCTCAGTTGTTTAAATAGCCCTGCTTTGATCTGCTGCTGGCTATGAAGGCTGGATGATCAGTTGAATCTGGATTTTGGTGAAATTCAAACCCTTCATCCTTCATCCTGCTGCTGACTGATTCACAAACTGAATGACAATTGGCATATAAAAACCCTGTTTCCTGCCGTGGTGCTACATGTGCTAATGAGCTGCTATCCACCCTGCTGTTTTATTTCTCATTTGTCTCTGAGAGCCAGGTTAATGGGAGGATGTGTAGTCTGAATGGAGAGATGAGATTTATTCACTTGTTGGGCTTTTGTAAAGCAATGGACTACTGTGTGTTTGTGTGCTTTGACTCATTATGCATCCTGTGTTTTCCCCCTCCACCCAGCTCCTGCTGCAGTCCTCTGAGAACAAAATCAGCTCTGGGAATATTTGGTGACAAGCTTCCCTGCTCTGTATGCCAAGATGGGGAACCGATTGTCGGATCATCGCTCCCTCCTCCCCTGCCTGCCATCCTTCCAGGCTCTTCACATTGTCATTCTGGGACTGGACTGTGCTGGCAAGACCACCGTACTGTATCGCCTGCGCTTCAATGAGTTTGTGAACACTGTCCCAACGAAGGGCTTCAACACAGAGAAGATCAAAGTTTCCCTCGGAGCGAGCCAGAGGACGGCGTCCTTCCACTTCTGGGATGTCGGGGGTCAGGAGAAGCTGCGGCCTCTGTGGCGCTCGTACACCCGCTGCGCTGACGGCATCGTGTTCGTGGTGGACTCGGTGGATGCCGAGCGGATTGAGGAGGCCAAGACAGAGCTGCATAAGATCACACGGCTGGGAGAGAACCAGGGCGTGCCGGTCCTGGTGGTGGCTAACAAACAGGACCTGAGGAATTCCCTGAGTCTGGCTGAGATGGAGAGCATGCTGGCTCTGGGTGAGCTCAGCGCCGCCACCGCCTGGCACCTTCAGCCGGCCTGCGCCATCATCGGTGAGGGGCTGCAGGAGGGCCTGGAGAAGCTGCACGCCATGATTATGAAGAGGAGGAAGATGCTGCGGCAACAAAAGAAGAAGAGATGAACAGTGGAGAGTATCAAATATGAGGCGGATCCAGAGCTACGTGAGAAACACTGTGAACTGCGTGCAGTCTGCTGGTTCATTGTGTTTGCTGTGACAGAGACACAATGATCCCGTCCTGTCGGCGGCCCTTTGAAGTCCGATTGGCCGGGTTGGATCCCTCCAGTGGAACTGTTTGTTCAGGTCAGCCGGTGTTTGGCTCCCAGAGGACAGTGGGACCGATTTCTTTCCTTTGGGCGAGGACACCAACAACCAGCAGCAGGTCCTTCTGAAGGAAGTACAGTATTATAAGCTATGAAGTTCACGCTGAACTCTCAGAGACAGACAATGACCGCTCATTCTTCTGTTATTTGTTGAAATATGTGCTGCATTTGTTCGACAACAATCAATCTTTATATTTTTATTCTACCAAAGCTCCAGAAGTTTATATGAAGATCAACATTGACTCACTAAATACAGGATTCACTTTTCAAAATGGCTACAGAGCCCCTTTGTTGGAGGGTTTTCCTTCCTTCCTTCCCGTGGCCTTATGTTGATGCACACAGAAAATGTTCATCTACATACTTATTATATATTAACAAAAAGAACGAGGGAAACGGTTTGTTCTCTAACAGCAGCCACAAAGACCAGACTGCGACACCAGTGTTGTGACTACGAGGCTGCTGGTTTCTCCAAACCTGATCGGCTCCTTTGTTTCAATCAATAATTCAATCAATCAGAGAAAAAGGGCTCAAAATATTGACCAGTATATTAACGAATATCTCTGTCAATGCTGCTCAGTAAATGACAAACAACGTAAGAACATCTAACAAGGCTAACTGGTGAGCTAAATGTTGGTCGATACCAAAACAGTGTTGAGGTTGATCTCCGACTTTAGAACACTTTTATTGCTGGGAAGGATTTTAAAGTTGTTTGACTCAGATACAACTTAGTTTCTGTAACATTATCTGGTGAGCTAACATTGGTTCACTGACCCTGCTCTTTATCTAACAATAGTCTCCTTAATGCGTAACATGAGCTCACTAATAGTTCTTGGTAGCTAGAAATCTCTAATTTGTCTGTCAATTTAATTTCATGATAGTTTTTTGTCAGCCAGATTTAGATCATCCATTCTTCCTCAGTTGTACTCTGAGTTCTTATTCATTCCTGACTTGTGACACATTATTAACTGTGATGAAAGGCTGCTTGGCGTCAGCATATGAGGCCAAATTCAGGGGAAGTGGATACACCAGAAAAGAAAACAACAGTTTATCAGTGAAGTGGGTTCTGGCATCGGTCCAGGTCGTCTCCACGTGGCTGTGGAAGGTGAGAGTATTGGCTCTGTGATGTCATCACCCTGTAGATGTGTCTGGTGTAATCCTGATGATTGACAGGCCCCGTTGGCTCAGCAGGAACGTTCCTCGGCTGCCCGTCCAGCGTCCGTTCTCAGAGACATTATCTTAGCCAGAATCTGAATGCACTTTAATGGTCCTGTTCCTGACCTTTACATGGACTCTGAAAGACGGGAACTTTGGCCTCACAAGAAGAAACCAAGTGTTTTACTCTACGTGTGTGTGTGTGTGTGTGTGTGTGTGTGTGTGTGTGTGTGTGTGTGTATGTATGTGTATGTCTTTCTATAGTTGTGCAGACTGATTTTGGTTTAAAAAAAACACTTGAGGACAAACACTCGTGAGAACATTTCTGCTGGTCCTCACAACTTTAAAGTGCAAATTGGGGTTAAGACTTTTCTGTTTTCTGTTTAGGTCAGGTTTGGGCTACACAGTTGTTATGGTTACGGTTAAGGTTTGGGACTGCATTATATGAGTTTCCTCACAACTGTGGAAAGACAAACTTTAAGTGTGGTGTGTGTGTAAATGCACATACACACGCTTCTTTAAGTCCACTTTGCATGTGGCGGTTTTAACCCCCCTTTACCTACAGAAGTGCCTTAAAGGGAGTCTTTGGCATTTTTCAACCTGGACTCTGTTTTATTATTTTGAACGTAATGGGGACAAACAAATGTTGTAAGTGGTTTAGTGTTTAGCAAGCGTGCTTAAGCTTGAAGCCGCAAAACGGGCAGCAATGTAATACTTGGAGGCAGTTTCTCCTCATCAAAGTACGTCCACTAAAAGTTTATATTTTTTGGCCGCTGACGGTCTCCGATGTCACTGAATTCTCTCTCGATAAGAAGCGTGTTGAATGGACGTCTATTGACAAAGTCCAACTGACTTACATTGTAGTTCATTTTACGGATTTCGCCTGAATAGCTCTTTTTGAACACTGGACCAATTTAAAAACCGGCTCCCAGGAATCACTTCGACCCAAATGATGGGTAAACAGAGCCCAGGTTGAAAAATGTCAACGTTTCCCTTTAAGTCTTCATGAAATACATTCAACCAGCTCCCAGAAACCTTCTCCAGGCATGTAGATCCATGTTGGCGTGACAGCAGAACCTTCACTGGGCTGAGATCTGGTGGCAGTACAGTGAACTCATTGTCAGTCTGAGATGAGAGGAGCTTTTAAATGATGCTCAGTTGGTTTTAAGGGGCCCAGAGCCTGCGAACCCCCCCCTCCCCCACCAGATTATTCTATTCTGACCATGTGAATGTGCCAGTCCATGTTTGTACATGTGTTTTGCTTGGTGTGCCCACTGTAGCCTGAGTTTCCTGTGCCACCGTGTGTCATCTCCTGCTGCTGTAGGCCGCCTGCTTCACAGTGATAGAGAGATGCTCGTCTGCACACTTCGGCTGTACTGATTGGTTACTTGTGTTTCTGTTTCCTTTCTATCAGCCTGAACCAGGCTGGCCATTCTCCTCTGACATCTGACATCAACAAGGCCCTTTTGCCTTGTTGAGATACGGCTCATTAGAAGTATTTTTTCAGACTATTCTCTGTTAACCCGACAGAAGGTGGTGCATGATAATCCCAGTAGATCAGCAGGTTCAAACCAGCTCATCCAGCAGCAACAATCATGTTACATTCGATGTCCTTTTCCCCCATCTGATGATTGGTTTCAACTTCAGTAGATCATCCTGCCAAAATAAGAGCTCAAAGTTTTCACCCCAGGATTGGCTGATTAGACATTTGCTCTCATGATCAGTTGGATGGGTGTACCTAATGAAGTGGTTGGTGTATTGAAAACTGTTTCCAGATTTCACTGTGTTCATATTTATGTATTCGATTCCTATGTTCACTTGGAATAAAGCTACAAAAGGACAGTGACTTCAGTCTCGCTCCAGGTTTCTTCTTCACTCGGTGTGTAACTGACTAACTGTTCACAGATCGGGGCTCCAAAAAGCTTGTACGTAGGCCTCTAAGCGTATTATTATGTCACATATGCTCTTCCCAAAAGTCAACAATAAACTTTGATGCTCAAAACTAGTTACATGTCATGGAGACACGTGACCAAAAAACTAAATAAAGGTAATCAGATACAGTTACTGAGAAAAACTCTTATTAAATTAAAGTTACTTATGAAAATGTTGGTGATTCCCAAGGGTTTACATCTCAATATGTGTAAACTATAACATTCCTTCTGTTGCTTTGAGTCTCTTCTGTCTACGTCTGAAGGGTCCATTCATTTGGCACTCAGATCCTGAGCCTCGTTTTCTGCTTTGAAGTTGCACCGCCTCTCGACTGCCAATCAAATCCTTCTGCACCGCTCTAAGAAAGCAGGCGGCCATGCTGAAGAGGGATTTAGATTTAGATTTAGATTTAGATTTAGATTTGACTTTATTAATCCCGCAGTGGGGAAATTTACTCGTCACAGCAGCATAGAGAAGACAAAAAAAGTGCACACAATATGAACAAATTTACAAAATACTTATGAGCTATAGGAAATAAGGTAGATCAAAAATTATTATTTTAGAAAAAAAATAAAATAAGAGCAATGAATAAAAATACACACACACACAGACTAAATACACAAAAACAAATAAAATAAATATAAATAAATACAGTTTGGAATGATGAATGTAAAGTGACAGGTGCTGTGGAATAAGATGACCAGTGCCACATTATTTTATTGTGGTGTTGAACAGTCTGACTGTTGTCGGGACAAACGACCTGCAGCAGTGCTCTTTCCTGCTCTGAGGGTGCAGCGGTCTGAACTGAAGGAGCTGCTTAAAGCTCCTACAGTCTCATGGAGGGTGAGAGGTGTTGTCCATGATCCATGTCAGCTTGGGAAACATCCTCCTCTCACCCACCTCCTCTATGGAGTCCAGAGGACTGTCCAGGACAGAGCTGGTCCTTTTGACCAGCTTGTTTATTCTCCTCCTGTCCCTCTCTGTCCCTGCACAGCTCCGGCAGGCCGCTACATAAAAGATGGACGACGCCACAACAGAGTCGTAGAATGTCCTCAGCAGAATCCTGCAGCCTCCGAAGGACCTCAGTCTTCTCAGCAGATGGAGTCGACTCTGGCCCTTCTTGAAGAGGACACTCGTGTTGGCCGACCAGTCAGCGATGACCTCCTTGTACTTCAGATCGTTCCCTTCTGATACCTGTCCAACGATGGCTGTATCATCAGAGAACATCTGGATGTGGCAGCAGTCAGCGTTGTGGCTGAAGTCTGAGGTGTACAGGGAGAACAGGAAGGGGGGAGCACCGTGCACTGTGGGATCCCCGTGCTGCAGATTTAAAAAGAGGCATTCAGGAAGCAGTGTGGAAACCACAGAGCAAAGAGTCAAGTTCTGGGAACTGTTTTCTGTCCTCATCTACGCACTTGTGTTTTGTTTTGGTGGTTGTACTTTAACATCTGAACATTCCAATCTTTAACTGTGAAGAGTTATATTGAATAACTTTAAATTAAGGTTTGACAGTAATCAGTGTTGAGTACTGTTGAGAGGTTCACACTGCTGACTTTATATTTATCATTTTAGGACCTTTCAGCTTTATTGTCCAGTTTAAGGCATTTGTTAGAATGTAATAAGTAGTATTGTTAAAATGTAATATGTCACATTACTTTGATGACGTAAGTATATAGGTTTCATTACAAAACCAAGACTAAAAATGCATTCATTCATTAATAATTAACTAATGTATAGAAAATATGTGGTTCCAAATCTGCACCACCAGTGTCTTTCACCATGATGGAAAAATAGTACTTTAAAAGTATGACTTGTCAAAGTGGTAGAAATACTGATCATGCATCTCGCAAAGGTTGAATTATCATATGAATAAAAATACATATTGTACACCTGGCAACACTATTGGTAATATTGAACCTACAATGGTGTTGACATGGTAGAAAATATTGTTTGTAAAGGGCGTTAAAAATGAAAAAGACACTATTTTAAAAGCAGCAAATCTCTGTCTAAACACAAACATTTCGATGCATGTCATCCACTTCTGTGTCAGTATAAGTTGTTCATGAGCTGCATTTTATTTTGTTATTTCTGCAGCACAGGCTCTGTACAACACATACTGAATACAAGACCATCTGAATGATTTATTGTTGAATCAGGTATCCATGGTTACCGCAGACCATGACACATTAAACTGCTGAAATTGTGAATGTTTGGTATCAGTGATGATGTAGAAAACAGTCGCTCTCACATGTTTTGTGGCAGACTGCTGGTTCTGGTCTCTGTGGAGCAACAACAGACACACACACATGGAGGGAGCAGATGATGGAGGGCCGCGGTGGTCCGGTTTCTTCACACTGAGTTCTCCTGATTGAGGTCCGTGGTGGGACAGGAGGTTGGTACGCACATTTACAGCTGAGGGATAATAAAGGTGAGAAACTGGCACACACTGTTGCTGTTTCAGAGATTCTGAAATATGTGGGCAGACTGGCTTCCCAGCATGCTCAGTGGAGTCCAACAACCTCAAAAAGAGAGTTATTTATGACACTTTTTAGTGTTCCTGCTATTGTTGGTGCACTGCACACAATAAAAACTACATCAAGAGTTAATTTATTAATATATTTTTCATTGGCATAGTGCAATATAGGTTGAGTAGAAACTGTAAAATGAAACATGGGAGAGTAGAAACTCTCGTTAGGGCTGAACTGAGAGCCCCGTTGGTCGGCTGTCCTTCCTGCATCTGCAGCATCCTTCCTCCACAGGGTGGCTGCCTGCCCAGCGGCCCTGTATATTTTCCATTACACAGAGCTGGGTGGCGTGCCAGGTTAAGCCTCTCCCTGTTCCCATGGCCCTCGGCTGGAGAGCGAGTGACCAATATGTTTTAGCACAGTGGTGGCAGGGGCTTCAGGGGTTCACTGTTCCCAAACATCCCCACCAGAACAGACTTCCTGCAACTGCATGTGTTCCCTGCTGATCCTGCAACGTACTTACAGCAGATTAGTGAAGAACCAGCTGAGATGTAACACCCTGTTGGTAATATGATGAAAAGTCATAGTCCACAGGTGTAACCTATTTAGACCATCTTGGGGGTCAGAGGCAGGATGAGGGTGTCGGGCCTATATTTACATTCATAACCTTCATTTAATGCCAGGACATGATCCAATATGAAGCCTGGCGCTGTGAGAATATTACAGGGTTTGATAGTAAACAGGAAAATGACAAACAGAAGTTTAATTATTGGTTTTGGGTCACTCCAAATGTATGAACAAAACTGACTGAATCAGGTATCAAACAGGCTAATAGGACTTTTATCTAAACCTGCGGTCTCAAATCACCGGATTGCCCAGTGAGACTACGAACCTCCTCATGTTTAGAGACACCAGTGACTGACACCTGTATGTGTATCCACACATGCATTTGTCCAGTCTGTCTTACAGATGAGGAGATGGACTTTCACAGTACAACCATCCATTTCAAAAAGACTGAAGAGTGTAGATTAAGCAGGGGGGTCGGGGAGGGAGGGTGGGGTCGGAGGGGTGTTGTGGGGTTCGCTCAAGCTGATTAACGACTTTGTGAATTGCTAATCAGATCTCCGGCCAGCACAAGCTGTGAAGGGTGTAAACAGTGCAGTTAGAGAACAGAGGACAGGATGTGCTGATAAGGGAAGAGGAACCACTCCTTCCCTGCCTCGGTTTCCTGAGAAGAGCCTGGCTGTCTGCCACCGTGACCCCACCCTCATCTCCAATCCAATCCAACCCAGACCTCAAAAAGTGAACAGAAGGCACAACAGTTGTCTTCTAATGATATACTGGAAAGAAGGTTGATTGGTCTGTCCATCCAAAGTTAATTTAAAGATAACTTTTCATTTTCAGAAGACGTTTACTCAGCACATTCCTATTCCCCAGAGAGTGAAGCGTTTTCATTTTGACGACCCAATGATGTTTTTTTAAATTATATTCTAAGTCAGTTTTGTCTTTATTGGATGAAGTAAGTGAAGAAACATACAGGAAATAAGGAGGTACAACAGGCAACAAAATTTCTGCCGTGGATGTTGTTGTTATTTTGTTTGTGCCTGAACCATCATTGAGCCCCCCCAAGAAACACTACATTATTATAACAGATACTGTTAAAGATGCTGCTAAAAATGGCAAAATATTAGTGTTCATTTGATATTGTAGCCTTAAGACCAAAGTCTTAAAAAACAAGACTTCAGCTCGCAGCCCTCTCCTTCATTAGAGGGAGGTTAATGCAGAAGGCTTCAGAAAAACAATGCAGCACTCAAGTCAAAAAAAGCTTAGCTCCACTTAGGATGTCATCTGGCCCATTGGTTGCAAGTTAACTCCAGATAGCTGTGTTTAGACTTTAGAGGCATCACACTGCAGTTACTTTGCAGTGTAAATGCCATATCTCTAATGTTGACTTCTTAACTGTAACAAATACAGGACAGTTGCCACATTGACAACTTTCCAGTCTGTGTTTCAAACCACTGAGGAGTTTTTGACTGTCTTATAAACCTTTACATGATTGTATTTCATTTCTTATCAATACTTATACAGAAGTAGAAGAAGTTATTAAAATATAACTTGAATAAGATAATGTTTCAAATTTCATGTGCCAACATCTGGACATTAGTAAAAGGTGGAAAACAACAGACAAATCCCTTAAATTCCCTTTTTGTGTTCACTGTGAACGACAATAATGTGGTTGAAATGACAAAATCAGTGGATCCCCAGAGCCAGTGGGGTTCAATCTCTGAGGAGCATGAATGTTTGTTCAGATGTTAACAGTAATTCATGCAGTGGTTGTTGGGATGTTGAGGTCGTGAATCGAGCAGCTAACACAGTTAGCATCCCAAGAAGCTGCTACCAGGGCTAAAAATACAAAGACTGGAGTATTCAGAAGTGGCTCTAAGAAAATGACATACGATCCAGGAAGTCAAGTTAGAGTAATAATATCTATGAATGTTAACCCCTTCCGCCCTGGTCCCTGTACCGAGGTCTGGCTGTAAGACAACCGGAGCCATTTTTAAGGTTACCGTGTGTGGCCCACTCACTGAAGAGGCTGATGACTACCACCATCACCATAATGGATGTAGAATTGTTGTGCTTCATTGCTGTTGCATCTAATTTGGTGGAGTTGTAGTTGAATGAAAAGGCTGTTCATCTAAAAGGGATTGTTTCATTAAGTGGGAGAAAAAGGGTCAATGTTTTGCTGGAATTTTTTAGATCTCACTCTGACCTGGTAATTGAGAAACAGGCCTGTTCCCACTTGGACATCATGGAGGATCCATCACAGGTGGACAACGTAAAGTCTTATCAATACTTATACAGAAGTAGAAGAAGTTATTAAAATATAACTTGAATATAACTTGAATAAGATAATGTTTCAAATTCACATATAATAACTCTTAAATTAACACTTGTCAACGTAAACAACGTGGACAACGTAAAGTATCTCTGTGCTCACACTCGTCTTCAGCTGTGTCTCAAGTGACCACTTGTGATCTGATCCCACTTCCCTCCTCTACATGCAAAGATACAGATACATCACATAACTCAAGAAGGAAGTAAACATTACAGAAAGACATTACATTATTGAGGGCACTAAATCTTTTGTGGCCATTTCAGATTAATCTTTGTCGAAGAAGCGATAGTTTATTTTTTTCCACGCTTTCTTTGCTTCACTCTATGACAGGCCGAAGGCTGTAGGTGTACATGACAAAATTACTTTTGATTTCATTACTTTTCAGAAGTAATGAAACATTCTTTCAAAGAGCTGTTAAGGGCACCAAGAGTTTCATACAGCTGTACAGGTTGTTGTAAATTCACATATAATAACTCTTAAATTAACACTTGTCTTTAATCATTCACAGTGTCTGTAACAACAGAAAATGCTAGAAACATATTTACCTGTGGCTTGTATAGCCTGTATATTAGTATTAGTTAAAACCTAGATATACTACTTATCAGTGGTAGCAACATGACTTCCTCCCAGCACTGTTTGTTTACAAATTCATCCACAGACCCTCCCTATCATGAAGTGACGCTGATAACTCCAAACAGAGCAGAGCACAGAGCAGCCTTCACTCCGACCGGTTACATAATCCTGACCTTTGTGAGCCTCCACTGTTGCTGTTTTTATCTCTGCATAAACACAGCCAACCATTATCTCTTTCAGCTTGAATCAAAGGTATTCTGAGGTTTTACAAAAAACCTCTAATGTCCTGCCTGTTAATTGTATCTGTTCCAGTCTCCTGATTTAGACGCTGTGGAAGGAGAATCGTTCCGTTAAAGCCAGAGTCAGAAATTCACGATTCATTTTTCAGGTCAGGACATCATGAAACTGAAGTCATGAGAAGATCTATGACAGTCCTAGCAGTCAGGAAGCTGGGTTACACACCACCTTGTTCTGTGATGTAATAAAAAGGTCACGAGTCAGCTGTGTGCCAGCAATCACACCACATTTACAAAATTCAAGTCCTAAATCCTTAAACTTCGAAAATATTCTCCCTGTAATTAATAATTTTAAAGTCTTTTTAATGAGCCATTAGTGAGACAACAGCTGTCTGTAAAGACTCTGAGGGGCAATGTGCCTCACACTTCTCATGAACTCTCTACACTGTGTTTGGATCTGCTTTGTTTGTTCATGTTGGTGCAGCGTCTGTGAGGCTGTTTCCATTTGGCTGCATCAATCCGGACATATGTGACCTGGCCCTGATCTGAAAACAAATGGCCAGAAAAAGTACAGGTGGAAACTGCCTCTGTATGTACCTGGAGTGAAACACACAGTACACAGTGTACAGTAAAGATTAATTCAAAAAAATACTGTATCTAGTGTACTTGTACTTAAGGAATTAACATTGAGCCCCAACACACAGTAAATCAATAAGTATACATGTACAAACAAAAATACAATTTTAACCCTTTTATAAGAAGATGCTTTAGTGGAAAAACCTAAATCTATTTGTTTGCTTTGTATCTAGTGAAATATATGAAATTATGTAACACTTTAAAATGTATGGAAGCTCATTTTAAAAGTTTTAAACAAAAATACTCTCTCATTATAGGGTCAGCGTACAATGAGGTCCAAAAGTCAGAGGACTAATTAATTTAATTTTCACATAGACCTGTAAATAACTAAGTTTTAGAATTAGAAATGTTTAAAAACATCAGTTTAGATGTATAAAATGAGAAAGACATATTTACAATTCTAAACTATTTTTATGTAAGCAATCAAATCAAAGCAAATTATTGGCATTGACCATGTTAACACTTTTGTACAAAAGGTCAGATTTCCCTGAGCTTCATCTTCCCATTGAAGCAGCTTTCAGATGATTTGATCTGCTCATCAGAGGCTTGTTATGATGAATCAACTAACAGCCATTGTTCATGAATATGGTTGTGATTTAGGTTTCCTGCAGAACATTCCTTAGCTTTGTAATGGTGGGACTGGATATCATTTCATTTCCATTTTTATTTCTCTGAATCTGCTTCTATTTATTTTCTTGGCCAGAGTGAGCTTCCATAGAATTACCTACACGTGTCCTGCTTGACAAAGACACTGTCAAAGTCAAATCATATTTTTTGTGTATCAACAAGTTTCTATTTTATGGTGTGCCGTTTAAAATACTCCCAACTGAGCTCCGCTTATATTCAATCAGGTGGTTTATTTAGTTTTATTCAGTGCCTCTCATTGGTGAGTCAGATGATACAGACACACAGTGAACATAAATATCAAGACTGACTTTCTCGTGGAGTTTCAACCTTTCTGAGGAAGCCAAACATCATGTGACAGTGGAAGACACAACCTAATCCAGTGAGGTGAAAGAGGAGCGCTGGGAGCGGAAACTCACATCTTCTCCACCCGTTAAGTTAACAACCACTCTGTAGACAGAACTGAGCAGCAGGTCCTGAAAAACGTTCTTCTGTCATGCACAGCACTTAATTAATGTGTACTCTACAAAGATATGTTAAATGAGCCTGGACAAAGGGATTGACAACCCTTACGCGATGGTAATGGCGTCCTCAGTTTTACAAATCAAGATTTCCGCCTGTTTAAACGAAGAAGAACTCTCAGTGTGCTGTTTGTATCGTGGTGTGACCACTCTGAACATGGACACGAGACAGCAAAGACAAGAGCTGTTTGAAGAGATAATGAAGAAAATATTCACCATGCACAGTCAAGTTCAAGGCTACAAGCTCATCTCCACCCAGTCTGACGTCCCTCTGCTCATTATTAGGATGTTTAAGGTCCACGGGACCAAAGCCAACCGCGATGGACAAAGACGACAGTTGGCGCAGATTGAACAAATGGAAAGTTCAAATAGTGAAAAAGAACTACTACCAGATGACCTCCAAGATGAAGGTCCAAGTGTTTGGTCTTATTACATGTCCCTTTCTGAATGATACTGACTCCATGGAGGAAATCCCTGGACCTTTGAGTGTAAAAACAGAAGAGCATGAGTGCAGTTTACTTCGTGTAAATCTTTGTGTTTGGATCAGGACCGATTAGAGCTTTTAGTGTGTATGTTGTGAGTTTCTGATCTCCTGCATGGACTTTGCACTTTTCCCCTTTCCTGTATTTATCCGCCAGGACAGTAAACCTTTTCATTGTGTTGTGTGCACAAAGTGAGTAATTGTGAGTCTTTGTTTTCTTCAACCAGCCTGCCATGCATTCGGGTCCTTCCTTGGCTGTAAGGTGTGTTAGAGGGCTGCTGTACAGCCTTGACTCTGTGTGATGAAAACAGATTATCAGTGAGGCCTTCTGGAGTGAAACATCCTGCCTCGTATCAGAGGCGCCCGGTCTGAGTCACAGGACCAGGCTCCTCCAGCAGGATGATGACTCAAAACATACATCTAAGGGTGTTTTCACACGGTGACCCTTTCAGCCTCACAAACAAACTGATAAGTCAGCCTTTTTTACACATACGTCAACACTTCAACCGAACTTTGACCCCTCTGAAGCAAACCAAACTCTTAAATCACTTTCCAGTCCTCATTGCAGTTCACCTGTGTACTGTGAACACAAAGGGCTCCAGGTTAGCTTTGCCTTTTGTAATTGTATTTTATCCTTCTCTGCTTGCTGTAGAAATATCTCATGGCTTGCATTGTGAAAAACAAACACGTAACAATTGCAGCACTGACTGCCAGGGGGCTGAGTTTGGTTTGTTTAAAGTGTGAAAACACCCTAAAAGCACCAAAGATGGATGGTAATAAAGTATTGGAGCATCCTGAAGCAGCTGCTGTGTTTCCTGATTTTAGTCCAGCTGAACATCTGGGGGAAAAGATTTTAACCTTTTCCCATTAGACCTGAAAGAACTGGAGCAGTCTGCTCAAGAAGAGTCAAACTACAATCTTAGGTGTGTAGAAGTGCCTTTCAGAGCTGCAAAACACTGGACGCATTTTGAAGATCATAGAGTAAATATCCTGTAACTGTTAGTTTGTTTCTTATTGAAGAAATCAAACATGTTATCTTGCAGTCCAGGTTGAACAGCCTCCATTGATACATTGGGTGCGGACACACTACGCTGTCTTTTTTCATTTGACTGCTCTGCTCGGTGAATGTCACTCCACCTCTTATATTTCAAAGCACAGTCACTGAGGCAGAGTCTAATTAGAAGAAGCCCAATAAAATTCCAGCTGTCATCTGTAAATGCATCTGCACTCCTTCCAAAATGTTACATAACTTGGCCCCATGTTCTGCACACATGCCTGAATTCATCACCATCTTTGTCCACGGTGCAGATCCTCCTCATGTGTTTTCATCTAACCTCACATAATCTGTATTTATCGCTGTCCCTTCTCCGGCCTGAATATTTCAGCAAAAGATAAGAGGTTGAAGACGACATTGTGCTTCGAATGCTTTCTAATCTTCAGCGTGGTTCCTGTCGTGTACCACTGGCTGGTCCTCCAGCACCAGTCTGCTCAGCAACAGTGAAGTGTGGCATGATAATTAGGACAGATGGCCTTTTTACTTCACTCTGTGGCTGACACATTTCTGAACTCGCGGCCGGTCATACTGCAGCTACTAAGGCAGAGTGAAATTATTCATATAGTCTATAGAGAAAAAAATGACTCTGCTGCTTTTGTTAGCACTGGGAGCACTGTAACAGGAGGGGGTGGAGGGAAGGGGCGGAGCTACCAGCAACAAATACTGACACACTGACAGGCTCAGAGCTGAATTCCCCTAGTTTTTCTAAAGTGCTTAAATACACGGATATATCTGTAAATCCCCCCCCACCCCCACACACACATTTTAAAGATGGTTTCAACATTTGATATGTTGTCAAATGAAGTTTATACGTGCATAAGGAAGAGCTCTAACCTCGCTTCATGGTTTATTTCCACCTCTGTGAATTAATCCTGCTATCTTCTCTGTCACTTCTGATTTGGCGCTATATAAATAAAATTGAATTGAATAGAATTGAATTGAGTTTCCCACGCTGTCAAATCCCTCATTCATAATTCCGTCGTCACCATATTTGCCCAATGATATCTCTGCCTGTGCTTTTGAGCCAATCATTTTCTCATCCCTGTTCTTTAAATTTCATCATAATTCTGTCATTCTGATGAACACGCCATTAACTACAGGCTCCACACCTCGAATGTTACAGAAAAATGACCGATGTGAACACTAATATGTAGCCTGAATATGGTAATTAAAACACTTGTGGAGAGGCCTGCTGTCTCTGACTGTCTGTTAAGGAAAGATAATGAGGAGCCAAAGCCACCGAGGGCACCACCAGATGGGGAAGCACAGATACACCCGTCACACTGCACGAACCACCACAGAGGAGTCTACAGCAGCCTGATCCTTATTGTGTAACCCTTTTCTGACTTTTCTTTTACTTATTTTTTTTTTAAAAGAATACATATTAGACCGACTCACTTATGATCCACGCAAACATAATAATCCTCAACCAGGATAAACTCTATCATGTACTCAGTAAGTAATGTCGTGATAAACGATGACCTACAACCTGAATTTCGAATGTTAGCCATCATCTCGTGAGCTGGGCCAGAGATCAGGGTCAGTTCATTAACAATTTGTAATTAAAAGACAGATCCCACAGTGAAAGTCTTTTAAATCACAGACAGTGTCAGTTATAAAAAACTAAACTCTGAAGCTTTGCCGTTGGTTGGTTATGTTATATAAATATAAGTGTATATATATAGTTATGTGTTTTGTTCATGCGGAGGTTGAGTGTTTGTCTGTGTCCAATCTTTCACCCTCACCCTGAACTACGTCTCACCACAGTGTTGTCAAAGTCTACAAAGACTTCTGAATTGTTTTTTGTCATGCAGCATGACCTGATGGGCCTTTATGTGGAAAGGTGTGTGCTTTTCAAACTCTGGATGTTCCAAGACTTTCTCCAGTGACTGTAAAATACAAACATCTGCTGATGTGCTCATCAAACATTAAACTGTGATAACAGTCTTCCTGTTCCATGTCAACATGTTATTTTGTTTTCTGAACTGCACTGAATGATTGAACATCTTACGGACAATTCTTTTGTGATATAATGAATGTTTCCCCTGAGTCAGTGTTTAACTAGGACAACATTTTGATTTTAGGCAACATAAGACCTTAAATCTGAATCATTTATAGAGAATATGTACGTATGAGTCCAACATGTGTCAGAGATATACTCTGATTTTATGTCTAGAAGTTCATTGGTTGAAGGAGTGTTGTGTCCAGTGTGACTCACATCTTTTCAGTATGAGGAGAAGGTTTCAGTGTTGATAAAGCTTTGGACCCTGTAGTGGTTGTATATTAGGCTAACTCAGTTGAAGTCACAGTTAAATTGTTAGTGTTTTGTTGCTCATATTGACAGAATGATCGTGATGACAGGGATCATATCTCAGCTGAGGGGAAACTGGGTTTGAGGGAGGTTTTTACAGCCAAGTGTTCTCAAAGTGAAATCACCTTTGCGTGCTTAAATCAACTCCACTCTTCACCACAAACTGCATAATGACATAACTGCCATGTCTAGCCACAGCAATAAAACCTGCTTGTTTCTCTGCCTTGTGTCTCCTGACTGGCTGATATTTCTGAGGTGATGTCTGATGAAACAGGCAGCAGAGGATTAGTGCCCGTGTTACGTAAAACAACGTGTTTTCTTGGTATTACAACATCAAATGCCCAACTTGAGACGGGAAAATCCTCTTACAAGTTATTCAAAGAATGAATGCAAAAGCCCTGAAATAATCAGATGAACATATTCTGCCCAAACACATGCTCACAGATGCAACGGCTGAGTTATTTTTACTCCCTGGCCCTGAGCACTCTGTCCTGGGAGCTGAGTGTAACGAGTGTGAGAGAGGAGGTCCTGCTGAAATGAGAGCCAGTATGACAGTTGAACCCTCCAGCCTGTGACAGACCTCTCTTCAGGTCTATCACCTCTGTCGTCTGTGGCTCCTCCCTCAGACATGTTCAGCCCAAACCTCAGGATGACACCTGAGTCAGCAACATTTCTAATGAAGACTGGGATCTGGGATCATGTCTTCATCTGAGAGAGATGCCATTGAAGGACTTCACAGGTCAACTCGGTCCTGAGACGAAGAACCCCCCCAGGTCCTGGGTAGGACTGGCTCCACATTCTACTGTCTGATCGGGTTGGGTCTCGGGTCAGTATATTCAGTACCTGAGTGAATCCAGATGGACCTGAGCCCTGCCACTTCTGATCACGTGATACGTCACAGTCACAGCGGGAGCCAACCGTTTGTTCTGAGCAGAAGTATAATTTTCAATTCATTTGTCTCTCTCCATAAGTCTGTTTTCGTTCAGGGCTGATGTTTTGAATCGGAGAAGAAGGTGACCTCAGAGGTCACTTTTACCCATAAATACAACATGTGTCTGTATCTCCATCATTAGGCCAAAGTGAGATCTGAAAAATAATAAATACATGACCAGCAATGAGTCGGTAAACTACACAACTTCTCCTGGACACTCTTTAACAACAAAAATACCAAACACAACAGAAAATGGTCATTTTAAGACCAACTTCAAGTCAAACCATCAAATACATATTTGATAAATTTGTACATAATTTCTGGATAATAAAGAATCAACATTTCCTAATTTTGGGAAACACACTGAGAAGTTTCAGTCATTCAATCTCATATCTGTGTGTTCAATAGCGACCTGTGTGTGCAGCTAGTGGAAAGACTGAAAACAGGTTTTGTCTGTCACAGGAATCTCATGAATCTATTACTGAGTGCTTTGATTGGGCCTGTTGCTTTGTATCGGTCTACATTGTTTCGTTGTGCGATATTAGCAGCAATTGAAACACGCTGTCATATATGCCGGTCCAGAGCATCCAAACATGATCAATGGGTGAAATGTCTGCAGAATATGGAGGTTGTTCAAGAATTGGAATGTTTTTGTTAAGCATATTCCTTTAAAAATAATTTTCAGTGAAGAGACTCTTAAGTTTCCTGCTGTGATTCTAATCTAGCAGTACATAGCTCTGACATATCAGTAGCATTATAATACTAATACGAATACTAATGTGTGGCTAAAGGTAATTATTGTGATGCGTTGCCGTATTAGAGGAAAGGCTCCGTGTTAAAAGTTTCTCTTCCCTGTTCTGGAGTAACTTTGGTTATCCTTTGAACTTTAATCCTTTTTTGATAAGCAAATGTTACCATGGTGACCCTCTAAGGTATGGTGGATGTAGTTTAGTGTTTGTGTCTACATCTTTTATCGTGGCCCAGTTATTATACAGTTTAATAAACTGTCTCCTCCTGCAGCTCATTGTCTGTCTGCTAAATTTTGTTTGAGGATCTGTTTCAATGGGCAGAAAAACTGAGTGATTTGAGGAGTTTAAATTAAATACACACTTTTGCACTCTTTCTAAACAACTCCATGTGGCCTCAGTTACTTGTTATTAATCTGTTGAGTTTAATTTCTGCAGAAGGCCTGTTGTTTGTCTCCACAGCTGGTCCGAGAGGAGCTGACCGGATGGACACAGGAACATAACGGCCTGGCTGCTCACCAACAATAAAAGAGTTTGAATGAAAGGAAAGGCTGCTGTAAAGACAGGAAACCAATCAGTCTGGAGGAAACACACTGAAATGCTGTCCTTGTTCTTTACACAGAGACACAGGGGTCATGTTACACTCAACTGTGTTGATGCTGCTGGATAATTATGATATACAACTGGGCACAGTCCTGTGAAACATCACTAAAATGTTAAATAATTAAAAATAGTATCATCCTGCCATCAGCGTATTATATGAAAATGAAAGTGTAGGTTATTTGATCTCATGTATAATTAAAAACAAACTGTTTTTACAAAATATGGGCCTCAAAGTACAAATTGAGTGCAACAGAAAGGATCATACATGTCGTTACCGATTAAGGCAAACTGCATTAACCGGGTTCCCGTGAGCATCATGGTTTTCTCCATTTTGTCCTCGGTTGTGTCATGTGGTCAGGAACTGTCTGAAGAAGTAAGAACTGAGGGACAGACTGTGAGACTTAGTACGAGAGCATCAGCAGCAACTAAACATACAATGAAACACTTTGCAGCAGTGGTTTGGGTGTACAGTCCAGAAAGAGCCAAACTAACATAACAACGTATTCAGTGGACGTCCTCGAAGAATGTACAATTTGCTATTTATGCAGTGTAGCATTGAAAAGACTGTTAGTGCTTCTGAGTTGACATACGAGTTACAGTATCTATCAGTGATGCTCAGACACTATGAGGGACATGAAGTCAACCGCTATGGACCGTCTCAGAGAAGAAAACCTTTTCTTCCAAAAGGGCAAAAAAAACGTCAAGATGAAAGATTGAAGAGCATGAAAAGAAGTCCGGTGGATAGTGGCAGCACCAAAATGAGAAACCAAAATAAAGATTGTTTGGGTCCCTCTGGTATGTTTGGTGTGGACCTGGCCAGCATTAAAACAATGTCTGCATCCATGGAGTTGGGAGTGTGTTGATGTGTGGCTGCATGACAACAGAAGGTTTACAGGAGATGAGATCCACTGTATAGATGAAAAAAAGATTTCAAGTTTGTACCTAAATGACTGAATGAAAAGATGACTCACAGTTTTGACAAGTTTGACAGCAGATCAATTTTCCAACATGACAATGATACCAAACACACTGCAACTGTTAGCAGCATGAAGCCTCGGGGTCGCTGGGCCAGTAGAGCTGTTGTTACACAGTCCTGGATAACTGTGGGGGAGTGAGGAACAGAAGCACGTTCAGTTGTGTGAATATCTCAAGTCCTGCTTTATCCGGCTCAAAACCACAACCATTTCAAGGACATTCTTGAAATTTAGTGTCATAATCATGAACCAAAACCTATTTCTGTATTAAAAACAAACATAGATAGATAGATAGATAGATAGCTAGATAGATAGATAGATAGATAGATAGATAGATAGATAGATAGATAGATAGATAGATAGATAGATAGATAGATAGATAGATAGATAGATAGATAGATAGATAGATAGATAGATAGATAGATAGATAGATAGATAGATAGATAGATAGATAGATAGATACTTACTTTATTAATCCCACAAGGGGAAATGTTTTTGCTACAGCAGCATTATAGGTACAGGAAAGCAATAAAACAACAGTAAAATATTAAATATAAAAATGCACAGTATATACAATAAAATAGAATAATTAAATTAAATTAAATTAAAAATAACTAAACAATAATGCAAAGATTTAAACAAACAAGAAAACAGACAACTAACGGTGTTATTGTTGTGTGATGGATTTTACCAGAGGTGAGTTATTGTACAGTCTTATTGTAGTGGGCAGGAATGATCTCCTGTATCAGGAATGATCTCCTGTATCAGGAATGATCTCCTGTATCTGGAATGATCTCCTGTATCTGGAATGATCTCCTGTATCTGGAATGATCTCCTGTATCAGGAATGATCTCCTGTATCAGGAATGATCTCCTGTATCTGGAATGATCTCCTGTATCTGGAATGATCTCCTGTATCAGGAATGATCTCCTGTATCTGTCCTTGTGACAGCGGAGCTGGAGGAGTCTTTTGGAGAACGTCCTCCTCTGTCCCTGCAGCAGGTGGTGGAGAGGGTGGTCAGGATTATCCAATATGGATAATAGTTTGTTCAGCGTCCTCCTCTTCACCACCTTTTCCAGGCTGTCCAGTTTGTAGCCGATGATGGAGCCGGCCTTCTTAACCAGTTTGTTAAGTCTGTTGGTGTCTCCAGCTCCAATGCTGCTCCCCCAGCAGACTACTAGAAGTACAGTTCACTGGCCACAACAGATGGTAGAACATCTCCAACATCTTGCTGCACACATTGAAGGATCGAAGTTTCCTCAAGAAAAAGAGTCGACTCATCCCCTTCTTGTAGACAGCGTTGATGTTGGTCTTCCAGTTCAGTCTGTTGTCATGGAGACACCAGGTACTTGTACTCCTCCACCATGTCCACCTCCTCTCCCAGAACTCTCAGCGGTTGTGGAGCCGTCGTCTTCCTCCTGAAGTCGACCACCATCTCTCTGGTCTTGGCCACGTTCAGGAGCAAATGATTTCTTCCCGCCCACTCCACAAAGTCCTCCACTACTGTCCTGTACTCATCCTCCTGTCCATCCCTTATACACCCGACCACTGCAGAGTCATCAGAGAACTTCTGCAGATGGCAGGACTCTGAGTTGTACTGGAAGTCAGTGGTGTAGAAGGTGAACAGGAAGGAGACAGAACAGTTCCCTGAGGAGCTCCAGTACCACTGACCACCGTATCAGACAGCACACTGCCCAGACGGACAAACTGTGGTCTGCCTGTCAGGTAGTCTGATCCAGGAGACGGTGGACGTGTCCCCCCCTCCACCCCTCTCCACCTGCAGCTTCTCACTCAGCAGCAGTGGTTGGATGGTGTTAAATGTACTGGAGAAATCAAAGAAAGTGATTCTCACAGAGTCACTGGTTCCATCCAGGTGAGACTGAGCTCGTTGCAGCAGGTAGATGATGTCATCGTCCACTCCCACATGAGGCTGGTACGCAAATTGCAGAGGGTCCAGAGAAGATTTCACCAGCGGTCTGAGGTGGGCCAAGACCAGCCTCTCCAGCACCTTCATCACATGAGATGTGAGGGCAACTGGTCGGTAGTCGTTGAGGCCGGATGGAGTCGTCTTCTTAGGGACTGGAACCAGGCAGGACGTCTTCCACAGCACCGGGACCTCCTCCTGCTTCAGGCTCAGGTTGAAGAGGTGTTGTAGGACCTCAGCCAGCTGGACGGCGCAGGTCTTCAGGACCCCGGGGCTGATGCTGTCAGGTCCTGCAGCCTTGCGCTGGTGGAGTCTCTCCAGCTGTCTCCTAACCTGGCCAGTCGTCACAGAGAGGGAGGTGGGGGGAGGAGGGGGGTCATGGTGTCGATGGAGGAAGAGCCCTTTGAGATTGAGGGCTCTATGCAGCTCACCAGGGGGTCAGAGGGGGGAGGGGAGGAGGCAGCAGAGGTGTTTGGGAGGTGTAAGGTGTGGAGGAGACAGATGAGGGTGGTGAACTAAACCTGTTGAAGAAACAGTTTAGCTCATTGTTCCTCTCCAGGTTCCGCCTGGTTGTTCCTCTCCAGGTTCCCCCTGGTTGTTCCTCTCCAGGTTCCCCCTGGTTGTTCCTCTCCAGGTTCCCCCTGGTTGTTCCTCTCCAGGTTCCCCCTGGTTGTTCCTCTCCAGGTTCCCCCTGGTTGTTCCTCTCCAGGTTCCCCCTGGTTGTCTCTCTCTCCCCTTGAACCCAGTAATCTCCTTCAATCTCCACACCTCCCTCACGTTGTTCTGCTGGAGTTTGGCCTCCAGCTTCCTCCTGTAGGAGTCCTTGCACTCTCTCATCTTCTCCTTCAGGTTGTGCTGAACTCTCCTGAGCTCCTCCCTGTTCCCAGACCTGAAAGCTGCTTTCTTCTTATTAAGAAGCACCTTCAGGTCCCTGGTGATCCACGGCTTGTTGTTGGGGAAGCAGTGTACAGTCCGGGATGGGACGGTGGTGTATTCACAGAATTTGATGTATTCTGTGATACAGTCCGTCCTGCTGTTGATGTCCTCCCCATGTGGTCCACACAGCACATCCCAGTCCGTGGACTCAAAGCAGTCCTGCAGGGCGTCTTTAGCCTCCTGTGTCCACCTCCTCAGTCCTGGTGGTTACAGGCTGCCTCTGTACCAGAGGAACATATTTTGGTGTCAGCAGGACCAGGTTGTGATACGACCTACCAAGGGGGGGAAGGGCAGTAGCACTGTATGCATCCATGGCATTAGCATACAGTAAGTCCAGAGTTTTATTGTTCCGGGTGGGGCAGTTCGCATACTGGTGCAAAGTTGGCAGTACTTTATCCAGACTGGTTAAAGTCTCCAGTAACTGCCAAAAATGCACCGGGATGCTGAGTCTGCAGTTTAGACACAGTGGAGTGGATGGCGTCCACTGCTGCCTCTACGTCAGCTGATGGAGGAACGTACACAGCGATAACAATGGTGGACATGAACTCCCTCGGCAAATAATAAGGACGCATCCCCACGGCTAGAAGTTCAATGTCCGGGCTACAGAAACGTTCCTTCACACACACATGGTCGAGATTGCACCACCTCTCGTTCACATAGATTGCAATCCCTCCACCTTTTACATACATACATAACCTGTATCTTCAGAAATTGCTTACAATTACAATGTTTTAGTCACAATACATAAAGCATTGGTTGTCATTTGGTTTAAAGTTCTTCTGAATAGAAGTTGGTTCAACCAGCAGCATCTTGGCATTTATAATCATTTATATATGTGAAAAACTGTAGCATAATATCAATGTCACATGTTATCTTGTTATCCTCTGAGTATGGGCAAAACAAACAAATATTCTTTTCATACTGTAATAAGATGTCCAAACTCACTCATATCGCCCACAATTCTGTCAGAATGCTTATCGAACAGATAATATGACCACAGAATTTAAGTTGCTCTACACCACAGTTTACATATCTGTGGAGCTGTGAGGAACAGAAACAAGTTGATCTGTGTCTTCATTGTGCTCCTCTGAAGACCAACAGGTTTGAGCTGGGTGTTTCCGACTGGAACTGATGGTACAGCTTCACATACTGTCACAGTAACATCACAAAACCTGTTTAAAGAAACTGCTCTGAATATGTTTGGGAACATTTAAAGAGAAACGCCACGTTATAATATTATATGGATTTCCTCTTTTAGTCATTCAGGTTTAGTCACACTACGCTAAGCCAAACTGTGATGACATCTATTTACAGCCTAACAGCGTGATAAACTGAAACTTTTCATGAAAATGCCATGTGATTGTAAAACTGTGGCCTTCAAGCGGGATGGTGTCACAACAGGAGAAGTTATTTGGAAACATCCTCTGGAGATGGTAATTATTCACAGTGAATTTCAGGGCAATGTAATTGCTTAGTTATTCTACACTGAACAGAAAATCTCCATCATGTCTCATACGTTTTATATAGATTTAATTTTTTTAGAACAATGACTGGCCTGCTGACATCTTTACTTTCTGTTTATTCAGCCTGTGTTTACCACATGTGTCTCAATATCGCATTAGCAGCTGCCTTCCTGTTCAGCCGGGACAAAAGCAGACACAACACAACGAGACAAAGTCTCTGGGGGAGTTTGTTATACAACCATCCAGTTTGAAGCACAGCTGCAGCCAAATACCACTGCCAGGGGCAGACTGCAGCGTGTTTGTCTGCACTGGAGAGGGAACCAGAGACAGAGGTTGTCAGCATGAAGCAAACATGCTAATGTAGCACAAGGTTAAGGGAGGTGAGAAGAAACACTGAGATCTGCAGAATTAAAAAATCCTCCGCTGTCAGAACGGTTGAGCTCGTACCAGCCTCCCCTGCTGGTCCCAAGCAGGCTGTGATGATGGCAGTCGGCACGGCTCGCTCTGTTAGCAGAAGCTGCCTGTGAAGGTCATGCAGAAGACACCAGTGGAGTGTAAATCAGGTCAGACCCTCCGATCGCTGCCTGCAGGAGAGCATGTGGCTGCTGGAACGCAACAGACAGCGGGAGATGAGTTCAGCTTCACTCTGATGCGTGTAAACCTTCAGCTACTGCCTGCACTGACATGTGATGCCAGTATCGGCCTTAGTGGTAATCTGAACCAAAACACTGAACATTCTCTGCGGAGATCCAGAGGAGCAGATTGTTGAACTAATTATCTTTTTATATCACAATCACAAAATGTTTTCTCGTCCACAAGACTTAAAATGTCTGATTTTGTGAAGATAATGAATACTGTAAGGTAAAATTGTGATTTCAATATTTAGGTTTTGTACCATAACACCAACATAATTATACTAGGAGCTGAGGAATTGAACTGTTGACTTAAACAAAGATACAAAGTGCTCGTTAGTGAACTTTAGAGATGTTAGCAGCTGGATGTTTAAACTTTGTTCAGAGCCAGTAGTTTATCCCTGCTTTCAATCTTTTTAACTTCAGCTTCCTCCTTAATGCAAATACAACAGAGGAAATGTGGTCTCGTTAAGAGAATCAGAGCAGCAATCGTCACACCTCCCTGTTTAGGGTTATCAAATCACTCATCAAATCACTCATCAAATCACTCATCAAATCACTCATCAAATCACTCATTAAATCACTCTCATCAAATCACTCTTCAAATCTCTCTCATCAAATCACTCTCATCAAATCACTCTCATCAAATCACTCATCAAATCACTCTAATCAAATCACTCATCAAATCACTCTCATCAAATCACTCATCAAATCACTCGAATCAAATCACTCATCAAATCACTCTCATCAAATCACTCATCAAATCACTCTAATCAAATCACTCATCAAATCACTCTCATCAAATCACTCATCAAATCACTCTAATCAAATCACTCATCAAATCACTCTCATCAAATCACTCATCAAATCAGTCTCATCAAATCACTCATCAAATCAGTCATCAAATCACTCATCAAATCACACTCATCAAATCACTCATCAAATCACTCTCATCAAATCACTCATCAAATCACTCTCATCAAATCACTCATCAAATCACTCATCAAATCACTCTCATCAAATCACTTCTCAAATCACTCATCAAATCACTCATTAAATCACTCTCATCAAATCACTCATCAAATCTCTCTCATCAAATCACTCTCATCAAATCACTCTCATCAAATCACTCATCAAATCACTCTAATCAAATCACTCATCAAATCACTCTCATCAAATCACTCATCAAATCACTCGAATCAAATCACTCATCAAATCACTCTAATCAAATCACTCATCAAATCACTCTCATCAAATCACTCATCAAATCAGTCTCATCAAATCAGTCATCAAATCACTCTAATCAAATCACTCATCAAATCACTCTCATCAAATCACTCATCAAATCAGTCTAATCAAATCAGTCTTCAAATCAGTCATCAAATCACTCATCAAATCACACTCATCAAATCATTCATCAAATCACTCTCATCAAATCACTCATCAAATCACTCTCATCAAATCACTCATCAAATCAGTCTCATCAAATCAGTCATCAAATCAGTCATCAAATCACTCATCAAATCACACTCATCAAATCACTCATCAAATCACTCTCATCAAATCACTCATCAAATCACTCGAATCAAATCACTCGTCAAATCACTCATCAAATCACTCATCAAATCACTCTAATCAAATCACTCATCAAATCACTCTCATCAAATCACTCATCAAATCACTCTCATCAAATCACTCATCAAATCAGTCTCATCAAATCAGTCATCAAATCAGTCATCAAATCAGTCATCAAATCACACTCATCAAATCACTCATCAAATCACTTATCAAATCACTCATCAAATCACTCTCATCAAATAACTCGTCAAATCACTCATCAAATCACTTATCAAATCACTCATTAAATCACTCTCATCAAATCACTCATCAAATCACTTGAATCAAATCACTCATCAAATCACTCTCATCAAATCACTCATCAAATCAGTCTCATCAAATCAGTCATCAAATCAGTCATCAAATCACTCATCAAATCACACTCATCAAATCACTCATCAAATCACTCTCATCAAATCACTCATCAAATCACTCTCATCAAATCACTCTCATCAAATCACTCATCAAATCACTCTCATCAAATCACTCATCAAATCACTCTCATCAAATCACTCATCAAATCACTCATCAAATCACACTCATCAAATTACTCATCAAATCACACATCAAATCACTCATCAAATCACTCTCATCAAATCACTCATCAAATCACTCATCAAATCACTCTCATCAAATCACTCATCAAATCAGTCATCAAATCACTCATCAAATCACTCTAATCAAATCACTCATCAAATCAGTCATCAAATCAGTCATCAAATCACTCATCAAATCACTCTAATCAAATCACTCATCAAATCACTCATCAAATCAGTCTCATCAAATCACTCATCAAATCACTCTCATCAAATCACTCATCAAATCACTCTAATCAAATCACTCATCAAATCACTCTCATCAAATCACTCATCAAATCACTCTCATCAAATCACTCATCAAATCACTCTAATCAAATCACTCATCAAATCAGTCTCATCAAATCAGTCATCAAATCACTCTAATCAAATCACTCATCAAATCACTCTCATCAAATCACTCATCAAATCAGTCTCATCAAATCAGTCATCAAATCAGTCATCAAATCACTCATCAAATCACACTCATCAAATCACTCATCAAATCACTCATCAAATCACTCTCATCAAATCACTCGTCAAATCACTCATCAAATCACTCATCAAATCACTCATCAAATCACTCTCATCAAATCACTTATCAAATCACTCATCAAATCACTCATTAAATCACTCTCATCAAATCACTCATCAAATCTCTCTCATCAAATCACTCTCATCAAATCACTCTCATCAAATCTCTCTCATCAAATCACTCTCATCAAATCACTCTCATCAAATCACTCATCAAATCACTCTAATCAAATCACTCATCAAATCACTCTCATCAAATCACTCATCAAATCAGTCTCATCAAATCAGTCATCAAATCACTCTCATCAAATCACTCATCAAATCAGTCTAATCAAATCAGTCTTCAAATCAGTCATCAAATCACTCATCAAATCACACTCATCAAATCACTCATCAAATCACTCTCATCAAATCACTCATCAAATCACTCTCATCAAATCACTCATCAAATCAGTCTCATCAAATCAGTCATCAAATCAGTCATCAAATCACTCATCAAATCACACTCATCAAATCACTCATCAAATCACTCTCATCAAATCACTCATCAAATCACTCGAATCAAATCACTCATAAAATCACTCATCAAATCACTCATCAAATCAGTCTCATCAAATCAGTCATCAAATCACTCTAATCAAATCACTCATCAAATCAGTCTCATCAAATCAGTCATCAAATCACTCATCAAATCACACTCATCAAATCACTCATCAAATCACTCTCATCAAATCACTCATCAAATCACTCTCATCAAATCACTCATCAAATCACTCATCAAATCACTCATCAAATCACTCTCATCAAATCACTCGTCAAATCACTCATCAAATCACTCATTAAATCACTCTCATCAAATCACTCATCAAATCACTCGAATCAAATCACTCATCAAATCACTCTACTCAAATCACTCATCAAATCACTCTCATCAAATCACTCATCAAATCACTCATCAAATCAGTCATCAAATCACTCTAATCAAATCACTCATCAAATCACTCTCATCAAATCACTCGTCAAATCACTCATCAAATCACTCATTAAATCACTCTCATCAAATCACTCATCAAATCACTCATCAAATCACTCATCAAATCACTCATCAAATCAGTCTCATCAAATCACTCATCAAATCACTCTAATCAAATCACTCATCAAATCACTCTAATCAAATCACTCATCAAATCACTCTCATCAAATCACTCATCAAATCAGTCTCATCAAATCAGTCATCAAATCACTCATCAAATCACTCATCAAATCACTCATCAAATCACTCATTAAATCACTCTCATCAAATCACTCTCATCAAATCACTCGTCAAATCACTCATCAAATCACTCATCAAATCAGTCTCATCAAATCACTCATCAAATCACTCTAATCAAATCACTCATCAAATCACTCTAATCAAATCACTCATCAAATCAGTCTCATCAAATCAGTCATTAAATCACTCATCAAATCACTCATCAAATCACACTCATCAAATCACTCATCAAATCACTCTAATCAAATCACTCATCAAATCACTCATCAAATCACTCATCAAATCACTCTCATCAAATCACTCATCAAATCAGTCTCATCAAATCAGTCATCAAATCACTCTAATCAAATCACTCTCATCAAATCAGTCTAATCAAATCAGTCATCAAATCGCTCATCAAATCACTCTCATCAAATCACTCATCAAATCACTCATCAAATCACTCATCAAATCACTCATTAAATCACTCTCATCAAATCACTCGTCAAATCTCTCTCATCAAATCACTCTCATCAAATCACTCTCATCAAATCACTCATCAAATCACTCTAATGAAATCACTCATCAAATCACTCTCATCAAATCACTCTTCAAATCAGTCATCAAATCAGTCATCAAATCACTCTAATCAAATCACTCATAAAATCACTCTCATCAAATCAGTCTAATCAAATCAGTCTAATCAAATCAGTCATCAAATCAGTAATCAAATCACTCGTCAAATCACTCATCAAATCACTCGTCAAATCATTCTAATCAAATCAGTCATCAAATCAGTAATCAAATCACTCATCAAATCAGTCTAATCAAATCAGTCATCAAATCACTCTAATCAAATCACTCATCAAATCACTCTCATAAAATCAGTCTAATCAAATCAGTCATCAAATCAGTAATCAAATCACTCGTCAAATCACTCTCATCAAATCACTCATCAAATCAGTCATCAAATCAGTAATCAAATCACTCATCAAATCAGTCTAATCAAATCAGTCATCAAATCAGTCATCAAATCACTCATCAAATCAGTCTAATCAAATCAGTCATCAAATCAGTCATCAAATCACTCATCAAATCACTCTCATCAAATCAGTCTCATCAAATCACTTCTCAAATCACTCATCAAATCACTCATTAAATCACTCTCATCAAATCACTCATCAAATCTCTCTCATCAAATCACTCTCATCAAATCACTCTCATCAAATCACTCATCAAATCACTCTAATCAAATCACTCATCAAATCACTCTCATCAAATCACTCATCAAATCACTCGAATCAAATCACTCATCAAATCACTCTAATCAAATCACTCATCAAATCACTCTCATCAAATCACTCATCAAATCAGTCTCATCAAATCAGTCATCAAATCACTCTAATCAAATCACTCATCAAATCACTCTCATCAAATCACTCATCAAATCAGTCTAATCAAATCAGTCTTCAAATCAGTCATCAAATCACTCATCAAATCACACTCATCAAATCATTCATCAAATCACTCTCATCAAATCACTCATCAAATCACTCTCATCAAATCACTCATCAAATCAGTCTCATCAAATCAGTCATCAAATCAGTCATCAAATCACTCATCAAATCACACTCATCAAATCACTCATCAAATCACTCTCATCAAATCACTCATCAAATCACTCGAATCAAATCACTCGTCAAATCACTCATCAAATCACTCATCAAATCACTCTAATCAAATCACTCATCAAATCACTCTCATCAAATCACTCATCAAATCACTCTCATCAAATCACTCATCAAATCAGTCTCATCAAATCAGTCATCAAATCAGTCATCAAATCAGTCATCAAATCACACTCATCAAATCACTCATCAAATCACTTATCAAATCACTCATCAAATCACTCTCATCAAATAACTCGTCAAATCACTCATCAAATCACTTATCAAATCACTCATTAAATCACTCTCATCAAATCACTCATCAAATCACTTGAATCAAATCACTCATCAAATCACTCTCATCAAATCACTCATCAAATCAGTCTCATCAAATCAGTCATCAAATCAGTCATCAAATCACTCATCAAATCACACTCATCAAATCACTCATCAAATCACTCTCATCAAATCACTCATCAAATCACTCTCATCAAATCACTCTCATCAAATCACTCATCAAATCACTCTCATCAAATCACTCATCAAATCACTCTCATCAAATCACTCATCAAATCACTCATCAAATCACACTCATCAAATTACTCATCAAATCACACATCAAATCACTCATCAAATCACTCTCATCAAATCACTCATCAAATCACTCATCAAATCACTCTCATCAAATCACTCATCAAATCAGTCATCAAATCACTCATCAAATCACTCTAATCAAATCACTCATCAAATCAGTCATCAAATCAGTCATCAAATCACTCATCAAATCACTCTAATCAAATCACTCATCAAATCACTCATCAAATCAGTCTCATCAAATCACTCATCAAATCACTCTCATCAAATCACTCATCAAATCACTCTAATCAAATCACTCATCAAATCACTCTCATCAAATCACTCATCAAATCACTCTCATCAAATCACTCATCAAATCACTCTAATCAAATCACTCATCAAATCAGTCTCATCAAATCAGTCATCAAATCACTCTAATCAAATCACTCATCAAATCACTCTCATCAAATCACTCATCAAATCAGTCTCATCAAATCAGTCATCAAATCAGTCATCAAATCACTCATCAAATCACACTCATCAAATCACTCATCAAATCACTCATCAAATCACTCTCATCAAATCACTCGTCAAATCACTCATCAAATCACTCATCAAATCACTCATCAAATCACTCTCATCAAATCACTTATCAAATCACTCATCAAATCACTCATTAAATCACTCTCATCAAATCACTCATCAAATCTCTCTCATCAAATCACTCTCATCAAATCACTCTCATCAAATCTCTCTCATCAAATCACTCTCATCAAATCACTCTCATCAAATCACTCATCAAATCACTCTAATCAAATCACTCATCAAATCACTCTCATCAAATCACTCATCAAATCAGTCTCATCAAATCAGTCATCAAATCACTCTCATCAAATCACTCATCAAATCAGTCTAATCAAATCAGTCTTCAAATCAGTCATCAAATCACTCATCAAATCACACTCATCAAATCACTCATCAAATCACTCTCATCAAATCACTCATCAAATCACTCTCATCAAATCACTCATCAAATCAGTCTCATCAAATCAGTCATCAAATCAGTCATCAAATCACTCATCAAATCACACTCATCAAATCACTCATCAAATCACTCTCATCAAATCACTCATCAAATCACTCGAATCAAATCACTCATAAAATCACTCATCAAATCACTCATCAAATCAGTCTCATCAAATCAGTCATCAAATCACTCTAATCAAATCACTCATCAAATCAGTCTCATCAAATCAGTCATCAAATCACTCATCAAATCACACTCATCAAATCACTCATCAAATCACTCTCATCAAATCACTCATCAAATCACTCTCATCAAATCACTCATCAAATCACTCATCAAATCACTCATCAAATCACTCTCATCAAATCACTCGTCAAATCACTCATCAAATCACTCATTAAATCACTCTCATCAAATCACTCATCAAATCACTCGAATCAAATCACTCATCAAATCACTCTACTCAAATCACTCATCAAATCACTCTCATCAAATCACTCATCAAATCACTCATCAAATCAGTCATCAAATCACTCTAATCAAATCACTCATCAAATCACTCTCATCAAATCACTCGTCAAATCACTCATCAAATCACTCATTAAATCACTCTCATCAAATCACTCATCAAATCACTCATCAAATCACTCATCAAATCACTCATCAAATCAGTCTCATCAAATCACTCATCAAATCACTCTAATCAAATCACTCATCAAATCACTCTAATCAAATCACTCATCAAATCACTCTCATCAAATCACTCATCAAATCAGTCTCATCAAATCAGTCATCAAATCACTCATCAAATCACTCATCAAATCACTCATCAAATCACTCATTAAATCACTCTCATCAAATCACTCTCATCAAATCACTCGTCAAATCACTCATCAAATCACTCATCAAATCAGTCTCATCAAATCACTCATCAAATCACTCTAATCAAATCACTCATCAAATCACTCTAATCAAATCACTCATCAAATCAGTCTCATCAAATCAGTCATTAAATCACTCATCAAATCACTCATCAAATCACACTCATCAAATCACTCATCAAATCACTCTAATCAAATCACTCATCAAATCACTCATCAAATCACTCATCAAATCACTCTCATCAAATCACTCATCAAATCAGTCTCATCAAATCAGTCATCAAATCACTCTAATCAAATCACTCTCATCAAATCAGTCTAATCAAATCAGTCATCAAATCGCTCATCAAATCACTCTCATCAAATCACTCATCAAATCACTCATCAAATCACTCATCAAATCACTCATTAAATCACTCTCATCAAATCACTCGTCAAATCTCTCTCATCAAATCACTCTCATCAAATCACTCTCATCAAATCACTCATCAAATCACTCTAATGAAATCACTCATCAAATCACTCTCATCAAATCACTCTTCAAATCAGTCATCAAATCAGTCATCAAATCACTCTAATCAAATCACTCATAAAATCACTCTCATCAAATCAGTCTAATCAAATCAGTCTAATCAAATCAGTCATCAAATCAGTAATCAAATCACTCGTCAAATCACTCATCAAATCACTCGTCAAATCATTCTAATCAAATCAGTCATCAAATCAGTAATCAAATCACTCATCAAATCAGTCTAATCAAATCAGTCATCAAATCACTCTAATCAAATCACTCATCAAATCACTCTCATAAAATCAGTCTAATCAAATCAGTCATCAAATCAGTAATCAAATCACTCGTCAAATCACTCTCATCAAATCACTCATCAAATCAGTCATCAAATCAGTAATCAAATCACTCATCAAATCAGTCTAATCAAATCAGTCATCAAATCAGTCATCAAATCACTCATCAAATCACTCTCATCAAATCAGTCTCATCAAATCAGTCATCAAATCACTCTAATCAAATCACTCATCAAATCACTCTCATCAAATAACTCATCAAATCACTCATCAAATCACTCATCAAATCACTCGAATCAAATCACTCATCAAATCACTCTAATCAAATCACTCATCAAATCACTCTTATCAAATCACTCATCAAATCAGTCTCATCAAATCACTCTAATCAAATCACTCATCAAATCACTCTCATCAAATCACTCATCAAATCAGTCTCATCAAATCAGTCTCATCAAATCACTCCTCAAATCACTCTCATCAAATCACTCATCAAATCACTCTCATCAAATCACTCCTCAAATCACTCATCAAATCACTCATCAAATCACTCATTAAATCACTCTCATCAAATCACTCATCAAATCTCTCTCATCAAATCACTCTCATCAAATCACTCTCATCAAATCACTCATCAAATCACTCTAATCAAATCACTCATCAAATCACTCATCAAATCACTCATCAAATCACTCGAATCAAATCACTCATCAAATCACTCGAATCAAATCACTCATCAAATCACTCTAATCAAATCACTCATCAAATCACTCTTATCAAATCACTCATCAAATCAGTCTCATCAAATCACTCTAATCAAATCACTCATCAAATCACTCTCATCAAATCACTCATCAAATCAGTCTCATCAAATCAGTCATCAAATCACTCTAATCAAATCACACATCAAATCACTCTCATCAAATCACTCATCAAATCAGTCTCATCAAATCACTCATCAAATCACTCATCAAATCACTCATCAAATCACTCATCAAATCAGTCTCATCAAATCAGTCATCAAATCACTCTAATCAAATCACTCATCAAATCACTCTAATCAAATCACTCATCAAATCAGGCTCATCAAATCAGTCGTCAAATCAGTCATCAAATCACTCATCAAATCACACTCATCAAATCACTCATCAAATCACTCTTATCAAATCACTCATTAAATCACTCTCATCAAATCACTCATCAAATCACTCATTAAATCACTCGAATCAAATCACTCATCAAATCACTCTAATCAAATCACTCATCAAATCACTCTCATCAAATCACTCATCAAATCAGTCTCATCAAATCAGTCATCAAATCACTCTAATCAAATCACTCTCATCAAATCACTCATCAAATCAGTCTAATCAAGTCAGTCATCAAATCAGTCATCAAATCACTCATCAAATCACACTCATCAAATCACTCATCAAATCACTCTCATCAAATCACTCATCAAATCACTCTCATCAAATCACTCTCATCAAATCACTCTTCAAATCAGTCATCAAATCAGTCATCAAATCACTCATCAAATCACACTCATCAAATTACTCATCAAATCACACATCAAATCACTCATCAAATCACTCATCAAATCACTCGTCAAATCAGTCATCAAATCAGTCATCAAATCACTCATCAAATCACTCTAATCAAATCACTCATCAAATCACTCATCAAATCAGTCTCATCAAATCACTCATCAAATCACACTCATCAAATCACTCATCAAAACACTCTCATCAAATCAGTCATCACATCACTCTCATCAAATCACTCATCAAATCACTCTCATCAAATCACTCATCAAATCACTCGAATCAAATCACTCATCAAATCACTCTAATCAAATCACTCATCAAATCACTCTTATCAAATCACTCTCATCAAATCAGTCTCATCAAATCAGTCATCAAATCACTCTAATCAAATCACTCATCAAATCACTCTCATCAAATCACTCATCAAATCAGTCTCATCAAATCAGTCATCAAATCACTCATCAAATCACTCATCAAATCACTCTCATCAAATCAGTCTCATCAAATCACTCATTAAATCACTCTCATCAAATCACTCATCAAATCACTCATCAAATCACTCGAATCAAATCACTCATCAAATCACTCTAATCAAATCACTCATCAAATCACTCTCATCAAATCACTCATCAAATCAGTCTCATCAAATCAGTCATCAAATCACTCTCATCAAATCACTCATCAAATCACTCTAATGAAATCACTCATCAAATCACTCTCATCAAATCACTCTTCAAATCAGTCATCAAATCAGTCATCAAATCACTCTAATCAAATCACTCATCAAATCACTCTCATCAAATCAGTAATCAAATCACTCGTCAAATCACTCATCAAATCACTCATCAAATCACTCTAATCAAATCAGTCATCAAATCAGTAATCAAATCACTCATCAAATCAGTCTAATCAAATCAGTCTTCAAATCAGTCATCAAATCACTCATCAAATCACTCTCATCAAATCAGTCTCATCAAATCAGTCATCAAATCACTCTAATCAAATCACTCTCATCAAATCACTCATCAAATCACTCTCATCAAATCACTCATCAAATCACTCGAATCAAATCACTCATCAAATCACTCTAATCAAATCACTCATCAAATCACTCTTATCAAATCACTCATCAAATCAGTCTCATCAAATCACTCTAATCAAATCACTCATCAAATCACTCTCATCAAACCACTCATCAAATCAGTCTCATCAAATCAGTCATCAAATCACTCTAATCAAATCACTCATCAAATCACTCTCATCAAATCACTCATCAAATCAGTCATCAAATCAGTCATCAAATCACTCTAATCAAATCAGTCATCAAATCAGTAATCAAATCACTCATCAAAGCAGTCTAATCAAATCACTCATCAAATCACTCTTATCAAATCACTCATCAAATCAGTCTCATCAAATCACTCTAATCAAATCACTCATCAAATCACTCTCATCAAATCACTCATCAAATCAGTCTCATCAAATCAGTCATCAAATCACTCTAATCAAATCACACATCAAATCACTCTCCTCAAATCACTCATCAAATCAGTCTCATCAAATCACTCTAATCAAATCACTCATCAAATCACTCTCATCAAATCACTCATCAAATCAGTCTCATCAAATCAGTCATCAAATCACTCTAATCAAATCACACATCAAATCACTCTCATCAAATCACTCATCAAATCAGTCTAATCAAATCACTCCTCAAATCACTCATCAAATCACTCATCAAATCAGTCTCATCAAATCAGTCATCAAATCACTCTAATCAAATCACTCATCAAATCACTCTAATCAAATCACTCATCAAATCAGGCTCATCAAATCAGTCGTCAAATCAGTCATCAAATCACTCATCAAATCACACTCATCAAATCACTCATCAAATCACTCTAATCAAATCACTCATTAAATCACTCTCATCAAATCACTCATCAAATCACTCATTAAATCACTCGAATCAAATCACTCATCAAATCACTCTAATCAAATCACTCATCAAATCACTCTCATCAAATCACTCATCAAATCAGTCTCATCAAATCAGTCATCAAATCACTCTAATCAAATCACTCTCATCAAATCACTCATCAAATCAGTCTAATCAAGTCAGTCATCAAATCAGTCATCAAATCACTCATCAAATCACACTCATCAAATCACTCATCAAATCACTCTCATCAAATCACTCTCATCAAATCACTCTTCAAATCAGTCATCAAATCAGTCATCAAATCACTCATCAAATCACTCATCAAATCACTCTCATCAAATCACTCTCATCAAATCACTCTTCAAATCACTCATCAAATCACTCTCATCAAATCACTCTCATCAAATCACTCATCAAATCACTCGAATCAAATCACTCATCAAATCACTCGAATCAAATCACTCATCAAATCACTCTTATCAAATCACTCTCATCAAATCAGTCTCATCAAATCAGTCATCAAATCACTCTAATCAAATCACTCATCAAATCACTCTCATCAAATCACTCATCAAATCAGTCTCATCAAATCAGTCATCAAATCACTCATCAAATCACTCATCAAATCACTCTCATCAAATCAGTCTCATCAAATCACTCATTAAATCACTCTCATCAAATCACTCATCAAATCACTCATCAAATCACTCATCAAATCACTCTAATCAAATCACTCATCAAATCAATCTCATCAAATCACTCATCAAATCAGTGTCATCAAATCAGTCATCAAATCACTCTAATCAAATCACTCTCATCAAATCAGTCTAATAAAATCAGTCATCAAATCGCTCATCAAATCACTCTCATCAAATCACTCATCAAATCACTCATCAAATCACTCATCAAATCACTCATCAAATCACTCATTAAATCACTCATCAAATCACTCATCAAATCACTCATCAAATCACTCTCATCAAATCACTCTTCAAATCAGTCATCAAATCAGTCATCAAGTCACTCTAATCAAATCACTCATCAAATCACTCTCATCAAATCAGTAATCAAAGCACTCGTCAAATCACTCATCAAATCACTCATGAAATCACTCTAATCAAATCAGGCATCAAATCAGTAATCAAATCACTCATCAAATCAGTCTAATCAAATCAGTCATCAAATCAGTCATCAAATCACTCATCAAATCACTCTCATCAAATCAGTCTCATCAAATCAGTCATCAAATCACTCTAATCAAATCACTCATCAAATCACTCTCATCAAATCACTCATCAAATCACTCTCATCAAATCACTCATCAAATCACTCGAATCAAATCACTCATCAAATCACTCTAATCAAATCACTCATCAAATCACTCTTATCAAATCACTCATCAAATCAGTCTCATCAAATCAGTCATCAAATCACTCTAATCAAATCACTCATCAAATCACTCTCATCAAATCACTCATCAAATCAGTCTCATCAAATCACTCATCAAATCACTCATTAAATCACTCTCATCAAATCACTCATCAAATCTCTCTCATCAAATCACTCTCATCAAATCACTCTCATCAAATCACTCATCAAATCACTCTAATCAAATCACTCATCAAATCACTCTCATCAAATCACTCATCAAATCACTCTCATCAAATCACTCATCAAATCACTCGAATCAAATCACTCATCAAATCACTCTAATCAAATCACTCATCAAATCACTCTTATCAAATCACTCATCAAATCAGTCTCATCAAATCACTCATCAAATCACTCATCAAATCACACTCATCAAATTACTCATCAAATCACACATCAAATCACTCATCAAATCACTCTCATCAAATCACTCATCAAATCACTCATCAAATCACTCTCATCAAATCACTCATCAAATCACTCATCAAATCACTCTCATCAAATCACTCATCAAATCAGTCATCAAATCAGTCATCAAATCACTCATCAAATCACTCTAATCAAATCACTCGTCAAATCAGTCATCAAATCAGTCATCAAATCACTCTAATCAAATCACTCTAATCAAATCACTCATCAAATCACTCATCAAATCAGTCTCATCAAATCACTCATCAAATCACTCTCATCAAATCACTCATCAAATCACTCTAATCAAATCACTCATCAAATCACTCTCATCAAATCACTCATCAAATCACTCTCATCAAATCACTCATCAAATCACTCTAATCAAATCACTCATCAAATCAGTCATCAAATCAGTCATCAAATCAGTCTCATCAAATCACACTCATCAAATCACTCTTCAAATCACTCATCAAATCACTCATCAAATCACTCTCATCAAATCACTTATCAAATCACTCATCATATCACTCATTAAATCACTCTCATCAAATCACTCATCAAATCTCTCTCATCAAATCACTCTCATCAAATCACTCTCATCAAATCACTCATCAAATCACTCTAATCAAATCACTCATCAAATCACTCTCATCAAATCACTCATCAAATCACTCTCATCAAATCACTCATCAAATCACTCTAATCAAATCACTCATCAAATCACTCTCATCAAATCACTCATCAAATCAGTCTCATCAAATCAGTCATCAAATCACTCTCATCAAATCACTCATCAAATCAGTCTAATCAAATCAGTCTTCAAATCAGTCATCAAATCACTCATCAAATCACACTCATCAAATCACTCATCAAATCACTCTCATCAAATCACTCATCAAATCACTCTCATCAAATCACTCAGCAAATCAGTCATCAAATCACTCATCAAATCACACTCATCAAATCACTCATCAAATCACTCTCATCAAATCACTCATCAAATCACTCGAATCAAATCACTCATAAAATCACTCATCAAATCACTCATCAAATCAGTCTCATCAAATCAGTCATCAAATCACTCTAATCAAATCACTCATCAAATCAGTCTCATCAAATCAGTCATCAAATCACTCATCAAATCACACTCATCAAATCACTCATCAAATCACTCTCATCAAATCACTCATCAAATCACTCTCATCAAATCACTCATCAAATCACTCATCAAATCACTCATCAAATCACTCTCATCAAATCACTCGTCAAATCACTCATCAAATCACTCATTAAATCACTCTCATCAAATCACTCATCAAATCACTCGAATCAAATCACTCATCAAATCACTCTACTCAAATCACTCATCAAATCACTCTCATCAAATCACTCATCAAATCACTCTAATCAAATCACTCATCAAATCACTCTAATCAAATCACTCATCAAATCAGTCTCATCAAATCAGTCATTAAATCACTCATCAAATCACTCATCAAATCACACTCATCAAATCACTCATCAAATCACTCTAATCAAATCACTCATCAAATCACTCATCAAATCACTCATCAAATCACTCTCATCAAATCACTCATCAAATCAGTCTCATCAAATCAGTCATCAAATCACTCTAATCAAATCACTCTCATCAAATCAGTCTAATCAAATCAGTCATCAAATCGCTCATCAAATCACTCTCATCAAAACACTCATCAAATCACTCATCAAATCACTCATCAAATCACTCATTAAATCACTCTCATCAAATCACTCATCAAATCTCTCTCATCAAATCACTCTCATCAAATCACTCTCATCAAATCACTCATCAAATCACTCTAATCAAATCACTCATCAAATCACTCTCATCAAATCACTCATCAAATCACTCGAATCAAATCACTCATCAAATCACTCGAATCAAATCACTCATCAAATCACTCTAATCAAATCACTCATCAAATCACTCTTATCAAATCACTCATCAAATCAGTCTCATCAAATCACTCTAATCAAATCACTCATCAAATCACTCTCATCAAATCACTCATCAAATCAGTCTCATCAAATCAGTCATCAAATCACTCTAATCAAATCACACATCAAATCACTCTCATCAAATCACTCATCAAATCAGTCTCATCAAATCACTCATCAAATCACTCATCAAATCACTCATCAAATCACTCATCAAATCAGTCTCATCAAATCAGTCATCAAATCACTCTAATCAAATCACTCATCAAATCACTCTAATCAAATCACTCATCAAATCAGGCTCATCAAATCAGTCGTCAAATCAGTCATCAAATCACTCATCAAATCACACTCATCAAATCACTCATCAAATCACTCTTATCAAATCACTCATTAAATCACTCTCATCAAATCACTCATCAAATCACTCATTAAATCACTCGAATCAAATCACTCATCAAATCACTCTAATCAAATCACTCATCAAATCACTCTCATCAAATCACTCATCAAATCAGTCTCATCAAATCAGTCATCAAATCACTCTAATCAAATCACTCTCATCAAATCACTCATCAAATCAGTCTAATCAAGTCAGTCATCAAATCAGTCATCAAATCACTCATCAAATCACACTCATCAAATCACTCATCAAATCACTCTCATCAAATCACTCATCAAATCACTCTCATCAAATCACTCTCATCAAATCACTCTTCAAATCAGTCATCAAATCAGTCATCAAATCACTCATCAAATCACACTCATCAAATTACTCATCAAATCACACATCAAATCACTCATCAAATCACTCTCATCAAATCACTCGTCAAATCAGTCATCAAATCAGTCATCAAATCACTCATCAAATCACTCTAATCAAATCACTCATCAAATCACTCATCAAATCAGTCTCATCAAATCACTCATCAAATCACACTCATCAAATCACTCATCAAAACACTCTCATCAAATCAGTCATCACATCACTCTAATCAAATCACTCATCAAATCACTCTCATCAAATCACTCATCAAATCACTCTCATCAAATCACTCATCAAATCACTCGAATCAAATCACTCATCAAATCACTCTAATCAAATCACTCATCAAATCACTCTCATCAAATCAGTCTCATCAAATCAGTCATCAAATCACTCTAATCAAATCACTCATCAAATCACTCTCATCAAATCACTCATCAAATCAGTCTCATCAAATCAGTCATCAAATCACTCATCAAATCACTCATCAAATCACTCTCATCAAATCAGTCTCATCAAATCACTCATTAAATCACTCTCATCAAATCACTCATCAAATCACTCATCAAATCACTCGAATCAAATCACTCATCAAATCACTCTAATCAAATCACTCATCAAATCACTCAAAAAATCAATCATTAAATCACTCATCAAATCACTCATCAAATCACTCATTAAATCACTCTCATCAAATCACTCGTCAAATCTCTCTCATCAAATCACTCTCATCAAATCACTCTCATCAAATCACTCATCAAATCACTCTAATGAAATCACTCATCAAATCACTCTCATCAAATCACTCTTCAAATCAGTCATCAAATCAGTCATCAAATCACTCTAATCAAATCACTCATCAAATCACTCTCATCAAATCAGTAATCAAATCACTCGTCAAATCACTCATCAAATCACTCATCAAATCACTCTAATCAAATCAGTCATCAAATCAGTAATCAAATCACTCATCAAATCAGTCTAATCAAATCAGTCATCAAATCAGTCATCAAATCAGTCATCAAATCACTCTAATCAAATCACTCATCAAATCACTCTCATCAAATCAGTAATCAAATCACTCGTCAAATCACTCTAATCAAATCAGTCATCAAATCAGTAATCAAATCACTCATCAAATCAGTCTAATCAAATCAGTCATCAAATCAGTCATCAAATCACTCATCAAATCACTCTCATCAAATCAGTCTCATCAAATCAGTCATCAAATCACTCTAATCAAATCACTCATCAAATCACTCTCATCAAATCACTCATCAAATCACTCTCATCAAATCACTCATCAAATCACTCGAATCAAATCACTCATCAAATCACTCTAATCAAATCACTCATCAAATCACTCTTACCAAATCACTCATCAAATCAGTCTCATCAAATCACTCTAATCAAATCACTCATCAAATCACTCTCATCAAATCACTCTCATCAAATCACTCATCAAATCACTCTAATCAAATCACTCATCAAATCACTCTTATCAAATCACTCATCAAATCAGTCTCATCAAATCACTCTAATCAAATCACTCATCAAATCACTCTCATCAAATCACTCATCAAATCAGTCTCATCAAATCAGTCATCAAATCACTCTAATCAAATCACTCATCAAATCACTCATCAAATCACTCATCAAATCACTCATCAAATCACTCATTAAATCACTCTCATCAAATCACTCATCAAATCTCTCTCATCAAATCACTCTCATCAAATCACTCTCATCAAATCACTCATCAAATCACTCATCAAATCACTCATCAAATCAGTCTCATCAAATCAGTCATCAAATCACTCTAATCAAATCACTCATCAAATCACTCTAATCAAATCACTCATCAAATCCGTCTCATCAAAGCAGTCATCAAATCACTCATCAAATCACTCATCAAATCACACTCATCAAATCACTCATCAAATCACTCTAATCAAATCACTCATTAAATCACTCTCATCAAATCACTCATCAAATCACTCATCAAATCACTCGAATCAAATCACTCATCAAATCACTCTCATCAAATCACTCATCAAATCACTCTCATCAAATCACTCATCAAATCAGTCATCAAATCAGTCATCAAATCACTCTAATCAAATCAGTCATCAAATCAGTAATCAAATCACTCATCAAATCAGTCTAATCAAATCAGTCATCAAATCAGTCATCAAATCACTCATCAAATCACTCTCATCAAATCAGTCATCACATCACTCTAATCAAATCACTCATCAAATCACTCTCATCAAATCACTCATCAAATCACTCTCATCAAATCACTCATCAAATCACTCGAATCAAATCACTCATCAAATCACTCTAATCAAATCACTCATCAAATCACTCTTATCAAATCACTCATCAAATCAGTCTCATCAAATCAGTCATCAAATCACTCTAATCAAATCACTCATCAAATCACTCTCATCAAATCACTCATCAAATCAGTCTCATCAAATCAGTCATCAAATCAGTCATCAAATCACTCATCAAATCACTCATTAAATCACTCTCATCAAATCACTCATCAAATCTCTCTCATCAAATCACTCTCATCAAATCACTCATCAAATCACTCTCATCAAATCACTCATCAAATCAGTCTCATCAAATCAGTCGTCAAATCAGTCATCAAATCACTCATCAAATCACTCATCAAATCACTCTCATCAAATCAGTCTAATCAAATCAGTCATCAAATCAGTCATCAAATCAGTCATCAAATCACACTCATCAAATCACTCTCATCAAATCACTCATCAAATCACTCTCATCAAATCACTCATCAAATCTCTCTCATCAAATCACTCTCATCAAATCACTCTCATCAAATCACTCATCAAATCACTCTAATCAAATCACTCATCAAATCACTCTCATCAAATCACTCATCAAATCACTCGAATCAAATCACTCATCAAATCACTCTAATCAAATCACTCATCAAATCACTCTTATCAAATCACTCATCAAATCAGTCTTATCAAATCAGTCATCAAATCACTCATCAAATCACACTCATCAAATCACTCTCATCAAATCACTCATCAAATCACTCTCATCAAATCACTCATCAAATCACTCATCAAATCACTCTCATCAAATCACTCTCATCAAATCACTCGTCAAATCACTCATCAAATCACTCATTAAATCACTCTCATCAAATCAGTCATCAAATCACTCATCAAATCACACTCATCAAATCACTCATCAAATCACTCTAATCAAATCACTCCTCAAATCACTCTAATCAAATCACTCATCAAATCTCTCTCATCAAATCACTCTCATCAAATCACTCTCATCAAATCACTCATCAAATCACTCTCATCAAATCACTCATCAAATCAGTCTCATCAAATCAGTCGTCAAATCAGTCATCAAATCACTCATCAAATCACTCATCAAATCACTCTCATCAAATCAGTCTAATCAAATCAGTCATCAAATCACTCATCAAATCACTCATCAAATCACACTCATCAAATCACTCTCATCAAATCACTCATCAAATCACTCATCAAATCACTCGAATCAAATCACACATCAAATCACTCTCATCAAATCACTCATCAAATCACTCGAATCAAATCACTCATCAAATCAGTCTCATCAAATCAGTCATCAAATCACTCTCATCAAATCACTCATCAAATCAGTCTCATCAAATCAGTCATCAAATCACTCATCAAATCACACTCATCAAATCACTCATCAAATCACTCTCATCAAATCACTCATCAAATCACTCTCATCAAATCACTCATCAAATCACTCTCATCAAATCACTCGTCAAATCACTCATCAAATCACTCATCAAATCACACTCATCAAATCACTCATCAAATCACTCTCATCAAATCACTCATCAAATCACTCTCATCAAATCACTCATCAAATCACACTCATCAAATCACTCATCAAATCACTCTAATCAAATCACTCCTCAAATCACTCTAATGAAATCACCCATCAAATCACTCTCATCAAATCACTCATCAAATCACTCATCAAATCACTCTAATCAAATCACTCATCAAATCACTCTCATCAAATCAGTCTCATCAAATCAGTCATCAAATCACTCTCATCAAATCACTCATCAAATCACTCTAATGAAATCACTCATCAAATCACTCTCATCAAATCACTCGTCAAATCTCTCTCATCAAATCACTCTCATCAAATCACTCTAATCAAATCACTCATCAAATCACTCTCATCAAATCACTCATCAAATCAGTCTAATCAAATCAGTCATCAAATCAGTAATCAAATCACTCATCAAATCACACTCATCAAATCACTCATCAAATCACTCTCATCAAATCACTCATCAAATCAGTCTCATCAAATCACTCATCAAATCACTCTCATCAAATCACTCATCAAATCAGTCTAATCAAATCAGTCATTAAATCACTCTCATCAAATCACTCATCAAATCACTCTCATCAAATCACTCATTAAATCACTCTCATCAAATCAGTCATCAAATCACTCATCAAATCACACTCATCAAATCACTCATCAAATCACTCTAATCAAATCACTCCTCAAATCACTCTAATCAAATCACTCATCAAATCTCTCTCATCAAATCACTCTCATCAAATCACTCTCATCAAATCACTCATCAAATCACTCTCATCAAATCACTCATCAAATCAGTCTCATCAAATCAGTCGTCAAATCAGTCATCAAATCACTCATCAAATCACTCATCAAATCACTCTCATCAAATCAGTCTAATCAAATCAGTCATCAAATCACTCATCAAATCACTCATCAAATCACACTCATCAAATCACTCTCATCAAATCACTCATCAAATCACTCATCAAATCACTCTAATCAAATCACTCATCAAATCACTCTCATCAAATCACTCATCAAATCACTCGAATCAAATCACTCATCAAATCACTCTCATCAAATCACTCATCAAATCACTCTCATCAAATCACTCATCAAATCAGTCTCATCAAATCAGTCATCAAATCACTCATCAAATCACACTCATCAAATCACTCATCAAATCACTCTCATCAAATCACTCATCAAATCACTCTCATCAAATCACTCATCAAATCACTCTCATCAAATCACTCGTCAAATCACTCATCAAATCACTCATCAAATCACACTCATCAAATCACTCATCAAATCACTCTCATCAAATCACTCATCAAATCACTCTCATCAAATCACTCATCAAATCACACTCATCAAATCACTCATCAAATCACTCTAATCAAATCACTCCTCAAATCACTCTAATGAAATCACTCATCAAATCACTCTCATCAAATCACTCATCAAATCACTAATCAAATCACTCTAATCAAATCACTCATCAAATCACTCTCATCAAATCAGTCTCATCAAATCAGTCATCAAATCACTCTCATCAAATCACTCATCAAATCACTCTAATGAAATCACTCATCAAATCACTCTCATCAAATCACTCGTCAAATCTCTCTCATCAAATCACTCTCATCAAATCACTCTAATCAAATCACTCATCAAATCACTCTCATCAAATCACTCATCAAATCAGTCTAATCAAATCAGTCATCAAATCAGTAATCAAATCACTCATCAAATCACACTCATCAAATCACTCATCAAATCACTCTCATCAAATCACTCATCAAATCACTCTAATCAAATCACTCATCAAATCACTCTCATCAAATCACTCATCAAATCAGTCTAATCAAATCAGTCATTAAATCACTCTCATCAAATCACTCATCAAATCACTCTCATCAAATCACTCATCAAATCACTCTCATCAAATCACTCATCAAATCAGTCTAATCAAATCAGTCATCAAATCACTCATCAAATCACACTCATCAAATCACTCTCATCAAATCACTCCTCAAATCACTATCATCAAATCACTCATCAAATCAGTTTCATCAAATCACTCTCATCAAATCACTCTCATCAAATCAGTCTCATCAAATCAGTCATCAAATCACTCTAATCAAATCACTCATCAAATCACTCTCATCAAATCACTCATCAAATCAGTCTCATCAAATCAGTCATCAAATCAGTCATCAAATCAGTCATCAAATCACACTCATCAAATCACTCATCAAATCACTCATCAAATCACTCTCATCAAATCACTCATCAAATCACTCTCATCAAATCACTCTAATCAAATCACTCATCAAATCACTCTCATCAAATCACTCATCAAATCAGTCTCATCAAATCACTCATCAAATCACTCATCAAATCACACTCATCAAATCACTCATCAAATCACTCTCATCAAATCACTCATCAAATCACTCTAATCAAATCACTCATCAAATCACTCTCATCAAATCACTCATCAAATCACTCTCATCAAATCACTTATCAAATCTCTCTCATCAAATCACACTCATCAAATCACTCATCAAATCACTCTCATCAAATCACTCATCAAATCACTCTAATCAAATCACTCATCAAATCACTCTCACCAAATCACTCATCAAATCACTCTCATCAAATCACTCATCAAATCTCTCTCATCAAATCACTCTCATCAAATCACTCTCATCAAATCACTCATCAAATCACTCTAATCAAATCACTCATCAAATCTCTCTCATCAAATCACTCTAATCAAATCACTCATCAAATCTCTCTCATCAAATCACTCTCATCAAATCACTCATCAAATCACTCTAATCAAATAACTCATCAAATCACTCATCAAATCACTCTAATCAAATCACTCATCAAATCACTCTCATCAAATCACTCATCAAATCACTCTAATCAAATCACTCATCAAATCACTCTCATCAAATCACTCATCAAATCAGTCTCATCAAATCAGTCATCAAATCACTCTAATCAAATCACTCTCATCAAATCACTCATCAAATCAGTCTCATCAAATCAGTCATCAAATCAGTCATCAAATCACTCATCAAATCACACTCATCAAATCACTCATCAAATCACCCTCATCAAATCACTCATCAAATCACTCTCATCAAATCACTCATCAAATCACTCTCATCAAATCACTCATCAAATCACTCATCAAATCACTCTCATCAAATCACTCATCAAATCACCCTCATCAAATCACTCATCAAATCACTCTCATCAAATCACTCATCAAATCACTCTCATCAAATCAGTCATCAAATCACTCATCAAATCACACTCATCAAATCACTCATCAAATCACCCTCATCAAATCACTCATCAAATCACTCTCATCAAATCACTCATCAAATCACTCATCAAATCACTCTCATCAAATCACTCTCAAATTATTAACTATTCATTTGGACAAAGCTACAATTTTACTTGATACTGCATTATTAATGTATTACAACTACACTATGAAGTCTGTAAAACTCATGAAACAACCAGGTTGGTGAAGGCAGAAGGACGACTGAGTTTAACAGAGGATGGGTTCAGTGAATGTTCCAGAAAACGTGGGCAGGAAAGAGCTTATTCAGTGAAGCGGTCATCTGAAATAAGCAACACAAATCACCACATTAATGCTGCTCAGATGTAAACAACAACGATAATAAAACAAACATAGACACCATTATAAGATGTTTGTTATTTAAAATCAACTTGGCTATAACAGAGATACAAAATATCATGAAAAGTGGGCGTGAGCAGCTTTCATGAAAACGCTGCCCTCTAACACTGACAGCCGCTCAAACATGCTCTGAACTTTATTACAGCCGGCAGGGCAGTTATATCACCGTTTACACCATAAACAGTTATATTTTAATGAACTCTGTGTTCAGTGTGAGTGTCCTGGTGTTGTTAGAATGTGTGTCAGACATCTACAGAGGGACTTTAATATATGATTACTGCATGGCCTGTGTGTGGTAAGTATGTCTTGGGAGAAGTTAGAATGTGACTGGATTTAAAACAGCAGCTTGTTGGCAGGTCACGTGACCCCTGCAGGGAAACTTGCCAACAAGACTTACTTGTTACTAATAGCAATAACAGCACAGAGTCTGTCACCGCTGCAAAACAGGGCTAAAGATAGGATATCATAAATGTTTTTGACATGTTGACCATTGATGATTACCTTATTAGGAGATGTAATCCATTTTGTTTTTGTTAAAAACAGCAACAGGCTTCCAAAAATCCGACCATCAAAGTAATACATTAGGCCTGCAAGAACAACTTGTACAAACAAGTTCACGTTCAGGTTTATTTAAGAAAAAGACGTTGCAGCAGTTACTTGTCCTTACCTCCTTTACCCCCGTTTGGTCTCCTCTAACTTGTGTGAAGAATATGTCTCTTTAGCAGCTAAATGCTCCACCATGTTCACCAGCTGATCACAAACTGTGTATTGTGCAAAAATGCTAATTCCAGATTTTGTCATAATTCTTTGTGAGTCACTGCCAGTGACCACTTTCACATTTCACACTTTTTGCTTATTGATACAAGACATTGATTAGTTTGGTTTTAATGTAAAATTGCTAACCTGCTGCTCACCATACGTTTACTGTATGGTGAGGTTAAATGAAGCCGGCTAATCAAACTGCCTCAGAATAACAGGACGTTCTCAGTCAGGAGGAAAGTTTCTCAGTTTTAAGCACGGTTCTACTTCAGCGTAGGTTCTTTCCCAGCATGGGAGGAAGTACAGTAATGCAAGTTTATGGTGATTGGTTCACCATTTCATCTCACTGTCACACAGCCCTTTACCAAAAAAGGTTATTAGGTCGTTCTCTTCAAAGCCACCAGACTCCCCTGATTGAAAAGTCATTTCACCTATCAGAACCTGAGAGTTGCAGGTCTGCCACTGCTTCGGTTAGTTCGTGATATTGTGACTTTGATGTTAGGTCAGATCCAAACTAACGTGTTAAAGCACCACAAAAGTCACACAACACTAGCAAACAAACCGATTTAGGCGGTGGTAGACCAGCAAGTCCCTTGTTCTGCAAGGTAAAACTGCTGTTTTTCATTAAGGAAGCCTGGTGGTGGCTTCACAGAAAGAGATATAACGATGCAGTTCCCCATCGCTAAGGACTGTCTGACGAGATAAATCACTGAACATATTCTCGACTAGCGTACACATAAACAGATCTTGATATCTGTTGGGGTTGACTTTTTTAGGTTGCTAAAATACATTTTGTTACTGACCCTAAACACAACACTATATAGCTTATAAACTATTTATCTATATACCTTTATTGTTGGCTTTACATTTTTTTTTTTTACAAAACATTAACAAATAGACCGTTGTTGTTGTATGTTGTTCAGAAGAGACGTTAACAACCACCAGTCAGCTTAAATCATTTCAATGTTGTTATTTGCGGTGCGACTGCAAACAGAAAAAAACACCTACAGGTTACGTAGTTCTCATGGTGCAGTAGTCGGAGGCCCGTCAGGTAGGACCCACAACTGTCTGGTCTGAAAGTGCCCAAGGACACCGGGTACCCTAATGAGGAGTGTGGGAGGTTTATGTGTGCGATAAGGAGGGCCCAACAATTAAGTTCTTTTTCTGGAGTCTCATAATAGGTAAATGTGGCCCTGTCAACTTCTGCATGTCACATACACTTCAGAGGACATTATATTGACTTACATTCATTTCCTGGGGACTCAGCCAGCCCATTACTGCTCAACCCAAGTCTACACAGTGTAATTAAAACATTTACATCATGTCCCCTCAGCATGAACAGCACACACACAACAATGACAACTCCCGACGGTGGGTTAGGATTCATTCTTGTGCCACCTCTGGGTACACTCTCCTGTATTCACCAAATGATGTAACACTTTGTCCTGCAGGTCTATGCTCAAGTACAGACACCCACACAAACACAATATAGTATCAGAGGCCTCCACCTCCCTAAAAGGCCACGGCTGCTTTGATGACATGTTTTTGCAGATGCCAGATGAAAGCTGCTCTCACTCGCCCAGCTGATGTCAAGCACAATGACACAAAGAGGATTTCTTAGCGCTCTGTCCTCGGATTAACTAGATGAACCACTTTTACAGCTGCAGAGTAATCAGCTGACATCAGTGCAGTATGTGGATCAAAATTGAAATGTATAGTCTTAGTCCGGTAACTTATGATGCTAATTTTAGCAAATGGTAGCCAATGGCAGTTTTCCGCCTCAAATATAGTCCCTTTATTTTAGCATGACACAGATAGTTTCCTATTTGTGGGCCCAATCAGCTCATTAATAATGATGTCAACAGAGCTGCACTAATCAATAATGTCAGATTAACAGTGGGCTGAGTTATACCCGCAAACCTAAAGACAAATACCCCCAAGACTGCAGTTACTCTCAGATTTACAGAACTGCTTAGCCTTTTTTTAACTCATTGTTTTGGTTACTTTTCTGGTTGAGCGCTTTCAGCAGCAGGAAGCATTGTGGATAAAAAAAGCTTGAACAAACCCTCGCTCGACACTACCTTCTCCACAGCAGTTACAGACGACTGACTTGGTGAACGTAGTGGCTGATAGAGCAGCAAGAGAGCACAATAGTTTTCTCAGGAGTCAGAGAAGTCCAAAGCAAACCGACAAGAAGACAGTTTATTGGACCTGTGTTTGACTCCAAATAAATGGTAATGTTGCTCTGCGCCTGCCAGATTTGTAAATAAGTAACTCATTGCCACTTGTTAGAGGTAGTTTTATGATGTGATAACAAATCCACCAACTATCATTTTAATACAAATTTAAAATTTTAAGTTAGTCTTAAATTAATGTTCTTTTAATAATCTAATCTTTCACTTAGTTTACATTGGGGCAGTTTGTGTGATGACTGCTTGTCTCTGAGGTATCAGAAGTTACAGAACACATCAAACGTGTCTGATGTGGTGAAGTGTGCCAAGCAGCTCATATCTCATCTCACTGAGGATTTTCCTGCAGTGGCACTAAGACCTTGAATCAGGTCAAGTCTCCAGGGGACAACAAATAATCAGAGAGCTGGCGCGGCTTCTGGCATGAGACCGACACCACCTACGTCAAGATCTGTGGTACTGTGCTGTTTCACTTCCTGTTTGGCAGCGCTGCTTCTCCCTTGGCAGTCATTTAAGACCCAACTTGGATTCTCTGCTCCTTCACTGACTCTGACTCATTAGGAGAAGCCCTGACCTCTGACCCCTGGGAGGATGCCCGACACACAGCCTCATTCAGGAAAGCATAAATAACAACCCTGGTGGTTTTCTGTTGAGCACAGGAGGTCCTGACCTTCAGCAGATGTGAACTGTTTTTTAATTCTTCCAACAAATCGTTATCTTCATGAGACCAACTCGACTAGTCACATCCTCAAAGTATTCTTTAAAGCATTTAATAATTCATTGAGGATGTGTTGGTACGTAAAATGGATATAAACTATTTAAAACTTTAAAAAGTGTTGCTGTTAACCTACTTCTAATATCTTACTCTTAGGGCACTTACTGTGACCTAATGGGCACAGTAAGTGTAGAGTTTATCATTTGTATTTATTCATAAGGGATTTTGAGGGCATGTTATGTATGCAGATTAAGAGGACTTTAAGAAGATACTACTGTTAAATAGTATAGTAAACTATTGTTCAGGAACTGTTTTTTTTTTCTTTTTATCTATCTTATTTTTATTGTTTACCTATTTGTAATTTTTTTCAAATTGTGTTTCTATGCTACTGTGACGACTACATTTCCCCACTGTGGGATTAATAAAGTATTATCTATCCGTCTGTCTGTCTGTCTGTCTGTCTGTCTGTCTGTCTGTCTGTCTGTCTGTCTGCCTGTCTGTCTGTCTGTCTGTCTGTCTGTCTGTCCGTCCGTCCGTCCGTCCGTCCGTCTGTCTGCCCGTCCGGAAGTCAAGGTATTTGTACCGGGATTACACATTTTTGAGTGATACTGAGCCGTACTTTCGATGTCCTGATAACATGACTAGCAGGTCGGACATGTTTTTTGTATGCTCACTCTCATTGTATGACGGCTTCTGCAATATGTGCATGACCTGGACCAATGGGAGCCCAAAGACGCAGGACATGTCAAAGGTAAAGACAGGCTGAAGGACTGACTGCCTGTGCTGTCCTCTTGCTGCAGTCCATGGCAGGTCCACAGTCGCTTGTTCTTTTTTAGGATTTTCTAAACACAAGACAGATACAGCTGTAGTGTCATTCACAACTTTGGAGACCATTGGTTGTTTCCATTCTTGCTGGTGGTACTTGATCCTTCACACCTCTTTCCTGATCACATTCCACAAGACCTGAAAAACGGTACGCTATGATTGATTGGGACGCATGTGAAGTCTGTCATGTGTCCTATGACTCTATAATCACCTTTTTTTTTTTTTTTAACTTATTCACCATCTTATCATTTACAAATATCATTGAGTGAACCTGCATAATGCTTAAATGTTAATCAACAAGCATGACTCCAGACGTGTGGTTCTTTTACAAGTCAAACACAAATTAAACTCCATGAGCAGCCGACTGTTTCAGCATAACTCGTATAACTCTGAAAAGCAGAGAAATCGATTCTTGATCTTCAAGCTGCAGAATCTGACTTCAGTGACCGAGAGGCCGTCACTGAACAGGATTTGTTGTTATCAAGGGAACTTCAGGTCAAACTCTGAGATTTCCCTTTTTCAAAGATGGGTCACTTTGTACTGTGATACATCGCCATGACAACTTCTGCTGAAGACCTAACCTGCTCCGAACACTTCCGGTGCTGCAGCTGAAACAATAACACGAAAACTGTCACACAACATGCCACAAGAATACACATCATATTAAACTTTATCATCTGAGTTAGCACATCTGTGAACTCATCACATAATGCTGCTTATATTGTATACTTTTTCACTATAGTAGGCTACATACTCTATTTTGGAAGTGGCATTTTATTTGTGTACCATTTATCTTTTGAGTTGTTTATTTTTTTCCAACCACTTATTTTTCTCCGATAGCCTACTTTTTAGTTTTCGAGTGTTTTGCACGACTACACCAAGTCAAATGAAAACTTGCAAAAAAAAAAATCTAATACGTCTAAGTAAATTAGTCTGGATTATGTGATTCATTTATTCATATTTGTCGAACATTATAATTTGCTCCTCATTTGAAAAATATGTTACTCTGCTGCTGTTGTCCATGTTTTCATTTGGTCAGATGCTGCACACTACTTTTTTAGGTTAAATTAAGCTAGACAACAGAAACTGTGTATGTTGAACCTGCTTCTTAGCACAGTCCTCTGTGAAAAAGTTGGTACTGTCTATATTGTACACATGCAGCTCTAAATATTCTTGGCAATTTATATGCTACAAATAAGTAAAATTTGAAGTTTGAGTGCTACTTTCAACCCCCTTCCTATCTTAATTACAGTGGAGTGTACCATTCATATGTTAGAGGCCATTTTATTTCACCACCTGTTTTCCAGCTGTTTTCACTCTGGATATATTGGCCAATTAACAGTTTCAATCAAACAATAAGGAGATAGATAAATAAGAGTTTAATTCAAATAATCTATGCTGGCATGTTTTATCTATGGTTCTGTGGTTACATCAGACGTGTATAACAGGCGAAACAACAGCTGCAGAAACAGACTGAAATCTAATGGTGAGATTGTCAAGATATTTCTGCTCCCCAGAGAATAACAATATTATTTTAGACAGTCCATGCTTTTTCCTCCAGCTCCACCATCGCAGCACGTTTACACTTTTGCCCCACTACTCATACAGCTGTAAGAGGAGCAACATTTTTTGTTGTTGCTTATTCTGTTCAACATTTAAGTATTAGCTTGATTTATTCAATAATGAATGCAGGAAGAGCCAGCAGCAGTGAATTAAAGTGGTTGAACTGCTCTGTTTCTATTGTGCTGTTTACCAATTACATTGGGTAGGATCTCAGTCCTGTTGCCACCACAGCAGGTATCCTTGATCACAGTGGTGATCCTGCTTGCTGCATTGCATGCTGGGAGCTCAGGTTTCCTTTTTTCATCTTAATCAAACTCACATCTTCCCTGATGCACCTCTGTCTTGGTTGGATTGTGATGCCTCTTTGATAATAAACCACGCACTTTGAATTCAAAACACACATGCGGAATTTGATACGGTTGACATGAAAGGTGAAGGTGTTTTTTTCACAGAGCTAACTCAGACTGTGATAAATGTCTGGAAATCCCTGACGCTTAAATGCCACCATACAGCCTTTTTCTTCAACCTTCCATTAAGACTCTCTTTCACTCTTGAAAAACAATCCAGACAAATCTGAGTTTCAATGATACAAATGAAGATAACTGCACACTTGGTTGTAAAGAATTGGAAATAATGAAAATAAATACTACTGTGAATAATACAAAATTGAGCTTGAGAGAGAAGCTCTCAAATTAATTAGATATTAGGTTTTAAAGAGAGATATGTTCGCGGTGCATGATAGCATTGTGTTTGATTGACATACAGTACCTGTTGCAGGTAGAACAAGCTCTGATTCTCAGTCAGATCCACCATTTGCTCCTCCTCAGACCATCATAATATGGTCACTTCTGGCTTCAAAAACCAAGATGGCGACAGACAAAAAGTCAGACCAAACCTATCAAAACAGCAAAGGGTGACATCACTTGGTCACACCAGAGCAGGGAGACTTTTGGACTGTTAAAGTGAAGACCCATTGGAGGCGAACAAATGGAGTGTTACTTCTTCTCACTTTGGGCATCAGTGCTTGCAAGCTACCAAGTAGTTTATTAGCAAACACTGTTGTAGCAACAAGCACTGGCAATTTCTCAAACAACACACAATGTTGAACCGAGCAGCACTTGGTTTGTGTTTTTATCTGTAATCCTGGAGGCCAAAGACTTGGACAAGAAGGTTCGCAAAAAGACAGAAGTGTATCCACAGCAGGTAAAAACAAAATTAATAGCACTGCTTTACCTGTGTTGTTTATTATTGTGAGATTATCAAGAGATATAAACAATAACTCAAATGCAATTCTCTACCTCCACTGCTATAATCATATTACAGAAATAGTTGATTTGCTTCTGTAATAGTGTTCCTCATCAGTTTGTGGGTCAGACCCTCTGTTGATCTAACACTTCAGTCAAAATGTCTGTCCAGTTACTGGTACTACTTTGTTTTGTTAGTTTCTTTTCAGTCTTGTGTTTTGAGTGGAGTTTAAAACATTGGGGACAGTGATGAGAATCATTAGTTATTTGGCCCCATTATGGTCAGCAAGTCCCTTTTTTAGTCATCAGACAATTGGCACATCAGAGAAGGAAAAGTACTGGCGCAACTTTTATCTTTAAAAATAACTGCATTCCATTTAGATGAGCCCATCCCTTGGTTCTGGTATTGTGCTAGCTACTGGTACACTAGGTCATACTGAGCCAGTTGATGCAGCTGAGCCATTGTTTATAGAATTTGTTTTTTGATATGACAACTCAAAATGCTTATTTGATTTTATATTATTTTGTACGCATGATTCTATCAAGCAGCATTATTCTGCAGTAGTAATATGATTTTAGACCTTGAGAAAGTAAGAAAAAACATGACGACTTAACAAATATTTAATTTCAAAAGTTCCATTAACTTGAAGCAAAATAGCTTTACCTCATGTTCATGCATTTTGTAGTTTTCAGAGCAGATGTATGAATTTCATATTGACGGCTATAAGAATATGGTGCGTGTTTGAAGTGGACAGTCATGCAACAAAAGAAAACAGTCCTCAGATTTGTTGTCTTCCTGTGACTGGCTTCTTTGCCTCTGGCGATGTGTGTGTAGCTCTCAGAGCTCTGCAGACATTTCCTGTCCTCTGACACTGGCTCCACACAGTCCTCACCTGAGGTGAAACTACCAGACATGAGGGATAAACAGACTCGGGATGATCTCTTCACTCACAGCGAAAGGAATTTTCCTATTATATTTTGGTAATGCAAAAGCCCAGCATAATGCCCTCTTTTCATTTGGACACATAAAAGAAGATGGAAGAGCACAAAGTGAACCCGACCTGAGCCTGCAGGGTGTTCTGACTGCAGCAGAGTGTCAGAGCGTAGAGGAACGTCTTTATTTAACCCCACAGGGTGGAGGCCCTTTTCTTAGGATTCACTGGAGACGAGAATTACAGCGGTCAGATGGGTTATTTTCATTCTCAAAGCTGAACAACCACAATGGGCTTTCGTGACAGTTTGAAAAAAATATATTTATGATGGTTAACATATGTGAACATTGTAGTGAAAAAGATAACGTTGATTGTCACCCTGGAACTGTACAGTTACGTATCTCTTGTTGATCATGATAAATGAAGATGAATGAAAAATGGAAGTATGAGAAACTTTCTGTGTGGCTTGTACTATGAGAAGTGGGGCAGAGCACAAGTTTACATTGACCATGGTGGTCAGTTGTTAATAGTTGTAAATTCTTCTTTATTAGACTGCGTGGGTATATATATATATATATATATATATATATATATATATATATATACGTGGTATATATACACATGGGTCTGCTGCTATTTGTAGCTATATTGCAAATCAGTCCACAGTAAATAAATACTGAATACTTTCTGTCTGTTTAGATTGCACTGATCTGATCAAACTAAATAAACCCATTGTTGAATTAAGATGCTTGGGCCCCTGGGTTTGAAAACCAGCCTCCAATTATCATAATCTCTATGACCTCACAGTTCCTCCCACTCTCTGTGCAATGTGTTGAGTTTTATATATACTGAAATCCTGCCATTTGGTAAATTGATTAAACACAAAATAATTTAAGAATATTCAACATGTTAGCACCAAGCTGAAAAAAAAAGGGATTCTCATTGCATAGTGAAACAGGGACTCTATAGAGCCTGAGTGTTTCTCACTGAAAAATATTTGAACAGAAAAAGTGGCAGGACACCATGAATTATTTCTGACAGCCTTATCAGACAGTCTCTTACAAACAAGAAGAAGCCTGATGACTCACTGCATATAGAGAACATGGCTGAAAGATTGGTTTCAGACAGTAAAGACAATTTGGAAAGCACTTTGTAAAGCATTAGACCCCTGTTAAGCTAATGGGGGTCTAATGCTTTACAAAGAGTAAATATTGAGCTTTTGTGGTGAATATTCATAAATACATTTTCCTTGGAACCAGATTACGACCAGTAAAATGGAAGAGCAGCAGCCTGAATTAGTTTAATCCATGTTAAGAACACTTCTCTGCTGACCAATAGACATTTCGACATGTCGGCATAGAAAAAACACAAAAAATCAATAGAATTAAATCTATTAAACATAACTAAACCGAAATCTGTTTTAAATTTGAAATTCTTCAGCGGAGCCATCTTTTGTTTTGACAACATCATTGCAACACTCTTCATTCTTTCTTCCAGCTTCATGAACTCGTCACCTGGAGCTTTTCCAGCCATGTTGAAGGAGTTCCCATGTATGCTGCGCACTGGTTGGCTGCTTTCCTTCATTCTGTGGTCCACCTCATCCCAAACCATCTCAGTTGTGTTTAGGTTGTGGGATTGTGGAGTCATGTCTTCTTCCTAGAGGTGTGTATTGGCTCATTGACCTGTTGAAAAACAGATGATGGTTCATGGGGCGACTTTAGCAACTGCACTTAAAGAAACTTTCAAAGTTCTTGGAGTTTTCTGGACTGGCTGAGATGTATGTTCATCATTAAAGTAATGATGGTCTGCTGTTCTTCTTTACTTAGGTAAGCTATTTGCTGTACACCAACACAACCTTGGCTCAACACAATGGTCTGAAATGCATTATGACATTCCACCTCATGAACATGGTTAATATATTGTCAATAGAGTGCAGCGCTGTCATCAAGAAAAGCAGTTTAAAATATACACGAATACAACATATTTAGGTTGTTTTATGATTTTGTGTAAACAACATATTTGCATTCATGCTATTTCATGGTGTTGATGTTTTCAGTTTAATTCTACAATGTAAATATATCCAAAACTTTTAACTGCTTCTTCTGTGCTGTGAAAAAGTTTTAGATCACATCTTCCATCATCTCAAATTCATTCTATAGCAGAAAAATGAGCCCAAACATTCAGCTAGGGGTCATAAAGAACTGTCTTCAACAAGAGGAACAGGAAGTCCAGCAGCAGATGGCGTGGCGCCCACTCATTTCAACATACTAGAGTCAGTCTGGGATTATATGAAGACAATGAAAAAGATAACAATAAGGGTGTTCACATCCAATACTGGGTTGATGCGGATTGTGTTTTCATACTTATGAAATACTGAAAAATTAAGAAAACACTTTTAACACCTTTTTGGAAGTATATTAACTTTACTTCTCATGCCTAAAAAAAACATTTTATACAATTATTATTTCCATCAGCAAATCAAACACCAAACTCACCTACATTTTGGTTTCTAGTCTCTACTGACATCTAGTGGTAAAAGAGGGGAATGGCTGCTGGCTGCCAGTCATAGTGCACCAACGCAAGTGATTATTGTCATCGTGATATCACTAATTCACCCGAGAAGATCTTCTCTTGAACTGCTGGGGAAGTACAACATCAATACAACTGAGTGTCCTCTTTTTTCCGCTTGTATCTTGGGAATATATTGACCATTCAGTATATAGATGTGGTTTAGAATATGAATACTGTGTTTTTTGTTTTGTTTAATGGTTTGTTTTTAAACACAGATTTTAAAGTTGCATCTTTGAGGATTTTCAAGATATATTACCAGAGCTATTATTTCTTTTCATCAAAATGAGGAATATCCAGACTTACCTTCTTTACTGCAAATTTCCATGACAAAGAAATTTAACAAAACATTAAATAAACATATTCAGAGGGTGCTTTTGTATCTTGTAGCATTCACAACCAATCTCCCACCAGAAGGTGATGCTGTCTGCCCATTTCTATTGTCAGGAATTTTATCATTTTATTTATTTTTACTTAATGCATTTATTATTTATGTATTGTAGATAACAATAACATTCTATAGATATGTCATAGTGTGTGTATTTGTAAATATATATATTTCCAGTCAAGAGGTCTAGTCACATGTAACTGGTTATTTCCCAACACTGGAAATAGATCACATATATGCTTGCTTACATTTACATGGTGTGCAGGTGTAACTGACTTGCGTGGTTGCTGTGAACAGTGGAGGTGGGCTGTAGAGAGTTTGTGGTGCTCCTTAAAAAGATGGGATGATTGAGAGCGGGTTCTACGGAAACCACCAGGTCTGTGTCAGAGGCAGCCGAATGTAGCAGCAACTGGCTTTGACTGAAAATAAATGACACCAATCTGGGTAAATTAATCATTTCCTATGAAATAAACCTCTATCCATCCTCAGAAAAACGGCCGCATTTCTGGTGTTCACAGGACTGCAGGCTTTTGTGCTGCAGATGTTACAGGCATGGATGGGTTGATGCTGAAGCAACAGATAAACCGTTTTTCTGCAAACACGACAGCAAATAATGAGGCAGAGAAATGTCCCAGTTAATAATATTTTAATTAAAACATTGTGACTAGCATTGGGTTTGGTTTTTCCGATCCATCATTGGATTTTCAATGTACTTTTGTGCATAGTTGGGACACAGTCATGTCTACCACTGTGTTTCATCAGCTCTTCTTAGAACAACACCCTGTGAACATTTGGGAACTCAGGAGACCGGCTTGAGTTTTGAAAGTGAAATGTGGTCCCATTCTTACTTGATATAGGATTTCAGCTGCTCAACAGTTCAGGGTCTCCTTTATTGTATTTTTCATGTCCTGATGCTCCAGATGTTTTCAATGATTGACAGATCTGGACTGATAAACTGACCTCCTCAGTTTATCAGTGGACTCTTCTACTACGGAGTCATGCTGTTGGAATACGTACAGAATGTGGTTGGACGTTGTTCTGCTGAAATAAACAAGACCTTCCCTGAAAGAGACGTTGTCTGGATGGCAGCATATGTTGCTCCAAAACATTGAATATATCATTCAGCATTAATGCTTCCTTCCAGATGTTCAAGCTACCCATGTCATGTGCACTAATGGATCCCTGTACCATCACAGATGCTGGCTTTTTAACTGAGCGCTGATAACAAGCTGGATGGTCTCTCTCCTCTTTAACCTTGAGGATGATGCGTCCCCGATTTTCAAAAAGAATCTCAAATTTGTATTCATCAGACCACAGGACAGTTTTCTACTTCACCTCAGTCCATCTTCAATGAGCTCAGGTGCAGAGAAAGCGGCGGCGCTCCAGAACCATGTTTACATCCGGTTTCTTGTTTGCATGGTAGAGGTTTGACCTGCATCCACAAATGCATTAAAAAAAATAAAAAAATTTACAGGAAGATTAACACAAACATTGTTCTGTTCCCTTTCTGTTTGCTGTGGCTCAAGTGGCCTCTTCCTGCTTGAGCTTGAGTCAGGTAGGGTCGTTAAGGTGATGTGTCGGTGCTACAAATACCAGCCTGGTTTCAATTGTCTCTGTCTCCGAGGCACCACATCTCCTAGTTTGGTTCGGGGGATTTTACCTTTAACACTTGCACCCTTCTCTCACCCATCTCTCACCCATCTCTCACCCATCCATGCATTGCATTCACCACTGATGCTACTCATCTTCACACCTCATGTTTCTTTTATGGTTATAGTTTGTTGATTTTACAATAAATCTGAACATTGGCATTTCAACCTGTCTTGTCTCGCCTCCTCTTTGTCGCAAGTGTTAAGCCAGTTTGTGACAACATGCACACAAAGCTGATTTGGTCATTGTTCCCACAAAATAAATGTGCAGGGACTTTAAATCTTTCTATTACAAAGGCACTGAATATATTGCCACCATTTTCATACACATTGGACAAATGGCACTTTGTTTCAGAATATAAAACATGCATGTTAAAGTCTAACACAGAAATGCTTCTAAGCGGGCAGGCCGACTGAAACAGCAGTCATACGCTGCCCCCTGCTGTCGGAAGCAAGATATTGTTGGGGCTTTTCTTTGCCAACTCCTGACGTGTTTAAGAGTTATGCATAATTATTAACATAAATTGATAATTTCGTACGTGTGTTACAAAAGAAAAAGTTTCAGAAATGTAATCCATATTACATCTGCTGTGAATGTGTGTGTGAGTGAGCGTGTGTGTGTGTGAATTTTGAAAGTAGTTGGAACACATTTGTTTTCTTCAGTCCATCAGTTCCTTCTCATACCAATAATATTAATAATTGTTATTAATATTGATGGTCATGTACAGTGCATCTGGAAAGTATTCACAGCACTTCACTTTTTCCACATTTTGTTATGTTACAGCCTTATTCCAAAATGGATTAAATCATCCCCACAGCATGATACTGCCACCACCATGCTTCACTGTAGAGATGGTATTAGCCAGGTGATGAGCGGTGCCTGGTTTCCTCCAGACATGACGCTTGGCATTCAGGCCAAAGAGTTCAATCTTTGTTTCATCAGACCAGAGAATTTAGTTTCTCATGATCTGACAGTCCTTCAGGTGCCTTTTGGTAAACTCCAGGTGGGCTGTCATGAGCCTTTTACTGAGGAGTGGCTTCCGTCTGTCCACTCTACCATACAGGCCTGCTTGGTGGAGTGCTGCAGAGATGGTTGTCCTTCTGGAAGGTTCTCCTCTCTTCACAGAGCAACGTTGGAGCTCTGTCAGAGTGACCATCGGGTTCTTGGTCACCTCGCTGACTAAGGCCCTTCTCCCCCGATCGCTCAGTTTGGCCGGGCGGCCGACTCTAGGAAGAGTCCTGGTGGTTCCAAACTTCTTCCATTTACAGATGATGGAGGCCATTGTGCTCATTGGGACCTTCAATGCTGCAGAAATGTTTCTGTACCCTTCCCCAGATCTGTACCTCGATACAATCCTGTCTCGGAGGTCTACAGACATTTCTTGGTTTGTGCTCTGACATGCTCTGTCAACTGTGGGACCTTATATAGACGGTGTGTGTCTTTCCAAATCATGTCCAATCAACTGAATTTACCACAGGTGGACTCCAATCAAGTTGTAGAAACATCTCAAGGATGATCAGTGGAAACAGGATGCACCTGAGCTAAATTTTGAGTGTCATTGTAAAGGCTGTGAATACTTATGTACATGTGATTTTTTCATTTTTTTTAAATTTTTAATAGATTTGCAAAAATTTCAAAAAAACTTTTTTCACACTATCATTATGGGGTATTGTGTGTAGAATTTTGAGGAAAAAAATTAATTTAATCCATTTTGGAATAAGGCTGTAACAACAAAATGTGGAAAAAGTGAAGCGCTGTGAATAGTTTCTGGATGCACTGTATAGCATGTGAGCAAAGATAACTTTGCCAATGTGACTTTTGCCTACATATTGTACACAGTGTTGTCATGGATTTGGTGGAGAAGGAATGCTATTAGTGGTCATGGGTAGCAGGTATGAACTTTGGCAATGTCATCTTTGCTCAAAGCCACAAGTATGTAATGATAGAAAACTTGTAAAGCTGGTGGTGGCGTAAGTAATGACAGGAGAAGTTCTGGGACGCCGGGACTGCTGTTGATCCTTCCTGAAGTGTCGTGGGCCGAACTCAGTGATGGTTCATTTAACCCCAGTGAGATCCACAGAAATTGCAATTTGATGCAAGCACAGAAAAAAAGCCCCTTTTGCTGCATGAAAATGTCAGAGCTGCTGGATCTGCACTGCTGGGTACAAAAATAAGGCCCCAAGTGTTTACCATCACACAGCGATTACATGCATTTGATAATAATCCAAAGCACACTCACACATCTACTGAGGAATAGTTTCAAAAGAAGAAAGAGAAGGCTATGGCCTACTCAAGAAAAAAAAAAAAGAACAGATTTGAATCCCATTGCAATGCTGTGGGGGGGGGGGGGGGGGGGGTGTTAAAAACAGGCAGTGCATGCCAGAAAACACTGTTGCTCATATAGTAATTTTGAATCAAAGAAGTTTCAAAAGTTTCAGAAAGCTGATGTCAGAGACTTGTGAACAATTACTCAAAACACCTACAAGAAGTTATTTCTGCTGAAGGGGCAATTCTAGGTTTTGAAGCCAAGGCTGTTTCTATTTTTCCACAGAAGGATTTTACATCTATTCATAGTTTTTTTGTGGTGGTGAAAAATATCAACTTTATTTCTTTATTTCTGGTATTAAAAGGATCATGTGTCTGCTTGACCAAATATGTTGAAAAAGTCAACAATATCCTTGTTTTTTCACAACAGTAGGTGCTTGGTTGCTCCTGTCCAGAGGTATTTAAGAGTGTTTAAAAAACACTAATACATTTTAGGAATATGTAAAGAGCTGTTGGACATGGTTGGTCTATCTTAGCTTAAAGACTAGAGACTGAGAACAAAGTTAAAGAGGTGCTCCAATCAACAGCTTTATATCTTACTGCTGAACATGCTGTGTATCTCATTAGTTTGTTCTTTACACAAACAGAAATGTCCAAGCTCAGTTTGACATGTGGGCAGGAGAAACCTGGGATTTAACCACCAACCTTATAATTACTGGCCCCTGTGACACTGCTTAATCATCCTGTAAATAATCCACCAACAATCAGTTTATGTTTTAGTATTTTATACATCTCAGTTATTAAGACAATTACCTTTCTCAGGTTCTTTCACTTATAATAGTACATATCTACATTTTTTTTTATTTGGGTCTTTACAACAACAACTGAACAACAACAACAAAAAAATTAGATTACAAAATTAACAGCCTGTACATCTCATAGAAATGATAAGACTCGGTCTTTGATTATTGAACTCTATTTAATGACCAGAACTTTCTTACTTCCACGCATGGCAAGAAAAAGTGAACGACTTGTCTCTTGAGGATCAAGACAATGAAGAAGGTGTAATATGATGAACGGTGAGAAGATAGTGATGCTGGAGATGGAAGTTCAGCAACTCAACACTGTTCAGCCAAAAAAAAAGAAAAAAAGAGCTGGAATGTTCCACACAGACTCCATTTGTACAGATCAGCAGCTCTGTGGCTGTTCTCTGACTCTCTTGTCTCTCCTAAGTGTTGACGTCTATCATGTGGTGACTACACTGTACTTCTTACAGCTTTCCTGCATTCGTTAGCGAGCTGCTAATACAGTGAAATGTCCGATGTAGATGCCATTTGGATCGGTTGCCACTGGCATGGCTGGTGTGTTACTTTAATTTCTCTTCTCAGAATGTCCCTATTCACCTTTTTTTTTTTTTTTATAAAGTTTGAAATGTCTTTTCCAATTTTCAAGCACAACAGATACAACCTAGATGTATCCCCTATTTTCATCTCTGACACTCTCAATAGAATAAAATGGAAAGGAAAAGAGAAAATTCAGAGGAAGGCAGAGTATGGAGAAAAAAACCCAAAGAAACCAGGATATAGACACAAGTATCATCAAAATGGTTCAATGGTGAGCCACACAGAATGCAAAATATATCTGGAAACTAACAGGTTAATACTTGTCAGATAAATTCAGTGGGAAGAAAATATTCCACCTGCTTTTATCTAAGAATTGTTTGCACAGCGAAAACAACCATTACAATAAAAAGCAAGAGTAAAAATCATATTTGTCATATGATATCCTTGATGTCAAATAATTAAAGCATTATGCAGCAGAATGGCCGCTGTTTGTATTTGATTATTATTATTAGTAACACAGTATTCTAATGTTAAAGGTGGGAGACGTGATACAGATGAAAAACCTTTATTTCTCAAATGTGTTTTAAAAGAAGAACAGATACTGCGTCAGTATTCTAAATCAAAAACCATTTGGTGATTTGGCTCTCTTATAGACTCGCGTCTACTTCACGACCGAGGACGGCAAAAATGGAAGTTCATCTGTTAACAACCTGCTCTGCTTCACTTCCCATACTTTGTTTTCCAGCTTTATTTAGCCCCTTCAGGACCAGCAAGCGCCTCACCACAAGTCTCCATTTCATCCAAAGTCTTATATTTAGCCTGTCAGTCTGTCTCCTCTGTCAGTGTCTGATGCTCCTTTTGCTTTTCCAAGCTATTTGAGTACATTTTCTGCTTGTTCTATTGCAATTAGTTCTATTAATTAGGTGCCATACACCTTAATCCTAGGAAGAAAAGGGAAAAAAGGTGAAATTGCCTCTTCCATGCGGTCTGGTTATTTGTGGTTCTGTGAGATGTTGACTGAAGGTCTGGAATCGGAGGTTTAATGAAGGACTGTGGTGTCAGGAGCCGGCGGTCGGAAGAAGCGAGCAGGCCAATGACAACATGTGGCACACTGGCAGGCGAGGAGACTGGATCAGTAGTGGTATAACATCTCAATGACTGGAAAACAAAACCCTGGAAAATTGCACAGTGACTGGGAAGGACATGCTGAGGTTTAAAAAGGATGGTAGAGAAATTAAATCTGAGGATGAGGGAAGACCCTGAAAATCCCCAGGGAAAAACTGATCTGAAGGAAAATGTGGGTGACATAATTGTCTATAACTGTGTCATAGTTCATTGAAATGACACTCACTTTAAACTCAGCTGTGCCAGGTTTCAGTCCAAAGACCAGAAACCAGTGAAAAGTGTTTGGTTTGTATTCAATTTTTAAACATTTGCTTTTGCATTCAGCTATAGACCAAATGTTACATTGAAACCCCAAAAATAAATGGTCATTACAATGGTTTGATTTTTATCATTTATTTAAAGATGGCGTTAAAAACAGACATTAATTTGTAGTTGAAATCAATGCATGGGTTCAGGAACTCTAACGAAAACCATTGGCTGTGGCTGCTAGCACTGTCCATGTTGCCGTTGCCTAGCAACTGTGTTATCATGGCAACCACTTGAACAACGAGCTCACAAGTTCCATTTGAACGCAACAAATTTCACATATGGCTGCAGATATATATTTTTTTCTTTGGGTGGGGGGTGGTGGCGCATTCTCTGCATTCAAATTGCCATCAATAAAATATACCTGTGTTCATTGTCCATTGCTTATGCAGCAAACTAGCCTGGTGCGAACCAGACTCAATTTCAGTCCGTGCATATTGGTCTGGACATCCTTCACAGATAATCGTTTGCCGTCTTTCCATCCTACTTGGCGTCCACCTCGAGTTAATTTAAATCAATCAGCATGCACCGAAACCAGCCCACACTCTGCCACCGCTGCAACTACCTACGACCTTTGCCCACCAAAACGTTTTTTCCTGAGTACAGCATATTTAAAAAATTGTTTTAATGAATGCCAGCAGCTTGACGAAGTGCTGAGCGTTTATTCTGGGCTGAACCCTGAATGCTCAGCGTTTTTTACTGGTAAACAAGAGTTGAAAAATATTAATGCTGCACTTGTCAGTGTTGCCAGCTGTCTAATCATAATAAAGGAGGGGCGGGACAAACATGGTTAATCATTGATACTGGTCGCTGATTGGTCCGCCCTTCGGAGTGGCTGTGCAAGCGCTAATACAAGCTGAGTTACCAGACTGTATTCACCACGAAGAAAACTCAAGCTTTGAGCTACGGTTGATGCAGCCAGGCTAGCAGCAAACCGCTGGCCCACACAACGCCATGCGCGCTCTCTGCCCGGTGCAGTGCAAATCTGAATTTATCCTCCAAAGTGCTGAATGCCTTCAAAGTTTCGCATTTTCTCTCTCAAGTTGGTTCCGACAACGAACTGCAGTCAGGTCAACACACAGTAAGGAGGATGGGCACTAAGACAAGCTTGCTTTAGACTGATAGTTTCTGATAGTTTGTGCAGAAATTCTTTGGATGTGTCTGGGTGATCTCAGACAATCTTGCAGGTAGTTCTGCAGTCCTTGGTTTTTGGGACTTTGATTATCTGATATATTTGCATTGGAAGTACAAAGCATGTAAACTTTCACTCTCTCTCTCTCTTTATATATATATATATATATATATATATATATATATATATATATATATATAAATAAATTGAAATTTAAAAACATGAATAACTTCAATTTAGTTCATTTCATACACAACAAATATTTTTATGCTTTTTTTTCTTCAAAAATTACAGGAGAACTTGTCGGAAGCAAATCCTTTATAGTGCAAAATCTAAGCCTTTTCATCAGTGCAAAGCATCTCTGGAATGTTCTCTGAGTGTTATTTCATTGTCTGGTGGGACGTTTTGCTCACAGCAAGCTGTGTTCATGTAGTTTTTCCACCTGTTTCCGACATTTCTGCCACGCCCTCCGAAAGAAGAGCAGCAAAGGTTATGAATAAGGATGCTCTGAGCTCTGGTCACTGCCTTGGCTGTCCTCCTCAGTCACTGACATCGGTGAGCTGGCTGAGTGCTGCATTCCTACTGTTGGTAGTAAGGTTTCCTTTTGGGTTTTCATCAGTTCTTTCTCACGTGGATTTGACCCCTGCAGGCCTCCCTTTACTCGCTTCCACTTCATCCTCCTGTTCTGGAACCACACCTTCACCTGAGAGTAAACAGAACAGCAAGACATTATTTTATACTGAGTGAAAATCAGAAGGAAAACTGAACACTTCTGCCTGTAGACACATGTAGACATTGAATGTAGCATGAGTACCCAATTTGATGAATATGACTAATATATTTGTATTAAGGGACACCAACAGTGTCAACCTCACCCTGAATCCAACCATCATTAATCTCTAAGGGACTGATTTGAGGCACTAATAGGTAAGGAAGGACTGAAGCCATAAATATTTTTTCCATTGAGCATATGGCTGGTTAGTATTGCATTAGAATTGCGTTGCATCAGAAAAAAACAACACATTTATAGTTGTGTTTGTAAGTGTATGAATCTGTTTTTATTGTTGCAGCAAGAAATGAGTAACCAGAGTTAAACTCCTGAGGGAGACTGCTGCTTTTTATAATTTGTTTCTTATTAAAAAAAGGTTTGGTGGACATGTGAGACATGTGAGACATGTTAGAACCTTTTGTTTTAAATGTGAAGCATTTTATTTGAAGAAAGGAAAACACTGCAATCCAGCAGAGGAACCTTATCTCATCTGTGAAACATGGTAGTGGTAGAATCATGTTTGGGCCCGTTTTGCTATATCTGGGCCAGGACAGCTTGCCGTCATTGATGGAATGATGAATTCTGAATTATACCAGTAAATTCCTAAAGGAAAATGTCAGAAAATCTGTCTATGAACAGAAACTTAAGAGAAAGAGGGCCATGCACTAAGACAACAACCCAGCACAAAAGTCACAATCTGGACCTTTGAATCAATGGAAAAGGCATGGAGGGCAAATTTATTTATATAGCACCTTTCATACCCCCAGACAACACAAATTGTTGAACAAAATGCAGGAAAAGCCATAATCAATGGCAAATGCAATCAATAAAAACAGGCGCAATAGATAAAAACAGAGGCACAATCAACAAAGGCAATCTAGAACACTGTAGCAACAATAAAACAATTAAATGATCATAGAGTTTTCAACTAAAAGCAGTATTTAACAAAAATGTTTTTAATTTAGATTTAAAAGTGGTCAGCGATGTCTGAAGTCTCGGGTCTTCTGGTAGCCTGTTACACATTCTAGCAGCATGGAAGCTAAAAGCTGCTTCAACTTGTTTTGAAGTAACTCTGGGAACAATTAGAAGTCCAGAGCCATATGACCTCAAGGGTCTGGAGGGTTTCTATTTGACTAGTAAATCAGAGATATATCTCTTGGACTTAAGCCGCTTAGAGATTTATGGATAAGTAATAAAATCTTGAACAGTATTCTCAGAGAATCGGGAAGCCAATGCAGCCATCTGAGTACAGGAGTTATATGCTCATATTTTGTGGCCCTGGTCATAACCCTGGCAGCAGTGGTTTGTATCACATGGATTTGTCTGATCACTGCTTTAGAGAGACCTGTGAGGAGCCCATTGCAGTAGTCAAGCCTCCAAAAACATGTGCCAGTTTCTCTAAATCCAGTCTCATTATAAAATCTTTAATCCTTGCAATATTTTTAAGGTGGTAGAAAGCTATTCTCGTCATTGATTTGATGTGGCTATTGCAATTCAGGTTTGAGTCTATGATAATGCCAAGGGTTTTGACTTGATTGGTACTGATTGGTGACAGATTGTTAAACTCAGTACAGACTTTGAGTTGTTGTTCATTGGGCCCAAAGACAATAACTTCAGTTGTGTTGTGGAAGGAGCAGGTGGTGAGGTGGTTGTGAGGAACCCACCACCATCTGTTATGTTCAAAGGAATAGGCTAAAATTCCTTCATCCCAATGTGGAAGACTGATCGACAGTTACCAGAAATCTTCAGCTGCAGTTATTGTTATTCAAGGGGTTCACTCTTGATACTGGACATTTCACATGCTTTTGCCACTCACAGATATTATGAAACATTGGATCATTTTCCACAATAAGTAAATGATCAAGTATAATATTTATATCGTTTGTTTAATTGGGTTCTCTTTATCTACTTTTAGGACTTGTATGAAAATCTGCTGATGTTTTTGGACATATTTTTGCAGAAATATAGAAAATTCTAAAAGGTTCCCAAAATTTAAAGCACCACTGTAGCTGTGTTGACATTATTCCTAAGACATTGATATATTGTGTTACAGAGACATCAACTGAGGTTAGCATGCTTATAAGCGAACCCCGCAAAGTTTTTTCTTGACTGGTGAGTAGACAGCTGTTGATGCTAAGAATGGTTACGTAATGTTAGGTTGTACAGACAGGTAACTGTATAAAGTCAGGGATGTACTGACCATTGGGGATACAGGGACAAATCCAAGACAGCTCTGTGAAGCGGTGGACTGTGAAAATATCCATAAAGTTTTGACCAACACTGTCTATCTTTTTACTGTCAGTCTCTGTGCCTGTCATTCGTGGTGCGCATGACAGCGTGCTGCAGGCGGTCATGTCCCAGCTGATGAGTTCAAGGCTGAATTTATTTTTCATTACACCTCTGTGTAACTTTACTGACTGTGTTAATATGTTAAATTGGCTGTTTAAAAAAATAAAATAAAAAATAAATTAAAATAGCTATATAAGAGCAAGCTCAATTAGCTCATCATCTGTAGCTATTGACAACACAAATTGTACTGAAAAACATTTCAAATGTTTTCGATAGATGGTTTTGCTGTGGCTGTTTTTTATTTTTGGGCAGTTTTTTGCTACTATGATTTGGCCAAAAACAGAAAAAACAAACCCATTTTAGTTTACAGGGTATTATTATTATTATGTTTTATCTTTTCAAAGGATTTGACCAAATCTCTTTCAGAAAAAACAGTAACAGTATTGTTCTTCTAATAATGCACCAATGTACAGCCTCTATTTCTGCACAAAGTGTAAATCCAAAAGTGTTGCTCGCTGACATCTGGTTAATTTTTTGGGTGTCAGTGTAATGCTACAAGCCAATGATCAAATGTGTGGTGTGGTGTTGCAGTTGGCACCACAGCGTCATACTGTATTTCCACATAGGCAGGCAGTTATGTGCTGATGCATGAGTCCCAGAGGCCTCGTGGTTCTCCCTCCTGCCTCCTTTCCCTGACTCCACAGTTTATTTAGTATTTGCTCATGGTGATGAATAAGCTGCTGCCTAAAATGGGGATATCCAATCTGGACCAATGGGGTTCACTCCAGCCCTCTCCTGACTCATAATATTACATTTCAACTCTATACTCATATGTTAACAGACATAAACACACCCACACACACACACCCACACACCCACACCTTTTAGCCCCCCTTCCTGTCCATCCCAGAGGTAAATAGCACTACCAGAGGTCTTATCATGTAGAATTTATTTTAGGTACTGAATAATGGCCGACCATTCATGCACTGAGATTTAAATTTAGAGGGTAAACAGTTCAATGTGTAGCTTGTTTTTTTTTCATAAACAGCTTCCAAAAACCCATACTGCTGCTGTTTTAAAAAGGCATTCAGCTATTTATAACTATCCTGATTCCTGTGTGTCACCATAAAACTGTAACAACATCAACAGATCTCAGGTCAGTTTACAGTGACCTGTAACTGACATAGTAAAGGAACAGAAAATGATATGTGGCTAATCAGAGTAGACATCAACTGATTGTGGTAAATAAATAAAATTTCCCCAAAACTTGAACTGTCATACCAAAGTCTTTTTTTTTTACACTCAGCAGAAGTGGTAGTCTTTATTAAAATTAAATATAAACTTATTAAAATTTATAAAATGTTAATGTGTTTAATAGGCAAACTAATGAATAAAAGATTATGTATCTGGAAATTGAAATGAATGTTGCTTACGGTCTGACAGCAGACAAAAACATTAGTCCAGTGCAGAGCAATGATGACACTGTAATTTTCTTCAAAATATAACAAATAAAATGAAATTAATTAATATTTAAAAAAAAAAATTCTGATTGTGTTTTCTGTCATTTGAGGTTGGACTGCAGCTCTCAATTGCAGTATTGTGTCCACTAATTCAATAGTTCTATGACTGGAGACGAGCTAAGACAAACTATTCCTCCCCATGAATTCAGTTTTCCGCAGCCTTCAGTCTGTTTTATTTAAAGTAGACGGGAATATGTTTTTCATGATTAAATACGGTTCCATTTAGCTATTAATTTGTAATAATGTAATAATTAAATAACATGTTTTCACACATTTTCAATATTGTAGTTTCTATAGTCTCTAAATTGCAACTGTGGTCAATATAAAATTAATTTCAATAAATTAGACATAAAGAAGTAATGAAAACAGGGCCCAAAGTCTGGAAAAAAATACTAGACAAGGAGTATCTTGAAAGTTTTAGGATGCAAACTAGTCAGCAATACATCCTTAAGTATCCTGGGTTTGGTTTTTATGAACATTTCTATTTCTCCAGATAAAATACAATATGCAAAAACACTGCTTTCAGATTTTGCAGCATTAATTCTTTATAGCTTTTGATGGAGTTTCTTTCTACTTCCTGTTTTTGTGCTGTACTTAACAGATCTCAGTGTGTTTCTCCACACAAATGATGCTGATAGTGATCATTTCATCTAATCCTGAGTGCGACAGCAATTTTTTTTTTAAATGAAGAACTGCTCTGAGAAGGTGATCCCTAATGTGTTTAGAAAAGTAGCTGGCCAAAGAGGCTTTAGTGGATCAGGCACTCAAAGGCAATATCATACAACTGCATTTAATATTGATGTACTTATTTTAATGTTTAATGGACAGATGTTACTTTTCGTTACTTTAATAAAAAAAATTTGTCCATTTGCCTTTATAGAAGTAATAGAAAGGAGCAGGTTGCAGCCACTTTAAAACAGAAGTTGGCACTTTATATTGGACCAATAGATCTTCACACCACTGCTTAGCAGCATCTTAACGCATTTTTAATAAGAATGCCAGCAATATCACAGTAATTTATTACCTCTCTAAGATCTGCCCTCTTTTGGATCTGTGATTGAAAATCTATCTTAAAATTAGTGGTGTCAAACTATAGAGTCATGTTTGTTAGGGAGACCTGTTGATTTTGATGCAGTTATAATAGTCAGGTTTTCAACAAAAAAGTAGCTCCTGTAACTTATTTGTATTTCATGACTTGAAGCATGTTAGCTGGCACAATTTTGGTAGCTATTTATGGTGTTTCCTCCTCACATGCCCACCCAAAGGTTCACAGTCATTTACGAGTACCATACTTGTCGTTCCGTGAGGTCGAGGTTGACAGCTATTTCGTAACGTCTCAGTCTGGTCAAATAGTTGTGGTGTGCAAACTCAGATTCCAGTTCCTGGATCTGTTCTTTGGTGAAGGCTGTGCGCTCCTTCCTGGGCTTGCTGCTCATATCTGACTTATAGTTCTCTTCTTGGGGCTCTGAAATGAAAAACAGAACATTTTCCAGCCACAACTGTGTGTCCAAAAGAGATGCAGAGGAAGAAAAAAAAAAAGTAAGTTAGAAAAAAATAATGAGTGGGGGTGGGGTGGAGATTTAAAATACTGCAGGGTCCCACCTGAAACAAAAATAAAATGAATGCCTTCAAAAGGTATAGAGCATTTTCAGAGGAAACACGTGGTAAAATCCATGTCTGTTACAACCTGGATCCGTTTTTTCAACATCATTTTGACTGGTTATGATAAGACTGCACACATTCAGAACTCCCGAGCTCTGGTAAACCACTGTATGAAAAATACAAACAGGTCAGACAAGCTAGCAGTGAAGCCAGAACATTGAAACCATTTTACCCACGAGAGTGCTCCTTAATCTCTGCAAAAGAACTGTGCATAAAGCTGCCTAATTGTTAGTCAGTAAAACATGGTGTTAACCATGGACTTAGCATGCAGGACGATGAGGTTCTACTCAAGGAGGTGACGTTTTTTTTGTTTTTGTTTTTTTTGTTCATAACCCTAACAATGTTTTTTTCCCCAACCATGACCACATCGGTTTGCGCATGGCTTTGTTTACCTATAATTTTCCTTTCCACTAAAGCAAAGTGTGTAGTAGTTACAGCTGGCACTGTCTATACGTAACAATACTACGTTGTGCTTCAGTGGAAGGGCGTGTCTACTGCACACTATGCTGTGATACCGGGTTGCATAGTTACCACCAGCCTGATCGTTTGGGTGCTCATGGGTCTTTTCCTGTTTGACTTTTTAGCCGTGATGTTGCTGCCCAGAAGGCAATCCTAAAGAGCCCGAGCCACAACAGACAGCTCTGCTACATTAATTTCGGCTTAATACAGTATTTAATAGCAATGACAAGAATAAAAGGATATTCAAAGGTGGGAGTTTTCTTAGTTTCAGTGGCTCCAAGAGTTCAACACACTGTAATTTGACAAACCACATGCAAATAGATAAAAAAAAAAAAAATCTTAAAAAAACAAACAAACCAACAATATATATGTATTAGCTGCAAATAGCACTCTAAGAAAATATTCATATGTGGGGATGTTTTAAAGTACAACTCCATTTCTGAAAAAGTTGGGACACTGTGTAAAATGTCAATAAAAACAGAATGCAGTGATTTGCAAATCATATAAACCCGTATTTAATTGTTAATAGACCTAAGATAAACAATAAAACAATAACATGTCTTTGTTTCAGCACTTGATATGTTGGCTTTGGTCTCTTTTCAATTAAATGTAGGTTTATGAAATTTGCAAATCATTGCATTTGGTTTTTGTTGACATTTCACACAATCCAAACTTTTTCAGAAACAGGGTTGTAGAACAAAAAAGTGACCACCCAAACTCGACTCATCCCACAAACTGTAAACTTCAGCTTGCATTTTACAGTGTAGTGACGGCATCCGCATCATAGAGCAATGTTTCCTCCTAAAAGAAAAACAAAATGTTATGTTTTCTACTGTGTTTCTGTGCACTATCTTCTGATTCAATTGGCAGTGTTACTTTCTTTCCTCCCGTCTGTGTGTTTTATGCTGGGCTCAGCCTCTAAACGCACACACACACACACACACACACACACACACACACACACACACACACACACACACACACACACACACACACACACACACACCAGCAGAGCTGAGACACAGACATGAAGTGAACATCTGGACAATGACCTTTTATGGTACTGTAAGTAAAATAAAAGTTCAATAAAACCCCAAAATTAATTAACTGGGTAATTTATTACTGGACCCCAAACTTCAGAGTATCTCATTGTTTAACCTGAACCTGCTAACAATGGTGTTAGACGCTCTGCTGCTGATCGTGCATGTCTTCCTTGGCAGAGCACTAGCAGACTTGTGGGATAACATTTTATTGACCCACCCTATAGAATACAGCACAGTGTCGCACTATTTTGTGTTTGGTCTGTTTGCAATCAAAAGTCAAGTTTGTAAATGATTATTTTGATATCATATTTTGAAATTCTCCCTGACAGCTTTGTTGGTTTTGACCTACACTCATATGACACAGGAGTTTCTATTGGTGGGTTAGACTTGGATCCGCAGCATGGCTGGACTCACACTTCACTCCAGGTTGTGGATCCAAGTCAAACCCACTAATAGAAACTCCTAGGGATGAGTGACTACAACTTTATCTGTATCTGTATCTGTTAAACCAGCTAAATTATCCGTATGCATACTCTGATAGTAGTGATTCGACCGGAAATAGGTGGGAAGTAACCGGAGGTTGTTCATTTACGCCTGAGATTGATATGGGTTGATCAGTAATGGCTAGATTTATTTTTTTATTAGAAACTATTTACAGAACATCCCCAGAATAGAGCTGCAGAGCAACGTTTTTGATCACAAGAGTAAGAAAACTATTTACAGAACAATTTATTTATTTATTTTTTATAAAAGTTGCTATATTTATTGTTTTTGTTGCGCTGTAGCGAGAACAATTGTCAGGCTAGTCATATAAAAAAACTAAATAATAATAAACTTTACTTTGTAATAATGTGTGTTTGTCTGTGTGTGTGTGTGTGGGGGGGGGGAGGCTGTATTCTCACTGACAGCGGTCAACTGAGTGAAGATATCTTAACAAGGTAGGAGATCCGATTGAAAAAAAGGAAAACAAACCAAATCATTTCATTTTCAGTTCATATATTTTTTATTGACAAATTAGATTTTTGATTGCAGTGCTAGAAATTTGCTCTGAAAACTGCCTTTTATGCTTGCATAGAAAAGACACAAAAAACGGCCCCAGATTAATCAGTCACCACTAGATACCACTCAATCCTACACACTGCTCCTTTCAAAGGCATCTTTTATTCTAACTTGACAATACTTATTTCCTATAAACATTGTTTTTCTGTGAACTTTCATGCTTTCAGGATGAAAATACATTTCCCCTACTTCCATTGTCTGTTATTAAAACCCATTTCAAGTATTTCTTAAATTAATTTCTGGAAAGTGAATTTGAAAAATTAATGGAGTGTTTGGAGAGTAAAGTTTAACAGTGAGAAAACATTCCATAATCATTTCTACACTGTTCTCCAGTCTGTGGTGCATAAATCCTGCTGAAATGTCATTAACTGTAAATGTGGGATGTGCTGTTCCATGTGCCAGGAAAAAGGTGTGATCTGTGCCAGCATGTGGGCCTACAGAATAGTATAAAATAAATCAGATATAATTGTATAAAAAGACATTGGACATTGGAGTTTTGTGTCATATAATTATGTTGTCATAATATTTTAATTATTATATAATTTATTCATTTTTTTAGTCCTCAAATTTTTGTTTCCACTTCCTCTTACAGTTTTAATCAGCAGAGTTGCTACATTGTAAGGTAATTCCACAAAAACTGCTCTTTGCAGGGCTGTGGGTCTATTTCATCATCACCAGATTATTTCTAATAAACATAAAGTGAAGAAAATGTATAAAAGAGTTGCAGCTTCGGTAAGTGCCAATGAAGTTAGAGTTAGGAAATTGGATTTTGGTTAGACCACTGGCAGCTCCTTCGTATCCCTTCAAGTGTTCAATCTGTCAGTCAAAGGTCCCTCTTTCCTGGCTCGGAGGTCGAAGTCGGAAAGTTCTCAGCTTGGCTTTCACTCCGAGCTGCACATCACTGGGGCTAAATGGTGCAGATCTGGTGCCTGCTTTTGAATCCTGTGGACATATCCTGAAGATGATGTACTCTTTTGTGTCCTGTCCATGGAGGGCATGGATATTTACAAACCTTATTCCAGCATTTTAGAAGAACAGTCTCAGAACAAGGTACATTTATTAGTTTTTCTGTGGCTTCGATTGTGTGATCTTAAGACCCTCAGATATCGTGGAATTGTAATTTGTGTTTTAACTGAGCAGTTTAAAAACTACAAAACTCTCTATTAAAATACATTATACATTTTATTATATCTTCGATACTACCTGTCAAATGAAAAATGAATACATGATTGTATAGCCACCATGACAATTTTATGCTTGGTATTGCATTTAGCCCTTTATGCTGGGAAAGAAAATGAACAGGAAATCAAATGTAATAACATATTTATAAACATCTTCTCTTTTCTTTGTAAATGTTTTTTTTTTTTTTTTTACCAACATTTACTTCAGAGGGGGTAAAGCCTGACCTCAGACTTTTTACAATTCAAGCTATGACTGTATTTGGTGATTTAGTTTCAAAATGTCGAACTAACTTTGAAGATTATCTGAAACAAAAAACAAATGTTTAGGTCTTGAACTACATTTGTGGACATAGAAAATTGTCATTTAGAAGGGTGTGACCACATCTGCACGTTTACATGGAATCATGAACCAAATGCTCGTCTTCTTTTGTCAGTTGCTAAAAGTTATGTATTGCATTATGTGGTTGTCTGCATTAACTTGCATGATTGAGAATCTGTTATATATGTTAAGTCTGAAATACAATATAAAAGATTATTGTTCAATTGATGCAAATCTTAGCATGCTTCAAAAGGTTTATCAACTAAACATGTATATTTTTACTATACAGTAAATAATTGGACTGCTAAAAAAGTGTCTTTAGTATTTTTAGATTTAGAACTTAGATAACTTTAGAGAAAAATGCATCTAAACTGAAGCAAGTTCATTAAAGATTCAAAGTCAAACAACATTAAGGTTCCATGTTTCAAATCTAAATTTTCTTCTTTTTAAAAAACTATTATTAATGTTATAAAAACATTCTTTAGTTCAGCATATTTAACTAAAGCAATATTTAAATTTATTTGGAGCAGTTTTACGTACTGTACAAAGGCTGTAAAATCAGGAACTGAATTTCATCCGAGCAGCCTTTGGGAAAGATAAGTGTCTTTTCAGGTCAGAAAAACTCGAGCTATAAACTGTCTAAAAAACATTGTTTCTTTGGATATTGTTTGAAACATGCAGAAAAGGATTATGGATGTCCTCATCTTACCTGCGTTATCACTCCTGCCCTTACTGCACTTTCTGGCGGTGTCCTCTGAAGACAGTTGTTGGTTGTACTCCCCAGCAGCACATGAGGCCTCCGTGGGATCACTACTGCCTGAAGCGGGATTACTGCCACACAGATTTGAGACCCCCAAGTACAGTTCTGGGGCTGTGGCCTCAAGTGGGAGTAGGCCGACATCGTGCTGAGGGTTAGGCGAGGGCATCTGTGGGGGAACTAGCCAAGTGGACGGGCGCTGAGATTGGAGGGGGTGCTGCTGAGGAGGCAGGTGGCCTCGGTGGGCTGCACCACCAAACACCCGAGTGTTTTCTCCTCCTCTGTGGTTGCAGGAAGTTGAGGAGCTGGGTAGATCCAGGTAAGAGATGTGGTTACTCAGACCGTGAAGGGTGAGTGGTGACTGAGGAATGACAGGGCGAAGGCTCCGAGCTGAGGTGTGAGGGCTACGAAGACAACCAAACACAGAGTGATCCATTGTGCTGAGAGTCCTCCAAACCCCTGCTCCCTGCAGAGTCAACAGAAAACTCTCCAAACAACAAGAAAGAAGAGAAAAGGAGTCAGGGTCCCACTCTCCTGTGCAGCCTCTCAGTTCAGACCTCCAGACCCCCCTAATTTCCAAAGGAAGTCAGCTGAAGGAAGGCAGAGAGGGTTTCCACTGGCAAATGAGTAGGATGGTGGATAAACTCTGAAGCTGGGGGAGGATCTCAGATGTCAGTGGAGAACGCCAGGGCCAGTGTGGAAGGAGAGCAGCTTCCAAGGAAGTTGTGTTGGAAAAGGAGGGAGGGAGGGAGGGAGGGAGGAGGAGGAGGAGGAGGAGGAAGAGGGGGGGATGTTATATATAGTGTGAAACCTGAGAGGTAAGGCTGGATCACTGGCTCAGTGCTACTGACCACATGCATGTGATTATCCTCTAAAATGCAGTGCACAATAAATCTGAACCATTCCAATAGCACTGCTTCAGGAAAAGTGGGCAGTTTATTTTGGGTTTGAGCTGTTTGACCCAGCTGAAAGTTTAAGGAACCGTGTTGCATCAACTGTAGGTTTTTAGATGCAGAGCCAGAGAGCTGTGAGCTAATGAGCAGTGAATTAAGTTGAAAGTGGAATAATACTTACAATGATATTAGAGTATTTGGTGAAGTATTGTGAGTACAGTGACTATGGAAGATGCAAAGACCTTGTGACATCCAACTCCAGTACCTGCTAATCACGGCTGTGCTTTAAGTTTTCAGTAGGGACGAATGAGTACAGCATGATCTGTATCTGTATCTGTATCTGTTAAAGCAACTAAATGATCTGTACACGTATCCGTATGAGGACGGGGTGGGGCTTAAACCGGAAGTTGGCGGCGTTTAGACGGGATGTGTGTGGGTGGGAAGTACCCGGAGGTCGTTAATTTAAGCCCGGGACTGATATGGGGTGATCAGAAATGGCTAAATTTATTATTTATTAGAAAATTATTTACAGAACAGCCCCAGAATTGAGCTTCAGAGCAATATTAGTGATTAGAAGAGTAAGATAACTATTTACAGAACAACTCTGCTTTGGCAAAGAGAGAAAAGAACAGCATAGACAGACAACAAACAATAACAAAGTGCAGATTGGTAGAATCAGTAACTGCAGAACAGAAACATGTTGCTCTGGTGCCACAGATACCTAAAGAAAGGTACAGAGAGAAAAATATCAAATAATGGGTCAGAGAAAACAGAAAATAGATTGTCTCAGCAAAATGCTGGTAGAAACTAGATAATCTAGAGAGCACAAAATTTTTTCTCGGTGAACCAACATTTTTTTTCCATGATTCAGACACACTTGTTACCATCATAATAATGGCCTGCATACCTGGATCAATAGAAGCACAAAAGTAAAACTAATAATTGTAGACCATTTCTGTCTGCTTGTGTTTGGAAAAATATACAAAGTGCAAATTGGATGCTCTAATAAAGTTGTCATGTGTAATGAAACAAAACAAGGAATAGCAAATATATGACCTAATTTTGCATTATATGTGGAGCTTAATGTTTTTCAAGCTTTAGGGACTTTGGGCCAAATTCCCCGACATCTTCTTAAGTCTACGTCAGATTCACGATGTGTTCCTAAACCCCGGATTTGTTCACGTGTTCTTATATTGATGAATCCCACAGTCCTCATGAGTTGAATACACATGCCAGTTGTTCCTACTTAACAGAAGGAAAAGCCCTGCTAATGCCCATAAAAGGACATGAGACTGCAGTGCCGTGTGCACACAGTCACAGACAGCAAGGGAGAACAGAAAAGTTGAAATTTTAATAATGCTGAAAGACAGAACACCGGACTCCAAGAGAGATGGAGAAATGAGATTTCTCGTTCAGTAAACGCTGTATCAGGAGAACGGCGCAAAACCAATTATGTAAAAAACCAACAGCTCGCAAACTGAACCCTCCTGCAGCACCTCCAGACCTGCACCCACATCCTGTTGACCTGCACCCACATCCTGTTCACCTCCACCCACATCCTGTTGACCTGCACCCACATCCTGTTCACCTCCACCCACATCCTGTTGACCTGCACCCACATCCTGTTCACTTCCACCCACATCCTGTTGACCTGCACCCACATCCTGTTCACCTCCACCCACATCCTGTTCACTTCCACCCACATATGTTCACCTGCACCCACATCCTGTTGACCTGCACCTAAATCCTGTTCACCTCCACCCACATTGTTAGAAAAAAATTAATCAGAGGCTGGATTCAAAATCAAACATATCGGACATTTATTCTTGCAAGAAGGAGCAAATACATGTACCCTCAAAGAAAGGTGTCCAGCATTGCTCGAAGTCTCTCCTCCGTAGTTCAGCTTATATATAGTGTGACAAATAGTTGACAGTCATCCCCACTTCCTCTGTATATCTGATTTTGTAGATAGTGCTGAGTGAGGTCGTAGATCACAAGATAAAGGTAGAGACGTTGTACCTGAGACTATAGAACCATGTTGTGCACAGATAAATGGGTACATCTTTCCTGAGACAATAGGAACATGTTGTGCAACAGATAGACCAATATTTGACAAGTATGATGAGTTCATTATTTTTCCATCACACATCCTGTTCACTAGTGATGTTACGAGATGTGCCGACGCTTCGAAGCGTGTGTCGAGTAACGGAGGGGGCGTTTCCTCGAAGCGCATGTCGAGGCTTGCTTCATTTAGGGGAGGAGCCAAAAATGATGACGTCCGAAGCCTCGCTGCCCGGCTGTACCACGTGACTGCTTCGGGAAGTGGTTCAGATTTTGCCGGGAGGTTTGACAGCAATATAAACCCCTCAGGCTCCATTCAAAATGTGGGTTGTTGGTGGAGAGTTGAGGTCAGTTGAGAGTTTGGATAGTTTGGATAGTGTTTATATAGTTTGGAGAGTTTGGAGAGTTTAGAGAGAGAGAGAGAGAGAGAGAGAGAGAGATAGTTTGGATAGCGTTTATATAGTTTGGAGAGTTTAGAGAGAGAGAGATAGTTTGGAGATTTAGGAGAGTGAGGAGAGAAGGATAGGTGATAAGATGGAGCCAGCGGGGAAGAGGAGGATTTCCCCTGTGTGGGAACACTTTGATTTGATAACTCCTAGTAAGGTAAATCTAACTCTATTTCAGACACATTAGGTTTGCTTATCAAGAACTGTATTTTTCACAGTTTCTTATTTTATTCAAAGGTGAGTTGGGGTACAATAACAACACCTCATCCATGCTGAGGCATTACCGTGCCTTGCATGAGAATAAGGAGGAAACTGGAGCTTCACCCAGCCAAGGTAAGTCATTACAATATTACAAATGCACCATCACAATTTTTCCCTGTTCACTTTTGTTTATTGTGCAAATAAAGACAGGTAACAGACACTGTATTTATTCTCTTTTAACCAGCCACCAGAAAACAAGAGCTGGATGAAGCCCTCGTCTCCATGATAGTGAAGGACACACAGCCCTTCAGTATTGTGGATGATGTTGGATTCAGGGCATTTGTGTCCAAACTGGATCCTAATTATGTTCTCCCTACAAGGCAGGTATGTATGGGTGCATGCATGAAACAAATTAGTACTTTATTGTGTCTCACAGTTCAGCACTATATATTTTTTCCTTTAGGCTCTGAAGGCCATGGTGGAGGCCAAGTATGAGTCAGCTAAGGAGAAGGCTAAAGTGGAAAAGGTGGCTGCTGTCAGCCTTACTTCTGACATGTGGACATCCACAAAACCAAAAACTGTTGAGAAACTGTTATTTCTGAATAAAAATGAATAAAATGTCCCCTGTCCTGTACATCATTGTCCAAGTTACACAAGCATATTCAGTCCCCTCTTCCTAGTTCCACAAACACTTCCACTGTCCTCTGCCTGCTTAAGCCCATGACATTTTCCTAAAGTGACAGAAAAACATTATTACACAACCTGCCATATCATATGATACTACCATTTTGGGAAAATTTACACACACAGAATACATTCAAAAAATATTTTATTATGCACATATGTGATAATTTATGGACAGAAATTATTTGGTCATACATTTTTGTAATTCAGTCATTCCCAACAGCCATAACAGACACAAAAATTCAATGCATCACGTGGTTCAGATACAGCTGCCTGTCATTATACACTTGGCCAGTAGGTGGTTTCGTGTGCACATGAAGCTTCGAGTAATGAACCCTTTCTCGAACCAATTGGCTGAAGTGGTTCGATGCCTCATGAGGCTTCATCTCACCATCACTACTGTTCACCTCCACCCACATGCTGTTCACCTGCACCCACATCCTGTTCACCTGCACCCACATCCTGTTGACCTCCACCCACATCCTGTTCACCTGCACCCACATCCTGTTGACCTCCACCCACATCCTGTTGACCTGCACCCACATCCTGTTGACTTCCGCCCACATCCTGTTCACCTGCACCCACATCCTGTTCACCTCCACCCACATCATGTTGACCTGCACCCACATCCTGTTGACTTCCACCCACATCCTGTTCACTTCCACCCACATCCTGTTCACCTGCACCCACATCCTGTTCACCACCTTATTCTTACTTTAAAAAACAAAAACAAATAAGAAAACATTGGTGAAAACCAGAATCTTTGTAAAAACTGGTAAGTGGGGTTTAAGTAAAAATGTCTTCTTAAGAACGGTTGGTGAATGAGGACCAATTTCTTTCATGAAATGACTACTAAATTCTCACACCATTACAAATGATTTAGTTCTATCACTGCAGATTTTCCTCAGATATTTATTTAACTAACTTTGAAATACTCATAACAGCAGTGAATGTACACTGAATTTGAAACTAAGTAAAAACGTAAATACGTCTCAGGTTTTCCCTATGAACAAGGTAGAAAAAAACATTTTGGCTTGCTTTTTATTGTTTTTAAATTCAAAAACATCTGTAATGAGAAAATATAGATATGATATTTTTGTTGTTGTTTGTATGATTAACAGGAAAAAAAAAAAAAAAATAATAAAAAAAAAAATCAATCAATTATGTAAATGTGAGAAAAAGTGTTTAGCCATGTTGAAGATAACACAAGATATAAAGAATTATTGGAAGAGAAAGATGTCTTGCGTCTCCTAAAACTCAGGACATCTCTTTTACCTCATGTTGAATTATTAGCAAAATATTAGAAAAGTGAACATGACATCAAATTGTATTCCTTTTTTTTCCCAGTTGGACTTCTGTGAGTTTTCAATCTAACAACACCCGGACACATATAAAACCTGATCTCAGAGCAATTCAAAACTAATTGCTTGCTTGCTGAATGTATCTCTTAAAATTACTCAAATATTATTGATTTAGACAGTTTTAACAAAATGCAGCTCAACTCTAATATCTTGAATGGTGAAACAATGACAGACAGTACAATGTTTCTCTTAGTAATTTTACAAATATGTTAACCATTGAAAATAACACTACAACTGTGATAAAACTGTGCCACTGATGTCTGATGTTGCTTGATTTGAAGTTGTACAATTAGAAAAAAACAAAAACACAAGAAACCTTCATTAACCTGGACAATTGGTGACTGAAAGGACACACTGCCATCTGCTGCTGTACTTTGTGTAACACTGGTCTGGATGTCGCCACTGTGCAATACCATGTGTTCCATTTATACATTTTTCAATTTATACATTTATAAATGGAACACATCCATATGATAAAAATAGAACCATATAACCAGAAGTTTGAAGGCTTGATTAACGTTGCTTCCTGTTCCTCTCAAAGTCAGCTGTACTGATACTGCACAATGCCTCATGATTGGTGTGTTAATATACTGTATGTGTTCCCTCTGACCTGTTAGTCCTGCCTAACTGCATGCTGGGAGACAACTTTGAGATTTAGATTTTACTTTATTGACCCCAGATCTGAAGACCCTCTTCTTCTCATTCAGCAGGGCTTTCAGCTCCGGGGTCACCCAGGGCTTGTTGTTAGAGAAACACTGCACCTTCTTGGTGGGCACGGTGTTCTCCAACACGATAACGTCCCCGTGAGGCCGACATAACACGTCCCAGTCAGTGGTGGCGAAGCATGTCCCTCAGCGCCTCACTCTCCTCAGTAATACGTCCGATTACTGACTGCTAGTAGCTCAATGTATTCACAGAGTAAAATTGGGTAGGGGTCGCACCAGGCTGGGTCAGAACTAGTTCGTCATTTACATCCAGATAACTCCACTGAACCTGAGACGATGATGATTGGATGAAATCTCTGTCAGACTGCTACTGACTATCACTACTAACTGATGAATGTGTTGATTACTTTTTGGTTTATTGTCAAAAGCCCTGTTTCTCTCAGTACCCAATCACCTTTAGTTCCTTTAAATCTGTATACATGATTTTTAAATATGATACATTTCCAAATATAAAGTTCTAAATGAATCAGGACAGTAGTTATAAGCAAACAGGTGTCCTTCTGTTTTAATCCACACTTGGTGCTCTTGTGATTATTTATGAAACCAACAAGCCTCTGTAGGATTGAGTCGTGTTCATGGTAATTAATCAATTAATTATTGTTTTTGGTCAATAAATGGTGTACTTCAAGTTGAGTTGAATGGTGCAGTGTAACTTTTTTGTAGGTCGAGATGTGCCGAGAGAGACGGGTGTACCAACTTTCATGAGTTTTTGAATATGATAAAGCCTCCAAAAATGCAGTTGTTTACAGAGAATCATAATAATTGCTTGGATAACAATATGGCTTTCGCACCATCGGTGCTCGGACTTAATTTATGAACAACAATAGGGCTTTTGCACCTTCGGTGCTTGGGCCTTAATTATGGTGTTCTACATCAAGGTTCCCATTTTTAGGTATCTTGCACAGGCTACTTCTGGAAACAAAATGGCGTAAGAAGACAAAAAAAAAGGCTGGTTAGCTCAGATGTTTAGAGCATGGTGCTAATAATGCCAAGGTCATGGGGTCAATCCCCATACCGGCCAGATTCCAACGAACCACACCAGTTTTTTCTCAACAATCTTGATTGATATTTTTTATGTATTTGATGACTGCACCTGCAATTATTTGTACAGGCCTTTGTCACAACATGCAAGAAAAGCATATGACCATGGATAAGGTGTCTGACTCTGAATCAGAAGATTAAGGGTTGAAGTACCTTCAGGGTTGTCATAACATACGGGGTATTACAGGGTATTAATAGAGGGAGCACTTGATGCTTTGCTGGTCCAAATCCAAGGTGATGGTGTGCTGAAAAAAAACTGGAACTTCCTTTGATTAAACCCTCCCCAATTTTAGGTTTCAGACGCAGGCTACTTCTGGAATAAAAATGTTATAGAAACCTCATGCAAAAGCTGGTTAGCTCAGATGGTCCAAGCATGGTGCTAATAAAGCCATGGTCATGGTTTCAATCCCCATACTGACCAGATACCAAGAAACACCATTTTTTTCTAAACAATCCTGATTGATATTTTTACTGTATTTGATGACTACACCTGCTGATTATTTGAACGGGGCACACCCATATAGCATGTGGCCTAACGGACAAGGGGTCTCACTTCAAATCAGAAGATTGAGGGTTCGAGTCCCTTTGTGGTTGATATGGATAAGGATCGTCTTACTTACCACGTTGGAATACTCATTTGATTGTGTTCTACTCAGGAATGAATCCTCCATTTTGGTGTTCTACATCAAGGTCCCCATTTTTTACGTATCGTGCACAGGCTACGTCTCGAATAAAAATGGCGTAAAAACTAAATGAAGGAGGCCAGTTAGCTCAGATGGTTAGAGCATGGTGCTAATAACGCCAAGGTCATGCGTTCAATCCCCATACTGGCCAGATTCAGATAAACCAAGCCACTTTTTTCTCAACAATAATGATTGCTATTTTTAACGTATTTGATGACTCCACCTGCTGATTATTTGTACGGGCCTTAGTCAGAACAGACCGATGAAGCATGTGACCACGTGGCTAAATGGCAAAGGCGTCTGACTCTGAATCAGAAGATTGAGGGTTCGAGTCCCTTCGTGGTTGATATGGAGAAGGTTCGTCTTACTTACCAGGTTGGAGTACTCATTCAATTCCAAGAGTGGAGTGTGTTCTATTCAGGAATGAAATCTAAATTTTTGTGTTCAACATCAAGTTTCCCATTTTTTCGGTGTCTTCCACAGGCTACTTTTGGAATAAAAATGGCGTAAAAACAACAACAAACAAAACAAGTTTGGTTAGCTCAGATGGTCATAGAGTGTTGCTAATAATGCCAAGGTCATGGGTTCAATCCCCATGCTGTCCAGATTCCAACAAACCATGCCAGTTTTTACTCAAAAATCATGATTGATATTTGTAAAATATTTGATGACTACACCTGCTGATTATTTGTACGGGCCTTGGTCAGAACACAACTGTGAAGCATGTGACCACGTGGCCAAATGGAAAAGGCGTCTGACTTCGAATCAGAAGATTGAGGGTTCGAGTCCCTTCGTGGTTGATATGGAGAAGGTTCGTCTTACTTACCAGGTTGGAGTACTCATTCAATTCCAAGAGTGGAGTGTTTTCTACTCAGGAATGAATCCTCAAATTTAACAAGGCCAGTTAGCTCAGATGGTCGGAGTGTGGTGCTAATAAAGCCGAGGTAATGGCTTCAATCCCCATACTGTCCAGATTTCAACAATCATGATTGATATTTTTAAAATATTTGATGACTACACCTGCTGATTATTTGAACAGGCCTTGCTCAGAACACAACTGTAAAGCATGTGACCACATGGCCATACGGACAAGGGGTCTGACTTAGAATCTGAAGATTGAGGGGTCGAGCCCCTTCGTGGTTCATATGGAGAAAGTTTGTCTTACTTACCAGGTTGGAGTACTCATTTGATTCCAAGAGTGGAGTGTGTTCTACTCAGGAATGAATCCTCAAATTTGGTGTTCTACATCAAGGTTCCCATTTTTAGGTATGTTGCACAAGATACTTCTAGAATAAAAATGGCGTAAAAACCAAACAAAACAAGGCCGGTTAGCTCAGATGGTCGGAGTGTGGTGCTAATAAAGCCAAGGTAATGGGTTCAATCCCCATACTGGCCACACTCCGACAAATCAAGCCACTTTTTTCTCAACAATAATGATTGATATTTTTAACGTATTTGATGACTCCACCTGCTGATTATTTGTACGGGCCTTGGTCAGAACACAACTGTAAAGCATGACACCTGTCTGACTTTGAATCAGAAGATTGAGAGTTCAAGTCTCTTTGTGGTTTGCATGGCGAAGTGTTGTCCTACTTATCAGGTTGATGTACTCATTCCATTCTAGGAGTTGAGAGTGTTCTACTCAGGAATGAAACCTCAATTTTGGTGTTTTACATCATGGTGCCATTTTTAGGTATCTTGTGCAGGTTACTTCTGGAATAAAAATGACGTAAACCTAAAAAAAAAACAAGTTGGTTAGCTCATGGTCAGAGCGTGGTGCTAGTAAAGTATGTATTACATATACTATATACTCTATACTCTATACTCAATAGTCTTTACTATATACTAAACATAAAAATTCATTTTGGGTCACTTTTTTGACGACATGCTATAGTATGAGTTTTTTTTGAATATGTCTGACGACATTGTACGACTTTTTTTTAAACATACTTTGGACAACATACTTCGAATATTTTGGATGACTTTTTTTTTATCACTTTTTGGAGTATGACCTTTTTCTAAACTGCCTCAAGTAACTTCTCAATGTGAGGTAACTGCTCTAACCAGTACACAATGAAAAAAAAAAGTCACTTTTGGACTTTTTTTTTGTTTGAGTTTTGCATTGTAGTTGACCTTTTGGTTTGGTATTAGTATGACTGCACGTACAAACCTGAACCTGTGTGGCTTACCCTTAGAGGGATTCGCTCTCTGTGAACCGTGTGGCTTATTAAGGGGACTTGCCCTCAGTAAACCATGAACCTTGTGTGTCACCTCGGCAGGTAAACCATGAACCATGTGTGTTACCTCGGTGGGTAAACCATGAACCATGTGTGATACCTGAGCGGGGCTCAAACCCGTGTCTTTAACCTCCCGAAATACACTCACACTACTCCGCTCCTCCGCTCCCTTCACTGGTTACCAGTAGCTGCCCGCATTCGTTTCAAAACATTGGTACTTGCGTAACGTGCTACAAACAGATCGGGTCCAGTGTACATCCAGGACATGGTCCAACCTTACACCCCAGCCCGTTCACTCCGCTCTGCATCTGCCAATCGGCTTGTTGCTCCCTCACTGCGAGCTAAACACTCTACAAAATCACAACTGCGGGACACATTCAGGATGTGACAGCAAACCTGAATAACGGAACTGGGTGGGATATCCAAACAGCGACAAACAGAAGCAGGAAAATGCTGAGTCGTCAGAAGTTTTTTAATTGCTGGTATTTCGTGGCTCCTCCTTGTTGTTAGCTGTCAATCATCATTCACTTTATTCAATAACTCGTGTCATTGCTGGACGGACGAAATGTCTGAATATTTTTTCCTGTGTCATCTCAGAAATGTTTCCACGGTTGTAAACCACGTTCTCTATGTATTCTTTAGTTTCTCTGCGTCTCCTTCTCAGCACAAAGCAGCCGTCTCTCCAGATTTGCGTTCCTGATTAATACCTTTCAGTCGTACTAAAATACACAACAATCACTTCTCCTATTTCTACTTCCAGGTTTAGTAAATATCGCTGCGGGTGCTAAGTTGTTCTACTTTCATTTCCCCTCTCAGTATTTTGCACCTTCAAGTAGAAACGGTCAATATTACATATGCATGCAGGCAAACACACAAAATGGACTTGTGATAAATTGCACATTTGAAAGACACAATCCTCACTGCACGTCATTAGTAAATCTGCTTGGACGTTTTTTTGCGGGTGGTGTGGAGTTTGCACGTGATTTTACAGATGTAGACCTTCAGTAAATCAGGGCCTAAGTGTCTCCTATAAATTTACTGAGAGAAATTAGAAACAAGGTCGTTCTATTTTGGTAATAGAGTTGGTCACAATCTTACTGACCAAACCTTCATTGAGAATGGGAAGAATGGGAAGGTTTGCACCGACAAGATGGAGGCTCTTCAGTTGCAGTAACTAATTCTCATTTCAGAAAAAACAAAACAAGAATTTGCATTTCCTGTACGTAGCATTTTATCCAAATGTGCTTTTCATTCATACATGCACTCACTCAATCCCCATGATGATGAATCCTGAAATCATATAGGAGTATTTCACGTTGTAAGTTTCTAAAAAGAAATGTTAAAAACGTGTGTATAACAAAAACACAATGGACAAAGATACAATGACTCAGGCATTTCTTTCCTGCCTTCTTTAACAGTGTTATAGAACAGATACGATACAGAAGTACATTGAACAGAGACAAAAAACATTATTCAACAGAAAGCAAACAATGAACAATGGCTACTGATGAGAGTTGGCCCAGAGTTGACGTTGAGCAGTAAAAGGCCACAACCTGACAGCATGGTGGAGCTTCAGGACATTTAGCTGAAACCAAAACAGGGAAGAGTCAGTCAAGTGCATATGTCTGAACAAACCCCAGCTCAGCAATACGGGCAACATCAAAATGTCAGAGGAAGACCGTTAATGAATCCAGTTTGTCATAGTTGAGCTTTTCATTCGAAATCTCCGAGACGACCAAAACTCACTGAGGACTTAGATATATGATTTGAATATTTCATGTTCTTAATGAATTTTGGCCTCATGTGTAACTCTGTCTTCAAGACTGGTCATACTGTCGCATGAGACTTGTTATGAGTGAGCAAAATGTCCTGAATAACAGGGTGGCCTGGAGGGAGCTGAAACCACGAGCAGGTCTTTGAGGCTCATAAACCTCCACACAAAAAAAACACAAGAGCAAGATTCTAGTTTTCATACAGTGATGTCACAGTTTCCTCCCAGGTATGTATATACATTTTGACATCACAAAGAGAAGAGTTCTTACCACAACCATCAGTGACTCTGAGTGTGAAACACATTCAACACATTCAACCAGAGAGCATAAATCACTCTTTGGATGTGCATGCACATCTAATATGAAAATATTCTAATTCAATTCTGACCAATTTCATTTTAACTGAATCAAAAGAATGGATTGCTCTGCTTGAAGATAATGTATTTAGTCAATACTGCGATCAGAATTATGTTTTTATTGTTGTCATTGAGAGGAAGGTCCGACTCCATAATGTGTCTCTTAGAAGCTAGTCTTTTCTGTTCCATATGTCACACTGTCACCGCCTAAAGTTATCGTTACTGCTTCTGGAAGATAGTAAATAATTACTCTTGAAACATCTTACGAAACAAACATACTATTCACAATTTTTTTTTATCTTTGTTGAATTTAGAGCACATTGGGAGACTGTTTTTACTCTCAAATGTGAAGCAACCAGACAGATCGGTGTACAATAAGGATTTTTTCAAAGGATTTCCAGGCTCGATAAGCAAGCTTCTCACTCAGAAATAACACATATCAGTACTTACATGGAGGTCATGTCATTGAGGGCGTGGTCCAGTTCCTCACTGATGGCTTTGTACTTGAGTTTTTGTGCATAAAGCTCATCTATATATTCACACACAGACCAAGGGAAGGCATGTTGCAAAACAAAAGATTAGGACAGAGACTGAAATTAGTATTGAGAAAAAGCAGTTGTGTATGAAAATAAAGAATTCAAGCAATCAGAAAAATACAAATCCAGGTACACTGGGAGAATAGAATATTTGTAGATTGTAAATGTAAATTCCATGAACTTCTATTCTCTGTCTCTACCACTACTCAGATGGAAATGAGAGTAGCATCATCATCTACATTACATTTTGTAGAGTTGTGGTTGAGAATTCTCTCAACCTCTGGACCTATTGGCTGTTTATTACATTTCAGCTCAATTTTATTCATGTAACACCAAATTATAACAGATTCCATCTCACGACACCTCACAACATAGCAGGGTAACGACCTCACAGTATTATAGAGACAAACCCAACAATTCCCCGAGCGAACATTTTGCAGACATTGGGAGGAAAACCTTCCTTTTAACAAGAAACCTCTGACAGCGGCAGACTCAACCGGATGGGCTGAGGTTTGTATGCTTTCATTTATTTACTCTCTAATTTACAGTTATGATTAGGTGGAAGTAAAAATGTAACAATGAAGTGTACTTCAGAGTTTTGGGGAAAGGTGCAATCATTGCTGTACCTTCCAGATCATCAATCGTCTTCTCCAGCTTGGCCACAGATCTCTCAGCAAACTCAGCTCTGGTCTCAGCCTGTGATGGAAGCAACAACTACTGAGCAGACTATATCAACAGGTCAACAAATTGTAACAGATTATGCAACAGTATGTAGACCTCTTGAAATAAATACTGAAAAAGTACAAGGTGTAGCCTGGATTTGAATTGAAAGGTCATAGTTTCTTCTCTCTCACCTCTTTCAGCTTGTCAGTCAGGATTTTGATTTCTTCCTCATACTTATCCTCCTTTTGAGAGTACTGTGGTGAGAAACAACATCATTCAGAGGCTCATTTATATCATTATCACATGGGCAGGGTGGCACACTGGTGCAGTGGTTGGCCAGAAGGTTCTGGGTTTGAAGCTGGAAGCTGGAGCCTGTCTGTGTGGAGTTTGTATGTTCCCGTCTCTGTAAGGGTTTTTTGACATATATGAGCTGGTATGAAACCAGCGGCCTGTACAGGGTGCACCCTCCCTCTCGTTTAATACATGATGGGAAGGGATCCCTAGAAAGGCTGGTGACTCCTTAAACGATATGTGGGCACAGCGAATAGATGGGTGTCTTTTTGCACATAATATGTTAAACTTCATGGAGTATTGTAGGATAGAAGGATCCTGATTTTCTTGTGTTTCCCTACTAATTTACTTTCATTTGAATTTGTTACTGATTCAAGATTAACACAAGCATGCTGCACCATACTGGTCTGGGTACCGTGACCTGGCCCTACCTTCTCAGCCTGGGCCTCCAGAGACTTCAGGTTATTGGTGACGTTCTTCAGTTCCTCCTCTAGCTCAGCACATTTACTTGTTTAGTTTTGATTTCAGGGAAAGGAGAGAAATGCATCAAAACAGGGGCATCACATCAGCTTGGAGAAAACTGAGCAGTGGTTACAAGTGTACATTTTTTAGTGACCATTGTAAAAAGAGACTCAGTGTTCAGACCAAACGCAAAGCGAATTACTTCCACTGAGCGATTACATAGACAGTCGACGCAAAGAAGCGAAGGGCCGCAAAATCTCACTGGGCGACTGCGGTCAAATATTTAACTTAAGTGGCTGGACTCGCGCTTTGGTCTGAACACGGTTTTACAGATTAAAAATATCCCATTACATGTAAAAGATGCTTTCAAAATGTTACTAAAATAGAATTACTCAATGCAAAATAACATGTAAGAGCTAAGGAGATTTTTTTTTAACTACTTTATGCGGTTGGATAATTTCAATACAGAATATCATAAACTAATAATGTTGTCTATGTTGACTCTTAATGTAAAAATAAAATGAAATAAAGTTATTTTATGGCCAATGATCTATAAAATTGGATAGTGTTGCTCAGTCAGTGACAAGAGGGTGCATACATGAGCCACCAACCAGGAAGTGTTGCTTTGACAGAGGCAATAATGTCATAAACAGTTCTCCTTGCAAAACAAAAACAAAGACAACAAAAACCGGGGGGAGGCCATGATGTAGACACTCACGCCTCAGCCAGCTCTGCCCGCTCCTCTGTACGTTCCAGCTCTGCTTCAACAATCACCAGCTTACGAGCCACCTGGACAAAAAGCATTCTGTTTGCATTCTGCTCAACATTCAGCCATGGAAGCTGTTACTGGTTTATTGTGAAGGAAGCACAATTCAAACACCAGAGGGTTGTACTACGAAGCAGGTTCAACATACCCAGGATGTCTCTCCGTCATCTGGCTACACTGAGCCTAACAAACCTAAACACGCGAAGCAGTCACAAGTGTGACTGCAACTAATGCTTAAATTGCTTAGATGTATTCAGAATCAGATTTATTACCAAATAAGTTTTCACACACAATAAGTTTTAATTCAATGAAATTACATTTTATTTATATAGCTCCAAATGACAACACAAATGATTTACAAAGCACTGAAAGTATTAACAACACAACCGAACAACATTCTAAAAAGGAATCCAACAATTCCACACTTCCTACGTGGGCGACAGCTGGGAGGAAAACATGTCCTTTAAACAGGAAGAAAAACCTCCGACAGCATCCGGCTCAGAGGCCGTCGGCCCCAACTGGACGGGTTCAGAGAGTTTGTTTTGGTCTGGAGGGGCATAACAATTTAAAATTAGGAATACGAAAGAGTCCGTCTATGAACACTCTTCCCTTTGCAGAGGACTGACTGTCTCACTGTCAGCACACTGCGCTCCACGGGATCTTCTACGGTTGGTGATGTGATTTACTGAGAGGATTGATGCTTTTATACGTTTTGATCTCTTATGTGAAAATAAACCTGCTGCAGAGTAGTTTAGGTGTGCAGCATAAGGCAGTGTGGCGATGTACCACGACTACAAATCCTGATACCCAGAGTTCAGTGAACCTAAAGTTATCTTGTTAATCACAAATCTTGCTTCATAGTGTGGGCCTCAGCTGCCACAGGACACAGTAAAAACCCTTTCAGATGTTGATCTTTTTGATTTGTAAGAAACTGCATCATTAGTTTCAGTCACCATGTGGATACAGTTTGATGATGCAGAATTGAGTGGACAACAACAAAAAACTCACCTCCTCGTATTTGCGGTCAGCTTCCTCTGCGATGTGTTTAGCCTCCTTCAGCTGAATCTCCTGCAGCTCCATCTTCTCTTCATCCTTTAGAGCTCTGTTCTCAATCACCTTCATACCTCTGCACACACAAACCACTACTTACTAATTGCCTGGTACAAATATCTTTAAACGTTTTTGAAACATTTATTAAGAATAATTGTTTTTCCTATAAGCTAATAGAGAATATTTGATTACACGCCAGAACGAACTGTTGAAAAAGTCAGTTGGTTTGTAAATATTGTCACTAACTAATTGTTTTTGTTTTTTATCTGCAAGTAGTTTCAAAGAGGTTTTGGTCTAATTTCTGTGTATTTTAGTTTTGGTTTCTATAAAACCTGTCTTACACAAAGTACAAATGAATGGCTTAAGAAAATGAATAGTAATTTGGTTGGTAAAAGCAGAAAGTCAGTTTTGTGTTGATTGAGTTTTAATTTTAGTTTTATAATGAAAATATACATCAGTTTTAGTTTGGTTTAAGTTTTTAATTTCCCCCTTGTTTTCCACAGTGAAACTTTGGTCTTGTTTTTGTCATGCAGGTGTAACATTTTTGTCTTTGAAGCATTTTTAGTCCAAACTGTTTCCATCTTTGTCGTGTAAGTTATGATGTTATATGTGTAGTTCTTGTCTATCTCCTCTAAAGTCAGTGTTTTTCAATGTTTACTCATGGTGTTCATATGTTTCTCAAAACCTCACACTACCTCTCCTCAGTAAATTGTTGGTGCTGTAATCCTGATTTTACGAATGATAACAAGATTTCATAGTATTTCCTTTTTTCTGTCTCCAGATGTCTTCACCTTAATAAAGAAATAAGCAACACCCCCCTCCACCCAACCAAGTCTAAACTTAGCCATGACAGGCTGTGATTGGGCTCCAAAGAGCCTGTTTACCTGTATTTACTATCACAGATTCTCAAACCTCCTCTAGAACCATGAGTTCGGCTCCTGAAGGGCGCCAAAGAGGCCGAAATGAACAAGCTCTCATTTTCATCTGTGAAATCTTTTCCTTAATTTCAAACTTAAGTTCGTATTTACAAATTAATTTCATGTTTTCGCCCAACTAGTGATGAATGGAAAGATCAGTACCCTTAAAAAGTCTCTCCAGGCCCTACAAGCAAGTTCATCTCCACCAATAAACACCCCTCTTTGGCTGGAAGGACAGCATGGCAAGCTGTCAGCCACAAGAGAAGAGAGATATGGGAAAGCTGGCAGCTGCCCAGACATCTTGCTGGAGGCAGCACTCGCACACTAATTTTGGAATGGTGACAATTGCGCAATGAGTTTGCATGATACATCAATGACACCATGTCCAGTGCGTCCATTAACCTTGTCGGAGTGGGCACCCTGACTCTAGTTTGTGAGCTAAACAGGCTACAGTGTAGATCTCACACTCAGTGACTGAGTGAGAGATAAAACTACATCAATGGTGAATTGAATGCTGCAACTTCATAACCTGTTTCAAATTAAATTAACTGTCTTGTGCGTCATACATGCTCCAGGATCTTGTATTTTGGTTCTGGTGTTGCAATTACAGAGCCACCCGACTACTGGGTTTGTCACAGGTGCAACAGGCTTGAAACTTTGCTGCTTTTGAATTTTAGCCTGCTGTTAACTTGTTTCTTTAACAATGCAATATGGTTTTGAACTTGCCTCAGGCAAATGGATGACCACTGACAATAGTAAGGGTAACAGCATTCCCTCAGGTAGCAACATATCCCTCTGGTCTTTTAACACTGATCATACATGAAGAAGGGATTAAAAGTTACTAATCACAGCCAAAAGTCACCTCTCACTCTCGTCAGCAGCCTTCTCAGCCTCCTCCAGTTTCTGCAGAGCTGTTGCCAGTCTCTCCTGAGCTCGGTCCAACTCCTCTTCCACCAGCTGGATGCGTCTGTTTAGTGAAGCCACCTCTGCCTCAGCCTGAGCAGAGACAAACACGGTGCAGGTGGATTCAAACACACCAGTGGTCTGCTTACAGCTACACAGGTCTCGTACCAACAGGGCTTATTCTAGATTGATTTTAAAAGTTAAATCAATTACACATTTATTCAGAGTGCAGTGGGAAAGATATTGTGTTTTGAAGGTGGACTGTAGACGGCAGGTGATTTGAGGTGTATGGGGGTGGGATATCATTCGTCTTGACAACCTGCCGCCCCCTCCTCTCTCGCCCCTCAGCACAGAGTGCAGGGACAGAGAGGTTGTTTAGTTGAATATGTTAGTCTAGTCTGCCTGACTCACTGGTCCTTTTCAGAACTGAGGTTTTTGCAAGTTAATCAATGGGCCCAACTGAGGCTGTAACATATCGGGAGGCGAACTGTGCTCTGCTTTGATGAATCACACTGTCTGATGATGTCCTGCCATTTTTCACAAGTCACTTTCTGTTATCGGTGAACTCAAGGGTGAATGACATCAAACCATGTGGCAGGTAATGTTTGTAAGCTGTTGGATTCTACATGGATGAAGGTGAGGGTATTGTTTGACTTGCAAACTATAAAATGGAACTGCCTTAAATTAACATTACCATGACAATGAAACTGAAGTCATGACATTTTCATGATAAAATGTATTTCTTTGTACTTGATTCTTGTGGTGCTTGATGATGTGAATGGTGTAAGTAAGTGTTGATTCTTAAACTAAAGTTTGGAGCTTGCTCGCCCTGGACACGCCCTTACACCGTTGGTGCTTTATTAGCATTTGTTTCGTGACAGCTGTACTTTATATATGGACACACAGGCACACATTCTTCAGCAGTGAGTCAGGATGAACTCTTTTAGAGAATGAAAAGAGTCCAAAGAAAAGACAATGGAATTTTATTTTACCTTCTACGGTTTTAGATCAACATCATCAACAAGTTTTATTTGTTGAAGGTGAATGTTCTTCTACTGAAAAAGCTTCTATGAAGTGTCCAAAATAAACATATTTTATTTGTGGTTCTACTCTGAAGAACATGTGAGACTTTAAACAATATTTACTTAGTTGAATTAAGTATTACAATTCTTAAAAATAAAAACTACCTCTAGTCTTTAAGCAGAGGTATTGAGATTAGAATAAACTAAACACTATCAGCCAAACTGAAGCTTGGCTGTGACCGATGAGGAATGAGTGATGCATCTCTAACTAACTTGAACCATTTTTATGCTTATAGTCAAGGTTGAGGCGCTGACATCATGGCCAAAATAGGGCTCTGAATCCTCCTGACAGCTGTGAGGCGTCCATGCAGGGCATGATGGGAATGGTATGTGAGGGAATCAAACAGGCTTGGTTCACACTGGCTGCATCATAGCTTTTATCAGAGCCTCAGCTCAGGACTCAGACAGTATGACATTAAGACACAGTAGCGAGTCTGTGAGATTTAGAGGTTTACTATGTAAATATTCTCCCTAAACAGGTAGAAATAATAAAAGAAAGCTGATAAAGTGCACAACTACAATTACTTTACATACTAAAGTGGCAAATCCACTCTAACGCCTGGTCTATATCAGCCTATTTTGGGGTTCAGAGAAGTCTGTTATATTCTCTGGAATAACTGGTTGGTCCAGTATAGATGTGACGTTACAAATCATCATAACATTATTGCACTTTTAGAATTGTATTACTCACATCAGCAGCCTTCTTATCAGCAACCTCAAGCTTTTCCTGAGCATCCTTCAGGGCCTCGGAGTATTTATCAAGCTCGTCCTCTGTCCCCTTCAGCTTCTTTTGCATTTGCAGAATTTCATCTTCATGCTGATAGTGTGGGAGATCAAACACAGAGTCAGAGTTAGACTGCAACATTTGGATCAAAATGTATTCATTCACATGATTAACTCCTTGGTTGTAATGGCCTAGAATATAATAACTTCTATATACTGTAGTTAGAGGTATGGTAGTTTACCTTATTTAACCATATACCATATACCATACCTTACCTTAACACTAGTCTTAAAACAGTACTGAAAGCCATCTTTAGTTGCTGTGATCATTCTGCTCATCAGGAGTTCCCTGTTGCAAATGTTTGAAATGGAAGAGATTGGAGACAGAGACTACAGTCTGGGACAGAGATCACAGTCTGGGACGGAGACTCTGGGACGGAAACCACAGTCTGGGACGGAGACCAGTCTAGGACGGAGACTCTGAGACGGACACCACAGTCTGGGACGGAGACTACAGTCTGGGACGGAGACTCTGAGACGGACACCACAGTCTGGGACGGAGACTATAGTCTGGGACGGAAACTCTGAGATGGACACCACAGTCTGGGACGGAGACCACAGTCTGGGACGGAGACCACAGTCTGGGACAGAGACTACAATCTTGGTTCTGTGCTGACTGAATTTTGAATCAAAAAGACTGTTACTGTGGAAGCCATCTCATTTATCTGACAAACCTCAGTGCCTGTGGCCAAACGAGAACTAGCACAAATTCATATTAGATAAACTTGGATAAACTTTGGAATGTACTTTCACTGAAAATGAGCCTGTAGACTTTGTTTTTTTGTTCCCATCACTTTCATTGGAAACACAATAGAAATATATTTCTAAGGCCGGTATGAACATTAAGAATGATTAAACTGATCAAAATCTGTTTCAACATGTGGCTATCTGACTACTGTTTTAAGACTGACTTGAAAAATTGCGAATATGTTTGTTTATACAAATTGAATTTTTAGCTAATCAGATCTCAGTTACCAAAGAATATTTTAATTAAAAAACAGACAACGTTTTTGCACAAATTCCTGGGATTTAACTGGAATATCTTGTCTTGTGTCGTCCGTATGTTTAAAGGCAAAAGTGTTTGTGGCTGTTCTTGATGGCCACATTTGAAGCAGTGGTGAAAAGCCTGCTGTCATAGAGGTGTGAGATACAATGAATCCCAAATATGGGAGAGTGGTTCTTAATAGTTAGGCTTGAAAAATCATAATTTGCTACATAGTTACAATGGAAATAATGCCATAAAACAAAGTTTAAGAATAGTTGAAGTTGATCAGATGAGCTTATTTGTATTTGTGAGCTTTTTCTTTGCTTTCCAACACAGATTTGTTCTGAGAGTTTGTAAATAGAGCAATATACCTTACTGCCAACTGTTCCAGCTGTTTCGGTAGAATCATGTTACTGTTTGTTGAAAGCAGCCCTGTAGCAGTATTATCTAATCTGAACACACAAATGAACCGCTGTCTACCGGGCACGGGTCCGTCATGTCATGAGTCAAGTTGTTTTGTCTTCATGGCTTCAATTCTCCTCCAGGAGGGTTTCAAAAGCAAAGTATTTTGTCTGCCTGTTTTTTTGTTTTGTTTTTTGACCTCTCGATTTGGTCATTTTTGCTTGAGTTTTGTGCTTTTGTAATGGTTAAATATTATTGAATTTCAGTTTATTGTTGTTTGTGGTGAAGCCAAAAGACAAAGTTAATACAATTTAGTTTTATATCCACAGCCTGTAGGAGGCTGAGAATGCCAGATTTAGTGATATGATGTGGGATCAGGAGTCTGCGCAGGATGTTTTATTTAGAAATTTGACTGGATGCTCCGATCTGCACTGTCCCGATCTTTGCCCTGCTTCTTCCAAAATAGACTCTTTGTGTACATTTAGCACAGCAGAGCACCAAACCACTTTTGGGACGCTGCTGAGAAGCACTGTGACACATCCAGCAATATAGCATCGACTTGAATGGCAGCGACCATCTTTGATAACTGTGTCACAACCGGTGGAAAATAGCCTTCAAGCAGTTTAATAACATCTGTGCATTTGTCCAAATAGTCACCAACAAAGAAAGCCATCCAAGTAGACTAGAGCTTATCATTCTCCTCAAATATGTTTGGCAAATTAAATTGTGATCTTTGATTGGACCCACGTGGTTTCTGTGATGCCATTTTCACCTGTGAATACCAGGTTTAAAAGACTAGTGTATCAGATTTAGGGGCATCTCGTGGTGAGGTTGCAGATTGTAATGAGCTCAATAGCCCTCCCTTCATCTCACTTTCAAAAGAGCCAGTGTTTGGTTTGTCCATTCTGGACTAAACATGGCGGTGCAACATGGCTGACTCCATAGAAGAGAACCTGCTCCTTTTGTAATATGACATTTTACATGATTCTGCAATTAGATAGCTCTAAATCCCACACGCTAGCCCTTTTAATTAACTACCAAGATGATGCATCGGCTGATCACATGTAAAAACAAGGTGAACATATGTTCTGATCACGTGTTGCATCATCATCAGAAAAGAACAACTGGTGTTTTTTTCAGGGCGTCACATTGTGAATTCATCGCAGGAAGAACTGTCGCCCTTTTCGACTATGATTGCTACTTGGTGTTTTGCATTTCAAAAATTTTTAGACAACCAAATAAAGAAACGCTCTGTTACACATTTTAGAACAGGTGACAGGATTTCTGATTTCTATTAATTTGACAGTTTTATGTGTAGCCTGGCTCCACCACCATATTGCTCCCAGATTTAGTCTTCACTTTGATTTCAATCTGCAAACTCTGTTTAAACGTGGAGTTGAATTCAAGTGTTGCTCCTGAAAGTAGTTGCAGCGATGGTGGAGTTTCAATGCATACGCTGGTCATTGCCAAATGGTATTAGTTTTAAATTTAACCCGAGGTCGCTCATTAAATTGCAACAACTGGAAACAATTCCCTGTGGAGGGTGGCCAGGTCCATGTATTCACACAGTGAATTTGCACCTAGTAACAGCAGGCTAATTTCAGTGCCCCTCTATTCACCAGGTTAAATTTGATTCTCCTCCCTCCTCTTTTGTAGTGAGGTAATGCATTTACAAAACATTTACAATGCATGTGCAAAACAGTTTCAAAGTTATACATATATATTATATTCAATTTAGCATTACAGGCTTTTGGTTGTTTTGGTGAAGTTTTGGGCTCACATTGGGTTCAGGTTTGCTCATTTTAAAATTAAATTTATCCATTTCAAATTGAATTCTTATTTTTCCTTTGGTATAGGCCTTGAACACCTCATTCACATCAGTTGAATCAGGTATTCACGATGCGGACAGAGGCTGGGTTCGGGTCTCAGATTTAGCCCTGTTCAGAAATCTCTGTTGCAATATTTGATATCATCTAAAGCCACAATGTAAACTAACGTGATAATTATGTTCATTCACCCAATAGCTTGCTGCTACCTCAAGTTTAACTCAGACAGTCAATAGAAATTGATACTGCAGAAAGATTATGAATAATATTCTGTTGTAATGCAGTGTCTTCTTTATGAGCTTGATGAGGCTGTTGAAGTAAAAGCCAGTTTTATTCGCTTAAAAGAGTGAGAGGTACCTTTAAAAAGGCACATGACTAGAAATGACACTCTGCTTCAGCTTCTGAAGCCTTAAACTAAATCACTTTGTCTCACATCTCTGATGAGACCATTTGTTGGATGAAGTCTTTTTTTCTGGGTTTTTGTCATGTGATTTGCACCCGTGTTTGTAACCTACCTGCTTGCTTCTATCTTCAGCTGCTTTCTTGTCTGCTTCAGCTTGTTCAGCCTGGTCCAGGGCGTTCTCCTTGTCCAACTTCAGCATAAGCATCTTCTTTTTGATGGCCTCCATTTTGGCTGAGGTTTAATTGGTTCTTGCAGCAGAGTAAAGAGAAAGACAAACAGGTGCAGGACTGATGATCTGAGAGCCTGGCCGACTTGTAGGGACGCCCGAGTCTGAGAAGGATAGAGGCAGCCCATTTATATGACAGAGGGGGAGACACTCCCACCTCGAAGCCCTCAACTTCCCCACAGGACCGCACCCTCCTCAACCCTCCACAGTTCAAATGGAAAGTGAACCTGCACACTAACAATATATGTTTACATAATAATATCTTTGATCTGCTGTCAGTCTCGTCTTCTCCTTGTCATGTTGGTTCTGATGTGAACGTTACCGTCCAAGACAGAAGGCGCGTCAGTGAGGAGTGTATCGACCATGCTCATATTTAATGATAAACCCACATCAAACTCTGGTTCACTGATTGGTCGTACATTATGTCTTGGTCTCTCAAAAATAAGTTGAGCTTCGCAGTGGTACTTTAGCTACTGGTAGTAAAACTATTGTTCTTTTTTTTTTTTTTTTTTTTTTTTTTTTAACAATTACAGTCATGTTTCTATATTAACGTAGGAGACTGCTGTTTATTTACTGTTTAAAACTGATGGTGAACATTGTGTCTTCAAACCACGTCTGCTACATAACTTTAACCACCTGTTCATTGTAACCATGACGGTGAATGTCTTCTAATCTTTTCACTTATATCAACCAAAACCATGATCCTCCTTCACACGTAATCAAATCGGTGACATATCTTCTCCTCTGTGTGATGTAGCCTATCAGAGGGGAGTAAAACCATCTGTATGGTGTTAAGGTGTCTTGAAGGATGTTGATTTATTTTTTTTCACTGCTGGAGACATTCTTCACTTTTCAGGCAGGACAAAAGAATGTGATGACTGAGCTGCATCCTCGGTGAAACTTAGTACTGACTTTAAACAGTGTCTAAACAATAAAGCATGTTAAATCATAACTAAAACCACACACTCAAGAATTGAACATTTGAATATAAAAATAAACTGTTCAGATGCTCCTTTATGTTTAAATAATGTTTGAAGCATTAATGTACATGAAGACTTGGAGTGATGAGGTGGGAGGTTGTGGGCGAGAACAAACACAACTGGCAGCAGGGATGAATGCCTGTCCTGTAACCGTATTCCATCACCTGGCCTGTAATGCCTATAACTGGATCTCTGCTGGGGATGGATGGGGTACAGGCCTAGTGGGGGAATATGTCACTTATTCCCCTCTAGGCCCCAGTTGGGTTATTAATAAACATCTTTTGGCTGACATTGTCTGAGGGATTAGAATGAGAGACGGTGTCTGTAGCTATGCACGCAGGCAGACATGAATGCAGATAAAAAGGAGGGGACACAATGACTGCTGAGGTTTCTTACTGTACTTTGGAATTATAAATGATTAGCTGCACTCTGTGGCACACTGGAAAACACATTTGTCGGTGAAGAAACAGTGGGTTGGTGTCATTTTCACCCTCTGTGTGTCGGTGGGTTGTTGTGTTAAACAGTGACCTTCTCTGTAACGGGTGTCTGAAGAAGTTCATATCGGTTGACCAGTACAGCAGGAAGGGGCTTACATTCTGCATATTGTGAAGGGGTGTGTGTGTGTGTGTGTGTGTGTGTGTGTGTGTGTGTGTGTGTGTGTGTACGCGTGTGTGTGTGTGTGTCTGTGTGCGCGTCTGTGTGCGTGTGTGTGTGTGTGTGTGTGTGTGTGTGTGTGTACGTGTGTGTGTGTGTGTGTGTGTGTGTGTGTGTGTGTGTGTGTGTGTGTGTGTGTGTGTACGCGTGTGTGTGTGTGTGTCTGTGTGCGCGTCTGTGTGCGTGTGTGTGTGTACGCGTGTGTGTGTGTGTGTGTGTGTGTGTGTGTGTGTACGTGTGTGTGTGTGTGTGTGTGTGTGTGTGTGTGTGTGTGTGTGTGTGTGTGTGTGTGTGTGTGTCTGTGTGTGCGTCTGTGTGTGTGTGTGTGTGTGTGTGTGTGTGTGTGTGTGTGTTTGCGCATGTTAATGTAGGTGACAGCATGTGTTTTATCTGCGTATTTGGCATCCGTGATTAGAAAGTTGAATGTGAAACAATTCATCTTCAGATTAAAGATTAAAAACAATTCACGTTGTTGCTGTTGTCCAACCATCAGGAACATCGGACCCCGCTTTGGAGTCTGCGGTGTTACAGTTCTATTCATGACTCATGTTATTCACAAAACACACTGTAAATACTGTATAACTAAATAAATGTGATGGAAAACAGATGATTTATCAGGAACTGGGAAATGAGAAACTAACAATATAGAAACATGATTATATTTATAATAAGTGCAAAGCTATGTAGTACAAATTCAGAAATTTGAAAATTGACATCAGTGCAGTAAAGACCCACCTCACCCGGAGGTGGGACACCCTGGTTTCTGCTTATAGAAGCTGAGCTTTTTGAACATCGTTTTCATCTTACAGGAGGGAGGACCCAGAACTTATGTGTGAGGTTTTGCAATATCAACTAGATTTAACAAAGCAACCTCGTGCAGAGGGGTTGGACTCACTTTTTCTTCCATTCATAAAAAAAACAGGAGGGTCTCACACTCACAAGTCACCAGCTGACACTTCTGTGATGGAGTTTTCCCTGCAGGACAAGAGGTGTTGTGGTGGGGAAAGCTCTGATTACTGTCTGTGCACCAAACAGCATGTTTGAGATGTTTGAGATGAAGGGTAAATGTATTCCTGAATAACTATAACTATAACTAAAATAAAATTTATATTTATATTTGCAGTAATAAAAACTGGTTATGGCAGATAACAAAACTGAATGTTTAATCAGCGTGTAACTTTGCCAAAACAATGTTGACTCCATAATGTTTCTCTGGACTCCTGCCCAATCTCAACAATGATTCCACAAACAGCTGCATGCCATTGAACCACCTGCTGTTGAGGAAACAATAAGGCCTTCATAGACAACCTAAATACTTCCTGAGGAAAACCTGGGGCCTCATTTGTAAAACAGTGTGAAGGATCCCTTCTGGAAGTGTAGGTGCACACAACAACTACACATAACGGCATAAAATAATACGATTTATAAAACTGTGCGCATGCTAACCTGCACGCAATGTGTCCTTTAAAAATCACAGGCCACCTGGAAATGTGTGCACGCAGATCAGCCTCGTATTCCACCCTCTGCACACACATTCAACCATAAATTGCCAATCACAAATCAATTTATGAACATTGCATTTAAATAAGCAGGCTGATCAGTGGTTTGTCAGTGGTGAGCAACAACGTAGAGGAAGACCATGAAATTATTTTTGACACAGAAATCAAAGTACTTGTGGGTGAGGTGGAGCAACTGTTCTGTGGCCGGAGCAGGGGGGGTCACAAACTAAATAAAATGCTTCAAGTAGCAACATGTTGCTGCTGCAGTAAATGTGGTGAGTTCAAGCAGGACAGCAGCCTACCTGAAATGATTCAAAGTCAGAATCAAAGGTTGGTGCAAAAAAAGAACTGCATCCCACCATGGCTGCTTCTGGAGGGCTGCCTCTATACAAACAAGTGTGTGTGGAAGTCACCTTGATGTCTCCAGTGTGCTGCATGGCCTGACATGTTCACTGCAGTGCTTTTACACACACAAGCTAAATGAAAACTCATACTCGGGGATTTATGCACAGTATTAGAAAATATTAATAAAAACTATTGAAGTTCTGTTCTGCAAGTCTCATCAATCAGTTAGCCTTGTTAACTGGGGTTGAGATAAGAGGGACTCTTTAGGAAGGAGCATATATTCACACTTATCGGGGAAAGACAGGTCAGACTTTACTGAACCCTGCCACCTGCCACATTCCAGCATCATCCTGCAGCTGCAGTGCTCCACCACTGACCACAAAACCTAGTGCAGCCCTTTCCTCAGCGCTCCAGGGGTGGAGAATGTGATGGTTAGACAACAGTGATGAAATATTGAGTAGAATTTGATTTGAATTGGCTTATACATTGTACAAATGAGATGTGTCTCTACAACCCTATTTCCAAAAAAGTTGGGATGCTGTCTAAAATGTGAAGCAACAAAGAGTTAACACTAGGTAGTTTGTACAATAGTTATGGCTGACTACTACAGGCACTAAATACTTTTCTGGATTGAATGTTTATCATGAAGTGGATCTATATAATGTGATATGAGTGAGGTCGTTGGCCAATAAGACGGATGAGCTCGGCGTGCTGGTAAAGACCCAGAGGGAATACCGGGAGTGCAGCATCATGTGTTTCACCGAGACATGGCTGCACTCACATCTCCCGGACCACAGCGCGGCCGTACCCGGCTTCAGGACCGTTCGGGCGGACAGAGACGTTGTACAGAGCGGCAAGAAGAAAGGTGGAGGGATTGCAGTCTATGTGAACGAGAGGTGGTGTAATCCCGACCACGTGTGTGTGAAGGAACGCTTCTGTAGCCCGGACATTGAACTTCTAGCCGTGGGGATGCGCCCGTATTATGTACCGAGGGAGTTCACGTCCGCCATTGTTATCGCTGTGTATGTTCCTCCATCAGCTGAAGGAGTTCTCAGGGTTGACAGGCAGATTGGAGTATTACTGCACACACTCGGTCTGTCCTGCAGCTAAAGGGTGAGCCGAGCCTAAAAATAAAACTATCTATACCAGTCAATCTCTGTTCTTATCCTCACCTAGCCTAGAGCACTTGTAATGTCCAGAATAATGAAATTGTGGATACAGACCACCAAAATGAGCTCAGACATTAGGATGAGCTCACTGTCGAGCCGATGCTGCTGCCTCAGCAGACCAATTCCAGATGATGACATGATGACAATAGCAAACATTCTCTGTTATATCTTTTATTTTCTATATGGTAACACAATTCACATGAATGACAAAAGGTGTGCAAAAGAAGGTGTGCAGTTTTTGGCTTACACTATTTAACCTCACACTTTGAAATACATAAACTGTATCAGAGGAATATAGACCTTATGCCACTAATATATCATATCTCATTACTATGTTGGCTTTGAATATTGTTTGCTATCAAAATTTTATGAATCCTTTCTGACAAAAGTTATTACGTTTCAAAGAGATTATGGACTATAATTAACTCATATTAGAAAAATAAGCCCACAGTTGGAGCATTCTAATATGAGGATTTCTGTGGAAAGGTCACAATCCTTTTGCAGCCACAGAAAAACTTGCATAACTTAGTTAACATATTATAATTAGCTCAAACCTCTTTCCACAATATTTACATTCAAAATCCACTGATATGAAATCATTTTTGTCTTTTTAATGCATGCATAAAAGATCATTTTGAGAGCATGTTTCAAGCACTGGAATCAAAAATTAAGTATGTAAGTGAAAACATATGAACAGAGCAAAAAATGATTGATATTGCAAAGACATTATCCCTTACAGGTCTGTTTGTTTTGGGCACAGACTTGATCATTTTGCTGAGAAAGCTAGCCTCTTTATTGTGACAAAAAACATTTTCGTAGCGAGTCAGGTCTTTTTAATGCAAGCAAAAATGATCTTTAATGCTTGCATTAAAAATACTTCATACACTGAAAAGTTACAGATTTATGCAAAAGTTTGCAACCCACATTCAATTTGGTTGCTTTTTGAGTCAAAAAGAAGAACCACCGCAGCAAACAGACATTAAACACCTTTCTTTAAATGTTAATGCACTGGTCGTATTTACATGAATTTAAAGAGCAGAACACAAACCGCCATTGTAACCTTTGCAAAAGTTTGAGCCCCTTTCCACTTGTACTACTTCACAGAAGTTTAACTTTTTAGGCCTTAGTTGACATGTTAGGACTTCTATAACAGGTCAGAAATTGCCATTAGAAATTGTCAGGTGATGACAGTTCTGGAGCTGATGAATCATTGGACTTTTCAAACCCTGCAGTAACACTCCGCCATGAGCTCCTTTTAGCAACTGACTGAGCATCTGAAAATAAGGCTCACTGATGCCTGCAATGCAGGGGAAGGCTAAGAAGGATATCAAAGCGCATCCAGCTTCAATTTCTACTGTATGAAGTATCATTACAGAAATCAAAACATCTGGAAGACCAATAACATTTTCAGATCAAACTGCACATCTGCTGGGTAGAAAGATAAAGCATATCACTACAAAGGAGCAGCAGGAAGGTTCTGCTGACACAGGAGTGGTGTTTATCCACTGTTCAGCACTGATGCCCAAACAGGGTCTGTAGGGAACACTAAACAGAAGAAAACTTTTCTGACACGTTTTCACAAAAGTCAACATCTGAAGTCTGCAAAACAACATCTGGTTAAAATAGAGTTAAATTGAAAACAATTGTTGTAGACAGAAGAAGTTAAAATTCAACTATCTGGCCTAACTCACCAAACACAGTTTTGCACAAACCAACGGTGGTCCATTTGATGAAAAGAACACCTTCACTACTAATAGGTATAATGGTCGGGATCAGGATAGTGTGGCAGTCAGTGGCACCAAACATCGTACAAACAGAGAGAAGAGTGGATTCTACTAATGTCAGCAAATTTTGGATGCGAATATCACATGGTCAGTCAAAAAAGTGAAAGTGATTAAGAGGTTGGTGATCCAAAGCAGACATACAGTAAATCTCCATTGTGAATTTTCTCAAGAAACGCAAGCAGAACCTTTTTGAGTCTCGTCACCGGTACATCACTGACAATGCATGGGGAGATCTTAAACATGCTGTGTGTGCAAAACAGTTTTAAATATCTCAAAAATTTAAGTGATCGGTAAGAAAGCGAGGATGAAAATGACAAAATCTAAAACAACGAAGTCTCTTAGCTGACCTCAGAAAGCATTTGATAGTTGTGAAATCTGCTAAAGGGAGGTTACCTAGTACTCACTTAGTAGGGTGCCCACATTTTTGCACATTTTTACTAACTGTTTGCTGCAGGGGTCTTATTTACTCTTTTTTCTTTTCAAACAACAGATTACGTAATTTTACTCGAGGTGACAACTTTTGCACACAACTGTATATCTTAAACAAAATATTGCATTGATTTGGTAGATGTATGTAAGTTTGCCACCTGGTAGAAAATGTGTTCTATAGAATATGCAAACCTGGATGGATGGATGGATGGATGGATGGATGGATAGGTAGGTAGGTAGGTAGGTAGGTAGGTAGGTAGGTAGGTAGGTAGGTAGGTAGGTAGATAGATAGATAGATAGATAGATAGATAGATAGATAGATAGATAGATAGATAGATAGATAGATAGATAGATAGATAGATAGATAGATAGATAGATAGATAGATAGATAGATTGATTGATAGCCCTGACATACAAAGTGTGTGTATATATATATATATTGTACATAAAAACTGTACATACAAATTAAGGATAAAAACACAGAATAGGTAAAAGCTGAAGGGAAGATCTTGAAGTCAGATAATACTTTCAAGGTTTAAAAACATGCAAATCAACATGCCAAGCAGACTAATAACTACTTGTTAACTACAAATGTAAAGCCCCTCTAAGTCTGCTGTTGCATCAGAGATTTCATAGCTTGGTCACTGAAAGTTGCGTAAAGGTATTATTATTAATGTCCAGATGATTATTACTTTATTCTGAAAATATGTTTTGTTGAGACTGATGAGAATAATGGCCTCTCAAATGTTTGTCAATATAAATATTTAAGTTCTTAACTCAGGTGTTTGCACGCAACAGGAGCAGTCTGGGAGCTCATTGATCCACCCCTGGTGATATAAAAGGCAACTCAGGTTACCGACAAATGAACTTTACACACAAAGGGGTGCCAATTGAGAAACCTTTTCACCAATTAATCTGGTTTAGTAATTTACCCAGCCCTGCAAGGCCACCAAGTGAGACACTTTAGACATTTAATTAATGATTGGAAAGTAAATTGGGAACACTGAAAGCTCCCGATGCAATTAATTCATTAACACCCCAAAATCAGTGATGTATCGAGCACGTTAGTCTTCATTGGTGTTGTAAATGAATGGATTGAATTGGGAGCTTTGAGTGTGTACAATCTTCTTCTGCTCACTCCTTAACATTATTTCAGCACCCAATTTCATTATATTGGATGAGTGTTCTCTGTTCACGTTGACATTTAATTAATGATAAAATAGCAAATAGGTTTTGAGTTAAATAATCTACATTTCCACTTTATTACCTGATATACCGACCTCGATGACCCCAATACCCTCAACTGTCACAGCTGAGAGTGTTGAGGCTGGTCATGATTAAATTTAGCTGTGACACACTTTCACACTATTAATTAGCCCTGTAAAGAAAATACAAGCTCTTTAAGATAAAGTTATTGCGAAATCCTCTTTTCATTATCGATGTGTTGGATGCTGTCATAACAAGGCCTCAATGCTTTTGACTTTGTCTGTCTACATTATAAATTCCTCTTTCACCTGTTTAGTCAAGTGAAGTCACAGAATCATGAAAATCTAAACGATTCGAAGCGTAACTGAAAAATAAAACAGCTCATTGTCACAAGCCATCTATTCAAAAGCAAAGCACCTAAATATATAAGAAGACTTAAGATAAACATGTGCATTGTTGGCTACAATGCAAAAAAGCATAACAACATTTTCTCATTGGAGTCAATCAATACATATTATAATCAAATAGATGCTCATTAGCACTGTGAAACATGCCGAGGATCAGATTTCTGTTGCAATCTCTTGAAAATCTGAAAAAGAGAGAACAAACCAGAATTCAGCTCTATATTCCTCTAAATACACAGGAACATTTATGTCGTGTCGTGGTTCTATAATCTAACTCATCTGTCAAAAGGTGCAATTCCAGTATTCTGCTACAACATCATGTGGGGACAAACTGTTGAAGTAAACACATCCTGCACTGATGCTTCACAATAAAAGCCACTGAGGGCTTATAGGGCATATTTCATTATGTTCCTGTTTTTGTGCTGATGTCACATGTCTTTAGTGCATGTTAAGTCACTAAAGTTTTATATTTATATTTAATATTTTTTACTGCTATTTTACTGCTATTTTATTGCTTTTCTATTATTCTATTATTATCTTATTGCTTCTGTATGCTGCTGTAGCGAAAAAATGTCCCCTCGGGGATTAATAAAGTAACTACCTAACCTAACCTAACCTAAAGCAGTGATTGTGATAAAAGTAGAGCAAATAATTGGAATTAGTCAGACTAAGGGTAATTCCACCATCATTCAGTGTCTTTAATCTGTCTTGTGCTGCTGTTACATTATTTGAGATTCAGCCATTATTTAAATTCAAGTTGTATTCATGAATTTGAGAGAAGGCTGAAAGCACTGTTCCACTGCATTATGGTTAAACCTGTCACCACACCGACTAATGATGTCATGGAATACTGGCACAGCCTGCTCATCATCACTCCAACTAAATTCATATTTCCAATTTTACATTCTGTATATAAACAGTACCTTAATACCCCAAAGCAGTTTCTTCCCAACTTAACTGAACTGTGAAATGTATTATTTATTAAGTGTATTCAAGAGTAAAATTTTAAACATGAAATTTGAAAAGTATTCTAATAATGTGCCAATGAACAGTGGACAAAGACTGTCTGAGTGGAGCCATTCATTTTGTTTTCTGTCTGTATCCTAACCTTTGGAGCTTTCAGATGCGGTCCCATCATCATCATCTGATGTCACGTCTACCTCTAGATCACTGCCTTCCTGGAGCCCTTCTGATTGATGAACAGGTTCCTGGCCGGCTCGTTGGGTATCAGCTCCAAAGAAGGTCTCTCTTCCTGGCTGAAGTGATAAAGGCTAAAAGAGCAAAAAAATACAGCAAAGGAGACTGATATATTCATCTATCCATAGAAAAATGCTTACCAAAAGGACCACAGTTTACTCTTTATGGTTGCACAGCATGGGTCTCCAACACTTCACTCGCAAGCTAACAGTAGCTCATTACCCGTTTCCGAGTAGCTCGTTATAGGTACGAACAATATTTACATAAGTTTGACAACTCAAAGTCACTTGATAAATCTGTTTAAATTTGTATCCAATCAAATTCACAGATTGTGGCACAAAGTGATTATTTGCCAACCAGCTGTCAATATTTCTGAGCTGCGGTCAAGTTTGGTTACGCAAGAAACACTAACATCAGGTGATGTCATCAGGCTAGCAAGCATGCAGCCGATTTGACAATGACTGCTGATAGTAGCCAGGCCAATAAGGCAAAAAGTATACTACATTCATGAAGAATGGGAAACGGAGTTTTTTTCACGAAGGTAAATGACAGATGTGTTTGTCTAATTTGTGGTGCAAACGTATCAGTCGGTAAAATATGAAACGTCAAGCGCCACTTCACAAAAGTTCAAAGTACTTTTTCAAGGGACTTTCTGACTGGAAGCACTCAACAAACAGAGATGAGGAATGAGTTGGAAACACTGCTTAAAAGACAGCAGTCTCTGTTTATCAACCCAACAACAAAGGCCAATGCAGCAATGGAGGCTCCGTTTAAAGTGGTGCACATCTTAACCAAGCACAAAAAGCCCTTAACCAACGGCGGGATTGTAACAGACGCAATGACTGCGTTGGCCAATGAAGGTAAAAGACAAATTATGTCTGCAGTTGCCGATGTAAAACTTTGGTGCCAACACTGTGACAAAGAGTGTTGGCTGCAGATGTAGCATAGCTGCTCAAATGGGACGTGGACAGGTGCAAATGGTTTTCGATGGCGTGTGATGAGTCGGTTGACTCCAGTGATACAACCCAGCTGGCTGTCTTCATTTGGGTGGTGTTTTGATGACTTCATACAGCTCTCTTGATGATTCCATGCTGTGCCAGTTACCTCATTAATTGTTTAAAAGACTGAATGCATGTGAACTACAGACAGAAGGAATGTGAAGGCAAGTGGTGTAAAACAGTGACCTATGGAAAGAAAATAGTAAATAAAGTAAGTAATAAACATTGTTTTGTTTTCTGTGACAGATGTGAGTAGTGAGCTTCATCAATTGAAAACGTGAATACATGCTAATAGAAAAAAGCATGCACATGCTGTTGAATTTAAACTTGTAATATAAAATGTTTGTGTTGAATATCAATTTGTTTTTGTTCACATAAAAGAAGATGATTCAGCTTATTTAAGCGGAGCTCAGCTATGTGAATAAATGTTACTAAATGTAACTTTTTTATTTTGTCAAATTAGCTCTCAAAGGAAATAAGTTGGAGACCCTTCTGGTACAGGTTCTTGCATGGAATTTGCTTGACAGATCTTCTAACCCTGATTTTATGCAATAAGATTCTGCTAAATTTGGGATTGAAACTTTCATTTTTTTAAAGACTGACAGTGAGGAGTTCGAAAAACATTGGTATTTATTAGACAAAGCAGGTTTAATAAAATTATGCCACTTAGTGTTATTATTAAGTTGTACGGTCTAGTGAAACTAGAAATAGCTTGGAATTTAGAGTTAGAATATCTGTCTCTTGAAATCAGATGTTTGCTAGTTTCCTAACATTATGGAATTTCAATACAATTGTTCTTACTGTAGAGACCTGCTCCCCCTGCTGCTGGGAACCCGGTGCAACCCCAGTGCAGACCTTCATGTGTCGGACCTGCCTCTCAAGCTTAACCCGGGCCCTCTCGCTGTCTTTGAACCGGCTCTCAGTGTCCCGCAGCCTCAACAGCTCCTCCTGCAGGAGGCTGTGTTGTCTCTGTAAAAGAGCCAGTTCTCCAATGGTTGACCCCACACTGGCCTCCCGATGTCCACCATCTCGCCACCGGGGTTGCCATGCTCCTGTTGGAGCTGGTGCCACACTGTCTTGTGACTGCAGCAGCAACTCCAAGATAGAGTCTTGTTTGATGACAGCACCCTGCAGGACAGGATAGAGAATCATTTACTGATAGGACGAGAATACTGGCAGCACTATTGTGGGTTGCATTAAACTCTACACTTAATTGTCACATCTGCACTTCTACGATGTGAAATTTGAAAATAAGAGCATATCATGATGATCTTGTGAAGCAATAGGCCACAGCTTCACCAGTTTGCTATTATAGAGAAAAGGAATTTCATCAAAGACCTGTTTTAGGATAATTGTCCTTGTACACGTAATGATTTCAAAATAAAAGATGTCTGTTCATTTCATTTGGGTGGGTGGTGCATCTAGCTTGATTGTTTCAAGGTAAACTCTTTTATCAGTGAATATATGATTAAAAGCTGCAAAACAAGTCTAATGTGTGGTATATCACAGTCCTCTGTGCCATAGAGTTCCATTGTTGTCACTTTAATGTGTTAAGTGCCATGAAATAACCTATGTTGTGATTTGGCGGTATATAAATGAAGTTGAATTGAATTGTTGTCAAAAAACCTTTAGAAACACATGAATGAGCCACACTGTTGCACTGGATTCCTTCATTACCATGAACACACACCTGTTTCTCAAAATACTCACTAGAACACTAAGGGCTTGATTTACTAAGATCTCAAATATAGGTACTAAATTGCGTGTTTTTTCCAAACGTTTGCACATTTATTTTGCACCCGTTTTACAGGTGATTTTCTGAGAGTATTTGCGTCACTGATATCAGGTGCAAATCGTTGTATTTAAATGAGGGTTTGCATGTGTTAAAGAGATTCCAGCGATGGAAAACAGAGCGACAACAAAAGCAAAAGCAAATCTGATCCCATTGAAATGAAGAAATCTAAAAATAAAAAGAACAAAACGCTAAATAGGAGATTATCAGCGAGGAAATCTAAACTGTGGGAAAAAATAAAAGGCGAAAAAAAGGCTTGAAAATAAAACGTCGGCAAATAAAAGAGGAGGAACTGTTATTCGGGTTTGCTGTCACATCCTGAATGTGTCCCGCAGAATTCACAGGTAGCTTCATAAGGTTCCCGATGAATAAAAAGTCACCTGTTCATCACAGAAAAATCTGGACCTGCTGCTCGGTGTTTGTTAGAGGATCTCATCCACCTGTTTTATTTGCTGACGTTTTATTATCAAGCCTGTTTTTCGCCTTTTTTTCCCCCACAGTATTGACTTCCTCGCTGATAATCTTCTGTATAGCGTTTTCTTGTTATATTTATATTTCTTAATTTCAGTGGGATCAGATTTCCATTTCCTTTTGCGGTCGCTCTGTTTTCCATCGCTGGAATCACTTTAACACACGCAAACCCCTCATTTAAATACAACCATTTGCATTTGATTTCAATGACGCAAATACTCTCAATAAATCACCTGTAAAACGGGTGCAAAACGTTTTTGCAAACCTTTGGAAGGAACAGGCAATTTAGTACCCTTTATTTAAGATCTTAGTAAATCAGGCCCACATTTTGTGATCTTCAGTACACACCTATAGACTCAGAGCTACAGCCGGATGGTGCCAGCAGTGATGAGCATAGAACAGGTGGAAGGAATCGTTTTCGTGAGCAAGTATTTCTCGTTATGTCACTTGATCATCATCATCACCTGTGTTACACATATATTTGTGATTTCACCATGGATTTGATACTGAGCAGAGAGTGGACATAACATTTAGTTTCAGATTTTTGGGGAGCAGAAAGAAGTTGCAGTTGGTCAAATTGGTTAGTTGGGGTGTTGGGGAGAGACATCTTGCACCCACTAACCTGCTGTGTGAGTCATGCAGGAGAGAGGGGTGAACTTAAGGGACAGATTTGTGTCTGTGTGGCAGATTTTCTGAGTCTGACACAAAATGTGCTGGGCACTCTCTGTTCAAGTCCATGGTGAAATTGCAAATGCACAATTAACAGTGGTCACAAAAGTGTGTAAAATAGTTGCCAATGCCAGTGGGAATAATTCTTAAAGTTATTGCTTCCCCCTGCTCCATGCACATTACTGTGCTGCGCTCTGTTCGTGTGCAACAGGGAAAGTCTTTTTGATCCAACCCTGTGATGACTATTTAAGTGACAAACACATTATGTTGTTATTGTTCATTAATCATGTGTAACTATAGAATGTTATAATATTTGGTGTAAGCTGTGTGCTGGTAGTGACAACACACAGCCCATAAAATAAACATTATAGTCCCTATTAAGACAGGCAGGAGCAACAGGTTTCACTCAGTAACTAATTCTACCCTACTCTACTCTCCATTAACTGCCCAGTATTTACAGACTGCATAGTGTGTAGCATAATATACGCTGTTCCATATGACTCTGAGTTAGAGAAACCCACTCACCTGAAGTGCATGGAGATAAACACTGAGATTCACCAGCCTCTGACAGATCTGTCAAACACAAGCAGCACACTTATTACTGATGTCTGTCTCAAACAGTCCCATTCTTTAAAAACCTTCATCCTTCTTACTGTGGGTGGTGACTTGTCTTGGCTCCTCATGCAATCCTTTAGAATGTAAAAACACACATTATAAGAGTACATTAGGAAAACAGTTCAAATTTACATTGTTGTAAATCTGACATAAATGGTTGCCTGGACATGTGTTCATGCCCAATGTGATCGAGCATCGGTTCTACCAGACACCCCCTCAAGACACCTACTACAACACCTACTACAACACCTATTACAACACCTATTACAACACCTACTACAACACCAACTACAACACCTATTACAACACCTATTACAACACCTACTACAACACCTACTACAACACCTATTACAATACCTAGTACAACACCTACTACAACACCTAGTACAACACCTCTACAACACCTACTACAACACCTATTACGACACCAACTACGACACCTACTACGACACCTATTACAACACCTACTACAACACCTACTACGACACCAACTACAACACCTACTACAACACCTACTACGACACCTACTACAACACCTACTACAACACCTATTACAACACCTACTACAACACCTACTACGACACCAACTACAACACCTATTACAACACCTACTACAACACCTACTACAACACCAACTACAACACCTATTACAACACCTACTACAACACCTACTACGACACCTACTACAACACCTATTACAACACCTATTACAACACCTACTACAACACCTACTACGACACCTACTACAACACCTACTACAACACCTACTACAACACCTATTACAACACCTACTACAACACCTACTACGACACCAACTACAACACCTATTACAACACCTATTACAACACCTACTACAACACCTACTACAACACCTATTACAACACCTATTATGACACCAACTACAACACCTATTACAACACCTACTACAACACCTATTACAACACCTACTACAACACCTATTACAACACCTATTACAACACCAACTACAACACCTATTACAACACCTATTACAACACCTACTACAACACCTACTACAACACCTATTACAACACCTAGTACAACACCTACTACAACACCTAGTACAACACCTCTACAACACCTACTACGACACCTATTACGACACCAACTACGACACCTACTACGACACCTACTACAACACCAACTACAACACCTATTACAGCACCTGATACAACACCAACTACAACACCTACTACAACACCTACTACAACACCTACTACAACACCAACTACAACACCTATTACAGCACCTGATACAACACCAACTACAACACCTATTACAGCACCTGATACAACACCAACTACAACACCTATTACAACACCTACTACAACACCGACGACAATGGTTGCTACGACACTTAGTTTTATGTATTACCATACATACTGCGGGCATGTTACATAAGTTAAAAGTGTAATGTTGCATAAGTAATCTACTGAAGTTAAAATACATCCACATTGAATTTAGCTTTTCTCACTGACTCAAACAGTGGTCTCCAAGTGACCTGACTTCATCACTCTTTCTAATTCATTACATGGTTTCCTTCTTCGACCTGGGTCATCACAGTCCGACTCCAAAGGGCACCTTGTGCGGGTCCCTCTGAGGCTTTGACAAAACGTCAGTGTATGATTAACTGGGAATATAAACAGGCTTGTCTTGTCTGTCATCCTTGAAGATGAGTTAAAGACTCAAATTAATTTCCCTAGTAAAATAAATGTTATAATGCCAAAGTGTTTTAGTGTGAAAGTAGCTGGACAGCATCACGTGCCATAACTGTAGTTACAATAATACATCCATGGCTCAAACCACCATGCCATGTGCCGCATTTACTGTTTCAGTGTAAGCAAACTAGGGATAGTTTGACACTCCCACATGACTGTTCAGATATATAAAGTTGGTAAGATGATGCTAACACTTTTCAAATGATGAGAAAGTATCAAGCTCCAGATCAGCCAGAGCCACTGCTCTAAAACTCCTTTCCCTTCAGCTACACCTTGGTCCCCAGCTCACCTTTGCTGCAAAGTAATTATGGGCTCCATTGAGAAACATATCTTCATCACCTGAGAGGAGAGAAACACAGCAGTCACTTACAACTTGTTCTAGAAATATAAAAATGTATTTATACCAATGTCCGACCATTTTATTACAGCAAACAAAGATCAGACAGGGAGTTATGGTTTTGTTTTATTAAAATTGAATTTAAATTTGATGTTCAGTCAAGTGTAAAAATCACATTAGGATAGTATCTGTACTTTTTTGGGGAACTATTTGTATGAGCATTTGGTTGCATGGCTCAATATGGTAGTTGTAATAACACTGTGTCCTGCTTCACCTGCTCAACTCTCAAGTTATTAATGTATTCACTGTTGTCAAACTTAGGTGAAACTTTAGCATTTCATTAATGTAACATCTCTTTACACATACAGTATACGTACATATACTGTATGTGTAAAGAGCACATTGGTAGGGGAGGCTTTGGCTCAGACGGTAGACTGGGTTGCACACTAATCAGAAGGTTGGTGGTTCAATCCCCAACTCCTCCTGTCCACATGCCTAAGTGTCCCTGAGCAAGACACTGAACCCTAAGTTGCTCCCGATGGTGTACCATCGGTGTGAATGTGCTCCTGACGGCAGCACCTTGCATGGTGATCTGTCTCATTATTGTGTGAATGGGAAAACCATGTTAAAGCGCTTTGAGACCAAAAGGGGATAAAGCGCCATACAAGTACAGACCATTTACCATTTAAAGTTGTTCTGTATGTATTACACACTGGATTTCTGTCTGTTTTGTGTATCCTCTATGTTCATCTATATTGTTAGTGATTATTATACTTTTGTGTTGCTGGAAAATGATGAAGAATGCAATAAAACATTAGTTTGTGTTGTAAGAGAGGAATTTTTACTGACTCACTGGTTTCTACCATCATGTGGTTGTGATGGCACAAAGCAGGGTTGTCCATGCCGGAGCCCAGAAGAAGCTCACACAACCTGTCCACTGTGAACACACACACACACATAGACACACACACACACACACACACACACACACACACACACACACACATGCATATATATCTTTATAACTCAGATGTCATTTTTGCTATTAACTTATACAGTCACTTCAGAATCTAGTCATACTCAATCACTTTTTGCACACTTTATTGTGTTTTCGATTTCATCCATTATCTATTACCCTTTGACCTGTACAGACTCACGGTGGGGCTGGAGCCTCCCCCAGATGACTTTGGGAAAAGGCAGGGTACACGCTGGACAGCTCGCCAACACAGAAATACAGACAAGCATGGATTCTCACATTCACACCTAGAGGAAATCCTCAACATGCAAAACTCCACACAGAAAGCTCCCGGCTGAGGTTGGAGCCCAGAAACTTCTTGCGATGAGACCATGCTCACCACTGGACCACTGTTCCGCTTGAGTGAAAACATGTGTTTCGACATTTTTACTCTTTCTGTACAATAAAGTGTGCACAAAGTGTAAATTAGTAAATTGAATTTGTTCTTATTTGTTGCTTAATATTTCTTGAGTGTAACTTGTATGGGTTGTCATTTAGATGATGTCACTCATGCAAAAAATTTAATTGTGTTATTGTCACTAACCCAGTCAGAAAACCTAATTTTAATTTCTGTCTGCTACAAAAATAAGTTAAAAAACTACTACTTCTAACTGTAAAAAAGGGAAGTTGTGTCCAAACTAACTAATGGGTGTGATTATTTGTTGAAGTTGTATATATATATGTATATGTATATATATATATGTATATGTATATATGTATATATATATATATTATTTACAACTTTATATATATATATATATATATATATATATATATATAAAGTTGTAAATAATATTTTTTGGCACACAATAAATCTGGAAGAATTACCCTCAGCTGTGGCATCCAGCAGGAGTTTTTCTGCACGGGGAGCTTGCGGTGTGTCCGCCCTGAACAAGTAGCGAGTGATGGGAGGCTGAAGGCCCTCTTGACCACTTGTCACCTCTGCCAGCTCACAGAATAAAGTCACCCTCTCCTGTAGAAGCTCCAGCATTTCCTGGTCCTTGTGCTGGAGGTCAGCTGTGGGTGGTGGGTGAAGATTAATTAATCATGGATCAGACACAACTTAATTCGACAAAAGACAATGAATTCTGCCTATTCCTAAATCCCCTGGTCAACACATGTATACTTTAAGCGACACACAGCCCTAATACATACACCCAACATATTATAGCATCATAGCAATATTGTGATCAATAGAGACAGTAAATTAAAACAGAGGTTCATTGTTTTCTACACAGAAACCCCAGAAAGTGCCATTAACACCATGGTTCAAACAGAATCAAAACAGAAAGAAAAAGGCTAGAAGCACATTTTCTGACATCACTGAAATATATAAGTAAAAACAATAAATAACAACGTGCCCTTGTTAGAGCAAATGGAAACAAGACAAATGCAAGTTGAAAATATTTCAAACAGAGCATAAAGTTTGGATGAACTGGCACAAGAGAAAAGGAGAAGGCTCTGGAAGAAAAAGAATCTGAGCAACCTGAGTGTCACATGAACAAAGCCACACACACACTCACAAGGTTAGTGGGAGGTTACAGGAACAGCTCACATTTGTACATTTCGTGCATTGATTGTTTAAGTTGAAAAGACACCAACTGAAAAAAACAACAAAGTAACAATTCTCTTTTTTATTAAGTTTTGGAGCAGCCTTACACCGGGTGTGAGGAAATACGCTTCTGTTTGGTTTATGAACTTTCTATCAAATACCCTGAGATTGTTTAGACATTTATAAATTCAGAGGAACTCCTAAAATACACTTTTATAGTAGGGTAGTCGTAAACTTCTGAATTGCCATCCACATCTATTGTTCAGTGTAGGTCTCGTGTTGAGTTCATGGGTAGCTCCCCTCATTTGGAAAACAATCAGTTTCAAACAAAAGTGGTGACACAGATTGTTGTAAGTGACTTACAAATGTAAAAACTTTCCAATTAAATTTTTTTCTTCAATTAAGGATGTAGTGAGTCTGTATATCAGCTGCTTTTATTGCTTTTTTAAAAATCAGTCATTTCATTCATAAAAAATGAAATTAATGTTTGTCTTCTAACCTTTGAGCCGCCGAAGGTGAGCCTTGTATTCAGTCTCAATGAGGGGGAACTCCTCTCTTGATGGGCACCTAAAGAAAGTAACACAAACTCTGTTATTAGTGATATGATGGATATGAATGTTTCGTTTTTTCAATTTGATTCGTTGGGTTTTGTGCTTTTAGACAGGCTATATTTACAAATTATTAGGCAGATATAATGCTGCACCACCACAGATCATGTCTCCCAGAAGAGATAAAGAAAAACAGTTTTATACCAACTTAGGTTTCACTTCTGGATTTCTACTAATCACTGCTATTGTTTTTGTTTTTTGATTGATGGAACAATATAACATGACTCAACATACAGGATAGAGGAGTTTCTTAGTAATGAGGTCACAATGCCTTGAATGACAAAGCATTTAAGGCAGCTTAAGAAGAAACGCGTTCTTATGTAGCACAAATAACTTCAATCAAAGCTGGAAGTTTTTCACCTGTCATGGTACAAGTTTGTAAGGAGACACAAGTAAGCCCCTCTGTGCTTCTCTTACTGTATACCAAAGCTGCTAATAAGATCATACTGCTCAGTCTTTGAATTGTGCATGAGGAGCTGACACAGTTGTCATTATTGTAATGATATTTTGTTACTTTCTGTTGCCAACACACTGTGCTGTGCTGCGGTTTATGGAATTTTCTTAGTTCATCATCTTCAGAATAAGACTTGAATCATCTGTCAGCTAACAGCTGTGTTTAGGAATCATATGCCTAAGCAAAATCCAAAGTTCATCACCAACCAGTCCGTTTGTCCAATTGATTTTCCCCACTCAGAGACAATCACCGAAAAAACAAATCTGGTAATTGGCAGCTCCATCGTAAAAAACATTGGTAAACATATTCCTGGGACCTAAGCAGGAAATGCTGAGTCATATGTTAAACTGCTGGTAAATATAGCATGGTCGTTATTCATGCTGATGGTAATGAGGCCCAATTACAGCAATCGGAGGAGTAGTTTCCTTTTTCAATGTGAGCAATTTTTCAAAAAGTTTTGATGATGACCTTTTTTTTCACAATGAAAATAAAACAAAAACTGAATTTAAATCTATGTCAATACGATAATTATGACAAAAATGTTTTGCATGTTTGTTCAACACATGAATACAAAACAAACATGTTCAAGATGAACAAATTGAAAGATTAGCTAATTACTGTTTTATCCCCAAAAAACGTCTGTGGAATCAGACACTGTTCAGTAAATACAGAATAACTCTTGGTTAGAAGCAGCTGACGTGTTTCACTGCTGGTAATAATTAGAACCTTACATTCAGTATCATTGTGTCTGTCAGTAATGTTATCTGATGTTACTGTTTTATGAACTAAATTCATCTATAAATCACAACAAGAAGCAACAGCCGAACATGCAGGGAGAAGCCAATATTTATAAAAAGGTAAAGGCGGGGTGTGGTTTGGCTCCTCTGCAGGAGCGACTGATTGGGGGAGTGGTTCAGGGAACGGTGCCTTGAAGAGGCTTAATTGGCACAGCTGCAGGGAATCACTGATTGTCTCTCCCCAGATAAAAGCCCTAGCAGGTCACCAGACAGGTGGCACTCCTGACAGACTGAGCAGCAGGCTGGCTGCACACTGGAGGTGGGTCGTGGGATGTGTGCTCAGAGGATCGGCAGGAAAGCACACGGTAGTTGCTATTGTTTGTGTTTGAATAAACACATCGGAAACCGTATTTTGTCTGAGTGTTGTTCGTTCACGCTGGAAGAATCCACGGTGATGGCAAAAATGTTCGTCACACTGGCGCCCAATGTGGGGCTCAGCAGGGAGATGGACAGACAGCAGATGGGCATGCCAGTGCAGCCGGTCCTCACCATTGGACAGATGATGGGGAGATCGCGACCATGCAGCGGGACCTTGCTGAGACCAACAGGCAGTTCCTGGGGGCTCTGCTGGCCCAGGGGGAGAGGCAGGCTCAGGTACTCGGGGCTCGCAGCAGTCGGCCGGCCTCTTCTATGCTGGAGGGGACGGCCCTACAGAAAATGACAGCAGCTGATGACGCTCAGTCATCCCTTGACAAGTTCGAGGCAGTGGCGGAGGCCAGCGGTTGGCCCGTGGTGGAGTGGGCAGTCCAGCTCTGGGCCTTGGGGCTTCCACCGGCTGCCAGGAACACATTTCCTGACATCAGGAAAGCCATCCTGGACCGGCTGGGCCTTTCACCAGAGGAGCACCGACGGAGGTTCCGTGAGGCCAGGCTGGAGCCAAAGGACCGGCCCTTCGCGCATGCCCAGCGGCTGAGGGATGCCGTAGCCAGGTGGTTGCGACCAGGGAGCTCGGTGGGGGAGCAGGCTTTGCTAGAGAAGGTGGTGGTCGAACAATTCCTGAAAGGGTCTGCCAGCCAAAATGGCGGCGTGGGTCCACTGCCACCATCCTGCATCGCTAAATACTGCCATCATTTTGGCAGAGGACCACCTCGCTGTCCACTGCAGTGGTCAGGGAGACGACAGGCGCCCGCTGGCTCCAGCTCAGCTGACTCCCACCCCTCGGAGGAGGGTCCAGCCACTGCTCTTGGCTCAGCACTACCACCTCCGCCATCTCACCCTCTCCCTCATATCTTGTCTCAACAGGTCCCTGCAGCTGCCGGCGCCTTCCCAACCTACAGGAGGCCCCTCAGACAACAGGGCAGGAGTGTTGGAGGTGCAGGCGGCCCGGGCACTGCCGGAAGGAGTGTCCACTCCTGGACGTAGACCAGGTGATCCGGGTTGCCGGCCCTCCAACACCCTCCCCCGGTCCAGGGTCGACATACCGTGTTCCGGTAAGGATCCAGGGGGTGTACATCAGGCAATGGTGGATTCTGGCTGTATACAGTCAATGATTCACCAGAGCCTGGTTCAGCCCGGGGCGTTGGTGGAGGCATGGTGGGTGCAGATTAGTTGTATGCATTGGGATGTTCACGAGTATCCCATAGTGTCAGTGGAAATTAGATACATGGGGAAAAAGCATAGTGTGAAGGTTGCGGTGAGCTCCCACCTACGCACCCCCTAATCTTGGGAACAGATTGGCCGGGGTTTCATAAATTAATGGGGCAGTGTGCAGGGGTCAGACTGTATAGAGTGAGTCGTGACACTCAAACAGGACAGGAAAACACCCAGTTATTGGTGCCGAAAAGCCTCCGGGAAATAATTTTCCAGGTGGCTCACTATAACCCGATGGCTGGCCACATGGAATATGCTAAAACACTGGACCGGATAATGACCTGATTTTATTGGGGGGGGGGGGGGGTGTGCGCTGGTGGTGTGCATCCTGCCCGGAGTGTCAGCTGGTAAACCAGCCGGCCATTCCGAGGGCACCTTTGCGTCCTCTACCATTAATGGAGGTCCCATTTGAGCGGATCGGCATGGACCTCATCGGGCCATTTCACCGGAGTGCACGCAGATATCGCTTTGTTAGTTCTGGTGGATTACGCAACACAATATCCCGAGGCAGTGCCATTGTGCAGCATTTCTGCAAAGAGTGTCGCGCAGGTTCTGTTTCAGGTCATCTCCCGAGTCGGAATTCCGAAAGAGATTCTGACTGACCAGGGCACCTCGTTCATGTCACGAACACTGAGAGAACTTTACGGATTACTGGGGGTTAAATCTATTCTGACCAGTGTATACCACCCACAGACCAATGGTCTTGTTGAGCGTCTGAATAAGACTTTAAAGTCCATGATCCATAAATGTATCCACGAAGATGAACACAATTGGGATAAATGGCTTGATCCTCTGTTTGCAGTGCGGGAGGTTCCCCATGCCACCACGGGATTTTCTCCCTTTGAACTGCTGTTTGGCAGGAAACCATGAGGGGTGCTCGACCTGCTTAAAGAAAACTGTGAGGAAGGTCCGAGCCCCAGAAAAAAAAAATTCAATACGTCCTGGACCTACGAGCAAAATTCCTCACACTGGGAAGGCTGTCACCAGGCTGCTCCAGGCCCAGGAACGTCAACAACGGCTGTACAACAGAGGGGCCAAGCTGAGGCAATTCACACCGGGAGAAAAGATACTTGTATTGCTTCCTTCTTCCAGCTTGAAACTCCTCGCCAAGCGGCAAGGACCCTTTGTGGTCACACGGTGAGTAGGGGATGTTGACTATGAGGTGGTGCGGTCTGACAGGGGAGGAGCTACACAGCTCTACCACCTCAACCTCTTAAAAGCAAGAGGTTTGTCACAATAAGCTAATGTTTATCTACGTTATTTATCTAATGCAACACAGGTGACAGATGTAATGCCAACATTACTTTCAGTCTCATATGTTTCATGTTGCTGTCAGAAGAAATTAGTCTGTTTCAGGTAAAGTGAAGGCACTCCATCTCAGTCATACTCACATTAGACAAATAGCTGTATTAATGTTATCCAGCAATTCTCTTCTCAAGCTGAACACGGACAGTAAACAACATTTTAATAAAAAAGTAAGTGAACCATCTTCTAAAATCATCTTCTCTGATCTTCAGTGAATGTTACTGCAGTAACGCTAATGCTAGGTTCAGCAGAACGGAGAGACAAAAGTACCATGGACAAAGTAACACGTGTAACCATGGTAACTACACAAAGAGGACAACAGCTGTAACTTCAAAATACTTGCAAGATAAAATAAATTAAATACGCAACAATGTTCATTGCTGCTTCTGGATCATGTTTCTATCTGGTTTCTTCTTTGGAGAGTTTTAACCTGCCTCGACCTGCTGGATCCCCGACGTGAAGCTGCTTGCAGTTTTAATTATCTCTTGTTTCTCTATGCTGCTCTTTTCTCTCACCGCTCTTTCTGCCCCCAAACCGGTTGAGGCAGATGGCCACCCATCTGTGAGTTTAGTTCCGTCGGAGGTTTCTGCTGTTAATAGGTAGTTTTTACTTCCAGCTAATGTGCACATGGGAATTGTTGTTAGTAAAGTCCTGTAATGTTGTCAGGACTTTACTATGTTTAGTGTTCTGAACCTACAGGATTATCAAAGACATCATCCCAGTCACAGACTTTTTCAGCTACCGCCATCTGTCCGGTGGACTCGAGGCTCAGACCTGCAGGCTCGGCAACAGTTTTTTTTTTTTCCACCATGCAACCAGGCCCATGAAAATTTGACACGAACAGTGCAGTTCTACACAGCCATCAAAAAAAAAATCCATCACCACATCCTTCATCTTCATCTGGTTCAGCTCTGCATCCTCACACTGCAGCTGCAGCACATGTACGGAGAAGGTCATCATCTGAACACTCTCCTCTCACACACCTGCATTCATTCAGGAAGAAGAGGTGAGCGGGCAGGATGCTGGAAAATGCGCACACTGTTCCAGCAGTTTCCATCAGAGAGGAGACGGACTGTAAGAGCTCCATGAACTCGGACAAACCACCACTTGCACAACTTTCCCAGGGCTATTATTCACATAAACAAGGACCCTTCACTCATCCCTCCTGTGTGAAAAATACACAACACACTACCGATTCTGCAATTGCACAAAACTGCCATGTCATATATAACCAGCCATGAATCTGACATAAACAATCAATGCTTGGAGTATTTTTGTGATTGTTGCTACAGAAAGATTTTTTTTCAAAACTTGTGATCTAATTTGTGGAGTCAGTTTTGTTTGTACAATTGCGTGAATTAGAAAAAAACTGCAAGTCGAGAAAGCAAAATGTTTTTTTTTTTTAAATATTACCCGATAAAGGAATAAATATATAGTCACTAACTTTGATAATAATCATGTTGTGCATCACATAATTATTTTAGTTGTTATCTTTTTTTAAATGATCGAACTTGGAAAACAATGGGCATAAAAGTTTAACAGAACAGACGGTCTGTGACTAATACAGAAACAACGACTACATCAGCTGTCAAAATAAAAGCCATAGATGCTGTTGAATCCATGTTCATTCAACACAGACCTGCTGGATGCACACAAACAAAGTGCAGTCTCTTACAACTTCACGTGTGTATACAATTATTTTAACATTTAGTAATATGGAATCACTTCCTTTGATAATGAACATTTAATTAGAAATTTTAATGCGAAGACCACATTTCCAGCAAATACCGTCACTTTTGGTTTTTCTTTTGGTTTTATTTGGTGATGAGAAAACAGGAGCAGAGCCTTCCTGATTGAAAATGAGGAGATATTTATTTTTAAAAGTTTTGTTTTAAAATATTTTACTTCATACCGTAATACTTTTAGCACAGTTTCTTCTGACCACATCTTTTGCAAAAAATTGAGGGAAAAAAAAAATGCAAGCTAAATATTGCAGAGTTTGCTCAAATTTGCAACTATATTATACTATGTTGTATCCAGTACTACATGACCTCATCTGATTGCATTGATCATTTGAATACTTCCTATCAAATAACACAAAAAACAAAACACTGTAGATATTCTTATTGTTCTATTAGTGTAAATGGTCTATTTCATTTTTTTTTTAATCTCAGAAATGTATGTGTGCATGTGTGTATATGTAAGGTTGTGAGTATATATATGTATGTTTCTTTAGTTTTCTTAGGTTTATATACTGATTTGTTCCTCTAGTTTGTTCTTTATTTTTGACACCTGCACCAAGTGAAACTCCTTGTACACCTGTACTCGGCCAACACTAAGGATTTTAATTCTGATAGATTGTTCGGTCTCACTCACAAAATATTTTGGAGTTATTCCTTAAAATGAGGGAAAGTGCTGTGTGTGTGTTGGTGTGTTTGCCCACCTGCTGACAGTGTGCTGGATGTGGCGGATCCAGATGTTCTTGTCCTCCTTGCTGGCAGCATGGAACTCATACATCTCAGGAGGGGAGGAGTCACTGATGAGGAACATGCCTCGTTCCTGATTGGCTATATCCCTGATTATCAGGTTCTGAAGTGATAGTACTGGAGGTTTGTCCTTAATCACACAACAAAGTATTGTTTGGAGAAAGTGACACAGAAAAAAGGTGAGAGAATGACAATGAAATTATCCATTGCTGAATTCAGTTTAATTTTAGTGTGCTTTTGTATCTCTGTGAGAAAATGTCTTACCAGACACGGAAAGATGAACCTCTGGTCTTTCTCCTGCAGTAAAACTAGGATGTCTCTCATCAACAAGACCTGCATATCTACACACACACACACACACACACACACACACACACACACATACATAGATACGTTATACAAAAGTACACTGAAAACACAGTCAGAAGTTGTCTTTGTCCATCATGTGAACACATATAAAGCTAAAGTCATATCAATCCGGATATTAAAGTCATATCAAGGTGGAGGACTGCTGACTCGGACGGGGGACATCATCGGGCGGTGGAAAGAGCACTTTGAGGAACTCCTAAACCCAACCAGCTTTTGAAGCCTTGGGGGGAGTCGCACCCATATCCCTGGCAGAGGCTTCTGAGGTAGTCAAAAAGCTCCTCGGTGGCAAGGCGCCAGGGGTGGATGATGAGATCCGTCCTGAGATGCTGAAGGCACTGGACATTGCTGGGCTGTTTTGGCTGACACGCCCCTTCAATGTCGCATGGGGGTCGGGAACAGTACCCATGGACTGGCAGACTGGGGTGGTGGTTCCCATCTTCAAAAAAGGGCACCGGAGAGTTGCTCCAACTATCGGCGTATCACACTACTCAGCCCCTCAGGCAAAGTTTATGCCAGAGTGCTGGAAAGGAGGCTCCGACCGTTTGTCGAACCTCAGATTCAAGAGGAGTAGTGCGGATTCCGTCCTCGTTGTGGAACAGTGGACCAGCTCTTTACCCTTGCAACATGACTGGAGGGGGCCTGGGAGTTTGCCCATCCAGTCTACATGTGTTTTGTGGACTTGGAGAAGGCTTTCAACCGGGTCTCATGTTTTTTTTTTTGTGGGGGTTGCTGTGGGAGTACAGGGTGCCGGACCCGTTGCAACGGGCCATCTGGTCTCTGTACAACATCAGTAGGAGCCGTGTTCGTATTCTCGGCAATAAGTCAGACACGTTCCCGGTGGGTGTTGGCTTCCACCAGACCTGTCCTTTGTCACCGGTCCTGTTTGTGACCTTCATGGACAGGATATCTAGGCACAGCCGGGGGGAGGAGAACGTCAGGTTCAGGGGTCTCCGGATCGCATCTCTGCTGTTTGCAGATGACGTGGTCCTGTTGGCCTCTTCAGACCATGACCTGGGAGAGGGAAATCTGGGTCAGCTTGCTTGGCCTGCTGCCAACGTGACCCGACCCCGGATAAGCGAAAAATGATAGATGGATGGATGGATGGATGGATGGATATCAATCCCCAAAGCTTTTGCTGTCATCTTCTGTGTTTTTTTTCAGCTCATGTTACTTGTTTTGCTGTCAAAAAGAAAAAACAGCAATTTGAAGGCATCTCATGATCCTGTCAGGACCAGAAACAGTGACTATAGAGAGTCATCTGTCAAGCTGAGAAATACAGTGTCACACTGTGTCAGAAAATGTCAAGCCCAAAAACCATAAAAATGTTTACATTATTAAGTTAAGAGTCAACAAAAAAATATCACATGGGAGCAAAATTAACTGGTTCCAAGAACTTTACAAGAGTATTTTTAGTGTGTGACAGAAATAATAATAATATTGGTCGTTTGAAAGTTAAACAATCAAAAAAGCAATCAACTCCTTTGTTTGTATTTCGTCCAACGTAAACTAAAAATTCTTAAGATTTACTTTTGGCCTATTCAGTTCTATATTCTTTATTAACATTGGGCCAGATAGATTGTTGTTGAATTGTTGGGTTTTCCTCTACAATGTTGTGTAGTTCTGTTGTGACAACCTTACTTTGTTAGCGCTACATAAATAAAACTGACAAATTATAACAGTAACTTTCTTTACAGTAGCCAGTAGTCAGTGTTAACCTATACCTATACTTAACCTACCATTGTTAAAAGAAAATATTGCTCTATGTAGCACTACATACTTAAAGTTCACTTACGTTGAACCCAAACTGATCTTTTCACCATGTTGAGTACCTTTAATCCTGGATCCTGGAGTTTTAAACAGAAGGGTCCCTTCATGGACCAGTTTCCTGCGGAGCAACTCTCCAGGCTTGAAGAGTCCACCGTCCCTCACTCTGGTCTCCGCCCGTGGGTCCAGCTTGGTTTGGATCTCTTGCATTCGCTGTGTTTTCTCCAGTTCCTCCATCTGCCAAACAGGGTAAAAGTCATGGAAAAACAGTGGATTAATGAAACGGAGTTAACCGAAAGATTGGATTCAACATGAATGTATTCTCAGTCATCCAGGTCGTGGTCAATCTAAGTGTTTTCAAAAGGTAAGTGGACTTTCTTGAGTTTTGGATGAGAAATTAAAAACTCTCCTCCAAAAGTCTTCCCCTCTCATCCGAAAGGCTTCTTCAGTTCTAACAGACTGGAACATTTAGTCGGTGCAACTGGGACAGACAGAAATGAAAAGTGATAAAGCAGTGAAGCATCATCAGCTGAGATGTTCTGAGACGTAGCCTTGAAGGTTGGAAGGACTATGAAAGTTGTCTTTGACGTGTCTGATTTGTTAACTCACACTTGAGTTTGATTTTTTTAAAAGTGAAGTAGCAACAGTTAACAGTCATTATTTAAAAGATGCACAGCCACATTTATGATCCTGATTATGAGATAGTTTTCTAAAATAACAAAGTAATCCACAACAGACTAAAACAATGCTTCATAATGTGCCTGAGAATCTTCAGGGTTTTAAGATTTCTTCAATATCAAAGCAACTAAGTGATAGTTGTCAGTACACCAGCACATTAGGACATAGGTTACTTGGTGTAAGCTACTTAGATAATTATTAAATAATGAAATATATAAAATGGGGCTGATGCTGGACAGTGCACCTAATGTATTAATGGCATGTTTCTTACATATGTTCACACAAGTAATGCTTTTAAACGTGATGAAAAAAAATAAACACTTAAATTAACATCCAAGCTTATGTTCATTACATTCAATCAGGTGCCTTCACTCATGTCTTGTCAAGCTAAGCAATGATTAATAACCTTAAGATCTTATTTATTTAATAGTGAGTTATAATTATGTAAAAAAATGTTTTTTTTTCTCTACTAGAAAAAGTATAGATGCATTGACTTACTGTCGTTTAATTTTTTTTCAGCTGTTCTTTCACCTTAGTGGCCATCAGACAGATTCAGTATCAAAATCAAATTCAGATCCAAGCAACCTTTCTCGTTTCCTATTTTTTGCCTTGAACATAATTGTTTTTGTATTAGAGTTACGAATGAATGACAAAATACAAATATCATTTTCATTTTCGGATTTGGGTTTTTTAATTGGATTTGAAAGGAACAAACGATACACAGATTATTCAGCATGGTGTTGTGAGTTGTCATATTCTCGCTAATGTAGTAATCAGACAGAAGTTTGGTACCTGCTGATCTATTGAGCTAAGAAGTTCTCTGACCATCGAAAGAGCCTGCGCCACAGAGGAGGCCTCTTCTTCATCATCTGGATGCCACACAAACACACAGGCATTATTGTCATTGTACAAGAAACAAAGACAACAAACACCATGTAGACATATTATCATTAAGTCAGCCTTATCCATCATTTTTTTTTTAATCCTTAAACTATTCATGACAGTTGCTCAGACTAAACAATAACAAAATTAAACTTGAATAAAACCGTATAGTAAGATGAGTTTTTTAAGTGTTTAAAGTTATAGTTCCTCTTGCTGAAATTAATTTTGGCTCTGTTGATGGGAGCACCTGCTATTTTTGTTCATATAAGTGCAGCAGCAATGGATACACAATCTTTGGTTGATAAGGTCAAATATACAGGTCTGGTAATTGATTCTTATCTTCTTGGTCATTGGCACCAATCATGTTGGTGCAGGAGGAAAATTACATAATGGTTTCTCTGTGAACTAAATCAGATTTTTATTTTTTTTGCCAGATCTGTGCTGCCAAAAAGCTGCTGAATGCAAGTTGATGGATACATTGAACGTCTTCTTGTGTCATGTTTGCTGTGTACAGGTACGTATATTGCTGGCTGTTTTTTTTACTTTGTTGTATGTAAATAGGCATGTAAGTATTATCTAAAAAAGTAAACAGATAACAAGGCCACCATAACTGAGGTGATTCACCAGTGGTGTTGTCCAGAATGCGCTGAATAAGGACAGGATACTTGGATATCCGTTGAGTCACCAACAAGATGCACTCCTGAACACCATGGCAACGCAGCAGGGGTCCTCGACTCACTCGCTGAGACAGTGAGAGGTTACAGTTTAGTAACACAAAGACAAGTTGATTGAAAAAGAAAAAAAAGAAAGAAAACTGTAAGGCCAACAGTCCTTGATGTTACTTGTATAATTTTTGTATATATTATAAACATAACAGAAATAGCTCAGAGAAGCCCAGTAGCTCAGTTAGAGTGGAGGACTTTGAGGGTTTTACTGACCTGAATACTGTAAGTGCATAATAGAGGAGGATGAAAACAACCCAGACAACCAGAGTAGCAAGCAGCCAAAAAGGGTAACAACTGAATCATACACTGAAACCAACAACATTTATTAAACTGGATGTTCTTCTTATGCTTCATAACCACGCTGAATGCCAAAAGACAAGTATGGAGTTTACCTACAAGCAAAAAAGAGATCTTCAGAGAGAAGTCTGTCAAACCTCAGTTGAAATACTGTTCATACGGACATAAAGAAAGAAAACATTACACTGCAAAAGACAGTTCTTGATATCCAAACTAGGAGTATCCATGATAATATATTTATAGTGGTGCTAATGAAACCCAAATACAGTAATCATCTTTTACTAAAATTAAAGTGGAACAGCTGTGTGTGGGGTTTGCAGGACGAGACCAGTTGCAGTCATGGGTAACTACTGTCAGGGTCGACACAGGATCACCACCAAGTCTTTCTCTTCAACTCGCTCTCATCCCTGGATCAATGATGCCAATGGTCAGATTTAATAAGAAGTTAAAAGAGTGGAGTGCAGCTGGAAGAAATTCAAATGCAGGGTTCATCTTCTCTGTCTGAAAGAATTAATGCCCATACTGAACAAAAAGCATCAAAAAGGTGCATGCTGCCTAATTTGCTGCCGTAATCAGAAGCAGTAGGTTCCTGTTTAACACCATTGACCACCTTGTAAACACTGATCATCCGGCTGCCTCCTCCCCAGTAGACCGAAATGTTTGTCTTCCTTTGTTTACAAAATCAATATCATTTGATCTCATTTTAATAATTCTTCTGCTTCTTCTGATCTACTTTATTGTCTGAGTTCTCCCGTCTCTCTACATAGTCTGTTTGAAACAGTGTCCCATATGTTCCTGTCCTCTTGTCCATTAGGCGTAATCCCCCACATTCATTAAAGAAGTGTTGCCTACTCTGGGCTCTGCTTTACTCTCCATAATTAACCTCTCTCTCACCTTTAGCTCTGCTCCTGATGGTTTGAAAATGGCATGCGTCCATCCCATTTTAAAAAGCTGCTCTTGAGCCAACCCAACCAAAATAACTAGAGACCTATTTCAAACTTCCCTGGTCATGTCTCCTCCCTTCATTTAGGACAACAAGACACATCAGACAAGACATCAAGACATTTCAAGACATCAAGACATTTCTCATTGTCAGAATCTAATCATTCAATATTACTGTACAATTCCAAGTAACCTGTCTCAATGAATTTCAGTAGTATTAGTAGTAAAATAAAAATGTCTTTGATATGAAGCCTTTAGTAACTTTTGTTTTGAAAATCTTTAGTTTCTTATTATAAAGTCACTTTAATTCCCATGTGCATGCACCACATGCTGTGTACTCTGATGTGCTCTGTGGTTCTCTTACCCGAATGAAGAACTGAAACCTCTTGTCTCTAGCCAGGAGTTCCTTGTATAGTTTGACAGCCCTCAAGTGGCGGCTGCAGAACTCAGCATAGGCCTTCCGCATGTCATCTGCACACTGGCCTGAGAACTGGCAGAAGAACACATGAACAAGTTGTTTTATCTGTGTGAATATAAAAGAGAGATCTTTTGCTTTAATGTCAACGAAAGTCTTTGTAAGTCATGATAACATCTGTATTTGCGACATGACTATAAGATCACTGTGTCAGGTAAAAATCATTGCAGACAATAGAGAAGTTGCAAAAATCATTATTTAGAAATGAACAAGTCCAATGTGAGAAACCATGGAGGTAACCTGCTCTAGGAGAATGTCCCCCAGCTGATAAATGGTGAAGTTGCGGCCGGATCCTGGCTGCAGGCTGTTGTTGCGCCTGAAGATAAGTTGTGCCAGAAAATGGGAATGTATCCTGGTCAGCTGGTCCAAGCAGGGAAACATGGTGTGCACAGTCGCGAGCTCCAGTTGCAGCTCCTCCAACATGGCCTGCCGGAACACCCTGTCCATGATGTGCAGCGTTCGCATGTGGTGCAGCTCTGTTTGAATCAGTTCTAAGAAGGACACACCCACATCACACTCAAACATCAAATAATCGAACTGACTGCAGCAGTAATAATGGTTCTTTGTAGAAAATGTAATGAGAACTGTTTTTTGTGCATTTTTAAAATTGAAATTTCAATTATTTCTATCAAAAGTTAACAGTACAGACGTCCTCTTACTAGCAACATAACTTTCAACCCTCAATCAGCGTTCACTGAGCTGAATGGAGACCATCAGATATAGTTGAAAGCACTGATGCTAGTACATTGAAAGTAATCTTTAGCAATAGAATGTCTTCAATAATGGGAGATAAAATAAAGGTCAATTAACTACTGTTGAAAAATACATTATATTTTTGTCACCATAGATGACATCCTGCCTCTTGATGACATTTTTGCAGTGTGACTGCAAGTAGCAGCTGTCCACAGCCATGCTCCACGAGTCAGCCTTAAAGTCCTGCTCCTCAAGGTCCATGTCCTCCAGTAATGAAGAATAGTACATGTCTCCTAAACAGGAGGAAAACAAATCTTATAAGAATCGTGTAAAATATGATGCAGTGCTCCTATGCAGACATGCAGTGCCAGATACAGTTAGTTACCTTAAAATGCATCCACAGATTATACCTTGTAATGCTGAAAGATACCAGCATGCATTGCCTACTGCTACTTTTGACACTACTTTTTGAATACTTACTTTCCCACCTAGTTAGTTTGTGTGTTTACTAGTCAGTCACTGACTAAGCTGAACACAGCTTCTAATTCAGCACTTAAGGGGAAAGTTAAGGGAGTCTTAACTTACAGCACTGACTAACTGATGGAACCCACTTTGAAAGTTGTCAAACCACTATTTTATTTGTGAAAATGCAAAAAAAAAGAGACATTGCATTTATTTTTTTACATCAAGCTGTCTGTTTTGTTCAGATCAAAAAACACAATATGTAGGCCGGTCAAATGTGGACTAGATTATCCCACAGAGGTTTAAGATTCTGTAAAATAGTTTGTGAAACATTTGACCTATTTGTGAAAAAAAGGATATTTCACTGAGTTTCTTCTGTACATTTCTGAATTCCATGAAGATCTCTTTCTTCTTGCTTAAAAGAAAGCTCAGTCTAAAATATATTTCTACCTTTTGAAGTACAATGAAGACATCGTTTGGTCAACTGGTTGGCTTACTCTTCAGATTCTTATGTCAAACCTTATTTCAACTTTCTCAAAGCTTCTGCCAGCTGTTGCTGTAGTTCTCTCTCTTTTTTTTAAAGCCTTTATTGTGGCCTGTGTTAGAAGTACCATAACTCGACCATTAGTGTGCTTTTTCATCCATTACATTGATATGTGGAGACATTTGTATATATAGATTTCTGTCAGTACTTCATCCACATTTTAATGGAGAAATAATGTATTAATCTCATTTATCTGTCCACGAACATCCACCATCATCGGACATCTTCGGACTCTCCTCTTCTTCCCCTGCTCACAAGTTGTCCCCATTATCTTCTTACCTTTACCAGTGTCCTGACCTCACACCTGCCTGCAGACATGACCCCAACATCAAAAATGTTCATACTCTACACCTGCACAGAAGCCTATTCACCTGCCACAATGTGTGTTCTGTCTCCAAGTTTTAGCTTTGCAGCATTTTTGTTGTAACAGAAGTAGTGATTTTGAACTGTGCAAGTAGTCTTGCACCTTGCACCCCATTTTGCTGCTACTCATGGTCTGTATGTTTTAATACCGTCATCATTGAGAGACTCCACTGACATGGCTCTGGCCCTGAAGCTGAGGGAGTCTGTGGACTGAGACAGAATTCTGCGCAGCCCCAGAGGAGAGTCATCGTTCAGGGTCCTACAACACACACACATATCAATGAGAACTAACTACTGTGCAGAGCAGAGCAGACAGAGAAAACAAAGGGGAGAAGCAAACACACAGAGAATTTGCAACAGTGGTAACTTCATCATGAATTAGACACAGAGACTTTTCAGAAAGGTGAGCTGGCACCAATGTTAGGAACAAAGTTCATAAGCCGCAGTTAAACTGTTGTTACATACCAAAACAAATACACCAGAGTATCTCGTCTATGGGGCTATTTAAAGGGTAATTTCACCCAAATTTGATTGTGAATAATTGTATTCATTTTGAATAAAGTAGCCTCATGTTGTTGTTGATATTTAGCCATTCTGAGGACAACTGCATGGTTAAAACAGCACATTTAAATGTATCAAAAAAAATCTGTTGGTATCTGCAGGAAGTGCTACTTCAGATATTTGGTTTAGTACATGAAGGAACATGGTCTGAATAGTTTTCTAAAAATACAGCCCAGGAAGTCAGAGGTATCTTTAGACAAATGGAAACTAGGCAGTGACCAGCAATTATTTAATCGTCAATATCAAATCCAAAATCTATGTTTAAAATAATGTGTGTGATGTAGACCTTTCTGACACAACAAAGACACACTGATATTCTCTCTGTGTACAGAAGACACGCTAAATATCAATCACGTCCCTATTTTATTTTAAATCAAACTATAACACTAATGAAAAGATATGACAGATATACAACAGTCCTGCTGGCCAATGACAGTGAGGCTCACCCTGCAATGTTGTTGGTGGAGACACTCTTGGACAGGGACAGGCCGGAGAGACCGCGGCGGGATCCCAGCAGAGTCTGTCTGAAGCTGTCCGAAGGGTATATGGCTGAAGTGGGACGTTCACGCATTCCTGGAGCTGCCAACGGAAAATGTTGCAAACAGAGGAGAAGGAACAAGATGAGGAGGTGTGACTGGAATAGTCACAATATAGGTGGAGGAAAAAGAACGATATGACAGCATGATTAGGAGGAATATAAAACAAACAGGAGAAGAAAGGAAAAAAACAAGTCATGCAAAACAGCAACATAGAGAACAGAGAGGGAGAAGAATTCAATAGCAGGTGTAATGAAGGGAGAAACAGTTGAGGTAAAAGGAGGAGACTGAATAGACTCGAATGTTACATGTTAGAGAAAAGCTCTTACTTTTTGTGCGCAGCGTAACATTATTCCTCATCAGGGTCATCTTCTGCTGCTGTGATAATAAAAGACACAAGTTACACCAGTATTGCACTTTTCCACATTCTTACAGTTTAAGCCATGCATTTCCAATTCGATACAATTCAACATTGTCTATGTAGCGCCAAAACACAACTTTGGAGAGAAACCCAACTGTTTACTCATGTTTACTACATGAGTAAGCATTTAATGACCGTAGAGAGGAAAAACTTGAACAGAACAGGAAAGTCACACCCACTTTACAAGACTTTCAATTAGTGTGATAAAATCTACCAAATGTTACCCTCAAATATTTAAATATACTTATTATCATCATTTTAGTTGTAGGTCACTGATCAACTTGTTAATTTAGCACTGTGGTTGGCGTTGAGTCCTGATTGAAATAGGGAAAACCATCTCTATGTTTCATACCTCCTCAGTTCATTCTCCCGCTTCCTCTGATCACCTGACTGTGGGTGTTTTGGATAAACCTATCGAACTTCGTCATGATCTCAATCAGCCAATCATCCCATTGCTGTCAGACTTTAAATCTGTCCTCCTCTCTTCCACAACAGCTGTCAGGTCTGTTCCTCAGCTCGTCCAAAATAATGCTCTATCTATTCACTGAAATCAAGTCTCTCCTGACTGAAAAGTATCATGTGGCATGCTAGTACCCTTACAGAGTTCCTCCTCTGCATGTCCTTCTCAGGTTTCCTGATGGGATGTCTATAGCTGTTGTTCTGGTTGCCATTATGACAGCTTTTTGCTTGATCAGGTGGTCCTTGTGTGGACAGTGTGCGTGAGGAGTTATTTGGCAACGGTAGAATCATTGAATGAATTATGAAAAACAAAGCAGAAGTCTCCCATCCAGTATGTACAGAGTTGGCACAGCTCCACAAAATATTTGAAATAATCTAAAAAAGTGTAACAAAAGAAAGAAAACGTAAAAATGATCAGGAGCTAACAGGCTGCATGTACAGTTGGAAAATGAGCACACACAAACAAAATAATTCTCTCTATGTTCTCTTCTATTGCTGCTGTGTTTGAGGCCCCTCCCAGACCACCTTCACTGAATAACCATCCTGCAGCTGGACAGGTGAAAATCGCCCAGTCCAACACAAAGTTCTGTACAAACCTCCACAGCATGAACTTGATGTTCTTGTTGACCCTTTCAACAAAGTCAGCAGTATGTGCATGATTTGAATTAGGGTATCTTGTGGTATAATGCCAGATTACTAACAGGCAGAGCTCCTTTTGTAAAGTTATGAGCTACAAACCTTTCCTACAGTACTACATGTGCAGCCAATAATGTTCACTGATCCAGTGTCATTTGTTTTTACTGGCAGCTGACAAATGATTTGAAAATTTAAATATTGACTTATTTATGTATTTGTTATGGCATTTAGTCATTTAACTTCATTTAAACATAACATTTTATGTGAAATAACAAGCTTTTTTAAACTGATAGAGAGCAGCATTCATAACTAAAGCTGAATATGATTTAGCATACAGTGCGGTGTAGCTCTTCCCGTCTGAATGAACTGTGTAATTGTCCATGAATGGGACCACCGTGTTTATTATTTCCCTTCTTCTGATGACATGAAGCTTTTATACAAAGTGTATCGTATTGGTATGAGCGAAGACAGATCAGTGCAGAAAGGAAATCAGTGATATCACACATCATTAGAATGAAGAAGACCTCTGTTTATTAACACGCTCAGAAGCTCCTCACACACTGTATTACTCACGTGACACATTTTCTTTGTGAAATATAGTCTTTTATTTTTCCATTGAATATTGTTGTTATTATTATTCGTGGTTGTAGTAGATTTATTTTTATACTCACCTATATCTTTATACTTATGTTTGGTTGAATATTAATTTTGAATGCTTGGTCAGTAGGAGTATTGTTTTGTGTAATTCACAGTACAAAGTCTCAGTCATGAGGCAGTCTTTGTGTTTGATTATAAGGACTGTGAATGGTGTGAAGGGGTTAAGGGGAACCATTCTGGCCCCACCGGTGGATTATTCTAGCCTGGCAGCGCTGACTGTCGCTCGCAGCTTCAGTTTTCTTGTCTGTGATTACAGTCTGGTAATTCAGCTCGTACTAGCGTTTGCACTGCCACTCTAAAGAGCGGACCAATCAGCAACCAGGATCGGTGGTTAACCGTGTTTGTCACGCCCCTCCTTTACTGTGATTGGACAGCTGGTGACATTGATGAGCGCAGCGTTTATTTTTCAACTCTCGAACAAAATCACCAAACGTTCAACGCTTCGGTAGTTGCAGTGGTTGCAGAGTATCTGCCGGTTTTGGCACCAATGCTGATTGGTTAAAATTAACCCGAGGTCTACTCCCAGTAGGATGAACGACTGCAAACTATTACTTGTGGACGGTACCAAGACCCATATTCACGTAGTGAAATTGGTTCTGGTTCGTACCAGACTATAATTATCCACCACACAACTCCCATGGAATAGATTGTGTAAGTGTAAAATATGTACAGCATTATTGATTGGTGTCTACACTCTGTTTTTTCTATACAAGAAAACATTGTGCTTATTACATTAATTTAGTTTATTGGGACCTCCATTAGCTGCTGCTTTGCTGCATCTATTCTTCCTCTGGTTCACAAGAAAATGTTCAAAGTGACAATGCAACCATAACATCTTACATCATCATAAAAGGAACAGGACAAAAGACTTGAACGCACACAAAGACAAGACGAGCTCCTGACAGTACAATAATGAAATAATTATAACATACATACACATCACATTTGAAAAACACGAGGAACAACTTTCATGACTCATTTGTGGCCATTATATGTTCCGTTTTAGTCCAATATCCCAGTAACACTATAGACAGACCCTTCACAACCACAGGATACACACAAAAACACACACACACACACACACACACACACACACACACACACACACACACACACACTCAACTTACAAGAGGCAGCCACGTTTTTAAAAACATCTTTTCATGTGTATCTTGAGGAGCTGCTGCCTGTCTGCATCTGGAGCACTTTTCACCTCCATGTGTTTCATGACTTTTTTTTTTAACATTATGAATGTAATTTTGCTGTTTTCTTGTTTGATATGTCTATTGAGTAAATTCCAATAGTGCACAGCTTGGTACATCACTGTTGGCTTGACTGAATTTGTTTTTGCTTTAGATAATGATTCCCCTTATCACATGTCTGGTAGAACAGTCAAAATCTAATACGAAATAAAAAGAGTCTATGAAACATTTCTGATAAATACAAGCAATAAATAAAATAATCTATTTTTAACACATAACTAAGCTCTACAATAATGCAACGTAGCAACATCCCTTCTTTTGTTACAACATTGCACAACACTGCTCTGTTTTGTAATATTTGTTTATATTGTTCACTGTAACACAAATTGTTGGGCAATCCTCCTCTCTGGATCAAATGATAACTATTGCTCTATTTTTTTACTTTGATAATTGTTTGTACGTGATTATGTTTTGTTGTTGTAAAATGAATTACTTTTTCTTTAGCAGCACTCTTGACTTGTCTCATTCTCATTCTCTGTTCTCTTTGATTCGGTCTGTGACATAAAACCAGAGTCAAGTGTCTAGTTGTTTTTTGAGCCAAAATATTTTTCACATCTTTTGATAACAGAAATATCATTTCTCATTTTAGCAACTATTAGCAACTTAGCAATACTTTTTGTCTTAAATACATTCAGGACCAACGAATAGCAAATCAAAATTTAAACCTATATTATTTCATCGTCAGTTTATGCTGAGATATACATTGTTGAAACATCTGGAAACATTTAAATATTGACCATAGAAGACAACTGGTCATTTGTGGAAAAATGTACAGCAATGGCCCCAAAGTGCTTCATTAAGGCATCCCATACCTTACAGAGCTAATAACTGAATAACTTCATTTTAAGTCTTAGCGTGTCCTATTAACTAAATAGGTCTTTATTCATGATAATGCTGTCTGAGTCATGACTCATGACAAGAATGCTGCTGTGAAATAATGTAAGCACCAACTATTTTCTAATGTTCACATTCTCTCAGGCAATAATCCATTTGTTGACAGTAGTGTCACTTTTGTAATTTTCCATTCAGGGTTGTTTTTTCTGCTAGAAATTTCAATAAAATAGCCTCGTAATGAGAAGAGGTTAGAAGAGCTTGGAAGATAGTTTCCTGGGATTAGAAGACCAATCAAAAGGAACATTGAGCATGCATTTAACAAAATGAAATCTTGCAAAAACAGTCAAACTGAAAAGCCAACCTAACACTACCTCTTTCAACTAAGTGATAAAATTTAGATTAAAAAAAGAAGGTAACCTGCCAGCATCAGTGAAAACTGGTTAATGCTGCCAGTTATATTGTTGTTACAACCCAGGATAAAGTAGCTGAAAACCACAAATCTCCAACAATTGTTTCAAGCAGTGTTTCAATGTGAACATTTTATAACTGATAAATAATGAATGGAAAACCCTGTTTGTTAAAGCTGTAGACTGTAACTCACAGAAGAACTCTCTTGCTCAAATCCCACTGAAGGTCCATCCATAATCTACAACTGCTTTATCCTGAAGAGGGTCACGGGGCTGCTGCAGCCTATCCCAGCTGACTTTTATGTGAAGGCAAGGTACATCCACTCCATCGCAGGGCCAAAACAGAAAGACACCACAGACAGACATGCATGCGCTCATTCACACCTACAGGCAATTTAGAATAACCAATTAACCTGACATGCATTTGTTGGATGGTAGGAAGAAGGTGGAGTACCCAGAGAGAACCCACGCAGGCACAGGGAGAACATGCAAACTCTGCACAGAAAGGCTCCTGCCCCAGCCAAGGCTCAGACCCCTGACCCTTCTTGCTGTGATGTAGAAGTGCTAACCACTGCACCACTATGCCGCTCCCCACTAAAATGTACAATTTTAAAATTACATCTTTTATACTTAGTGTCACAGCAGAAGTCAAATTGTGACCATGCGTTGCTAAAGTTTGGATTAAATATCTGCAGGCTCTCTTTGGTCACCAAAAGCTCCAAATCGTCCAGTGGAAATGTCTCAGTAATGTCTAAAGCCACCATTCAGCCCTGAATGAAAGCTTTAAACATGTATCTCACATGATTGTCCATTTTTGTCTCAGAATCATGTAGTGTAAAGCGGCCTTGAAGAGAGAAAAATGTTGCGACTGTTGAATATTCTTTTTCTTTCATGATGTAAATATTTTTAAAACAAAAAACAATCCGATCTCTCTAAATATGTGGGTGTGTGGAAATATTTAAGTGTTATCTGAATGCAACTGGACTTGCTTGTGGCTCTTGAAGACGTTTCAACTCTTAAAGCCTCCAGGAACCTCAAGTAAGTCCAATTGCCGACTAAGAATCTTCACAGACGTGTAGAAATGATCCACCCCAAAAGTCCTGAACTCATTAATAACATCCTTAAAAATGTGGTCATGATGATGTGCGGTGAAGCCTGTGTCTTACCCGCTGTTTCATTTTGGCACAGTTTGGCAAAGTGTCTCGACATCGGTTGTGGATAGTAATATTGCATGCTGGAAAAAAAAATAAAGACACAAGATAAAAACAAATAAAGAACACATAACATTCACCTAAAACAACTCATTATGGCCTGTATCCAAAAATGTGGACACTAAGACATTATTTTAAGCATGCTTCACCAGGAGTTCAATCCCCCACTCAGGACTAGATGACTTTCAGTTTAATTCATTTCAGTTCAAAGGGATTTTATTTGCATGAAAGGTAAAAATAATGTTGCTTTAGTTTCTCTAAATATTTGGAGTACACAATAACTGTAGCATGAATTTGAACACAATTAAGACCTCAGAAACTCTCAATCCACCGACATGGTTACTCTGGATGGTGTACCCTTGGCCTCCAGCACCACTGTAAGGAAACTAATTTAGTTATTTTGTACCAGGACTTTAAATCACAAATAAAGCAAATCTCAAAGACTGCCTACCACCCTCCCTCTCAGAGTGCAGGCACCTAGAAATAGAATGCCTGCCCCCCACACCCTATAAGAGTGGGGGGCTGTATGTTTTTCAGTGGATGTGTATATACTCTTACTGAAGTCAAAACTGACTGAACTTTTTGCTTCTCAGATACTCTACCCACCCCTCACTGTATAGTGTATGTAGATATAGAAATACATTTGCTGAAGAATGTTACTTACTAGAGCAGCTGAGGGCCTCCTTTGCTGTAATGCTCTTGTTGCATGCTGAACAGAGAGTGGTTCCTGAGACTGTGAGTGAAGTGAAGAGGTGACCATTGCTGTAACGTGCTTCCCTGTCCCTCGCCGCTTTCTCTCGCTCCCTTATGCGTTCCCTCTCTTTATTCTGGAAGAGAAACACAAAGAAAATGTGAAAAACTTCTTGCATATTTGTCAATGTCACAAAACATATTACAACTGATGCATGGCTTCTGCTCATTGATGTCTGTCAGCATCATGCTTATTGCATGTGTCTAAAGACAGATAGGACTTAAAAGCAGCAAGATGTCATGAAAACAGCATTATTGCTAACCATGTGGATGTGTCAAACTAACTGTGGGGTCAGTGGGGTCAAGGTAAATTACAGCAGCTGTATTAATTAAAAGTTGTCAATTATTGAGTTATGGCCACAAAATGTCAGTGCCAGTTTTTAAGAAATTACCTTAACATATTCCTAACATATCACATTCAAAAGAATGGGGCTGATAGGTAGGATGGATGTGAGCTCATATTGACTTGACCTCTGACCTTTGATCACCAAAATGCACTTAGTTCATCCATGAGTCCAAGTGAATGTTTGGGCCAAAATTGAAAAAGGTCCTTGAAGGTATTCCTGAGATATCGCGTTTACAAGAACAGGAAAGATTTAAAGTCACAGTGAATGTCACCCCTGACCTTTAAAAAGCAAAATCGAATCACTTCATCGTTGAGGCCAAGTGAACATTTGTGCCAAATGTGAAGATATTCCCTCTGGGCGTTCCTTACATATCGTGCTCACAAGCATGAGTCAATGTAAGATGACACTGACCTTGACCATTGACGCCCAAAATGGAATCAGTTGATCCTTGAGATCAGAGCTAAAGAGCTAAATAACTAAAAGGCTCAACAGAGCTGTGACTCTTGGTCAGCTTGCCTGCAGTGCTGAAAAGAAACCTGGGGTTGTTCTTGTTTTCCTCTATTAATGATGAATAATAAGCGATCCAGGCATTATGGAGCACATTGTTATATGCTATTAGACTCATAATTAGTGGGATGCCACATCCTTTCCAGGATTTAGCAATGTCTGTTTTAAAGAGTGCATTTGTGAATTGTACCAAGATGCTAGTATCCACGTCACCAAAATGAATGTTAAAGTCATCCACTTTTATCACTTTATCACTTTATCAATTAGTATTTAAGGATCGAAGAAAAGTCTATGTCAGATTCCTGACGTGTTGTTAAACTGCAGACTTGTTTCAGACTTCTGAAAATAGCCTTTGGTTCATAGGGTTCATTTGTTAAAGGTTTATTCCCCTGCACATTAGCCCTGATGCTGAACACAGGCTCCGCTAGCATCGCTTAGCTATACAGCCACTTCTTTTATGTTGAATGGTCAAAAATTGAATTGTTCACAAATTGGCTATAAGAACAGTGATGTGATAAATGAGTGCCTTTTTGTTCCTATCTGCAAAAAAACAGTGCAAAGAAGATCAGTATCTCTTAAACAATGAGTTTGTACACCAAGTGGCAAATGTTTTTGTTTGTTGTGCACAAAAATGCAGATACCAGTGTAAGTGTAAGTTTTTACACTGCACAAAATTGTAGGTTACAGAGGTAGTCGCAGTTCTCTGATAAAATGAGTAAGGTATGTCACTATGGTGTATGCCTGTTAGAAAAATTACTCAGAGGCTGGATTCAAAATCAAACACATCGGACATTTATTCTTGCAAGTAGGAGCAAATACATGTACACTCAAAGAAAGATGTCCAGCATTGCTCAACGTCTCTCCTCCGTAGGGCAGCTTTTATACAGTATGACAAGCAGTTGACATCCACCCCCATTCCCTTTAGACCTAAGTTCAGTTGTAGGTCACAAGATAAGGACATATGGACGTCGTATAATTAGACATTGTAAAAGACGTTGTAAATGACGTTATAAATGACGTTATAAATGAGACACTGGGAACTTCTTAAACCACAGGCAAAGAAAATAAAACTCATCTTATTTTCTTTGCATCAATGCCTCACCAGTTAGTCCTCAGAAGTTCAATAGCATTCTGTCATTCAAATGGCTAGCAGTCATGATGACTGCATGGGGGGAATGGAAAGACACAGCAAAGCAGGGTTCTCAGGCATAAAGGCAGGATTGGGCCTTGACGTTCCACACGGGCCTCCTGCAGGAGTCAGGGTGCACCAGAAGTGTGTGGACAGTGCTGAGCACTAGAACCAGCAAAAGAACGGTTTCAAGCGAGAGCAACTTCAGATCCACTCAATCAAAGTGTTCAAATGAAGTTGAGACAGTACATCAAAAACAGGTGACAAGTCCCACAATGAGTCTCAGGCTCTGACAAGGGATTGTTGTCATGCAGCCTTACCATCAGAACCTGTACAGCACACTGCAATAGCTGCCAGGTAAACCTTTATCAAGGAGAAGGCTTTGCCCTTGTCCAGTAATTATTGCAGAAACATTATGGGTATAGAGCACTGGAAGGGAACCTCAAACACTGCCGCTTACAATCATACAGTGACCTGGTAGACAAGGATACATTATTCCTGATGGTTGTAATGACATTCAGTGGAAGTTCCAGTTCATCCAGGTTTAGCCTCTTAAGGGCCAAGTCCAGACCAACAGCCATATTAGGAAGGGATGCAATATTCCCCCTTGTGCCTGCAAGGTTGATTGTAAAGGAGCCCTGCCAGTAAGGGGATTTCAGAATTAGAAATATGCCCTTCTTCCATACCTGGGCAGCAAAGGTGGGGTCAGGGCCAAAGTTGGGAATAGCTTTAAGAAGAAGTTGCAGCCACTTGTTGTAGTCAACTTTGACTATCCCCACTGGTGCATCCTGGGACACAAAATGTGGGGCACTGATCATTGTCCGTTGAGGCAAACAGATAAATGCTGGGCACACTACGGGCACCCAGATCTGATTGGTTACCTCTGGATGGAGTTTCCATTCCCTGTACAGAGGATTTCTTTTGAAGAGAGGGGGTGCAAAATGGGACCCTACGTCCAGGATGGAGGGTGCTCTCAGTGACGAGATTCTTGCTGCTCCACAAAGTTGGTGAGTAAGTAAGTCTCTGCAACGGAGTGGAGCACAATCCACTTTGTTTGTAAAAGTATGCTAACACAGTTGTGTCTGATTTCCAAAAGATGAAGAACCCACACTGCATTCACAGTCCTGTGCTCATGGGTGGTTCCCAACCCCTGACAGATCCCATTGGGGTCCCCTGTGTCAAAAAACCGAGGAACATGTTCCACTGAAACCTCCACCAGGCGGGCCATGACAAGTGTGGTCCAGGCTGAGGAATGCAACCCAGCATTGAAAACCGCGGGTGTACAGGTAGCCTTAGGGAACTTCCACTATAGCCGATGCCATCAGTCCCAGCAATTGTAAGCATGTCCTGAGGGGCAACAACTTGCTCCTGTGAAAGAGGGCTAGGCACACAAGACATGCCGTGGCTCTCTACACTGACAAACAGGTGCTGCAATAAGAACCTTGTTTGCTCCAGCAGCCTCTGGTGTGACTCTGCTGCGAGAAGCCAATTGTTTATGTGGCTACGTGGCTATGCATATTTCCTGGTTCCTGAAGCTGCCACTGTGCAGTTGACAAACACCCAAGGGCTTACCAAGAACCTGGATAGAAGGACTATAGACTTGTAGAAGTTGCCCTCGAAGGCAAACCTCAGGAAAAACCTGAAAGGAGCGTATATTAGTTGCAGGGTACTCAAAATGCAGTAGGGTTGAGTGTGGTAGCATGCTGGACTTGCAAGACATGAGATGTCTGTTCAGAGCCAAAGTTTGGGTGGAGCCCTAGCTCCCCTTTTTGTGCAACGACAAAATACCTTGAGTAGGAACCACATTAGTTCAACACCAAAGGCACATCTTGTATCGTCCCTCTCATTAACAGGTGATTATATCTCATCCCATAATGTGACGCATGGGAAGAAACAGTTGAAACGGGGTGAGGTTAGAGGGAGATAATAGCAAACTGTACACTCTATTTACTGTCCCGCACCAGGCGGATTTGTGAACAGTTAAACTAATCTTGTCATTAGGCAATTATATGATATTACTATAAGGCATGGCTTCACAGGTTTAAATGGGCAAGTTACCCCAGAAAGAAATGCAAGAGACATTGACATGCTGGATGGCAGTTAGTGAATATACTGTATCAGATGCCAAGGACATTATTAATGTGCTTAAACCAATAAAAACAGCTGCTGTCAGGAGTTCAGTTTTGTCCTCCGTTTTGCCCCCGATCACCTCTCCTCCTGTGTCCCCTGTCTTTGTCTGTGGCCACGCCACTCACCTCCCGTGGCCACGCCCCTCACCAGTCCCAGCAGATGCAGCCACTCACCCCTGATCACCACCTGCAGGTGTGCTGCATCTCCCTGATCACCTCCCCAGACTATAAGTAACCTGCCCCTGCACAACTCTGGTTGTCGGTGCATTTTTGTTTAGCCACCCGTCCGTCCTCTGTCTGCTTTCCGTCCGTCTTCTGTCTGCTCCCCGTCAGCTCTCCGTCAGTCCTGTACCTGTTCCCGTTCCTCCGGCCTCTGTGTCTCCTGCGGATATCCCCGTCAAAATCATCAGTCGGTGGAGTTGCCCTCCCGGCTTGGAAGATTGTTGACGCCGTCCCTTCCGCTGGTCTGCCGGCTGCCCTGTTACCCGTGTCCCCCTGGAGCTGTCGGTTGAGTTGCCCTCCGGAGAGAGCCCCGGAGCAGTCGGTTGAGTTGCCCTCCCGACTGGACGTAAAGTGGACACGCTCGGTGCCACATTTTGGTTTGTAGTTTTTTGTTTGTTTTTTCGCTGGACAATAAAGACTGTATTTGTGGAACTTGAAAACCTTGAGTCTGTGAGCTTGCATTTGGGTCCTGGAAAAACACCCCACCATATAACAGAATGCACCGACCACGGAAGGACCCAGCAGCCACAGACTCGAATCCTAAATACGTGACTTTATTTCAATATTTTTCCAATCAGGCCCGCCTGAATGACACGGTTTCCGCTGAACCCCGGACTGGGTTCGAGGGAACCCGCCTGGCCTTCTGGGACCCCCCCAGAGGGAGGCGGCGACGCCGGGGTCACTGCCATCCGGTCCTGCTGCGCCCTTAATCTCTGGACGTGTAGCCGTCAGTCCAGTCCATCGCTACGAGTGAGCCCTCAGTCCCGTCGGTCGCTACGAGCGAGCCCACAGCCCCGTCGGTCGCTACGAGCGAGCCTACAGCCCCGTAGGTCGCTACGAGCGAGCCCACAGCCCCGTCGGTCCCCCCTACGAACTCTCTACCCCCGCAGCGCCGGCGAGAGATCCGGGCGCCATCCGGGCCCGGGCGTTGGCCCTCAAGTACCTGCAGCATGGCCTATGCGGCAGTAATGCTGCTCCTTCGTTCCCCGTCGCTGGACGGGTCATCGACGTCCTGCCTCCAGCTCCTGCTGCCTTCGGATGGGTCGACGCCCCGCCTCCTGCTCCATCCTCCTGTGCGGTCGTTGCCACGCCACCGGCCCCTGCTGCCTCCGGCGCTGTCGACGCCCCACCTCCGGCTCCATCCTCCGGCGCGGTCGTCGCCACACCCCTGTCTCTGTCCTCCGGCGTGGTCGTCGCCACGCCTCCGACTCCGTCCTCCAGGGTGGTTGGCGCCCCGCCCCCTCCTCTATCCTCCTGTGCGGTCGTCGCCACGCCACCGGCCCCTGCTGCCTCCGGCGCAGTCGACGCCCCGCCTCCGGCTCCATCCTCCTGCGCGGTCGTCGCCCCATCTCCGTCCTGCGGCGCAGTCGCCGCCCCATCTCCAGCCTCCGGCGAGGTTGACGCCCCGCCTCTGGCTCCATCCTCCTGCGCGGTCGTCGCCACGCCCCCGTCTCCGGCCTCCGGCGCGGTCGCCGCCCCGTCTCCGGCGCGGTCGGCGCCACGCCTCCGGCCCCGTCCTCCGGCGAGGTCATGCCTCCCGCTCCGGCCTCCAGCACAGTCGCCGCCCCGCCTCCGTCTCCGGCCTCCGGCAAGGTCGGCGCCACGCCTCCGGCCCCGTCCTCCGGCGAAGTTGTGCCTCCGGCTCCGGCCTCAGGCGTGGACGCCGCCCCGCCTCCTGCTCCGTCCTCCTGTTCGGTCGTCGCTCCGGCCTCCGCCGCGGTTGGTGCCACGCCTCTGGCCTCCGCCGAGGTCGGCGCCCTGCCTCCTGCCTCCGGCGCGGTCGGCGCCACGCCTCCGGCCCCGTCCTCTGGCGAGGTCGTGCCTCCGGCTCCGGCCTCAGGCGCGGACGCCGCCCCGCTTCCTGCTCCGTCCTCCAGGGATGTCGTCGCTCCGTCTCCGGCCTCCGGCGAGGTCGGCACCACGCCTCAGGCCCCGTCCTCCGGTGAGGTCGTGCCTCCGGCTCTGGCCTCAGGCGCGGACGCCGCCCCGCCTCCTGCTCCGTCCTCCTGTTCGGTCATCGCTCCGGCCTCCGGCGCGGTCGCCGCCCCGCCTCCGGCTCCATCCTCCATCGCGGTCGAAACCCTGCCTCATCATCGTCCTCCGGAGAGGTCCCCCGAACCCGTCCTGCCCCGTGGCCGTCCTCCGGAGCGGTCACCCCAATCCGTCCTGCCCCGTGGCCGTCCTCCGGAGCGGTCACCCCAGTCCGTCCTGCCCCGTGGCCGTCCTCCGGAGCGGTCACCCCAGGCCTTCCTGCCCCGTGGCCGTCCTCCGGAGAAATTCCCCGAACCTGTCCTGCCCCGTGGCCGTCCTCCGGAGCGGTCACCCCAGTCCGCCCTGCCCCGTGGCCGTCCTCCGGAGAGAGCCCCTGAACCTGTCCTGCTCCGTGGCCTTCTTCCGTCCACCTAGGTTTCCTGTCTCATGTCTTGTGTTAGTGTTGTCCTCCGGTCCCCCCTCCTCCCACCCGGTCCGGTCCAGTTTTGGTCGCCGAGAGGCTCCCTTTGAGGGGGGGGTACTGTCAGGAGTTCAGTTTTGTCCACCGTTTTGCCCCCGATCACCTCTCCTCCTGTGTCCCCTGTCTTTGTCTGTGGCCACGCCACTCACCTCCCGTGGCCACGCCCCTCACCAGTCCCAGCAGATGCAGCCACTCACCCCTGATCACCACCTGCAGGTGTACTGCATCTCCCTGATCACCTCCCCAGACTATATGTAACCTGCCTCTGCACAACTCTGGTTGTCGGTGCATTTTTGTTTAGCCACCCGTCCGTCCTCTGTCTGCTTTCCGTCTGTCTTCCGTCTGCTCCCCGTCAGCTCTCCGTCAGTCCTGTTCCTGTTCCCGTTCCTCCGGCCTCTGTGTCTCCTGCGGATATCCCCGTCAAAATCATCAGTCGGTGGAGTTGCCCTCCCGGCTTGGAAGATTGTTGACGCCGTCCCTTCCGCTGGTCTGCCGGCTGCCCTGTTACCCGTGTCCCCCTGGAGCTGTCGGTTGAGTTGCCCTTCCGACTGGACGTAAAGTGGACACGCTCGGTGCCACCTTTTGGTTTGTAGTTTTTTGTTTGTTTTTTCGCTGGACAATAAAGACTGTATTTTTGGAATTTGAAAACCTTGAGTCTGTGAGCTTGCATTTGGGTCCTGGAAAAACACCCCACCACATAACAGCTGCAGCTTTGTGATGAGAAAGAGCCCATGCGTTAGCATGATAGAAAAGAGCATGTTAAGCAGTGCAGGAGATTCACCCACTGCGGCTGCTTTGAGCTGTCCACCCAGACATCTCAGGACGATACACAAGCAAGTTATACACAGATGTCCTTCTAGCGAGCACAGGGCTGAATCCATGCTTTAAAACCCTGCCTCAACCAGAAGACAAGCAAGGAGAACCTGTCTATGCACAGATATTGGAGATGTCAGCAGATCTTCACCACAAGACAAAGTACTTTATTGTGTCTGTCTGTGCACGTGATTGAGACAATGAAATCCCACTCTTCCTATAGTTAACCTAAAAAAAAAAAACAAGGACAGCAAGCCTATGACTGATTTAAATAAAAAAAATCCAGCGAGATACAGAGGAGCAAGTCCGGTCTGGCAGGTACAGAGTAGACAGCAAAGATGGGCCTAATCTCAGACCAACCTCCCCACAGAAAGAGTGCATTTGGGGACCTTTTTTAAAACTCAAAGAGTGTACTCCAATGGAACCAACATACAGGTGAAAAAAAGGAGTTGATCATACACAAGTGTGTCTGGTTCTGTCTGCTCTATTCCACTGCAATGGTGGAAGGACAGAGACCATGTCAATCCCCTTCTTGCCTCGTTGGCCAGCGCCAACAGCGGACAGCATGTCTTTTCAACTGCAGGAGAATGTTAATGATGAAAGGTCCCTGCTGTTGCCAGAAAATGTTGACTGTTTTGTTTTCCTAACAGAAAATATGATTTCAGCTCCAGATGAAATGCCCCTCTTAATGCTGCTGTTGAAAGCTCCCATAATGTTCTGGGGACGAGTTTATCAGTCTATTTATTTTATTGGACCACCACAAAACTTTCTGACCACCTCTATGACCTCCACTAGATAAATTGGCAAGCCTTCCTTAAAGGCCCCAGACTCTGCCTCCACCTAAGACTACAGTGTGGAACTGCGTTATTTACGCACAAAGCAGTAACCTTTTAAGCAATTTACAAGAATTATTTATAATGTTAGTTACCTCTTCCCAAGCTTGTGATCAGCCCGTGGAGGCCAACTCGTTGTCCCATAAATTCATTGATTAGATCCCGAACCTCCAGACAAGTATGTCAGTTTCATCCTGTGTGAATCTTTTCATGGTGCTCATGGTCTGCTCCTTCTTCCTTCATAAAAACCTGAGAGTGTACTGTGTAACGGGGGTCTTAAAGGGGATGAGAGGAGCTGGTTTGATTGAACATGGTTAAGGTCGGCTGTGACACACCTGCTGAATATAAATTCCTCCTACATCCTGCGCTTGTGTTCACCAAAATACCAAACACATTTGCCACACCTACTTGCGCCGGTGCAAGTTGCGCTGTACCGCGGCGGATGAAAACAGGGTCCAAAGTCTTGTTTCAGCTCAGCTTCTTCAGTGTACTGTACATATTGACTCCTCTGACAGAATTGGGAGATTTAACCCACTGGATTGAAAAGGGGCTTGTTTTTAGTCGTTCCAAAGGTGCATTCTTTACATTTCCTGCTGTTCAATTCTGTCTTCCAAGATGTTGTTGGACAGCACTACCATCTTTAACTTGTTAGCCCCCTGATGTCCCCACATTGTTTCTCTAATCATGAGCCTAAAATATATGGGTTGTTTTCCAAAAACTATTGCATACTTCTGGTCGCAGGTGACCATGCACTTATATGATATAAGGCAAATTAAACTATAAAAATCATATTGCATGTAAAACTTTCACAATATTAATGGGATTTCTTTGCAAAAGTCCTGTTAAATCCTCTTTTCCTCTTAACACCTTCTCCGTGACTCTTCACCATTTTTCTTTTGACTTGGTACATGTTTTAACTACGTCATTTTATAATACAAGACACATCTATTTAGCTAGTTTGCAACATTAGAGAATGAAGGCTCTGTCAATATAGCTTGCGATCATATTTTTGCCATGCTCTTATCCCAGCAAGATATTTATATCTTTGTCAAAATGATTTCTTTCTTTACACCCCCAAAAATTAAAGAGGGTTTTGTAACCCAAAGTAAAGCTTCAGCGATTACTAGTCAGAGTCAAGAAGTTCAAGAAATAATGTGATTAAACCATCATCCCATCCAAACAGTGTGGCATGCATTAAATTGATCAATGCAATACATACAATGTATAGACAACAAAAAGCAGCTCCTCTCTAAAACCAGTTACTAAGACTTGCTGGTGTATTTTGGGTGTTAGTTCAGTGGTGGGATCTGTCTAGTTATTTGTAAATGAGAATTGGTTCTCAATTGATATTACCTGGTTAAATAAAGGTCAAATAAATAAAATTTCTGAAGTCAAGAGAACACTTAATATCTTGCTAGCTTGGCTGTTATTTCAGCTGCAGTTCAAATCCAGAGAATAAACATCATTACCAATAAAATCATAAAACAAGAGAAAAAGAGGTATATCAGATCAAGCAGAAGGTCAAGAGTGCAGTGTGACAATGGTGCGCAGCCAATTACGAGAACTGCAAAATGTGAGATGCCGATTACATAATCAACCAAGGTTAACTTGTCACCACCTATTTTTGTATGACTGTTTTTTTTATAAAGACAAACCCACCCGGCAAATGAGAATACCTCAAATCTGCCCCTGCAACACTGATGCAAAAGCCTTTATCCATCTACATCCGATTACTTTTTGATGCACGTATTTTTACATGATTTCAGGCCTACAACATTCTAAAAGAAATCCGTAATAGCACACACACTCTCTCATTTCTATGGCAACAGTTGCTACAGTCAAATATCCAGTGAGCAAGCACACTGTGTACAAGCAAACATACACACCACCACCTACATTCACAAATGAAGGCAGACTTATCCTGTACACCTAGATTAGAAATGATGTGCTGCCAATGCAGCAATACAAGGACCCGTATCATGAGAGGCCTCCTGTCTTAATGAGCAGGCCCTGTGTCACACTGAAGAAATGTTTATAGGTTGAGAATGCAAAACAAGAAATGACAGTGATGTAGAAAGTGGAGGGGCAGGAAAGAAAAAAAACATCATCGTTCAACAGTGATTTCTACTTAACGGACCTAATTAATACTGTTATAATAACCACTAACCACTGAAGTTACACCATATTACACAAAAGTAGTTGTTTTTCATGTCCTATTAAAACATTGTGTACTACGCATCAGCTGATGTCAGTCACATGCCACTACCTCATGATTTCGTCATGTCAAACTCAGTGAGGAACATAATATCAGCTCACCCGCAGGTTGATCTCCTTCATCCTTTCTTGGCGCAGTTTTGACAGATTGGCAACTCTGGACATTTTCTTACAGCAGATTAACAAGGCAGCAAGCAAGTCAGAAAATATTATATCCAATATTACTCTTTGTATGCTTCTATGTAGATCTCTCAATTCCCTACCAAAGACAAAAAAAACTAAAAATATTTCCTCACTGGTCAACTGCAATGTACTTCTGCTTCTAGTGAAGTGACTGTTCCTGTGAGAAATCTGACTTCTGAATCATCACCGCCCCCTCGCTCTCTCTCTCTTTCTCTCTCACTGACTCTCACACATACACACACTACACACACGCACACACAAACACACACTACACACACGCACACACACACACACACACACACGCACACAATGTTCATCTGTCTGTCTGTGAATGCCTGGAATAGACTTTTATTTGCTCTTTACTCCATCCCACTGTGAAACCATTTCCAAATTGTTGAAATTTTACAGTAACTATTCTCACTAAAGCAAGAAAAAACAAACTGTAGCTTGTAGCTTGTTTGTTTATCAGAACTTTCAATCATACTGTAAATTTGAGAGCATGTTGTGTGTGATGTGTTGGTACCGTGACAAAAACTCAAAGGATCACACAAGCGTCAGAAAATATTTGGTAGGTACGCAGGTGAATAGAATGTGGGACCAGACAGGTGAGTGGAGTTTATTTCGCTATTATAAAGTCTTTAGTAATAAAGGGGTATTGAATTGGTTTAATACATGATCATTTAAAACATTTTCTTTCACACTAGATATTTGAAATACGTTTCACATAATTTACTGGGTGGGGAAGGCAGGCCAACGTGGGCCTTTGAATTCAATTAAAGTTATAATGGGAGCGTATAAGGATTACTGCATTGTCAGGGCCACTTTTCGAGTAAAATAAAAAATATTTATTTTAAATGTCACTGTGGACACATTGACACAATAAACTTCAGATTCAAAACAGTACAAGTGAAAGCAAATTGTGAAATGGTGGAGCAACAAAGAGCTTCAGAGCCAGCGAGAATTAAACAGACCCACCTGAACAAATGTGAATGTTTTCAACAGTGGTCCACTCACAGAAGCCATTCACACTTTTACTAATGACCAGTAGTCACCGTTGAGCCATGCAACACTGGCATCACATGAATTATCCACCATCTTCATTCTCAGTCTTCCAGAAGTACAGCATTGTTTAGCATTAACACATCTATTTTATGGTCTAAATCTCACACTGTCAGTGCACAAATATTCACATGGACTCAAGGATGAAGTGAATAGATTTTGGTGATCAAAGGTCAGAGGTAAAGGTCAATATGACCTCACGCCCCCCATATCCGTCTATTTCATTCTCGTGAATTCAATATCTCTGGAAAGCCTTGAGAGAATTTCTTTAAATTTGTCACAAAGATGAACTGATAAAGGTACCTGTAATCTCCCAAAACACATTTGTGGCCAAAACGTAATAATTCATATGGTAATTATGATGACATTTCACACAAATAGGATAGAGGATAACATTTTTATTATTCTTGACTGCCTATTATTCAAAGTCAAAACTGAGGGGCAGAGGTGGATATTATGACCATATTTCACATTTATAACAGTTAATGAAATGGTAACATCACCCCAGGTGTCCATCTAGAAATGTTGGTGAATGTATAGATCTTCTGTACTGTAAGGATTGAAGTTGTGTGTGAACGCATTTTTAATTGATAGCTTCTTTGCAGCAACATCTATATGGGTTTGGGCAGATATGATGTACTTCATAACTTGAGTGGTTAGCGGAGGCATACAAACACTCGGCAGTAATTAGTTTCCTGTCTTGGGGGTTCTACTCTAAAATTTGGAAATGGAAATCATAGTGAAACATAGTAAAGAGCAAATTAAAAAAGTATATGGATCATTACAGACAGATAGAGGAACACTGCGTGTGTGTGTGTGTGTGTGTGTGTGTGTGTGTGTAAACAAGTGAATATTAGCATTTCCTTTGTGAGGTGGCAGTAAGTCTGCACCAGTACAGCAGGAAATGTTGCAACACAGAGCCTGCAGTCCTCTTGACACACTGTTTTTAGACGAGCAGAAAAAAACATCAGCACAATCAAGTTTTAGGTTTGTCTTTACTCAAATCTATTTTTTTAACCAATGTTAGCAACATGGATCAGCCGCACAGGATCAATCCTACTGACAATTCAATTTAGGGTCAAATAGGGTCAAGACCTTACACTCGTTTAGAGTGGAACTCAACAATTCATGATGCACAAGATGTAGTGGTGCTCTCTGTGATGACCGTCATGTCTTGAACCTTCAATCTTTAGAATAAGACAGATATGATCTTACTAACTGAGCCCCCATGTCAGTTATATTTAGGGCACGAGCACCGAAGGTGCAAAAGCCCTATTGTTTTTCAAGGAATTATTTTAATTTTTCTCGTTCCTTATTATTCTTCTTCTCAAAGTGATTTGCTTTATCATATTCAAAAACTCATGAAAGTTGATACACATATGTCTCCCGGCGAAAAATGTCATATTCTAGTGGAGTTGCGAGTGTGCGTGGCCAAACGGCTCGCTCGCCGTGACACAGGAAGTTGATGTGTGAGGTTAAAGGATGCTGGAAACCTCACAAAACATGTTACATACATCCGGCGTGGTGAGACGATACATCTGATATGGGTTTTGTGAGTGGGCGTGGCCAAATGGCTCGCTAGCGCCCCCTAAACTGCAGCCCCGGCATCTGGTTTCACCTACATGCACCAAATTTATTGGACATGTGTATCACACCGAGATGTACTAAAAAGTCTCTTGGCATCATGAATTTGTTTTCGTCCAAGGGTGTGCACGTGACGTGGCGGCCATTTTGAGCATCTCGCCATGAACCTACAACTGACTGTAACTTTTATGTACATATTCCGATCTTCCTCAAAAATTACATCTTTGATAACAGTCCTGCTCTGAAGACACCTGTATGGTAATATTTACTCATAGTCATAGCGCCCCCTGCTGGAGACAGGAAACAAGACAAAAATTAAAACTGCAAGCGGGGATATGCGGTCTCTCGCGCCCTGCACATCGGGGATCCAGGGGCTCCGAACCGCCGGATCCCCGACGTGCACCGTGCGAGGGCCCGCATATCACTGCTTGCAGTTTTATTTTGACATTTGCAGTTACATAGTTATGCCTCTGGAGGGAGGAGTTCATGAAGACAGACTTCCATAGTTAATCATGATAAAATGCTGTGAACAAATGCCTGTCAAAGGGGAAAGAGATGGAAGGAGGGGACGAGTTTTTCTTTTTTAAAACCATAGTTCAGGTCAATAATACGTGTTCATAAATTGTGTTAATCCAAGTTGACTTCCTATTTTTTTGTTGTTGCAGTTAGAATCCAAAATGTTGCATTACCTCAGTTTATTGGATTTAATGTAAAATCTCCACTCACTATATGAAATTATAACTCCCTTATAACCCATTTCCCAGCTATAAATTCACTATATTTTGAGGTTTTTTTTTAACAAAGTCACAGCTGGTAACTTCAGCTCGGTGTTCAAGACCATCATCCCAGACACCCTCCAACATTAAACTCACCCGCCACACCAAACTCACCCAGCTCACTGTGCCAGCGTCCACCTGTCAGTGAATCACAAACTTCCTGACTGACTGCACGCAGCAGGTGGGGCTGGGTGTTACGACTGTGGTCGTAGTGTTGTATTTGGGCATGTCTATTTTCTTTTGTTTCAGTATGAATGAGAGTTGCAGCTGGTGTGTATGCAAATGACTGTGCAGGTGCACTATCCGGATTGGTGGAAAGCGTCCTGGCAATGATGATTGGGCTCCGGGCCAGATGACGTCGACTACTTGAAGCCGACCATGACGTTGCTCAAGGCAGGAGGAATTCCCCCCAGGATCCAACTGGCCACACACACGGCAGTTCATGACTTTGCATACCTTTAGTGGTGGAGCTTGTAGGGGTGAGTTGCCATTTCTGTTAACCATTTTCTCCTGTGTTTGGTTAGGTTAGGGAGGTAAGAGTTTGTGATTTTGTTTCATGGATTTTTAGAAAGGTTAGATGATTATGTTCCGAAGCTAGTTTTGATTTGTTTGTTGTTTTGGCCTTGGCTCACCCCGAAGGCATTTTTAGTTCAGATTCTCAGTTTTTCTAAATCGTATGAATAAATTGTTAATGGTCTGAAAAGGCTTCACGTGATCCTGTGGCTGCTTGGGACCTTGAGAAAACGGGGGCTAAAAACATATACGCATGTTATGTCTTGGCCACCCCGAGACGGGGCATAACACTGGGAAACTTAACATCCAGCACCAGGACAATCAGCACTGGCGCTCCCCAGGGGTGTGTGCTCTCCCCACTGCTCTTCTCCTTGTACATCAACAACTTTACTGCAGGAGACTCATCTGTCAAACTACTGACATTTGCAGACGACTCGACGGTCATCAGCCTCATAAGGGACAGTGATGAGTCTACATACAGACGGGAGGTTGAACAGTTGGTTCTCTGGTGGAGTCAGAACCACCTGGAGCTGAACCCGGACTTCAGGAGGAGCCCCCCAACACTGCCCAAACACACTTTAACACCCCAGGGTTTGATCTTCTTGGTAATGTGCTGCTTGAGAGACAGGTGGCCTTTGAAGGGAAGCATCTGCTCGTCAGTCAATTGAAAGTAGAGAGAAGAACCCACCTTCTGTCAAAACGTGATGGATGGTGACCTTTGACCTGACCTGTCAAGTGATTTATGACCGCTAATCCCCACCCGTTTTAAGGTCCATTAAGCAAGTAAGCAAGGTATTTATGGTGGATGACCTGTGACTCGTCTAGGTATTTACGATCCTTTTTTATATTATTTAAAAATAAGATCCAATAAATACAAAATATTCCAGTACCTGGTGAGGCCTTCCCAATAGGAGTCCCACTGTTCAAATGCTGAGCTGCTGCAGACCGTCTCGCACTCTCCCACACCCATGAGCTGATCCCTATACCCGTCCACCTCCTTCCCCCCATCCCCGATCCCCACAGTGCTGTCCCCACAGGGGCTCCGCCGGTGACTCATGTCCCCAGAGGGGCTCCGCCGGTGGCTCATGTCCCCAGAGGGGCTCCGCCGGTGGCTCATGTCCCCAGAGGGACTCCGCCGGTGGCTCATGTCCTCACAGGGGCTCCACTGGTGGTTCATGTCCCTGGCCATCTGAACCAACAAACTTGCTGGTGGTCACTTACCAAATGTTTTAGCTTCGTGTTACGGGTCCCAGGAATGGTACCACAGCAACAACAATGAATATCCTGTAGGACACAGGTAAAGTTCAGCAGCAAGGTAGGTAGGTAGGTAGGTAGGTAGGTATTTACTTTATTAATCCCCGAGGGGAAATTCTTTTTCGCTACAGCAGCATACAGAAGCAATAAGATAATAATAGAAATAATAGAATAAAATAATAGAATAGAATAGAATAATATAATAATAGAAAAGCAATAAAATAAAATAGCAGTAAATAGCAGTAAAAAATATAAATATAAAATATAAAATATAAAATGCACAGTATATACAGTACATTATATATCTATATATATTATATACAACAAACCAAGAAACACAGTCAACATATATATATATATATATGTATATATATATATATATATATATATATATATATATATATATATACAGTACAGTATATATCTATATATATTATATACAAACAAACCAAGAAACACAGTCAACAGTGTTATTGTACTGTGATGGATTTTGCCAGAGGTGAGTTATTGTACAGTCTTATTGCAGTGGGCAGGAATGATCTCCTGTATCAGGAATGATCTCCTGTATCAGGAATGATGTCCTGTATCAGGAATGATGTCCTGTATCAGGAATGATCTCCTGTATCTGGAATGATCTCCTGTATCTGGAATGATCTCCTGTATCTGGAATTATCTCCTGTATCTGGAATGATCTCCTGTATCAGGAATGATCTCCTGTATCTGGAATGATCTCCTGTATCAGGAATGATCTCCTGTATCAGGAATGATCTCCTGTATCTGGAATGATCTCCTGTATCAGGAATGATCTCCTGTATCTGTCCTTGTGACAGCGGAGCTGGAGGAATCTTTTAGAGAAAGTGCTCCGCTGTCCCTGCAGCAGGTGGTGGAGAGGGTGGACAGGATTATCCAATATGGACAATAGTTTGTTCAGCGTCCTCCTCTCCACCACCTTTTCCAGGCTGTCCAGTTTGTAGCCGATGATGGAGCCGGCCTTCTTAACCAGTTTGTTAAGTCTGTTGGTGTCTCCGGCTCCAATGCTGCCCCTCGCAAATTCTATGAGGCGAGTTGAATAGGAGGCTTTTTGGATCCGACCTCTAGTGGCACTCGGTGGTATTGCAGCTGAAGGCACTTCTGCATCGGCCTCATTTTTCAGACCCGGAACGTAGGAACACCTTTATATACAAGTTCTGTGGTCAGAACCAAACTATTAGCCTGTCCAACTAACTGGTTGAAGCTTTGCAAAAAAAATGGTCAATTATTGTATTCCAAAGTTTGGTAAAATCATCGAATATTAATGTTTTGTCTGGTTAAGTGTTCCATGTAAGCAAATCAATTTTAGCTTTGTCTCGACAGTCTGAGTGATATTTTGTACTAATAATCCTGAAGAGTTACACCCATGCAACATCTGATCTTTTGCGTTTGTGCTACCACCAGGGGAGAACAACAACTCGGTAGCTCATTCCTCTCAGACAACACGGATCTTATGCTGGATTATGACAGGACCCAAGTACATGGAGTCTCGAACCAAGCACATCAGGGAAACGTGGGCCAAACGCTGCGACAAAGTGCTTTACATCAGCTCAGTGAAGACTGATTTCCCCACTGTGGGGCTGAATGTGGGTGAGGGGAGGGACCAACTGTACTGGAAGATCATCCGAGCCTTCGAGTACATCTACGAGCACCACCTGGATGAAGCCGACTAGTTCCTGAAAGCAGACAACGACACGTTTGTGGTCAAAGAGAATCTCCGCTACGCCTTGTCCAAATATGATCCAGAGAATCCGATTTATCTAGGCAGAAGGTTTAAACCTTTGGTCAGTCAAGGCTACATGAGTGGAGGAGCAGGTTATATCCTCAGCAAGGAATCACTTAGAAGGTTTATCAAAGGGTTCAAAACTGGAGAATGTACCCACTTCTCAACTATGGAGGACATGGCTCTGGGGAAATGTATGGAGACAATGAAGGTGGAGCTAACAGACTCCAGAGACGTGATGGGGAGGCAAACATTTCATCTTTTTCCTTCAGAAAATGATCTGGTCAGAAAGCCCCTGAGACCACGGGCTGAGTTTCTGCTGTACGAATACTACGAACCAGTTGAGGTAAGCGCAAAGTCTGTACAAAGTTTTAATTAGTACTAAACTATTGGTGGCCAGCCCTCCGATGGGTGTCAAGATATTTCTGTCTGCACCAAAGTGGTTGACTAACTGCTGTCCCTAGATTAAACATGTCATTTGATATAACGTGGGGTTTTACAGCCATATCAAGGTTCTAGTCTGGTTAAGTGTTCCATGGGTGTAAAAATGAATAAACTATTTCCACATGATGGATGGCTAAAGTAAGGAAGATGCAAATAACAAACAAGCCAAAGTCTGAAAGCTTTGTGTGTTATCAAATACACACCACCCTGCTCACAGATGTGATGTGGATCATTTTATAATGTTACTCGTGGTATTCTTCCATAAATGAAGTGCTGGGCCAAAGAAGTGAGCAGGTTGTTTAAGAATAATTGGCCACAGTCTCTACCAGGTGTTTAGTGCAAGGCAGTACTTTCATTTACAACTAGTCTGCAGGGATGTACTCTGGTTAACATTATTCCGGTCCACACCTCTAACTCTCCGTTTCACTTGCATACAAATGCTCGGAAAGTTTCACTTACAGAAATCATGAGATATGAATACGAAAGCAATTTGAAATAAGGTTTTAAGTGTTCAAAATCCACACAAACAGGAGGCGCTCACATATAACATGCAAACCAAACTGAGAATATGTTGAATATACCAAACAAAAAAAGGCTTTAAATGAGTTACTGCACAGTAAATAGGGTGGTAATGATTAAGCTGGACAGTTGGGAAAGCAGAGTGTGAATTGTGTTTAGCACGCTGTGCTTTTATCTTGTTAGTCATCCAACATTCAAACATGCATGCAGTGTAACTCTAACCGCTCTTGTCTCTCTCCAGGGTCCAGGTTGCTGCTCAGATTTTGTTGTGTCCTTTCACTACATTTACAACGTTCAGCTGTATGTGTTGAACTACCTCGCATACCATCTGCGGCCATACGGATACAAATACAGATTTAGTCCTGATGAAAAAGCCGATGTTAGTGTCTGAGCACTAACTGGAGGAGAGGCCAGCTGTATCTGCAGGTTTCAGAGCCATGTTGAACTTCTCACCATAATACAGTTCATTTTGTGTTACCCTAAATATAAAACTTTTCCGCCACCTGCCCAAGTGTTCCTTCCAAGGTCGTATATCAACTGTGAAGACTGTGTCCATGATGTTCGGGAGTGTGAGTGGGTACGTTTCACTAAGCTGTCGCCTCGTGTAAGGCGACTAATGGAAAATGAAATGTTCAAGTGATGCATCCCTTAAATATTCCTTTTGTGATGATATCATCACATAGGACGATTACTAAGAGTGATCTTATCATTGTACCTGAAGACGGGCGACTTTTCTCTCTGAAAAAAACATCTGCAGACATTTTGTGTTGATGCTACTGAACACCAGCTTAACGTGCAGCTTGACAGCAACTTGGATAAAGCAGATGTTGTGACAGGCGGAGTTTTTGAGTCAAATCTGGGGGAATATCCAGTAATACTTTTGCCATATATTGAAAAGGCTAATTTATTGAGTGGCATATTTAAAATAAAAAAGGCTTGTATATTGCAAATAGGGATCAGAAAAGCTGGAAGAAAGGCCAAAAAATGTATTTGGTTTGTTTGTTTGTTTTTTAAAGGAAAAAGATGCTGTTGTACCTGCTTTTCCTGAAAATAAAGCTACATTTTGTTGTTTATAGGACATCAAGATAATAATGCACTATCAATACTCATACTTTGCACATATCAGCTCACTGCACTATCCAGCAGCTCAAAAACCCAGCCAGGACTGTTGCCATGTCAAGACCATAGATTCTGTATAAAGATGTTTTACCACTTCATCCCACTGTACAAAAGTGAAGCCAAACTATCATGGAGATGGGTGGAGCCATCTGATTGGTGACATCACCTGCAACCCCAATGTGGCTAAATGTCACCACACACTCACTTCATGTAGCTCAGCTGCTGCAATACAACACTCGCTGATCACTTTTAATGGTCTCAATAAAAATGATCAAAAAGTGTCACTGTGTGAAGAATAATGGGACCGTCTGATCCACACATTTCGATGATCAATGTTACAGGACACACTACTATTCTTTCTCCTGGAGACTAATTTATATTAGTGAGGCACAATACTTGATTCATATTAATCTATTATAGATTCATTCATTATTGACGAGACTAATGAAGACCAATCATAGCTGGCTGTTTTTATGACCTGTATGATGTCATCAGGAAGGAGATGCCAAGGACAGACGAATGCTTTAAAGCTGTGTGCTTGACAGAGTCTGTCTTTAGAAAAGCCTGAAAAAGGAAGAAAATATGATTGTGAACCTGACAGCCTGAGCACTTCATCTTGGCACCCAAAGCTGCTCTTTTTGTTGAAACGTTGTGTCCAAGATGCCACAGTTGCCATCGTCCATGAGACACTTCCCAGGAATGAATGATCAAGTACTGTGCCTCATTTTTTGTCCCCACACCCTTTGCCTTTCAGGTGATGCTATTTTTATGTGGACAGAACACAGCATTACATGTTCAGATAGATGTTGCTTTCATGTTCATGTGATAAAGATAAAGCTACTGCTAGCCACCGGTTAGCTTAAAACAGAGTCTGGAAACACGGCTACCCTGTCTCTGTCCAACAATCACAAAGGTCACCTGCCAGCACCTCTTAAACTCACTCATCAATATGTTGTATTTCATTTGTTTTATCTGTACAAAAATGGTGTAAAGGTATCAAATGGTGGTGTTATGGAAGGGTTATGACCAGGAGCAGCACCTACTTTCTCTGCAACACCAGAAAGTGACTGCTGCTGCCCAAGAAAAGTACATAAATCCAAAAACGTTTTCCATGGCTGCTAGTTGTTGCTGTGTTTTTACCAGAACAATGGACTCATCTAACTCTCAAATAAGTGTAATTGAACAGTTGCCTCACATACCAGCATATTTTGGGGCATCGTGATGGAACCAGGAGATTTAACCCCACAATCACAGCATCCACAGTTGCTTGTCTTGGCTGGGGACCTTTCATTCCTGCCTGTGTTTCTGTCACTGATTGTCACTGGACATTTTGTTACAGTCTCTAATGTCAGAATTGAGATGCTGATAGAGGCTTCAGACCTCCAGTTGTGTGTACTGGATGTCAAAGCTCTGTCTCGGTTACACTTTAAAAAAAAGGTTATTAAAATGGACAGCGTTAAATTCTGTAAGAAATTATTTTATTCATTGAAAAAAAGGTTATTTTGTATATCTACTTACTATTCCTTCTCATACTTGTACAGTGTTAAACAATAAAGGATATTTTACAGTCATGTGCCTCTTTTCATACAACATTCATTGGAGGTTAATAGATTTAGTGAAGAGGAAGTCAAACAACTACAACTTAAGAAGGGGACACTGACATAGCTACAGCATGATGTGGACATCCTATAAACAGGTTACATTGTGTTTCCTCAAAGGTTCAATCTTAAAGAAACATCTACACTACACATCCCACAATTTAATACCCTCAATTAAAATATAAAATGTTTGGGGTCCATAAACTACATCTGTAACAACAGTATATACAGTAGACTTTATTCACATTGCAGGTGGAAGTACCTCAATTCTGACCTTTGTTTTTTGGTCTGTGCCGTATTATTTAGTGTTTAGTCATACAGATTAAGATGCAACTATCAGTTATTCGGCGATTGCTTGACACAACAACTCACATAGACACGTATGTAGGGATGCAGAGTTAGAACAAACTAATTGTGCATTCATTGCTGACGTGAACACTGCGAGATCCTGGTCAAACACACTGTGACGAGTAACAGGAACACTTTCAGACACGGAGGGAAAACAGGTATGTCTTCGTCTGTTTGTTTTTCTGTAACAGATATTACCCACAAACCACTTCTCCTGACTGAAACGGATTCAGATTGGTGATTATACTGTCTACCATATAACAGTAAGTACATTACTCATGGTACTGATGTTGAATGTGGTGGCTTGTAATTGAGATAACACAGGTCATCATCAGTGTTCGTCTTAATGAATCCAGGTAATCCAAAGAGGGGCAGACTACGGTGAACCTGCCTCATGACATGGACCCCTACAGGTCGGTGTATGAATGAAGCTGTGTGTCAGCCTGAACCAAAACTTGACAACAATGGAAAGAAAGTGAGAATAAAATAAGTATTGAACAAGAGCACCTGCAGTGTGAATGCGGTCTGAGAGACGGTGTGGAGGTCCAGATCTGCTCTCCATCATCTCCTTCACCTGCAGCGGTCCACAGAGTGCGACCAGGACTCCAGTCAAACGGCAAATCCTGCGTCACCAGTCCACTCTGCTGCTCAGTGACGTTGATGGAGCTTTGTACGCACCCTTCTCCAAACAGTCTGTTACGTGTAGACACAGGTGTTCCTGCAGCCGGCTTCAGTCTCAAAGTTATTTGCGTTGCCTTGACAGCCTCCGTACCAGAACTGAGCACAGGCGTTGGCCTCGGGGTCGTAGTACCAGCGGACCACGTACTGCCGACAGGGACCGGGGTTGAGAGGCTGACCGCACTCCTCACCTGAAACAACAAGAAGGGTGTAAACTGTTTCACCTGGACTGATAAATTACTGCTGACATTTCAGCTATATTTCACAGTTTCAACATTGTCAGGTCATTCTATGAATCCTGTTGGCATCACTGAGATAGAATGAGATATTCAAAAGGGTTTCTGATCAGCTACAACATACAAACACTCCATCACTGGTAAAAGCCAGAATTTGAAAATGGAATTTTAGTCAAAGTAAAGGCATTTGTAGCAAGGTTGGTGCTATCGGGGTCTCTCCTGGACACAGATGACACGCTCAGTCGTACCTTCGGGTGTAAAATGCCTTTATTTGCCCTGCCCATACACCAATGTCTCCGTGCAACTGCTCCTCCTCTTCCTCCTTCTCCCTGCTCCCTTTATAGGGGAGAGCTCATCAGTCCCTATTTGGCTCAGCTGTGCTCATTACACCTGCCTGGCATCGTTCCCTGAACCACTCCTCCCTCCCACTCTCTACCCCCTGCAGCTGAGCTAACCACACCCCGCCACCACAGCATTCTAAAGAGAAACATACACTCACTGACCACTTTATGAGGAACACCGTATGAATAGAGCTTCAGTTCTTGGTGTCATAGATTCCAACAGATGTTGGAAATATTCCTTTGAGATTCTGCTCCAAGTCGACATGATGTGTCAACATGGAGCAGAATACGTCTGCAGGAATTAAGTGATAAATGACATAATATCACCTCTGCAGATTTATCAGCTGAACATTCATGCTGCCAGTCTCATGTTCAACCACATTCCAAAGGGTGGAAGCCACTGAACTCACTGTCATGTTCATGACATTATCCCAGTTTGAGATGAATTCTGCTCTGCGACATGATTCATTAGCATGCTGGCAGTAGCCACTATAAGATAACTTTGACATTAAAAACATGATTGATTGGATCTAAGGGACAACCAATCACACATCAGTCAGCAGTGGTAAACTTCAGATATTGTTGCAGAGTCACTGAGATCACAATTTTTCTCCATTTTGATGTTTGATTTGAACAATAACAATAAGATCCTGTCCTGTATTTGCAGGAGTTTATATATGCCCATAGTGTCAAATGAATAATGAAACAAATGAGTTGAACTAGACACAGACTTACATTTTTGTCTCAGTGGTGAGCTTTTTATTCTAGCTAGTAACGTCAGCTATCAATAAATCAGCAGAAGAACAGAGTCTCCCTCACCATCTGAAATGGATCTGACAACGTCTGATCAGATCATACAGTAAGCTTTGATTAAAAGCTCTATTATTTCATTGTTGGTTTTCTTTTTTGTAAATGCGGTTCCTTGTTAAAGTCATCCATTGTCTTGAGTAGGTAGAACACATTTTAGATCAGGTTTCTGTTTTTTTTTTTTCAATAATACATCAGGCACTGCTGCTTTTTCACAAGTCTAATTTGGATTAAATAGAAAATTGTGGGCCTTAATTGACTTCACACATTAAAAAGGACCAATAAAATGTGTATGTGGTTAAGAAGGCCGGCTCCATCATTGGCTACAAACTGGACAGCCTGGAAAAGGTGGTGGAGAGGAGGACACTGAGGAAACTATTATCCATATTGGATAATCCTGACCACCCTCTCCACCACCTGCTGCAGGGACAGAGGAGGACGTTCTCCAAAAGACTCCTCCAGCTGCTGTCACAAGGACAGATATAGGAGATCATTCCTGATACAGGAGATCATTCCTGATACAGGACATCATTCCTGATACAGGAGATCATTCCTGATACAGGAGATCATTCCTGATACAGGATATCATTCCTGATACAGGAGATCATTCCAGATACAGGAGATCATTCCAGATACAGGAGATCATTCCTGATACAGGAGATCATTCCTGATACAGGAGATCATTCCAGATACAGGAGATCATTCCTGATACAGGAGATCATTCCTGATACAGGAGATCATTCCTGCCGACCGCAATAAGATTGTACAACAACTCACCTCTGGCAAAATCCATCACACAACAATAACACTGTTGTCTGTGTTTCTTGTTTGTTTAAATATATATATATATATATATATATATATATATATATATATATATATATATATATATATATATATATATATATATATATATATATATATATATAAACTTTGCACTATTGTTTAGTTAGTTTTAATTTAATTTAATTATTCTATTTTATTTTATTATTGTATATACTGTGCATTTTTATATTTAATATTTTTTACTGTTATTTTATTTCTTTCCTGTATCTATAAATGCTGCTGTAGCGAAAACATGTCCCCTTGGGGATTAATAAAGTATCTATCTATCTATCTATCTATCTATCTATCTATCTATCTATCTATCTATCTATCTATCTATCTATCTATCTATCTATCTATCTATCTATCTATCTATCTATCTATCTATCTATCTATATCTCAGCTCCCTATTATTGAGGATATGGCATACTCTGCAAGTGGTAGAGGAAGGTTTTTACATAATTTATGTAAATGAAGTACAACCCAGTTTCCAAAAAAGTTTGAACACTGTGTAAAATGTAAATAAAAACGGAATGCTATAATTTGAAAATAATGTAAATCCATATTTAATTGCAGATAGACCAAAGACCACATATCAAATGTTGAAACTGATCACGTTTCTATCTGGTTTCTTCTTTGGAGTTTTAACCTGCATTTGTGGACGCAGTGATGAACTGTGTTCACAGACGATGGTTTCCACAAGTGTTCCTGAGCCCATGCAGTGATTTCCACTCCAGAATAGTGTGTTTTTAATGCAGTGCTGCCTGAGGGCCCAAAGATCACCACCATCCAATATTGGTTTCCAGCCTTGTCCCTTGTGTTCAGAGATTTCTCCAGATTCTCTGAATCTTTTAATGATATTATGAACCGTAGACGATGAAATCCACTAATTCTTTGTAGTTTTACGTTGAGGAACATTATTCTTAGATTGTTGAACTATTTTCACACAGTCTTTCACAGAGTGGGAAACCTCTCCCCATCTCCACTGCTAAGAGACTCTGCCTCTCTGATATCATATTTTTTATACCCAGTCGTGTTACTGACCTGTTGCCATGGTAACCTAATTAGTTGTGGGATGTTCCACCAGGTGTTTTTGTTTTTTTTTTACTTTTTTTTTTAACAAGGCCTTTTGTTGACATGTTACTGGCATCAAAATAGAAATGAGGATGTACATTTTATGATACAATAAAATTTCTGTTTCAACATTTGATATGTTGTTTTTTTTCCTTTTTAAAAAAAGTAAAATATGGGTTTAGATGATTTGCAAATCATTGCATTCTGTTTTTATGTAAATTTTACACAGCATCCCAACTTTTTTGGGAACGGGGTTATAAAAGTTCTAAATGCTATTGTTTTTGTTTTATTGTTGAGTTACAGGCAACAAAATATTCTCATCGGATCTGCAGTAATGTACTTGTCATGCAGAATGGCTCCTGACAGTGTTATATTTTCATAAAATTGAAAGAAGCATGAAATTTACAGTATTTGATTAAATGTCCATTGCAACACTGAGCCCCATTAACAGGTTGATGTCTTTTTGAGCTGTGTGGAGTACTGAAGTTCCACTTCTTACCTGTCCAACTCACAGTGCAGTTTATTTACATGTCACAAATAAAATCACATAACCCTCTCTGAAAAATTTCTATTTTTTATGGTTTATACTTTTTGCTCTAAAGGGAATGTTTGGTTTCACCAAAATAAATGTGATGGAGTTGTTAGACAGGTTGTACTGAAGTGTTTGTAGTACAAGACTGAAACAGTCTTTCCAGGAAAGAGACATGTTTGAGCAGCGGGGTGTGTCAGGTATTTATCTGCTTGTTTACCTGATGCTGTTGAGTCTGTCAGGGGTGGAGGAGGAGGGCTGAAGGGTGCCTGAGTGCTCTCTGCCTCGTACAGCCAGTCGGTGGGACTCTGAGGACCCACCAAAGAGGTCTCTCCTGGGCCCTGCTTCCCCGTGCCACCAGGAGAGGCCAGCGTGATGTCCGGCAGCTCGTTCCAGGGCTCCACCAAGAATTCAGTACCAACCTGGTTCTCATCGAGCTGCCCCGACTCAGCAGGCCGAACTGTTACTGCCTCCTCTGGGAGTTCAAGCTGAGAAGTAGAGAATGAGCACAGGTCAGATACACACAAATACATCTTATAGTTTGAATGCAGTCTCTTCAGGCCACCATTCAGCCAGTGAATTTGCATAATTTCAGAGGATGAAAATCCACCTCCAGACACATGTTTGAGAGACACAACCAGGTGAGCATCATATCATCTTTCTGCAGCCTGATCACCATGAAGTTCAGTAATATGTATTGTTCCCAGAGGATGATCTGGTGTTCCACTTTTCTTTTTTCTGGAGTTATTGTTCAGCCAGATTTTCACCCTGATGACCATCTGAAAATATGCTGACCAGACTGAATGAAATGAGCTGTGGATGGTCATCTTCCCCAGAGGATGAAGCTAAATCTGTACAATGACCTGTCCTCTAGCGCCACCATCAGGTCACAGTTTTCAACTTGTACTGACAGAGTGTCTGATGAGCACATTCATGTTTCCTCTAAAATGACTTCAGATGTTTTGTCTTCAGGGTTTTTGTTTTCCTGAAATTGCAGTTGAAGCACTGATTCATTTGTGAAGTCTTCCAGGTTGGAAAAGTTAGATTTTCTGCTCGACATGGACAGAAATGTTAAAATGTGACTGAACATTAAACAAACAAACAAAAACATAAAGCGATACTGTCAACTCTTTATAACCTCAAATGTCCATATCAGTATTTGTCTTAAAAAATATATTTTACTCAGGCTCTAATCCATAGGCTACTTTTTTGTTGACCTGATAACTAAACTACTTGCAAAGGAAAAAACATGGTGCAGTTTATTTTATGCACATGTAATGATCCTACTGATACACTCTTCATTTCTATATGACAGCCCCGCTGTGACTGAACTTTAAGAAGAAGCAGACTGACCAACATACCAGCATCCTGAGAGCCATGCTACTAGCACGGCTAAAAGACAACAAACACCAGTCTCTACAAAATGTAACCCTTTTTTGTTACAGCTTTTAGGGAAAGTTAAGGCACAGCCAATGATCATGTATAAAATACGGTGTGAGTTTATCAAAAGATAACAAGTCTTAATGTAACTAAGCATCAGCTTTATATTTTCATGCATTAAGTCTATCTGTTATGCCTTACTTGTATGTTTTCCTCCACTGGGAACTCTTGGGAGTGGCTGTCCTCCGGAGCTCCTGGGCGGGTTTCCACAGATGGAAAGACCGAGTTTGGTAGAAAGGCCATCGTGTCATCCTGCTCACATATCTGACTCAGTATGATACTTTCCAGAGCTGTAACAAACAAACAACAAACATAGAGGTAACATAAGAAGAAAGGTTGTTCTAGGTTGAACTCATCACATGAGATATAGAGAAAAGAATTGTATGAGGTGATGATTTACACAAAAAAAAACAAAGTAGTGCTTGACTTATTTTTACAGGTTGTCAGTGGCACTAGTGTGACTTGTTGTCCCCCCATGCTGTGACGCTGGTCACCTGACATACAAAGGGCAATCAAAAAGTTCCAAGATTTTAGTTTAGCCGTCATCCTCTTCAGATCAATCCTCATGCTGGATGTTAACAGTGTCAAAGCGGTGACCCTTTAGGTTTAATTGAATTTTGGAGAACAGAAAGAAGTTGCAGGCAGACAAATCTGGCAGGTAAGGAGGGAACAACTGTCGCTCCCTATTTCGCTGTCATGAGAAACTCAACTATGCGAGTGTGTTGTAATGTTTGAAAACCTAAGGTTGAGGCTTTTGTCCCGAATGTTTTCCCTCAGATGTCTCAATACCTCACAGTACAACTCACTGTTGACAGTCTGATCTGAGGGACAAATTCACGGCGCACAACCCCACGAATGTCAGACAGGACCACCATTATAATCTTGGTTAGTCTCTGATGTACTTTATTAACAGCACTGATAAAAATCAACATTCTCCAAACGTCACTGATGTTGTGGTGTTAATAAATAAACTGCATCGGGAGCTCTCAGTGTGCCCGATTTACTTTACAATCATTAGTTAAAAAGCCCAAGCTGCCTTGTGAAAGTTGTCTTTTGTGCATAAAATGACTCAGTATCACTCTGTGATTACTGAACCAGATGAGTAGATCAAAAGGATTTAAATTGTTACCCCTTTATATTTAATTTAATTGCAACTCATTTGTAGGTTGTATTAAAAAAAAAATGTTATTGTAATTATTTATGTAATTAGGATTAAATATGTAGAACATCCACCAAACCAGTCTGTGGGATTTTAGACAGGTCTGTTCATGTGTCCACGCTCTGCCCACTGATGCCATGAAATAGCCCTCCACTGACTACACTGCACTTTAAACCTGGTTTGAGCTGGCGGAGGCACAAATTTGACACCTAAACTGCACTGCACATCTCTACATCCTGTTGCATCATTCTGCTCATCTCTGAGCAGCCGGGTTCACGTTGATCTACAAAAAAGTGCAGAAAACAGCCACTTTCACTGCTAAACCTGCACTGGTTACAGAAATAGGGCCCTTAGTGTGTTTGTCAAATGGAATGGGTGAGAATTTGTATCTCAGTCCGTGTTTGACAATACAAAGACGCATTGTTCCTTTATCCATAAGCATGTTTCTTCCCATTTTCACTCCTTTTTTTTACAGGGTTTCTGTATAGTTCCTACATGTCTGTCTTATTCCTGCTACATACTGACAGTTAGGCTAAAGAAACATGAGAAGAGACAGTTTTCCAAGAGTACAGGAACAATGTGGATGAAACATTATGAGCCAAACTGTCAGATGACAGTCATGTCACGTGGAGGGAATTAATGTGAATCTCACTCACCACAAGGAACACCCAGCTCAGCATGGCCAAGAGTGGAAAGTTATGAATTTTAATTAGAGCCCCCAGGGTTTGTGTTGGGGGGAGGAGGGGCTTTGCAGGGGCGTATGAACAGCAGTAGCAGTGATGGCAGCGGCCGCAAGGCTTTCAGGTGAGAGGTATGAAACAAGGCATAAGTAGGTCATTTTTGTATAGCTTGTGCTTTTATACATCATTGTGAATCTCCACCATGAAAAGTCAAACTTAATCCCCTGCAGCTGGTAATGAGAAGCCAGAACATTGGATTGGATGAGCAGAGATAATGGTAACACAAGACAGACAGAATAATATAAACACCAGCAGCTGAGTGTGATGTCTGTGAGCTCAAATTTCATTTCAATTTTAAATTGAGTTTTGGTGCAAAGTGCATCAGTAAAATTTCAAGGGTTCACATTATGTTGTAGTAAAGCGGTTGAGTATAGACCAGTTTGTTAATAGTTGTGTCAACATGCCAACGTTGTGTTTTTGCTTACTGGGGAGTGCCCTGAAGTCATCAATGAGGTAGACATGCTCTTCATCAGGATCAGAGGCAATAACCGTCATCTCAGCCTGGAAGTCTTCATACAGAGGGTCGGTCTTGTTCACCACTCCTATAACAAACATCTCAATTCCTTCTGCATGGGCCACTGCGGCTGTTTCTTCGAACTGCATCACATCACGCGGGTCAGCCTGACCGTCCGTTAAAACCAGCGCCACTTTCCTCACACCGGGCCGAGCGGCCCGGAACAGCTGGTTGGCTCGATGGATGGCGCTGCCCGTGAAGGTGCCCTCGCCCAGGTACGGCATTTTCCTGATGACGGCCTTAACATCTTCCTGGCTGGACTGTTGCTGCAGGCTGACCACCACCATGTCCACGTGGCTGTACAGCACCACCCCTATCCGGCTCGCTTCTCGGCTCACCGTCAGCCGGTCGATAAGAGCGTTCACGAAGTCCTTCACCACCTCAAAGTTTTCTGGACCCACACTCTCTGAGCTGTCAATCACAAACACCAGCTCCAGAGGGCTGTCACTGCACTTGAGACCACAGCCTGGGCAACAAATGGAATAGATAAATTGGGCATTAAAAAAACTACATGAGTGGGTACAAAAACCAGAATAAGAGTTAAAAAAAAATCTTTGCAACCAGTACCATCTCTGAGCAGCTTATATTGTCATTTAATGGAACTGAATACACTTCAATATTTCATTTCACTTCCTGCTTAAGTTGATGTCCTGAGTATGATCTATGTTGTTTCAAAAAAATGTCAACCTAATTCTCATTTATCAGAAACATTTGCCTCTAAATAAGCAACACAAAAAGATGACAAATGATTGAAGACTATACTGCTTTAAAACAATAAAACATACCACAGATTTCCTTAATTATCCTGATGACTTCTTCTCTCTGTGTATCAAAGAACAAAAGCAGCCAAAAAAATTAAGGTCTTTGTTTTCATCGTTAAAACATACAGTTTAGTGGGATTTCTGTCAGTCAGTTACTCACTGTCAGCCCTGGTCCCCCCTTTTCTCCAGACCTCCCCTGTAAGGTTAAACTCAGGTCAGGAAGTAGAATAATAACGTGTTTGGGCAAGATAACTTGATGGAAAGAAAATAAGATGAGTTTTATTTTCTTTGCCTGTGGCTTGAGAAGTTCCTAGTGTCTCATTTACAACGTCTTTTACGACGTCTACTAGACGATGTCCATATGTCCTTATCTTGTGACCTACAACTGAACTTAGATCTAAAGGGAGTGGGGGTGACTGTCAACTGCTTGTCACACAGTATAAAAGCTGCCCTATGGAGGAGAGACGTTGAGCAATGCTGGACATCTTTCTTTGAGTGTACATGTATTTGCTCCTTCTTGCAAGAATAAATGTCCGATATGTTTGATTTTGAATCCAGCCTCTGAGTAATTTCTCTAACACAACTTAATGGTGACCTCATGTAAAGGATGCTCTGATCCATTTCGTTATCAGCTGACATTCATTGCAAACTTTAAATTTGCATCAGTAATAAAAAAAAACATATAGATACATATTAAGATAAAGAGATGTGTGATTATGCATGAATGCAGCTTGATTTGCCATATTTTGACACTAAGTGGAAAAAAATGTATGTGAATTCTCCACATCTTGTGATTCACACACTTTGATTTATTATTTTTAAGACCTAAAAATCATCTCTCGTATCGCGGCATTTTCCTGTTGTGAGGTTTAATAAACAGGATGTGCTTTTCATTGTATCCTTTACAAAGTCCACTAATAATAATTGTATTTTTGCCAAAACCTTTTAATAAGATGACATTCATCAACGAACATCTATGGTACCGTGCGCATTCATAAGTTTCAGCCTGGACTCCTGTAACTGCATGAGTAGGACACTTCTGGAGCTCACCAACATGATGAGTCATTTCCTACATTAAGACAGTCGATAATATGCTTTTACCTACTTAGGTGTAAAAAAAAAAAAAAAAAAGTCCAAATTTGTGTCACTGACAATTTGATGCGAACCATCATCATTAAAGTTGGTGCCTGCCCCACAGCTTCTTGTGTCATTTGGGACCGAATATATTGACGACCTGTGCAGTAGTACGTTGGCTGCAGGAGTGTTTTGAGAGAATGTGACTTTTGCAATCCAGTGTAACGAGCATTAATTCAGGTTGACTGCAGCCGAGCCTGGGAAGAACACAACTACCGAATTTGACATGTATATAGATGATATGTGGAGCTAACATTAGGCATAAGAGTATAGGCATTTGAGTATAAATGTGCTTTTTAGACCTTTAAGTACATTTAGTTCAACCACCTAAGTTGGCGTTACAATGTTGACTTTAACACTACTTCAGCAGTATTTATGACATTGTTATACAGGGTGGAACATGCTACATTACCATTGATCCAGGTGATCCAGGTTCTCCATAGTCTCCCTTGTCTCCTTTCTTTCCCTTGTCTCCAGGAATGCCTCGATCACCCTAAATGTGTGTGAAAGCACTTTTTACGACAGCAAATTTGGAGCACTGGTAATTGAAGACAATATGTAACAGGTCATACAATCATCCTCACATCAGCTGACTTGTTTGTACCTTCTCTCCAGGAAGACCATCCCCTGATGTCCCCCGAGGGCCAATGGGTCCCTGAAACCCAGGCTCTCCCTGGTAACAAAGATGGGTGAATTGGTAAAAGGAACAAGGGTGTCATCAGCATATCTGCCCAATGTTTAGTTTAAAAAATTCAAAAATGTATTAAACCTATCCACAGTATGAGTAAAAATAGCCGTGTTGATGTTTTGTCATTGATGTCAAAGTATTTGTTGCAGAGATATCTACCGATGTTAGCATGCTAACCTGCAAGCATTAGCTTGCCATGTGTCGTAATACAACTTTGTACCACAAGATGGTTCAGTGAGTCCCTGTAAAGTCTGCCTCATTCCAACATCAGAAGAAAAAGTAGTGTATTTGAACTTCTAGTTCCGATGAATGGAAGTGTAAACACAACGATGAGTGAAACTCCTGGTGAACCAGAAGCAGAACAAGAGCTAACATCCTCCGCTGGAGAGACAACTGTTGGAGAGTAAAGGAACAAAGTTCGAAGCTGAACTCGCTAAGTGTCTGGTGAGTAAACAGCTGTTAATGCTAACGGTTGCTGTGTAGTGATGGCTCTTAAAGGCACCTGACAGTATCACGTCAGCGGTGTTCTGACCATCGGTCATACGGAGACTCATCCCTGTGAGCTGCCACAACTGCACAGCGGTGAACCAGCAAAAATTTAACATTTTCATAGTTCTTTTCCATTGCTGTTGGTCTTTTTCCCTTTGTGTGTCTGTGATTCAAACTGCGCATGAGAGCGTGTTGCTATTGGTCCGGACCAGCTGATGAATTCATCGCTGAGTTTCTTTACACAGTACAGCTCTGTATAACATTACTGACAGTGTTTAGTTTGCTTTTTGTTGATACACCGGTCAGACCAGATACAAAAGCTCACATGACGAGCTCGTCATCTATCTACAGAACACAGGTCTTTTTATTTTGCAGACAAACTAGGCGTACCGACCTTGTTTGGACAATTTCAAATGCAAACAAAATTCTCAATGCCGTTGATTATCAATAAATCCTTAAGATATAATATGAATAGGACCTCCCATTTCATGTTCATGGTCGAAGGTGAGTAACACTGATATAAAAAGTCAAATAATTGTCCTTAGCTCTTTTACCCTGCTTTGGCCGGCTCAGTACAGGTCTGTACCTGTAGCAGAACTCTGGATTCTCATATGCTGAATAACTTTCTCTCTCCTCATCATCTAAACCTTAGTGCTTCAATATTTGAGTAGAGCCGAGCCGACAAAAGAAGTCTGATTGTGTTGTGCATAAAATGCAACTGGATTGAGCTCAAAAGATGGTTGGGATCAAAAAGCTACTTTCTAACATTATTTGAGGTTCTACTGTTTCCATTTATACGGATGGTTTGGTGATAGATAAAATCAAGTAGAAGGGAGAAGTCAGGAGACATTTTCAGTGTCTGAATTTAGTCTGTGCTTACAGCTGTTTCTTGGAAGCAGTACATACCATACAAATTCAATCTGTATCAAAGTATTAAAAGTACCAGTAGAAGGGATTTCTAAATGTATTTGTGGTGAGCATTACTTATTTCTGTAAGTGTGTAGCCATACAGCTGAAAAGTAGATTTCAGAAGAAATCTATATTAGTTTTAAATGTCTTCAGTATTTTTCTACAGTGTAGAAAAAAAGGCAAAAGTTAAGGAAAAACCCTTGAATGACTTATACATGCTTGTACATTACAGTTTGCTGACAAAGACCATGACATGCATTTGGAAGCTTATAGAAAAACAAGTAAGCAAACCTTTAGCTAACTTGGGTTTTGTTTTGGGGGGTAAATAAACTCTTTCCAAGGTCAAGAATACAAACTATATCTGCAAACCACTAGCTCTAAATGCAAAAATCAGTTTGTTTGATTTTGGGGGAAATTCCAGTTAAACAACCCATTAATTTTTATTCAAGAATACCTTTGGGCAATGATTATAAATGTCTGCATATGCAGCATGCGACTACACCACAATGTACTTTATCTGAAATTAACAATAACCACAAATTGATTTCTAAACTTTCTTTATCAGGAAATGAATTTCATGAAGAAACTTTCTCAGCCTGAACATATTGATCAAGCTGAGGGGCATTCCTCTCTCACAGGGATTTGCACCAAAGGCTTGAAGATTACATTTCATTACCTTTCAAAATTAATAGTAGGCCGTTAGTAGTCAAAATGCTTTTGCCCTATGGAACATCTATTGTTACCACAATTATGCTGATATCTGGATAATAACTGCATTACTACACACTGTGATACCGCTTTACCTGGAGGAATATTAGTTTATCATCTAGGCTTTGCTAGGGGGATGCCTGGTCTCACAGAAGCCCCCAGTTTCACAGTAATTTACTACTTTATTTTTATTGCTCGGTGAAATTTTTGAATACATTGAACACAATTACACACCGAGAATTCTGACACTCAAATGAAATTGCAGACGTGCAGCGCTGTAAAAAGTAAACAGGAAGCTGTTAAAACAAAGCTACATAATCTGGGGGAAGATACATAGATTATTAGCTGTGTTGTATTAATAACATTTATCAATCTTTTTCTGTGCAATAAAAACTGGTCTACAAAAGGGCAATGATCCAGTGTGCGACTGGAAAGTACAAATGTGTTTTGTGTTTTTTAAACTGTGTAAACCTATAGTCCTAAAAGTGATCACACTAAGCTGTGGGGACATGAGCCACCAGCGGAGGCCCTGTGGGGACATGAGCCACCGGCGGAGGCCCTGTGAGGACATGAGCCACCGGCGGAGGCCCTGTGAGGACATGAGCCACCGGCGGAGGCCCTGTGGGGACATGAGTCACTGGCGGAAGCCCTGTGGGGACATGAGCCACCGGCGGAGCCCCTGTGGGGACAGCACTGTGGGGATCGGGGATGGGGGGAAGGAGGTGGACGGGTATAGGGATCAGCTCATGGGTGTGGGAGAGTGCGAGACGGTCTGCAGCAGCTCAGCATTTGAACAGTGGGACTCCTATTGGGAAGGCCTCACCAGGCACTGGAATATTTTGTATTTATTGGATCTTATTTTTAAATCAAGTTAAAATTACAGATTGTGTTTCATTTTTCTTCAAACAGCTTGTTTAAATTTGCCTATGCTATGTGACCAGAGGGTAGCAAATCACTGAGTGTGAGATCGAAGCTGTTGCAGATGCACTGGTAGCAACTAGCTGATTGTGAAGCAGTTAAACATGAATATTCAAATCCCACAAAACACCAAAAAGGAGTTAATGAAACAGAGCAGGTCGCTGCTTTCAAGAAGTTCACACCAGGAAATGAGGGAGTTGTTTTGGTCCTCTGTATCATGTTGGCTGAGGTTGAGTGATGTGACTGACATCCTGAGCTGATCTCCAAGATTGATATCAGTGTCATCAAAGCATTTATTTAACTGATTGGTATCGGCTATACTGAACTATACTTGGCTTCTTTGTTTTACGTCAACTGTCATAAACAGAGAGCATAATTTGTGGCAGCATGCAGAAGTGTACTCTGCATCGTGACATGTTCAGATAACGTGTGCAATGAAGGAAATTGATGTCTTAATGTCTCTCATGCTTGTGGTGACTTAATGTGTTACTTACAGTTTACGGTTACAAAATGTTGTCATAACACAAAGTGACAAATATCCATTACTGTCCATTTAAAGTAAGTATAACTGTGCAGAAGTGAACATTTTAAACCTAATAACTGTTGGAATGTTTGCTGTTTCAGGTGTAAATCTCTGTGGGAAGGGTTTCAAGGTAAGATAAGAAAAGCTAGAGACAGAAGACTTATGGAGAGTCCAGTGAAGCTGAACTGGAAAAAGGCTGGACAATTGAATAGCACTGTAGTTGCTGGCTCAGTATGTTCCACTTGTGCTTTGACTGCTGTCATTAACTTGGTGACTTCCAAAGATCTGTGTGCTCTGTGGTTGAAGGCTGACTGTCTGACACAATACCCTAAATGTTTGATAAACAGTGCTTACATGGACATTGTTTAATTCTGGGCCAATGGATGAGTTAATCAGAGACTTGGATGGTTTCATTTGTAGTTATCTGTTGTCATGGCAGTGCATAGAGCGACGACTTCATTTTGACCGTATGAATCCATTCATCCAAGCCAACCTACTCCACCCCAGTCTCATTGGTTCGTTTACAAACTCTACCTCAGGGTCACGTGATCGGGGGATAGCGTGTATGGTGGCTAAGGTCAGCTAAGATCAAAGGGTCCTTCCTTCCTTCTTCCTTCCTTTCCCATGGTAATTAAATAGTTTATTGCATGTCATAAATCTTTCATCAAAGTACACCTGCCAAGATCAAACGGGGTACATGACTGGAGGAAGTCAAAAAAGAGGGCGGGGTTTCGGGGTCATAGATCACTTTTTTCCAGACAGTGGGGCACATATCTCTCTCTTGCCAAACTGCAGAAACTCTTGGAGGCGGTTTTACACTGAAACCTGTCCCCCATCAGATTCTGTGACCTCATTCTTATCTTCCCTCCTCATCCCTGAACCAAACCAACCGAACCAACTGATGTGTTGCAGATTTCAGCGTAACACTGAACTGAGGCCAGACTGCTGGACGTTACAGTGAATTTATAAAGAAATTGTATTTAAGTCTTACAATTTACAGCTTTAAAGGCCTATACATGGAGTGAAACAACACAGATTGATTAATCTGAAGTTACAGCACAAGACAACTAATGACTCAAGAAGGGACAACACACATCCTTTTAATTCAAGACAAGGGAACACTATCAGCTCAAACAGAAGTACCTAAGGCATCCTTGGTAAATAACATAATACAGCTGGTATAAATTTGAGATCCAATTGTCTTGACTGTTGATACACCAGCACTACCAGGCGTCTTTCTTGCCTACCTTTGGTCCTGGGATGCCCTCTCCTGGAGGCCCTGGCAGACCGAGTGGACCAGGCTGCCCTGTAGATCCCTGGAAACACAATCCCATAGAGCAACTGTCAGCGTATATGGCTACAAGGTAGACGGCATAATGTAGTTATGATATACAGAGGAAATTGTTTATGAAGACAACAGAAATTCCTTCATCCTGTATACATACAAACTGACCTTCAGTCCATAAAGTCCGATTCCAGGAGGACCTGATGGCCCAGAGATGCCCGGTAAGCCTCGGTCACCCTAACAGATAAAAGAGAAAAAAAAACCTTTTCATTTCCTTTGCATCTTATTAAACCCGTCTACTTCTTGGTTCTTCATGTTGTCAAGTCTTTGTCCTTTCTCCCTTTGGTATGTTGAATGGCATGACCTGTCCCATCAGCCACAGCAAACATCCGTCTGAAGACTTTTATCCACCTCATGAATTCCTAAAATAACACTCACCTTCGGTCCAGGTAGTCCTTTCCCTTCAGGCCCCATCTCTCCTTGTACTCCTGGTAAGCCAGGGAGACCCTAACAATGAAGGAAGGGATGTTCATTTACAAACTGAATACAAAGGCCATTCAACTGTACCCTCAATCTGTACTACTCTACCTGTGGTCCGGGCAGGCCGTCTCCCTTCATCCCTGGTGGCCCCACTGGTCCACTATTTCCTTTATTTCCCTGAAGAAGGATGGCGGAGAGCAGTCAGAATACAGGAACATGTTCTATTGCACACTGATTGTAAGATAAATTAACACTCTGCATTATAAAAGAAGCAGAAAAGTCCCTTTTCACAAAAGAAAATGGTGTAATGACATGCACTTCCTTCTTGATTACACAGTGCACTGAGGTCTGATATACTGGTGTGTCATGTGTGTTCATGGTACCTTGGGCCCAATGATTCCAACTCCAGGTTCTCCAATAGGTCCAGTTGGTCCAACAGGCCCAGGATCTCCCTGTTATTTAGACAAGTGAGCAACAAAGTCACTACATTTATTGAAATGTATTTAAAAAAAATGATTCTGGTTCTTGTAGTCAATATGTTGATGGTCAGAGGTTTGTAGCGAACCCACTTTGAAGTATCCTTCACAAAGTGCCAGACCCACATCTCCCCACCCGTTATCTCATTTGACCCTGGATGCACCTTTCCCAATTCTTAACCCCCACGTCATGATGAGCTTTTGTGAAATTGCTCTGGGCCTTCTTTATCACCATTTTACCTCGTAAAAACTCATACCTTCTGCCACAAGTGACATATAGTGATATCCACATCCTTTTAGGTGTATAAAACACGTCACTTTGGAGATCCTGAAATAGGAGATCTTGAAATAGGAAATCCTGCCAGCCGAAAACCACAAGACATCCCTTTTAATCTCTTTTGGGTCACAACTGCTCCAATACATCCACGTCTCCCTCGTGGTCATACGTCACCAAAAACTCACCAGCTATCAGAACAAAACATGGACGTTGTGATTCCTAACGATAAACCCTGCTACAAGGTTCTCTGATGATCCTGCTAACAGTGTGACATTGATCAAAAGTTTGACTTTGAGACTTAAGTGAATATGCGGACACTCTCTCTCTACTCCTCTATGTCCCTCACCCCTCTCTCTCACTCTTCTCCACCTCCTTCACCTCTCTCTCACTCTTCTCCACCTCTCTCTCTGAGTAATTAGGTAGACCGTATTAAAATGTGATGTGTTGTAATAATAAATCTCATCTTACGTTGAAGTCAAATAAGAGACTTCCTTTATACATCGTTTGAATCAAATCGTGCTAAACGTGGGCCTCATGACACCTCCCCCTCATGACACCTCCTCCTCATGACACCACCTCCTCATGACACCTCCTCCTCATGACACCTCCCCCTCATGACACCTCCTCCTCATGACACCACCTCCTCATGACACCTCCTCCTCATGACACCACCTCCTCATGACACCACCTCCTCATGACACCTCCTCCTCATGACACCTCCTCCTCATGACACCTCCTCCTCATGAAACATCCTCCTCATGACACCACCTCCTCATGACACCTCCTCCTCATGACACCTCCTCCTCATGACACCACCTCCTCATGACACCTCCTCCTCATGACACCCCATCCTCATGACACCACCTCCTCATGACACCTTCTCCTCATGACACCTCCTCCTCATGACACCTCCTCCTCATGACACCCCCTCATGACACCTCCTCATGACACCACTTCCTCATGACACCACCTCCTCATGACACCTCCTCATGACACCCCCTCCTCATGACTATTGTGATAGGACATTGGATAAACAAATGACCATTTCCCAGCATGCTTACCTTTTTCTAACTTTTGGAAATGAAGCTACCAAATTAAATAAGTGTCTTGTTTTGTACAGTGATCACACAAACATCACATTTCACTCACTGAGGGAAGGAACATGATTTTACATCCACATAAGTAAAAGTAACTCCAACTGAAAGGTTGATTGTGAGCACTCATTGCATAGAAGATGACAGTAAGTATGAGGTCATGGTGAGACAGGAAGTGAGCCTGCCGCATCCAATGGACCTTTGGAAGTGTCGTCACTTCATCCTCCTAAAGAGCTTCATAAACTGCTTTTATCTTCTGTCTTGTTGGATTCATTCTCAGTGGCACCTTCACAGCAATGAAGTTGATGAGTAGAATGTTCTAGCATAGAGTGCTCTCATCTGCCTACTGCACTCAAGTTTAAATGAATGAAAATGATCAGGACGGAGCTCGTCACTCAGAGGGTCTGTTTGTGAATGAGTGTGTGTGAAAGAGTCACCGGCTGACTGGGTGTCCTCACCTTTGGTCCTGGTACACCACGCCCAGCAGGTCCAGGTAGGCCCGTCATTCCAGGGCTGCCAGGCTCTCCCTGAGCAGAAGAGTCAGTAAAATGTCGTGGAAATGCAAACAGAGTAAACATTTCTCACGCCTTTTCTCAAGCAGAGTGCACAAGCTTTAGGAGATTCCAAAAGAAATCAGAAAAGATTCTTAACCAACATTTTGCATCAAGCTGGAAATAGGCCATGTTTCTTCTCACGTTCATTCTTAAATTGTGACCGTTTAAATGTAAATATTTGATAAAACAAGTGCACAAGATAAGAAATTACAAAATATCCGTAAATATTTTTGAATTATACATCATCAGGATTCAAAACAGCATGACCCATTTTGATCATTTGCTTTTTATTGCTAGAAACATCAGAACATCTCCTCGTCGTCTCAGCCAGCTCGAGGGGCTGTGCTGTCTGTGACTGATAACAGGTCTACAGCACAGGAAACAGGAGACACAGGAAACAGGAGACACAGGAAACAGGAGACACAGGAAACAGGAGACACAGGAAACAGTTTGTGATGTTGAAGAGTCTGGAGCACAGCAGCATTTAGACGGAGCCGAAAGACATATTCAGCTACGATTATTACGTTGTTTTATTACGTTGTTGTTTGGTGGTTTGTTCAACAAGGTAACATGCAGGACACCATGTGTGTTTGTAATTTAGATAGTAAGGAAGCTTTAGCAAGAAAGCTAATGTGGTTGTTGTTCAGAGTCTGTCGCGTCTGATCTGCAAATCCAAGATACAACGTTGACTTTATCACTTTATGGAAAGATAGAGAAAAGCTGTATAATACGGTAAGGGATGAGGCGTTAGTGGCTTGTTGAAAGTTTGAATGGTGTCTCCAGGTGAAAGTATGCCGACGTGGTAACAGCTCAAAGCCGAGGCCATTTCAGAGGATTCCAACATTCTCTTCATTCAATTCCTCGTTACACAAACGAGCCGGTCGTTTTGCCGCATCAATGACGTTTCTACGACGAACGGTGCGGCACTAGTTCGGTGTCAAAAAACACAAAATAATACAAATAAAGATTATGGCCGAAATGAAGAACGTATAGTACGATTGCTTGTTTAGCAATCCCACCAATTATGACCTGACTCTGCACGCCCCATTAGTTATATGTAGCATTTTAGCATCTTTCAGGTCACTGTACTGGTTCAGTCTCACTGCTCTAACCTGAATCATTTTCAGCAGGTATCTCTTAGGTATTCTCGGATCTGTAGCTTGACTGTGGTCTTTAAAAGTGGACACTATGAGTGGTCCTGTGGGACAACCCCTTCATTACTCGAAGCTTTACTTTAAACCCTCAAAAAAACATTCGCCCATTAAATGTGACCCGATCTTAAACCTTTGTGTTGCTGTGGCAACTATCTTAACTATGCTACAGCAAGAAGACGTGACCCTGACAGGAACTGTATTTAACATACCTTAGCTCCAGCGGGTCCAACCGGGCCTGGAGACCCTGAAAGTCCCCGTGAGCCTCGATCACCTCTGTCTCCCTGTGGAAGAACACATTCACATGACGCCACACATCTCAGCGCCTCTGATACTGGAACAAGAAGGAGAGCTCCTATTCTCTGCTCCGAAAATACCGATAAACACAATGATCCAGTTCGTCATCGTTGTGTGTTTATGAACAGAGCAACGATACCATTGTACAGGTTGGTACCTAAACCACAGTGAATTGTGACTAACTGTTGACGTCCACGCCTGCATTTGACATCATTCACACATGAGGGCTCTTAAGCAACACACAGCAGTAAGGATATCCTCTGGAAGAGTAGAAATACTGCATGTTACTTAAAATTACCTTTTCTCCAGGGATGCCTTTCCCCGATGCTCCCTCTAGGCCTCGCAGACCTGGCAACCCCATCTCTCCCTATTATAAACAACACAATATAGATAGATAGATAGATAGATAGATAGATAGATAGATAGATAGATAGATAGATAGATAGATAGATAGATAGATAGATAGATAGATAGATAGATAGATAGATAGATAGATAGATAGATAGATAGATAGATAGACAGACAGACAGATAGATAGATAGATAGATAGATAGATAGTTACTTTATTAATCCCACAAGGGGGAATTTGTTCGCTCCAGCATTTATTGATACAGGAAAGAAATAAAACAGTAAAAAATATTAAATATAAAAATGCATCAGCAGCATTAAGCTAAATAGATGAATCACATCATATTCTGTGATGTGAGTGTGAAAAAAAAAGTTCACGTCAGCTTAAATAAAATGCAAAAAGGGATAATTTTATGTTCACCCCAATTAGCATTTAATGTCATCAACAACTGACCTTATTGGGGTCACACATTTTTATTTTTGTTACATTTCTTGTTTTGTCTGTTCACTTTAGGGTTCTTCTGGTTATAGTAAAAATATAATTCAATAATTGCAATAATATGCGATAATTAATTGTATTTTTGTTCAAGAACACTTCAATTTTCTATGACAATTAAAATTGGGTAGAAAAATTAATATGACAAACATGACATATGTCATAAGGAGGTTAATTGGCAGCATATTAGAATGAGGCTCTAATGAACAAGCATGTCTCATTGTGTTAAATGCCAGGTGTGAAGCAGTAGTGTTGCAGTGTAACTAACCAAATCCGCTGAAATATTGTTTGCATATTTTGCACAACTTTTTAGGACTACCTATTTCTAAAATGCAGAAAGTTCTGAATAGTTCAATCTCTATGTTAAACCAAGCTGCACTCAGTATAGTCTTGTAATTTTACAAAGTGTGATCTTTGACCTCCACTAAAGTCCAGTCCAGTCTCCAGACCTCCAGACTCACCTTCGGCCCAACTGCTCCATCTTCACCAGGAATGCCAGGTATCCCTGCAGCCCCATCAGGTCCTGCCCCCCCCTGCAAAACCACTGATGTATCAACTCAAAACATCCACTGCATCCCATCTGGTTCTCCTGCTCATTCTTTTGAAACAGCGTTATTCAAGAAGAGTTTGGTTGTCTTACCTTTAGTCCTGGCTCACCTATGCCCCTCTCGCCCTGAGGTCCAGGCTCTCCGGGGAACCCCTGGTCACCCTGTGAACCGACACAAATAACACAATGAAAGTCACATCAGATGTGCCACAACTAAAAGATGAAAAGAGTGTTTTCAAGTGGTCAAAAGATGGCTTAAGGAAAATAAAGTGTCATTTAATTTGACTCCTGTGGCAGTTCAACTTCCTCTTTTCACCTCTTGATGTTGCAGTCTCAAAATCTGCAGGTTAACATAACTGATTGGCTGGCAGTGCCCAAAAAAATGACACTGCTTATTATCAAGATGTCCTAGTCTCTGAAAAGGCCTCCAGCTGATCCAAAATGAAGAGAGTGCTCACGTAAACTAAAAACAAAATCAGATTTTGCCAATTTTACCTTCTCTGATTGGCTCCTTGTAAAATTCAGAATAGAATTTCAAATTTTTCAATGTTCTCTAGAATCACTGTTCTGGGCTACTGAAACATGGCGGTGCAACCTGGCACAACATCATCTAGATGTTAAGGGCTCATTCTAAGGTCATGAGAACACAATGATTCGTAGTTCCAGGTGGATATAAACTTATAAAAACACCACTATGAACATTATATCCAATTTCTGCCATTGGATTCCCTGAAATCCGACACACTGAACCTTTAATGAATGAGTTCTAATAATCTAATACCATTGTATACATTACACTCACACAGGGGCTTTTTATGCATTAAGCAATTTCACATTTAATATTTACGATTATATACTTGTATTTTAGTCCTTTGGTAAGTTCTCCATGTATTACTAATGTCTGTAATATAAAATCCACAGTGTTAACTTTCTACTGATACTTCGCTACTAACCTTTGGTCCAACTATTCCCAGTCCCGGAGGTCCTCTGGGACCAGAGGGCCCAGCAGGACCCTGGTCCCCCTAAAGCCAGTGAGAAAAATTTGAATTTAAACTGTAGTTACACAAATAAAGAATAAATACAGGAAGCAAATCCAGGACATTTTCCTTAGCCTTGCCTTTTCTCCTTGGATGCCCGCCCCTGGAAATCCCACTAGACCTGGCAGCCCTGGGCCTCCTGTGTTTCCCTGAGGGTCAGGCAGGTCAACCTTTACAGTATCACAGCTTTGCACTTTACACAATATGTGTTGTCAATCTCAGTCACAGATAACATACCTTATCACCTTTGTACCCGACTCCCGGAGGTCCCCGACTGCCCTTGGGGCCGTCGTAGCCTCTGTCACCCTGTAAGAAACATAGAGTTAAAACATACAACCATAATCTTCACATCTTCACTTTATTAAACCAGAGGAGTCAGCGGTCATTGGAGCGCACCGTCTCTTTAATTCTTAAACTTTAAAACTTAATTAGAAATAATAATTACAAAAACTTTCTTAATGTAGTGAACCTCTATGTCACTCTATGGAACTTACCTTGGGCCCTTGCAGTCCCTCACCTGGGAACCCTGGAGACCCTTGAATCCCTGAAGGCCCTGCTGAACCCTAAACCCATCAACACGAAGATATTAATAACTTCATCAAATGTAATTGTTGAAAGACCTGCTTCATTGTATTGACAAATGCAATTTCATTTCTGTACTTCTTGTTTTGTATCAAATTGTCAAGTCACCAAATACCTATATCAAAAAAATGACATTTACCCCTTGTGGGTACACATGTATTAACATTTCAGATCCACTGATCCGCTGGTCCTGTCAATGCAACACCTTTTCCAGATGCAACCAAAGTCTTAACATTGAAATTAAAAGATCACGTAAACGGATTGGAGTATTTTACATTGAAAGCCCTTTATGTGGTTTAGATCCCGTTATCTAAATTTCCCAGATTTCAACAATTTAAATTTCATAAAGCTGATTTTAAATGTTTAAGGGTTCCAAAATTAAAATAGAAAATCCGATTCAGACACCACTACTATCATGGATAAACAATCCTAACAAGTGATATTGTGTTGTTTCATGACAAAAAATTTCAAAGTTTTGAAACTGCAACGGTTGAAAGAACCTTGAAGGAAGTTCAAAACAACAACAAAAGAATAAGCAGGATGGTTTTCAAGCAAAATATCTCCAGTTTATTTACACCTGGTGTATTTCTCAAAATGTAGCAATAATGAATCCAAAAATATTAGACATTTACTTTTGGAAAGGTTAAGACATATGGAAGCAAAGCAAATAATTTAAATTATTATATAAAAATGAATAACTGAAAAATGGAAAATTGGAACCACTGGAAAAGTAAGCACTGCTTAAGGACAATTCCAGTTTAGATAACCCTGACCTTTTTTCATTAATGTGGCAATTGTGGCTCCATAACTCATGCTAACTTTGCACTGTGAACCTTTGTTGTAAAGATTGAGGGAAAGGAGGATCGACACAAAGCACAAGCTCCCTGCAGCTCTCCAAACAACCTGATTTATACATCATTTTAGAAATGTCTGTTTTCAAAGTAAGTAAACACAGAAATGATCCACTGTTTTTTGATTCTATATACAGTATTTTAACCCATTTAAAAGTACAGTGAAAGTTTTGTAATTTTGGATGGAACAAAATATCTATATGAAGAATACTGAAGAAAACTGAAGTCAAGTGAATTATGAGGCTTTATTTTAAATGTTTATATTATATTAAACAAACACAGGACATTCTGCAATAATATATATGTACTCAGTGTTGTTAACTCACCGGCATCCCTGGTTCACCCAGACCCACTGGTCCAGGAGGACCTGCTCTTCCTTGGTTCCCCTTGTCACCCTGAAAAATAACATTTAGATTAGAGAATAAACTTTGAAGTAGGCAGGACATGAACTGCCCCCCCCCCTCCCCTTTGACAGGTAATGTACCTTTTTTAATCAAGTATAAAACTAAACCTAAATTTACCTTGGGGCCAGGGAATCCAATGCCGTTATCTCCTGGGGCTCCAGGTGCACCCCTTGGTCCTCGCTCACCCTTTAAGGGGGAGTAAAATAAACGTAGAGATTTGCCCATATCGTTAATTTGTGAGCATACCAAGTAGTTTGAAATATCTGAGACTTCAGATCTAGATCCAGTCTTACTTTAGAACCAGATGCTCCCTCTGCACCCTGGTCTCCCGATGCCCCTCTGGATCCCTGGGACAGGAGCAAAACACAAAAGGGCAAGTGAGCAAAATTGATTTCATAAATAATATAAAAATATAATGGAAAGACAAAAGAAAGAAAGACAGAAAAGAAAAGAAAAGGAAAGAAAAGAAAAGAAAAGAAAAGAAAAGAAAAGAAAAGAAAAGAAAAGAAAAGAAAAGAAAAGAAAAGAAAAGAAAAGAAAAGAAAAGAAGAAAGAAAGAAAGAAAGAAAGAAAGAAAGAAAGAAAGAAAGAGTATAGACTCCTGTCTGGTGTCGTGTCAGTTGGCGCATGTCATGACGCAACAGCCGATCTCAGCCATAAAATATAAAAGGCACTCCGGTTAATTACACATGAATTGCAATAAAATCACACATAAAGAGGAAACAATTCAAAATCCTTTTCATCTACTCATCTGGTTCAGTAATCTACGAGCCATGCGAGGTCACAGAGTGTGACACTGAGGCATTAATGCACAAAAGATTCGGTCAATTTACACACGGAAGCTTAATTGGGAAGTCAATTATTTACAATCAAAGCTCCTGATTCAAAATTATTTGTGAACACCACAACATGAATGATGTTTGGATCACATTGCTGTTGTTAATAAATTAATTGCATTGAAAGCTTTAAGAGTAATTTACTTAGGCTCACTCCTTCACATTGATCTGTGTGCTGGTCAGTGACAGTTTCTTAAAGTGAACATGGTCATATTGGATGGATTTAACATTTGGTGTCAGGCTGAGGCCAACATACAGGTTCCATGTTGGTTATTGTGCAGCAAACAGGTAAGTAATACTTTGTGAACAGAGAGCTTGTCAGTTAATTGTTCATCTGCAAGGAGTTAACACAATGGTAAGGACTTAATAAGATTTGCTTAACACAGTTTAAGAAATAAAACAAGATATGCTAAGCTGATGAAGACACTGAGCACATGAAAACCAGATCTTTTTTGGCTTCTGAAGGTGTGCTCGACAGACAAATATTAAGAACTCCTGTTTTACACCACTTTTCATGTTCGCCAACAAGTTCAATAACATGAATGCTTTCCTGGAAGATGATCCTATTATGGGCACCACTATTGCCCCTCTCTGTGACACCTTGCTTCCACCAGGGAAAACTCCAGGAAATAAACAACTGGTCCTTTAAACGGAAACAAATTTATCATCTGTCGGACATAAAATACTGTTTAAGACTGTATAAGGACTGGTGGATGCTAATATTTTGATGGGGAATATGTGCTATGACAGATACATGAATAAACCCCTGATAGTGTGTGTAGCGTTCCTCACAATGGTGTGTGTGTGTGTGTGTGTGTGTGTGTGTGTGTGTGTGTGTGTGTGTGTGTGTGTGTGTGTGTGTGTGTGTGTGTATAGGTAGATTTCATGGGAACTGGAGACAGACTCTTGGTCAGACTCTGACGATGGCTGCTGTTGCTCTCCTGATGCTGAAAGGGGCAACAAGCATTTAAGAAGAGGGAATGGATAATATGTGCCCAAATCTTAATCCTCTGGGACCACGTCTGCCCAAAGACTACAACCAAACATTGCAAGCTTGGATTCCCTGCTTTAGAAAGGCTACATTAGGAAGGGGATAAGACCTAATCCACAACTCACATTCCACAAGTGCAGAGCAGGAGATGGCCTCAGAGTGTGTAGCTTTCACTGCAGCACTAATTGTTTCGGCGCGGATGTGGGGGGACACAGGAATCTTTCAATTTGACCACACACCCAAAACGTGTCTGTTTCAAAGGTTTACTCCATAATATGAATATCAGGCTTTTAAATTCTACTTTGAAGGTCGGGGCCAGTTTAAAAGCACAAACACCAACTGAAATTCTAGTCTACATTAGGTCAATATGAAGCCCACACTTTGATAAATATTTTTTAAGGTTGATTCAACATATTCACTTTATTATGAGAGTGAGAATCAATGTCTGTGAGTTTAGTGCAGAGCTGGAGTCAGGACATGGTTTGTGTTACCATAAAGACTGGAATTTGAGGGAAACAGCTAACCTGATACCGTCCAAAGTTTAGAAATATACCCTTCAACACTTCTATTGGTCATTAGCTAACAGTTTGTGGATGAGTCACCTGCTGGAACAAATTCTTGATAGACAACTAGCACACGATGCCAGATCAGTGAGTGCAGGTTCTTGGTTTTGTTCTCACTTTAGGCACGATGTTAGCAAACCTGGTAACCTTGCTTTTTTTGGGAGGATGCAGTCACTGCAGCTGACTGCAAAAACGGACAAAAACTGTCCCAGCACAAAAACTTCTAAAACCAGTTGGTTTGTCTTTTTAAACATCTGTCTGTGTACAGAATACATAAAAACATACCATGTTTTATGTTTCTGAACTTTAGACAGAGCAAGATTAGTTGTTTCCACCTGCTTCAAGTCTGTATGAAAAATATTCAACCACTCCAGTAATTTTGGTTCAGCTGATTTCTTATGCGTATTAAAACTCCTCACTATTTTGTAAAAGTTACTGACCATGTCACGTTCAATGAAGATGCTGCGCACTACAATTACTTAAATAGATGTACAACCCCGTTTCCCAAAAAGTTAGGACGCTGTGTAAAATGTAAATAAAAACAGAATGCAATGATTTGGGAATCATGTAAACCCATATTTAACTGCAAGTAGACCAAAGACATTTAATGAAAAAGATCTGCTCATTTTAAATTTGATGCCAGTAACATGTCTCAAAAGAGTTGGGACAGGGTCAACAAAAGACTGGAAAAGTTGCGTAAATGTTAAAAAAAAAAAGACACCTGGTGAAACATCTCACAACTAATTAGGTTACCTGGCAACAGGTCGGTAACATTATTGGGTATAAAAAGAGCATCCCATGAGGCAGAGTCTGGCAGCCATGAAGATGTGGAGGGGTTCACCATTCTGTGAAATACTGCGCTGGGCAAATAGTGCAACAATATATTTTTTTTTGCTTTGTGCTCCGTGACAACCACGTTTAATACGTCACCAATTTTGTTATGAACCGTCGTTAGTTCTCTTAGGCAAAGTTAGACATGGGGGAAGGTGGACTAAAAGGGCTCAAAATGTCTGCCTGAGAGCCCGCAGGAACTTGACAATTTGACAGTGGGGCTGCCCTAAACCCTCAAAGTCTATGATGGTGGAAATTGGGATTGGGCTGCAAAGTCTCTCAGCATTGAAGACAGAGAGGTACACTACTTGGTAAAAGACTATGGGCAAATTTAACAACAATTTAAGAAAAATGTCCCTCAACTTAAAATTGCATCTCATCTACGGTTCATAATATCATTAAAAGATTGAGAGAATCTGGAGAAATCTCTGAACACAAGGGACAAGGCTGGAAACCAATATTGGATGGTGGTGATCTTCGGGCCTTCAGGCAGCACTGCATTAAAAACACACTATTCTGGAGTGGAAATCACTGCATGGGCTCAGGAACAATCACAAAAACCATTGTCTGAGAACACAGTTCATCGCTGCGTCCACAAATGCAGGTTAAAACTCTCCAAAGAAGAAACCATTATCTGTGCGAAATAGGAGAGGGACACCCCAGCTTGTTATCTTTTTCAGGGAAATCTTTTCTTATTTCAACAAAACAATGCCAATCCACATTCTGCACATATTCCAACAGCATGGCTCTGTAGCAGAAGAGTCCGTTGATAAACTGGCCTCCTGCAGGCCAGACCTGTCAATCATTGAAAACATCTGGTACTTACGACAAAGGAAATGCGCAGCTGAAATCCTATATCGAGCAAGAATGGGGCATTTCACTTTCAAAACTCCAGAAACTGGTCTTCTCAGTTCCCAAATGTTTACAGAGTGTTGTTAAAATAATGCAGTACAGTGGTAAACATGATCCTGTCACAACTTTTTTGAAACGTGTTGCTGCCATTATAGTCAAAATACATTTTCCAAAAACAAAAATAGGTCAAAGTTGCAACATTTGATATGTTGCCTTTGTTTTATTTTCAATTAAATATGGGTTTAAATGCTTTGCAAATCATTGTATTCTGTTGTTATTTACATTTTACACGGTGTGACAACTTTTCTGGAAACAGAGTTGTACATAAGGAGGAAAAAAATTACATTTTTGCCTTTGTGTAAATGTCACCAAAGGTTTGACGTTGATAAGCTTTATGAAAATAGGATTCTTGGCAGAGCTGTTGTACAGGATTGTGTTAGGCTATACTGATGTTTCAAATGTTCTGTAACTATACATTCAACAAAGTGTAAAGAACATTGGTTACTAGGATAAATGGTATAAACTTCACCTGCTCTCCTCTGGGGCCTTGGGGGCCAAGAGGTCCATTTGAACCCTGTGGATTAACAAAACAATATCACTGCTTTTATATACAGCACTCTGCAACAGCACTCAGTCATCATGTCAATTAAAAAAACAAAAAACAAATACAAAACATGAAGCCTACTTGTTCACCCTTTTTACCGGCGGCACCACATTCACCCTGTTCTCCCTGGAAAATACAACCAGTTAGAAAAGAGGTAAGTCAAGCTCAATACCAAAAAAAATTCTGATCTGGGCACTGAGCCAAGTCAGAATGGACTATCTATGTTCTTTAAGGGGAATTTGTCCTAAATAAAAACTGTAATTGAAATAATAATAATAATAATAATAATAATAATAATAATAATAATAATACATACCTTTTCTCCTTTGCTCCCGAGGCGTCCCTATAAAATGAAATATTTAAAGCTTTCCCATCAGATAGTGGACTGTCCAATGAACATCACTTCAATATAGAAGAATGTCTGTCAACCACCCAAAGTTAACTTTACTTTCTGTCCTCTCTTTACATGCTGGTTAGTGGTTGGCCAAACGTCTGGCTATATCATATTGGTTGTTGAAGCAGTTGCTAGTTTATAGACATTTAAAAAACTTCAGAAGCAAACGAATACATTTGTCACCGTACAGACCTCGATGATATCTTTATCAAGAAATAACTCCCCCACAAACTGTCCTTTTTACATTTCTTTGTGTACAAACATGAGTTACAACGTGATACTTGTGAATTTTAGAAGTTAGAAGCTAGGAGTATTTTTGAAGGTATTGAATTCTCATCTCAATCTCGGCAAGAAAGCAAATTAATATATTTCCTTGAATGTTACACTTTCTTCACCATTTCAAGTGTAAAGTAGACCTAACCTGAAACCTGAAGAGAGGTCTATTCAATCCAAAGGGTTGAAAATACACTGTCAAATTACTCATATCAACACAATGTGCTGAAAACCAACAGCCCAGGCGAGAGGAAAGTATGTGATGATTACCTCAAGGCCCTCCATTCCTGGACGTCCATTAATACCAGCTTCCCCCTACAGTGACCGAGCCCAGACAAAACAGCACATCAAACAACACTTCATGCAATTCTTTCCGTTACCAGCGCTGGATTATGGAAACAATAGAGATTTACCCGAGATCCCTTTGGACCTGGAGCTCCATCAGACCCCGGTTCGCCTGGTTTCCCCTAGATGAAAGTAAAGGGAAATATTGTGCAGAATGAGAATATTCAGGCCCCTTTTTAGTTTTGACTGGTGTATGTTAAAGTGAGGTAGGGCATTCTCAGCGTGACCTTTCTGTAACCCCGCTCCAACACAAACCTGCACCTCAGTGCAGCAGTTTCTCAGATCATCCCAGCCGGTGTGTTTGCTCTCGGCTAATCCTCCATCCTTAACCATTGCGTCTTTCTAAGGGCCTCTCTTTGGTTGCACTGCCAGAGAAAACAGCACTCTCATCACCTGCTACACTTGCATTGTGGGAAACATTTCCTGGTCTTTCACGTCTCTTCCCTGTATTGCTTTGGAAAAAGGCCAGATGCACCTGCTGGTGGAGACCGCCTGGCAATCGAGGTATAACAAGTCCCTATGTGAAACTTACTGGGCTCAGTGTGGCTCAAGAAGTTACTGTCAACCTGCAGTTGGCTGGACCACAACAGGCCAGTCTGTAAGATATCAGCAGCTCTTATCCACTTTGTTAATGAGAGAAGTTGAATTTGTCCTGATCAGCTGATCAGTTGGATCTTTTCACCTGTTCATCACTTTGGTGCAAAGCAGCTATTAGCAAGTTCGTCAATGAAATACAGTAGAGATTTTATTCTACAGAATAATACAACGGCTGGGTAATATCACTTAAAGTCAGGATCAACATAGTTGGACCAAACAGTCCCAACCCAAGGCAAGAGATGACTGAAAGCTCCAGAAAAAGCTCGTTAGTGGACCGAGAGTCGGGGTTGTTTTGAGAAACTGCTGTTTCCAAAGTCAGTCAATATACATGAATAAATGTACCTTCTTTACACACCAGTTTCCTTTTATTTCCTTTATCATGTCGCCTCACTTCCTGCTAAATTACAGTTGAGTTTTTGGCTGATTGGTTGGCTGGACGTTAATTTTTAGAAACTTGTGGATTGTGTAAATGTATGCATGTAACACACACATGGTGCAGATACATACTGTATGAGCAGATCATACGAGGTTTATTGTCCAGACCTTGATAGTTTCTACTCTAGTGCTTACAGGGGACCACCTGACCTCCCTTTTAGATCAACCACTGGGTCAAAATGAGTTTTGATTATTATACACAATTTATGTCATAATCTAATATGAAGGTCTCCATGAAATCTTCTCACCATTTTTATAATTCCAGCTTGATTTTAAAAAAACGGATCGAAGTCTTTTAATATATACATACATTTTTGATTCCACTAACGATATGATTGTAAGAATACCACAATTATTACAATAGTTTTTTCGATCCCAAATTTTAACAGTGTTGGATGTAAAGAAGAAACACATCCTCTACTGGTCAGTAGTGAGACTCCTGTCATCCAGTAAAGAGATTAACAAACTACATCTGGTCTGGTTGCCTCATTCACAGAAAAATGATTCCAAAATATGAAAAACGTGCTGATACTTTTCTATTCATCTTCCTGTGGTACTGGAGATGCTGGAGATACTGGACAGGAGCAACAACATGTGGGAGGGTCCACTGGTTCTCAAAGAGAAAACACCACGAGTCTGGAGATATTTTGCGTTTGAGTCGGCTTATCGGAGACCAGTCATAGAAAACTAAAAGCCAGAATACAAACAAGTCACACAGCGTCTGGAACAAAATAAGGAAACACTTCAAACTTATTTGAGCAGATCAAAGACAGACATCCAGATCTGTTCGCAGAATTCAAGGTGTGAGCGTTCCAGTCATTAATTTAATATAATATATATTAACAACATCCTGAAATGGTATTATTAGTTTTAGGGCATTGTTGCCGCTGCATCGCTGTAGCAATGATCCACTCAACGTTCACAAAGGTTGTTTAGGCTAACATAATACATGCAACAGTTTTTTATTTTTAGTAAGAGACAAACTATATCCATTTTATAGCTTTTTTTGTATTGAATTTGTTCAAGAGAATCATGGTATTTAAATAGTATTCGTAAAAACGTCCAAATATCTGGGATGGTGACGTCCCTATGGGTGTGCACTAACAGACGTACCGGACCTCCAGGATGACCCCGCTCCCCTCTCTCACACAGGCAGGTTTTGGGCTGTGGGCACTGAAATAAAGACATGGAAAACAACAAAATATCTTATTACATTAATTATATATTTTTTCTTTTTCGAACAAAGTATAAGAAAAAAATGCAAATAAAATTCCAAATACACAACAATTATTTGAATATATTTACTCAGATAATTAGTGTATTATTCAACAATCTTGTCTTACTTACCCCAGTTTTAACAACCGTGTTCTAAAAGAAGAAAATAAAGAAACAAACAAAATATTATTTAACAGGCAACCTGTGGAGTACATCTGTAGAACTTTTGAATGGTCGCTTTCACAGTTTATTCTTAAAAATGTGTCCTTATTGTATATTCTTTTCTCTATTTCTCTTTTAATTACTATTAGTTTCTTTTTTTGAATGCATATTTCCGGGTCGTCCAGTGCGAGTACTGTGTGTGTATGTTTATACCGTCTGTACTCCCTCTGAATGTCAGTAGTCTGTGTAACAACTTCATCATCGTGTCAGTCTCAATGATGAGCAGATTATAAGACATCACTGACCAGTTCATTGAAGAGTCTGTTGTCCAGCTGGCTGTCAGTGAGGCTGAGGACATGCTGCTGTGGGGGGGCGCTGGCGATGGACCGCAGCTTTGTCCCCATGTTGCCGTCCCTGGGCAGCCCGGACAGCCTGATGGTGAACACTCGGATGTTGTGCTGTTTGGCCTCAGCAGCAGCCATGACAGCGCTGGGGCTGCGTGGGTGGTCGGCTCCGTCCGTCATCAACAGCGCCACCCTCAGGCTGCTGGGGGACGTCTCGTGGCTGAACACCTTGGTGGCATTGGTGATGGCGTATGCAGAGTAAGTGCCGTGACCGATGAAGGTCATGGAGACCACCCGGCTGTGGAAGACGTCCAGGTCCTGCCAGTCTCTGAAGTTGTGCTCCACCAGCACGGTGCTGCTGTACTGCAGAGCGGCCAGGCGCAGCCGCACGCGCCAGCCGGCCGAGTGGAGCTGCATGAGCTTGGTGCTGAAGCGCAGGATGAACTCCTTCTGTCGTTCAAACAGTAGAGATTTGGCTTTTTCTGAACTGTCCACGATGAACATGATTTCCACTGGACAGATCAGGACTAGGCAGGAAGGAAGAGATGGAGGTTTACCTTCCAGCAGAAGCTAGACAAAGTACACATCTGTATATTTCAAAAAGTCCATTGTTTCTCCAGCAACTGATCCTAAGAACTGATCCCTCCACCCATCCACCACTTGAGTCCAGAACAAGACATCTTCACAACCACTGACCAGAAGCTTTAGAACGAGTGGATAGAGATTGTTGATTATTTTGGTCAAATTGTAATGTTTCAGTTGTTCTCCTGGAACAACAAGACAACTTCAAAGCTTCACCAACAGACTGGCTCTGCCAGTATCATCACATCATACTGGTTTATTACAGATATATTGCTATCGACACTTTTATATGAGTATCAATAAATTTAAGTACAGATCCTTCTTTAAAATGTTTAAATGTTTATAATAATTAACAGATATCAATAACATCCAGTGTATTAATATTTGATTTATTTTATTCTTAAACATAGCTATAGGTACTGGTCAATACATGTTGCGGTATTTTCATCTTTCTATTGCATTACTTTTTCTAGGAAAATATTGTACCTTTCCTTCCACTACTTTTATTTTGGCAGATTTAGTTACAGATTCAGATTAACACAAAATAGAATCAACAAATGATGACTATATATTTCTATGGATGACGCTTCCTAGCAGCCCTATAACCCTACTTTAACAACTGCAACATACAATGTAGTGCTATAATTACAAATGATTATTACACATGTGTTTGTAGGTGTGTTTTTTTTTTTTAAAACAAGACATTGACTTGTTCAGCACATTTCTACATTATAGTTTTGCTACTTTGCTAAAAACATATCGGTGCGTTTTCCATCTGTGGTGTAGGTCTCAAAGCTCCAGCATTGGAAAGGCTCTAATTTTCAACAGTGTCATGCTGGATAATCGCAGTCCGCTGAGGATTCATGGAGAAATATTACCAGATGGACCATGGTGTCACAATGAAATCATATGTGTCCCGAGCTATAACATACATATACATATATACATCACCTCTGCAGTCAAACAGAGCATTACAATAAACACACATAACACACACAAATCCCCGACACATCAACATTTCTACATGGCTCATGCGTCATTGGAGATAGTTTTTACATTTTCATCAGTGCCCAACTTCTCCATGAGCAGCATATCTTTGGCCAAGGTGATGTATAGCTATGATAAATGTTACAACACTTACTTTTGGCCTCATTAACGATGACCTGGTTGTCATCTCTTTGTCCCTTCCTCCTTCTCTTTTGGCCTCGGGTTGGGCCGGACAGCGCCAGAGTAAGAATCAAAACCTTCATGAGCCACCGCAACGTCATCATAGAGTCCAGCTGCTTGGCCTGCAGAGAAGAGAGCAGCTCTAGTGGTAGATTGTGCTGCTATGACTTCAGTCCACTGTTAGTGAAAGGTAGGAGAGCTGCAGTGACGTGACATGGACACAGGAGGGAGACAGGACTCAAAGTGCTCCCTGGATCTACAGTTGGATCTGGTCTGTCCCATGATGATGAAGATACTTTAGTCTGTGGCCTCAGCTATCTGCTCTCTGCTGGTTGACATCATTACTGTCACCTCTATGGCTGCTTTTACAGTACGAATCACTACTGCTGCTGTTTTTTATCAATACTTCTGATACATCTACCTAACCTAACCTAACCTAACATCTGCTGCTCCGAGTACAATGAACACTGCCATGACTGCAACAAAATAATTACCACAACAAATAGACACCTACTGCTGCTAGTATATTAGGGTCAGACAGTACAGCATCATATATACTGGAAGATAATAAAACAAAATCCTGAAGTGTCTTTAAAAAGCTGTTTATTCTGTGTTTCCATTATTGTGGGCAAGTCCACAATCAGCAGTGATTTATATCAATACAGTAAATCTGTGTCAGAAACAGAAACCGTTCCCTGGTTAATTAATTCAGACACTGACAACATCTCAAAAACGGATATTATGACATAAAAATGACTCATACAATGATAGAATATTGTTTCTACTGCCCTCATCACTACTGCAGTTAGTAAAAAGTTATATCAGTATGCTGATATAATTATTGCTACCACTATATCTGATCATATTAATATCTGGTGTAATAGGCCCACGGGTACATTCTAAAATAGGTAATCTACTACTCCAACTATAACTCCCCCATTCCTGCTATTCATTATACTAATTACATTGTTGTCGCAATATTTCAATTATACACAGGAATCAAATGTTTTATAGAAGTACAGCTGCTTTACTTTGCTGCTCCTGTTGCTACACAAAATAATGTCGAAATTACAGGTATGGTGTGTCTGCACTAATAACTGGCTAAAAACAACAACAACAACAACAGCAGCAGCAGCAATAATAATAATAATATGAATATGCTGCTCAAGAGTTGAACTGCAGCAGACTATATGATTTAAAGAGTTTTGAGTCTGCGTCACACATCACGTAATTTGTCGTAAGGTCCCGTACCTGCGTGTTGATGAAAGAAGAGCTGGAGGTTAATCCATCAGAGATGAAGTCCTGTGTTCTGCTGCAGCTGCTTCTGTCGAGCCGCCTGCAGTCCAACCTGCAGCACAGCACCGCTGACAAGACAGACACTCTGCAACAGCGCCAACTTCCCGTCACTGCCTTCGCAATAAAACCTTACTTAAGGGACAAGGCACGAGTGTATTACATTAACATGCAGTTAGAATTACATTTCAGTCATAACTTCATGATGGCATTTGCAGTAACCTATATTTAAAAAGGGTGTGTGTTGTTCTACAAAGCTCCAACACTTTGAATGACAGATTCTCTGCATTTATTTTGCAAAGCATCTCTCTGGAAACAAACTAACACTGCATCACTTTGTTGCTACTGTCTGGGATAAAGTGACCAAATGCTCTACACTACTGCATTCATAAATAGAGCATTGAATACTACAATTAAAACGTATGGGTGGCAAGAAGTAATCCAATTTGTTATTTTTTATTTTAAGAAGAAGCACCAAAAGCAAGGTTATAATGTTTTTCCAAAACGCCCTGAATTTAAAATGTAGAGCAGTAGCAGCTACTGTAACAATAATAATAATAATGACCAAAAAACATGATTAAATAGAACTAAACTACATGTTAGGAGCATATTAGCGCACCTTTTTCATGTGCAGTCGATGCTAGCTGCTTAGCTGGTCAATCTGTCACAGGAGCTGGATGGAAAACGTCTGCACACTAACTAGTAACTACAGCTGTAAAATCAATTGTGTACAACCCGTTTCTAAAAAAAAAAACAGTTGGGATGCTGTGTAAAATGTAAATAAAAACAGAATGTAATTATTTGCAAATCATGTAAACCCATATTTAAATGTATTGTTTTATCAAATATATATGCTCACTTTGAGCATACAGTACTACTATTGAGCCATGCTGTTGGAATACATGCAGAACATGGTTTTGCATTTTTATTTTATTTTTTTTTTGCTGAAATAAGCAAGGCCTGCCCTGAAAGAGACGTTATCCAAAGAAAGCAAAGAATTTGTTTTCGGTTCATTTGTGTTTGAATCCATATACATCCTGTGTGAGGGGCCTGCGGCTGCTCTTTGACTGGTTTCCTTCACAATTTTCACAGGCACTTGCACTTTTGTTGGTAGCATATCAATATTATTTAGGTTTTTTTACCTCATGTCATTGAACGATGTTATATAGCATCTCTTGTTCACATTCTCCATGAACTTGGTGTCCTGATTCTTCCTCTCAGCAGCTTCTTAAATGACCCTGAGAGATCAGTTCAAGTAGACCTGTTAAGTTTCAGGCTGGAGTAACTGACAAAATAAAAGGTTTTTTAATTTTGCAAAATTATATTGTTGATCATTAACTTACACCAAACTCAAATTGTCTGATTGGTGGTACCTTTTGGCTCCAACAGCCTTGAAGTGAGCTGCAGTAGTGATTGAGCACACCCTGCTGGTTAAATTACTTGTCAAATAACTATTGATAGACACATTATGTGAAGTGTTCATGTCTTACTGACAGTATACTACATTTATTTTTAAAGAGAGTGCATCTGCAGTGTTACAATAAATGACAGGGGTGTGAATATACTTTAGAATTACTCAGCAAGATGCTTTATTTCACTTGCAGGGACACAGAAATATAAATTTGAGGTAATACAAAAAAGATTCTCAGGTAACTAATAATTATGTATAGTGCTGAACTGGGAGTTAGCAGGATCAGGGAACTTATTAATTAATGAAGCATTGACTACCAAGTGCTTTCTCGCTCCTTCCCTAGTAATTGCTATATTTCTGTGCAGAGTATTGTAAAGTGTTACCAATACACTGAAAAATGTATAGTGGTACAGGTAAAGGTTCATTCATTGGGCAGAAAATGTGAGCCAGCGTTAATCATGACCCGCTCAGTCCAATACAAAACATGCACACTTAAAATGACTTATAGTGTGAGGAGGACAGAAGTAGGGCAGTTCCTGGGGTTAGACTGAAATACGGTTGATTCGGGGTGTGGAGGAGTAAAAGGTCGATTTGTGATGTTTTGAAGCTAATCTTTATGGAGTTGTGTTCTGAGTGGTAACCTGAGAGCGTTGAGTAGTTCTGTGAAACTATACCTGCAGGATGTCAGTAGGAGAAACTTCTATTAGCTGCTCCCATAATTCAAACAGACAGGCTGCAGATAAGGCTTCATGCCCAATTCCTGACATAAATCATTGATATGTCTGAGCACTGCCACTGCTGGCTCTGCAAAGACTTAGCAATCATTCAACAAATATTACCTGGAACATTGGAGAAAACATTCCTTCAGAGAACCTCAACTTATATGATATATCAATCTGATAGCACTTTGTCCTCATACACACTAAACTACACTCGAAAATTTGTTGTTAAAAAAGCTTCTTTTAAACACAGAAAATGGTTATTTCTCAAAAATGCTGGTCAAAAACGTGTTAAAATCTGTTAATGGCACTTCACCTTTGTTAAATTATACTGCGTTTAGTTTTCAACTATGTTAACGAGCTACAGTAGCTAACTGTCTGTTTGCTGCTTAATGGTAGGTAGGTAGGTAGGTATAGGTATATACTTTATTAATCCCCGAGGGGAAATTTTTTTTTTTTTTGGTAGGTGATAATGAAACAGTGTCTGATGTTTATCAGAGCTTTGTGACTGAATAGACTGCTCTGCTGTTGTGAACAAGGTTGATGAGAGCTGTGAGACTGAACCAAACTAAAAGGCCATGGGCGGTAAAACTAAAACAATGAGCTGAAAGAAGCTAAACCGCTCCATGGAGGTGAAGGGAACTGCAGAGTCGCAGATAGTTCAGGTGTGTCACTCTGTGCAAGGTTTTCACAATATACAGTAAGACTTTTGATCCTTTCTTATTATAAAAATGTTGATTAGTGCAGCTTTAAAGCTGTCATCATGTGTGTCTTCTTAGGGACATGACTGTTCCTAGAAGCATTCGAATATTGACTATATTTCATAAAAATATATTTGTTGCCTGCCTAAGCTTTTATTTGCACTTTTTTTAAAAGTCTTTTTTATTCAACTTTAAACATGTATTAAAGCTACTTGAACTCAAAAGGTCCACTGGAGCTGATGACCATCTCGTCCAATCTTTATCAGCAGATAAAGTTTGCTCCTGTCATGTCAGGAGCGTGGATGCTACCTCCGCAGAATAGCTGGTGGTGAAAATGTAGACTGAAATGATTTTTTTATATACATAAACCAGTCAGCAGCACACTGGAGCGTCAGGATCAGGAAGAGCGCAGATTGTTTTTTTCAACTACTGTTTGTAATATAAAGATTGAACGATCAAGCTCAGTTTAACAACTTAGATGAAAGGTTGGAAAAGTTCAAAGAAAACTAAAAGGTTTATAGTCGCATGACAAGTGAGCAGGCTCCATCTGAAGACCATGTCACTGCCAGCCTTACATGGAAAACCTTTTGTCAGGCTTTTCAGTACAACACCCCACATTCCTAATGCCATTGCTGAGGGCCCCAAAAAGGTTGTTTTTTTGTCTTGAATGTGTGGTGCTCGTATGTGGTCCGAAAGCAGCCGTGGGTGCCTGCCTGATGCTGCTGGGTGTATGGGAAGAGACTGGTGGTAAAGCTGGTGGTGGCACTGTCTGCAGACAGCTCTGCCTAAAGACAACACAGCCAGGCGGCAACAACACCAATACCAGACTGCGAGTTCAGAGGGAACTTCCTGCCGTAGCTCAACATATTTTGATAAGGCCAATGGGCTAGAGCACACGGCTGCATGCTGACACACTCAGTGGACACAAGCGCAGCGATGCGGAGCGCTGCTATTGGTGGAGGCCTTGCGGCTCCCATGCACGAGTAATGTTGAAAAGAAATGAATGAGAGGAGAATTCATACCAATAGTTTTGGAAGAAACCTGAAAACCAGTGTGTGAGGTTGTTAGTCATAAAATAGTTATTCTTGACTTTGGGAACAGTCGCTTTCAACAGTCAAGTACGACCCTGTTTCCAAAAAAGTTGGGACGTAAAATGGAAATAAAAACAGAATGCAATCATTTACAAATCAACTATACCCATATTTAATTAAGCAATATTACACTCAGTTGCTGATGACACTGTTGGAGATTTATTCAGAGAAATCTATCTATTCAAGGAAACACTTAATCAGCATGAATACCACACAATTCAGCAGCGACATCTAAACTGTTTGTTCTAGCCACTGTGCCTCGAGCACTACTTCACCCAGACTGGGCTCAACTTTTACAAAAGAAGCATTGTCTAAATGTAAGTTCAAAGTGGGACATGTCACTATCTGTGCTGCAGCACCGGGCTGGAGAGACAGTTTTAGAGCCTGTGGATGCTTACATGAGGTTCTCGCAGGTATGAAGTCTTCTTCAACTTGCCATGCTTGGATCATTTGTTAAAGCTCCCTGTGGCACTCCAGACAGTGGCAGGTGTGACAGCTTCATACTATCAGTCCCAAAGCCTCGCTCCGGGGTCTGGTAGGCATGTGAAAAATATGCACTGGATTTTTTTTGACATGTCTGCTCACATTGCATCATGCTTATTCATGGCCAGCTTTAGTGTGTGGGGGGGGGTGGGGGGGGGGACACAAAGTCCACTGTGGTATCTAAAATACAAACTAATAACCTTTGGCGGAATGGTAATGTGTTCAACACAGAGATTGTGATCCACAGCTCAGTCTGGTAGTTACTGTGGTCACTACGAGGTTAACAAGGAGAACAGAACAGCATCATAAACATCAGCCCTTCAAAGGAAAAGGACACTTCTGAAGGATTAACTCCAAGACAAACTTAGAGTGATGCATGAGCGCAATGAATTGTGTAGATAATTTAAAAATAACGACAGATTTTGTGTGGACAGTCTCGACCCCCAAAGATGATGAAGATCATTTTATGTCTGTAAAAGCTGCAGTGAAATGTGCCTCATTCTGCCCACAGAGCAGCTAACTCAAAGAATTTTACTGAACAGTTTTACTTTCCCATTAAAACTAAACTTTAAGCAGAACATTTGTTAGATACACAATGAAAGCTGCACTAATTGATATGTTTATATTAACAATGGATTAAATGATCACACAGTATATATAATGTGAAACGTGACACACACGATGACAGACCCATTTTAAATGATCACAGATTCAGTGCATTTGCCCTCTGTTCTCCAGAGCTCATCAGCCTCTTTTAGTTACTTGTTTTGGTTTTCTGAACCCTGTATACCAGGCAGCTTATTTAGCACAAAAAGCTCGAATAAATTCAGTGGTGGCCTCCAAACTGCAGGAGAGAAGGGAAAAGCTGCTGGTTAGCTGGTGACCACAGATAAAGAGACAAATATTGTTCTCAGAAGTTGGTAAAGACAAAAATAAAAATAAAAGAAGAGCGATTATCGGACTTTATTCATGAATTGGCTGACACACATCTACAATGACGTCAATGTCACCCTGTGGTTGCTGATGAATGTTGTCTGGATCACCAGGACATTTCATAGAACAGAGCCATCATGAACAAAATGTGTTTCACTCATGTGTTTCCTGCTGTGACTACAAGTCCTCCGTGAAAAAGTCTACATGTAAATCAACGTTATGTTTTCAGCTGGCTCTGCTGCCCCCCAGTGGCCAAAGGTATAAATAAATGTTGCTCTTTGAATCATCCATATCAGACAGCCAAGGTAATTTCCAGAATTAGCTTATGAAATGTCATAAGAGAGTTTTTAAACAAAAGAAAGAAAGAAAAAAGAAAAAATGCTGATCAAAATTTGTTACAGCTCAAGATGATGTCGACAGAATATAGCTTCGATGATACCTTGTTGTTGAGCTCTACACTGATCTGAAGAATTTAATAATAATACTGTATTCAGGAGAATTGATGTTTACTGAGTAGTATACTCTACAGTGACAAAATAAACTTGTGAGCAAGTTGTTGGTTGGAATTTACGTTATATATCTTGTTTTTTCCCAAAACAGAACAAAAGTTTTAAAGTGATAAAAAAAACATATTTGTGTCCAGTAAATGAGTTATTTCAGTGATTAACAAAAACACAGCAACTAAATGTTTCTGCCCTTGTTTCCTTAAAGCAAATGACCAGCGTTGAGATTCTCTAAAATGATTGATTCTTTTTTCCAAAGTAAACCATAACCCAAAAAGATGATTGAACGTGTGTGCAGGGTTTGACAGAGACGAGCAGTGACGGCAGATGAAGACGTTTCCATGACGAAGTGTGGGAGATGGAGGCGATAGTTTGCGTGGGTGGAGGCCGATGGAGCAGATGCTGCAACAATAACAGCAGTGTCTTGACTTGCTGGAACACGGCAGCTGCTTTCCTCCAGGCGACTCCTCTTCCAACCTCACGCTGAACGCAGCAGGGACACACTTCTTTTACAGCTGCTGACATTATCACCTCCTCCTCAAATGATATACGCATCCATACACCAGTTTAAAGCTATATTTTATGGAGATAATTTCCTCCTTGATCACAGTTTCTGTCACAGCTCAGAAGTTTTGGGCATTTATCATTCAGTTTATCGTCATTGTATGTAATACAACTGTACGACAAGTCGGTGCAACACAAGGGAAATATCAAATATAAATGAAATATAAAAATACAATGTAATATAAAAGATATAAAGGTTAAAAAGACAGAAAGTGTGTTTGCCCAACCCTGATGTATGCAGGTAGTTCAGTTCTTAAATCCATTGTTTTATAGTTGAATTATTTCCACCTTGATTTACTGCAACTTTCAAATATCACATCCAAATTATTACATGATAACAATCCATACTAACATAACTGCAGTAGGTCCTTCTGAATGATGAGTACTTGTTTATAGCAAGACATTTCTTTAGGAAATTTTGACCGACACTTACAAAACAACAACATAAATAAAAAAGATATCATTAGTTGCTATATACAGTTTGAAGAATTTGGGAGTCCAGAGAAACAAAGTGTTGAGGTTTTACAGAAGAAAAACTTCCAGCCTGAGTTACAGACTGGGGTTCTGAATGAAAAGATATTACCTGGCTTGTGGGAAGTGGAGGGTGTGGCTGTTTTGAACCTTTTTAAAGGGACTTGAAGTTCGAACATCTCCGACTGTTCCACGCCAATGTTGATTATTTAACACCTTCGCTTCAATAATTGGAGTATTTGTTGCCTTTGTTCGACAGCAAACAGAGATGAGACAACAGGAAGTGAAGAGAAAGAGACATGGAGCAACAAAGGTTTCTAAATGGGCACAAACAAAGACGCCAGCAGGACACTTCAGTCTGTTTAATGTGTCTGTCCCAGGTCAGCCAGCTCTGAGGAGGTGCAGCAGCCACTGATGTCCTTTAAAGAGTGACCTCACAGAGGCAGCAGGTCTGTTTATATAGACCAGCAGAGTGCAATAACCTAAATGATCGGACAGGAGAGCATCACTGAGCAGTCCCACAATGAACAAAAGGAATGGCAATAACACATAATATCTAATACACTAACTAATGATATGTAATAAATTAGAAAATAAACATTACTGTAGCAGTTACAGTTACTGGGAAAAATATGTAATTAAATTACAGATGCTGAATGTATTCTTTTTATTAAAAAGCTAGAATATAACATTCATTCTGTTGCTTTGCATCTTTTCTCTGCACAGGAATGCCTTCTGTCTGTGTCTGGACAGGCTCCATTCACTTAGCAGCATGCACTCAGATTGGGTTTGATTGATTCTCTTGTTTGAATTAGCACCGGCTCTCATCTGCCAATCAAATCCATGAGCTCTGCTCTGAGCATCCACACCGAGCTGGTGCCATGATGTTGGATAATATGAAGGCGTATTTAAAAAGAGTGATTCAGGAAGCAGTACGCTGCCCCACTGATGGTCCTGTCCTCACTCTGCATGAGTCCACTTGAATGTAGACGTGGGTTCAGGTTCTGGAACAGTTTTCTATCCCGGCAGTCAGCTGTGATCAAGACTTGTGATTTGTTTTGGTGGTTGTGCTTTAAAATCAGAACATTCCAATCTTAATTCAAGTGATTTTAAACAATCAATCTTGAATATTGTTGTGAGGTTTACACTCACTAGTTTACAGTCATTTTTAGGACTTTTCAGATTTTTTTGCTCAGTTTAAAACATGTTTTAGAATGTAATACAAAATTGAAATGCATTTTTAAAAAAAAAACAGCTTTCATTCAGTACACTGGTTTCATCAGGTTCAGGTACATACAGGTAACCATGTCATATGTTCATCAAAGACAATACTACATTTCTTTTAAATATTGTTTTCTTTAAAAAATTGTATTGTATGTATTTTAAATAATTAAAACGGTTTCCAGCTGTGAATTTAGTGTTAGTAGTATTGGGTTTTTCATGTGGCAGCAGCTTTTCAAATATTTGCAATACAAAGACCATATTAAGACATGTTTCCTCAGGGTACCTGTTTTAATGCTGCCACCATTTATTGCTCTCAGTAGGTACAAATCTTTCTCTGTGATTAGACAGCTTTGATGGAGTTGAATTCTGTTGTTCTGTCTGACTTGTGGCTGAAGGTCAGTTTCTCTGCTCATACTGCCCCCTGCTGCTCAGTAGAGCTCATGTTCACAGTAGGAATTTGCTGCCAGTTTAGGTAGGTAGGTAGGTAGGTAGGTATATACTTTATTAATCCCCGAGGGGAAATTTTTTCACCACAGCAGCATACATACAGAAGCAATAATAGAACAATAGAATAAAATAATAGAATAGAATATATAATAGAAAGCAATAAAATAAAATAGCAGTAAATAGTAGTAAAAAATATAAATATAAAATATAAAATGCACAGCATATACAGTATATATACAGTACATTAAATATCTATATATATTATATACAACAAACCAATAAACACAGTCAACATATATATATATATATACATATACATATAGTACAGTATATATCTATATATATAATATACACATAATATACAAGCAACCAAGAAACACAGTCATCAGTTTAGTTTCCAACAAAGGGTACGACTTGTACCTCAGGGGGTCTTTCTGCAGCTGCCAAGGGTGAAAATGAGAGACTTTGGGGCTTCTAAAAAAAGATCAATATTATGAAGTGATTAAAAATCCAATCAAATAGATATTGATTGATACGTACATACTGACTCTGCTGTAACACCTGGAAACAGCTGTACATGAAAGTGAGTAAATTAAGTGATGTTCTACACTGTAACCCTTCAGGGCCTCAGAAATACACAATGTATTAGGAGGCAACAGAAAGCTCTGACATGGATGTACAGGCATGTACAGGTATGTACAGGTACACGAGGGGCACCAAACCTGTACTGTGCTGCACCAACACAAAATGAACTGAACCCACCTGCACACCGATAGTTACAGAATACGTCTCAGGTGGGAAAGCAATAACAGGCACAACAGGTCGGGAACCGCAGCTTTAAAAGCAAACTGATTCTACAGCCTGCAGAGGTGTTGTGTACGGTGTAGGCTGACGTGATTTCAGTACGTAGCCCACTCAATATGTTCTGTCTAAATTCTAAAAGATTTTATTCATCACAGGCATTTATCAGGGCAGCTGAAGTGAAGCTGCCTCATGAACAGAACTTTAGAGAAGCGTCACCAGCGTCCAACCCTCCGCATGTTCAGCAGCTGCTCTGGATCGAGTCTGAAAGGTTTGAAAACTAACTGAAAGTTGTTTGTGTGATTTGACGGTATTAAAAAGTATTAAAGCCATCTGCTTCTTTGGATTATTTCAACTAAATGTGCATGAGTACTGTTGAGAGGAGGAAAACAAAAACAAAAAAAACACCAGTTTTATGATGTAACGCATCAAACTATGACCTCAAACTTTATCATTTACCTGAACTCATGAAAACAAAAGATGAAATTCTGATTCTGGCTTTTCAAATGTGAATAATTTGTTTCCTTCCATGATAATACACTGAATATTTTGATTGTGGACTAATCAAAACTTTTTGGGCTTCTCTTGGACATTGGGAAAACACTGGAGAACATTTCTGACCATCTTCTGAGATTTTAAAGACCAAATGACAACACAAGGAAAAAAAAAAAAAAAAAAAAAAAAAAAATCAACCGATAAAGTAAGAGCATCTGCTGTATTAGAATTAACATTTAAAATATAGAACTTCCTGTAGTTTCATTCACAATAATGTTTTCAGTTTTGTAAATTAACAGTGTTTATTTGATTTAAAATTACTTCGTTAAAAAGAAAGCTCCCATCAGATGTGTTCATTAAAGATTATTTATTTTATTTCAAAACTTTTGTACAAATCAGTTTTTCCTGCAGACTGACAGGAACAACACAAACACAGAACACGGTGTTGACGCGAGCTTCATCCGCTGGCGACCACTTGGAAGGGGTAGTGCTGCGGGAAATCATGGATGATCTTCAGGGCTTCGTTGTACAGGTTTAAATCTGAGACGGACAGAACGTACCGGAAGTCACAACGATGAACGCTGCTGCGTGACAGATGCTGAGTCAGCAATAAAATGAGACGTACCAAAAGGGATGCCCTTGTCTTCTCGTAGCATGTTGTACGAGGTGGCCATTATGGCCCCTTTGGTGGACACCATACCGATGACCTCCACGACACCGCTCAGCTCCTGCTCAAGCTGGAAAAGAAGAAGTGGATTTTAACGGCACCAACATGTTCGGTGTGTTGATTCAACAACAGACTGAAAAAGGTCTACCAGGTGTTTTGGTGAGGAATCACTTCTACTCCCTTCATAAAAAAAAAAAAAAATCAAACTGCATGCATCAGACATAAGGATAAATCTGGTTTATTTCTTATTTATATGACTGCTGGGTCAAACTAACTAAATCAGAATACATCAGCTAAACACAAACCGGATTTGAATCATTCTAAACATTTTGTTTTCAGGTCTGAGAGTAAACACAGAAATGAGCTTCTGAAGGAGCATTTTGTGAACTGCTCTATTGATCTCCATCCAGGACTTCCTGCCAGCTGGCCCGGATCGGTGTGCTGTGTTGTAAAGTGTCACTTTATTGTGTATGAAACATTTAAATGTTGTAGGTGATTAAGGTGCAGGTAATTTTGTGGGATTGTTTTTATCAGCAACAACCCATCACATTTTGTAAACCGACTCCAGGTTTGCTATCTGATATCAGGTCGTCAGGCTGCAGAGAAAAACGAATTCTTCCTGAATGTCCCAAATGTGTTATCATCAGAACGAAACCCCGGTTTGTGGCTCACAGGCACCGCTGAGACTTCCAGGACTCTGTGATGGAGATGATGTCTGTTTTGTAGGAAAATAAACAACTACAGGTCTATAAAACACCTGGAAGGTCACTGTTTGTTCTGAGGGTATTCCAGGGACCATGAAACAACAAGTTATGACATCAGAAAACATAAAGTAACTTAATTATCGAAGCATAAACATACTATTTTGTATTTACAATGTAACATGAATGTAAACAAACTAAAAGTGATATAGTTAAAAAAAAAAAAGAAAAAAGAAGTAGTTCCACGTCCTCCGGATCAACAAAGAGAAAAGACATCTCTTACAAACAACCGTCTTTGTTTGTATCAGTCAAAGAATTATCAACAGTAATAATCATCATTATAATGATGACTAATGTTGACATTTACACAGGTTTCGCACATCTATTTCGTGAAACCATTATTCCATTTGTGAAAATGAAAAAAAAGAAAGAAGGTAATTTCACTGTTTTGTAGACCACATTAGACCTTAAACTGCTGGAACTGGACTAGATTTTCTCGACAGGCTGAAGGTTCTTTAAAACCTTTCTGTGAAACCACACAAGACGCTTTTTCAACCTGGACATTAAAACAATCACGATGATGTCATGGCGAAAGGCCCGCCACCAGCGGTGCTCTCCGTGGACTCACAGGCTCGTCCAGCTCCACTGTTGCGGTCTTTCCGTCTCCGTCAGAGACAGTGAACGTCTTTCCAGACGGGTTAACCTGAAAACGCACAAATGAAACACTGGATGTGACCGACATTCACGGAGCAGCTCCGTTTGAAGTTAAAACTGCAGACTGACCGTTCCAACGCGTCCGACGAAGCAGACCGCTCGGTTGATGTGCTGCAACAGCATCGAGCAGTTTATTCTGGGTTTCGGGATGTCCAACATCGCCGCCATCTCCACAGGTTGCTTATATGGCGTTGCTGAACTCTGAACAATGTTCCCCCGCGCGGGAAACCTTCAGTTATATGCTTTTAAACTTACGGCAGCCCGGGCGGGCGGAGCACCTGCTTCTGCAATGAAACCTCGCGGGGCGTGTAGTTACGGCTAATACGGGGGTTAAAACCGAACACCTCCAACTTCGATTACGACATAACTGTTGTACTCTAACATTCTCTTCCCCGGAAACACCAATGAACAGTTCCGCTACATCTTAACGACAGCTTAATTTGAGGCAGAAATGGAGTTGCCATTTGCTGTTTCTACACGAACACGGACCACATTGGTGTCAGTGACGTCACCACCACACCACAACAAGGATAACAGAAAAGTCGACACGGAAGCGTTAGTAGGTTTTTACTGTTGTTCACAGCAGCAGAGCGAAAAGAAGATTTACACACCGAGCCGGAACCGAACTGAGTCCACACAACAGCCCGAGGAGCCATGAAGTGACTGCATGAGCGCAGACACGACAGTAAGAGCGGCAGCATCACTTTCTGACGGCATCGCTGTTGTTTTGAAGCTACAAAAGGCGACTAGGCATGTTATGGTGTCATATTCAACAAACAAAAAAACAAGTTACGCCGACAAAATAGTTGCAGGCAGAAAGTCTTGCATTTGTGTCTCATCCTTCTTCAACAACCAGCTGCAATGTAGAGTTCTTTTACATTTTTTGTTGGTAGAATTTTTTTTTAAATGAAGTCCTGTTTTCTGTTTTCTGACAGTTGGATTTGAGTGCAACTAGTCCATCCTTTACCAAAGCTAACATCTAAAACGACACTTCCACGACGAACATCTGACCTTTGATTTCCTCTGCTCACAGGAGAACCATGTTCAGTTTCCTTGGACTCCGTAAGGACTCAAAGAAGTCAACAGCTGACAAGGAAGTCGATGGAGGGTTCGTTATCATTGGTGAGAAACATCCACTTCTATCGAAGTGAGACTGACAGCACTTTGTTCTGCTGTTTGATTTGCTGACATATGAAACACCAGCTGGCAACTACTTCTGAAACAGTAAATAAGCAGTGAGACTCTTGAAGTGTAGTGAGCGGGTTGCTCCTGATGAAACAGAACTGTCTGTGTGTCATATTTACTAGAAGCAGGGCCGTGCAAAATGGAGTTTGGCTTCTCCTTCATGTCCTGTAGCGTGTCCTGCGTTAAGAACGGGTCAGCCTGCACCTGGTGATCTCTGAAAGATTATTAATGATGCAAAACTCATTTTACATCAGGCTTTTCATAACGTCTCTAGAATTTGAAACTAACTTCAAAAAGTGGAGGACGACGGGATGCTGACTGTTTTTCAGCTCATAATAACACAAAACTGCAAGCGAAATGTTTCCTAAATATTGTTACATCTTTCATGAGGTCTTTCACTACTGCTCTGTCATTCACCACTTCATGAAATGCCAAACTTTACAGATGTACTGCGACTTTGAAAGCGATATTAGAAGAGGAAGGCTGGATCCCTGTTATTGTCCTGATTTCATGATTATCACACTGTGACACAATCGAAATAGATTTCACAAAATCCTCACTTTGGTTTGAAACTCCACTTCTCTTTTTTTGGGAAGCAGCTCCAAAACTGGTCGCTCCTCCAGCACTCTGTCACTGATTATGGACGGTGATGTAGTTGGAGGCAAAGAAGAAACACAAGTTCACTGAGCTGTGTGGGTGTCCAGGGGGCGCAATAGAGGCCAATTTAAATTAAAAAAAAAACCCAAAAAACCCCACTTTAGTTGTCGTGGACAGCAGCGAGCTACGTCTCCAACCGTGAACATGTCAAGCACATGAGAGCAGAGGATGTTGTGGACGAGTAAACATTTCACCGTGAAGCGGAGAGAGCCCGAGGGACGATGTCCAGCGGGGACCGTCCAGAAACTGAGCTGCTGAAAACAAACAGCCACTGGTGGTGTCTCTGCTTAAACTGTCCCCTGAAATGGAACCATTGTGCTGCTGTGAGCTTCAGAGCGGGCGGTTGTTGATGGATGCGTTCACTGACGCTGACCAGGAGAGCCTGTTGGTGCGCTATGATGCATGAATGTTGTACTGCTCTCTCCTGACGGTAAACTGAAACAAACAACGAACGCCAACAGAGCTGAGAGGCCGAAGCAACACGGAGTCAGTGTTGTTTTCACCCAAAGCTGTTTAGGTGGAGATACAAGTTAATATTGGACACGTTTTTTTTTGTTGAACATGTTGTGTTGTTTGTGTTTACGCCAGCTGCTAACGCTACAGATATAGATACTTGCTGATGAAACCCCACTTTCTCTCCTGTCCTTGGCTCTCTGTCAACAATACGGTCGGCCTGCTCATCGGTTTTTATTGTTGAGTGGTGGTAAAAAGGAAGAGACTTTGCGAACAGAAGATTTGAGGGTTAGGTGTCATAAGGTTGTGCGCAGTGCATCCTGGTCCATGTAGGCACTGTCATTATGGCCGAGTCGGCAGGAAAGCTCAGCTCTCCCAGCTGCTATAACAGCACGGAGGAATTTATCGCTTCAAGTCACTACATTCACCATCAACACATCCACGTATCCACGTGGACATCCACGTAAAACGTTGTGTCTTTTCCCTTTAAAGTGACAGATATGTTTTCAATGCTCAAATTTAGTCAGCAGGCGGGCTGTTGGTCATAATACTCATAATGTAACAAGTGGGATGAGATTTATTCTTCGATTTGCCTCGTAGTAGCCGGTGTTATTCCACATGTGATGGGTGAAGACTGATCCTTATCCTGTGTCCTTCCACTTCACTATAACTGAGCTGTCTGGATTTACTACAAAAATCCACATAGATCAAGGTTCATGTTACATCAAACTTTATTTGGATTCCTCTCCAGGAGAAGTGCAGTATTGTTTGCTGGTAATGTGTGTCGTGGATTTAATTGGAGGAGCTGGTGGAGCAGAAACAGATGGTCAGGAGCTGCATGCTATTTTTGGCAGAGGAGGACAAGTGTCAGAGCCAGGCTTTCTCTCTCAGACGGAGGCAACCAGCTGAGCTCACAGATGCTCGCTGGAAACTCCCTGCTCACTGTGTAGACCTGTTGTCATAGTGAAGAGGCCTCATGATTAGTAATGACATGAGAAATAGTTCAATTCCAACATACTCCGACATGTCAGCATATACAGCTTCAAGTAATATGCTCAGTGGTTTCAGTGGAGCTGGAGGACACTGGAAAGAGTTGCAGAGTGTAACTGTCCTCAAGAAGGGAGTTTTCCTCTTCACTCTGGAGCTTCTGGTGAATTTGATCTGAACAGAGAAGTCCAAATCTGAGCTGATGGTCTCTTCAAGACTAAGTAATAGAAGCATGACTCCTCACTATTTCAAACAACCAGACCAGACCAGACCAGGCCAGGCTGAGGCTGTGGAAAGCTGCAGCAGGGTGAGGCTGTTGGCCAGTCCTGCTGTGGTCATGTCCCTTATCTTATCATGTCTGTCTCTGGTTGTCCAGGCAGAAAATACTCATGTTTTGATGAAGGCTCTAAAAAGAAAAAGCATCTGTGCTGTCCACCCATATCACCAGGTGGCAAACTGAGTGATTTATCATGGTACATATGGACCTCAGAACCTTTAACTTATAACACACACTGAAGGTCTCCTGTGGTTTTTGGTAACAATCCAAAAATATAATTTACAATGATCTTTATTTGTTCAGCACTTTCACTTTTGACAACACAAATAGGTTTTCAAAGTGGTTAACAATCAATTAAAGGAATTCGGATATACAGACACATAAAACAGCTGTAAAATAGTGCTGAAGTAAAGACATTAAACCAGTTACAGAATAAAGTCGATGCAAAACAGGATAACCACAAGTAGTATTTGATGTTAAAAAAGTGGGGTTTATTTATTTGTTTTGAAAAGTGTAGGTAACATTTAGTGTGCCTCAGTGTATATTTTCAATTAAATATGGGTTTATATGATTTGCATATTATCACAATCTGTTTTTATTTACATTTTATACAACCTTTTTGGAAACATGGTTGTATGCGCAAAGCTTTAAAACAAAAGCAGTTGACCAAATATGGATGTGCACGTTCTCACACACTCACCGTCATCATTTTAGGTTGGCAAATATGACCTACAACGAGAATAACGGTTGAGATGGCAGACAGCAGAGGAACATCAGATGAATGTAGATGTGATCTACGTGGCTGTAAACCGTCTTTGGGCCTTGTTGAAGCTGCAGTCCAGACACATGGAGCTGAGATCGGAGTCAGTGGTGTCAGCGTGAATGATATGCAGCTGCTCAGATCTGGGCACATAAACTTCCGCTCAGGGTTCTGCTCAGTCCCACTAGTCCTAAAACCTTCAAATCCACGAGTGTGATCAGAAAACCCCTGGTACAGCTCGGATAATCCTCCTCCTTGACCTCGTTCTAAATACTGCAAATTAATTTTGAGCGCATTATCTCTTTTGTTGTTTTGTGCGACAGTCATGCTACCTGTTGTCTGAAGCTCTGATAAAGAATTAAACTGTAAAAAGGGAAACAGGTGAGATGTGAAGTTTGTTACTGAGCAGTTGTGGTCAATTACGTTTTTATTGTGTTATGAGATTAGGAGGAAGTTAAATCCCAGCAATAGATCACAACATAGTGTTTGCATGGTGAAGTCCTTTATATTACAAGTTACTCAGTTTACATTGGTCACTATAATGCTTCATATTTCAGACACATTGCAAGCAGCTCTTAGTTTCTATTTAATTATGTACAGAAGATCAACTTTACAGTGTAAAAGCAGCTCTTTAGATGTCTGAGGAGTTTGATAACTGAACTCATCTGAACTTGGTTGACTGTTGTTGCTGATGATGCTCATTCAAAACCGGATGTACAGACATGGAGTGCCACAGGGATCTATCCTCGGTACTGTGGTGCTATAAGATTACATGATTCTGTACCAACATTAGAATAATGCAATGATAACTACAGCCATCAAAAACGTATGTGGAATTTAGAGGGGAATTCTGATTAATCATAATCTGGCGTTTGTCTTTTAATGTGACTATTGTAGGTTTATAGGTTATAACTTTGTACCATCCACCTCCATTTTAGAGCTCGGGGGCAATGAGGCGTAAAACAGCATGCAAACTGCATGTATGAGGATGACTGGAGCGAGCTGCCTGCAGCCCTCCAAACAACAGTAGTTTTAAATTCTGCCCATAAATACAGACATTAGACACCCGAATGGCTATTTTTCTAACTGCATTAAAGATTTCAATTTTGAAAACATGACTGAAAAACAAACATTTCCCAGGTATTACATAGTCTTCATTATTCCACAGTAAAACTCACCAAAATATAACCCAATGTAAACTCCAGATGTGACAGCTCCCTGCTACTCTTACGCAAGTGTTCCAGCTCTGATCTGAGCTGTCTCACTACTGGAAATCTATTTTCCAAACTCGGATGTTTTTGGGCTTTCAATTGAGCCCAATCCTTTGAGGCTTGTCCTGTTAGAGCACTGAACTACACAGTTACAACCTTTGTAATGTTACCAGCACGCAGGTTGATTCTCCTGAACTGTAAACCCGGAGATTTCTCTTATATTACGTGGTTAAGAGATGTCATCGGCACCTATAACTAGAGAAACTAAGATTTATACTCTGTTACTCTTCTGATCAATTTGAGATCTCTTCCTGGCATGTGGTGAATCTAAAGGTTTAAATGTCCTCTGAAGTGACTTTAGACCTCCAGTCATCGTCATTTTCTTCGGACACACCGACTCAATCCATCTTTTTATACTGAACTCTTTTTCTTTAGCTGTATTTTATCTTAGTTATTTTTAAGGTTGTTAAAACACAAAGTGTATGTATTACTTTTGTATTGTACTCATCTGTAAAATGTAAAACCAATAAACATAAAAAAATAAACAAAAGCAAACCTAACTTGTCATCACTCCAGGCGTTAGACCCTGTTGATCATAGTGCTTTATGTGAAATGACACATTTCATCATTGTACTCTGTGCAGCAAGGAAATGAATAAAATCAGATTTGATTCATTTTTAAAGCTCTAATATTCCAGTCTCCAAACGACCTCAGGACCCTGAACATTAAAATGTTGTAACTACAGAACGGATCTGGACCTTCAATCTTTTGTTTGTACTCGCAAAACTTGTCAGAACTGGTTTAGAATGAGAAACAAGTTGCCCTCAAACTGGAGTCCTTTATACCTGCTGTAGGTAAAACTTTAGTAATTGATTTATTTGTGAGTCTTATATTTGTTGTTATTGGTGTGTCCAGTTGTGTTAGTTGTTTGCTTGCCTGACTCTGATGTTTCCTGTTCTCTTGATGAAGAGATCACAATCTCAGTGAGACCACATGATTAAAAAGGTTTAATAATAATAATAACAAGCCTTCTCTCTTCAGTATATGTTTGAGTAAATTGTCTGCTATCTGTCTTATGTGATGTGCAGGAGAGACGGTTGAAGAACAGACGAGGAAGATGCAGACCATGAACATCGCACAGCACTCGACAAATGTCGTCGTGCAGCCTTCAAAGGTGAGTTTGTTCAGGTTTTCACTTCACAATACAAAGTTGATCTTTCAGCCTGAGACTCAGCGTTGTGAAACACGTTCATCAGAGCTGTAAGAGGGAGGGAGCTCTTTGTTGTCATGAGATGCCGCAGCCTCGGTTTCCTGTTTTGATTCTCTTTGAGTGTTTTAGCTTTGAGGCCGGTAGCTGATCATCCTAGCTACATTCAAATGGATTTCATTTGAATGCAACTTTCCAAACTCCCACATGAAGTAAACACAGTCAGAATAAAGGAAGGTGAAGTTTGACAGTAAACGGTTTTCTGTGGTGCAGCTCTCCACCACAGTCTGCTGAGCTGTATGGTTGGGATGCTGCACAGTCAGCAGGAGTTATTACAGCTACTGTTTCCTCATATTTCTGAGAATCATCTTTGGGTTTCAATGTATCAACAGTTTGGTAGATCTTTTTTTACACCACGCACCATGCTGTTGTCCATCATCTTCAGCAGCATTGAACTGGAGATCCTGCGGTAGAAGGCAGCACGTCGTACCTGCAGTTTGTTCAGTGTCCACAAACTGCAGCTCTCTTTTCTTAGATGCAGCTTTCTGCTGCGTGTTTGGTTGCGTTGCTCTTCATGCTGTCTTCACCATGAACCTGCTGTTGGGAGATGTTGTTCAGACCAGTTGGAAATGTTTCCTGACACTTCTGGAGCTCAACTTCTACTGTTCTGCTGTGACATCATCAGGTTCTCCTCTGTGACATCATCAGATTCCCCTCTGTGACATCATCAGGTTCTCCTCTGTGACATCATCAGGTTCTCTAATGTGACACCACCAGATTCTCCTCTGTGACATCATCAGATTCTCCTCTATGACATTATCAGGTTATCCTCTGTGACATCATCAAGTTCGCCTCTGTGACATCATCAGGTTCGCTTCTGTGACATCATCAGGTTCTCTTCTGTGACATCATCAGTTTCTTCTCTGTGACATCATCAGATTCTTCTCTGTGACATCATCAGATTCTTCTCTGTGACATCATCAGGTTCTCTTCCTTTAATCTCAGATCAACATTCTACTACAGAATGTTTCAGAGCAGCTCTTTAGAGTCCCAGAGTTTCTTCAATAAGAATTGATTGTGTTCACTTCACTGTGGATTGCAATGTGTTTGAAATTGTGGTAACCGTGGAGACTTACAACCCGTCCTGCTCACATTCACACCTACAGACAGTTTAGAGTAAATGAGGGCCATCTATGAGTATATAAGTTCAACTGGATTTAATACAAACATCTGGAACACTTTCACTCTTCATAAACTTTTCATTTACAATCAACCTCATTTTGGTAAATTTTTGATAAAATGATAAATTTATAAAATTATGTATAATCTATCAGTTTCATCAGTAGCTAGAGCCAATCAAAATGTGGGACATCATCTCAATATTTGGGACAAGACAAATAAATGCTGTGCAGTCCACACAAAGTGGGACACCTGGTCACGTGTGTGTGTGTGTGTGTGTGTGTGTTTGTTTGTGTGTGTGTTTGTTTGTGTGTGTGTGTGTTTATGGTCCATGTGGCATCCTGGAGCCCTCACATGTCAAACAGACAGTTTCGTTTCATCCCTCAGTTTAAATCACATGGTGCAACAGGAAGCTTTGAGATGCAATGACATCAACATGAAAATCGTCCTCCAAGCCTCCGTGTGCACCACCAAAACAAAAAACAAATTGGGGAACAGTTTCCTCCTTTCTGCTGATCAAACCAAACTAAACACAGTGATGTTCTCTTCTCTTCAGTGGCTTTTAGCGTTTTAAGTCAAATGCAGTTTAAGCATGCAGTTTGTTTTGCTTGAGTTCCACTGAAAGCTTGATGGTGATTGTAGATGAACACACACTGCCTCTGCAGTTCATCTCGGGTCTATAGAGGCTCTTTTGGCCTCTTATTTCTCATTGTTTTACTTTTACAGCTCACAAACAGAGCTGCTGTCGACCTCATTAAACCTTATTCAACCTCACTAAACCTCACTCGACCTCATTCGACCTCATTCGACCTCATTCCGCCTCATTTAACCTCATTCAGCCTCATTCCTCATTCAGTTCTACTTTCAGCTCATTATTAGATTCTATAGGCTTTTCTCAGAATGTAAATAAACCCCGTCACCGTGGTAACCACACCCTCCATCTGGTTCTGTCGTATGGGATGGAAACTGAAAATGTAATTGTATTTCCTCAAAACCCTGTTTTGTCGGACCACTTCTTATTAACATTTGAAGTTACAATAATGGACTACACAGCATGTGGGAATAAATCCCACTACAGTAGATGTCTGTCAGATGATGCCGTGGTCAAGTTTAAGGAAGCAGTTACATGTTTATCCTCTTCGATGCCGTGTGTTAAAGCAGTGGAAGACATCTACGTTGATCTTAGTCCCACACAAGTGGATCATCTGGTAGAAACACTGCAGTATCTCTGCTACAACTCTAGATGATGTCGCCCCTCTGAAGAAGAGACTAATGAACCAGAGGAAGTTGTCTCCATGGTACAACTCAGAACTACGCTCTGCTAGGCAGCGACTAGAAAGATGGAAAGGAAATGGAGTTCCACTAATTTAGAAGAATTTCACCTGTCTGGAAGGAGAGTCTAATATTATATAAGAAAGCTCTTCGTAAGGCCAGAACTTTATATTATTCATCATTAATAGAGGACAACAAGAACAACCCCAGGTTTCTTTTCAGCACTGTAGCAGGCTGACAAAGAGTCCCAGTTCTGTTGAGCCCTCTATTCCTTCAGCTCTCAGCAGTAATGACTTCATTAACTTCTTTACTTATAAAATTCTTACGATCAGGGAGAGAATCGGGCCGACCCTTCCTGACACCATCACTGATGTGATGTTAAGCACAGCAGCCCTGAAAGCAACTGTAGGACCAGATGTAAACTTGGAAAATGTCTCTCCTGTTGAGCTCTGTGAGTTAACTAGAATTATTTCTTCATCTGGATCCTCTAGCTGTCTGTTAGATCCCATCCCAACTAAACTTTTTGAGGAAGTCTTCCCTTTAATTAATACTTCCATATTAGATCAGACCAACCTATCTATTGTAACCGGCTATGTACCGCAGGCTTTTAAAGTGGTTGTAATTAAACCTTTACTTAAAAAGCCGACTCTTGATCAGCTGTTTTAGGAAACTAAAGACCAATTTCCAACCTGACATTTATTTCTAAAATCCTTGAAAAAGTTGTTGCAAATCAACATTTTGATCATTTACAAAGGAATGATCTGTTTGAAGATTTTCAGTCAGGCTTTAGAGTTCATCATAGCACAGAAACAGGTCTGGTGAAAGTTACTAACAACCTTTTATTAGCCTCAGATAATGGACTCATCTCTGTACTTGTTCTTCTGGACCTCAGTGCTGCTTTTGATACGATTGATCATACGATCTTATTACAGAGATTAGAACACGTTACAAGGATTAAAGGAACTGCATTAGATTGGTTCAAATCCTATTTATCAGATAGATTCCAGTTTGTCCATGTCAACAATGAATCTTCCAGACAAACAAGAGTTAGTTATGGAGTTCCACAAGGCTCAGTGTTAGGCCCAATACTTTTTACTTTGTACATGCTTCCATTAGGAGATGTCATCAGGAAGCACTGCATAAACTTCCATTGTTATGCAGATGACACTCAGCTATATCTTTCTGTAAAACCAGATGAAACTAATCAGTTGGTAAAACTTGAAGCCTGTCTAAAAGACATAAAGGCCTGGATGACCAAAAACTTCCTGCTTCTAAATTCAGACAAAACAGAAGTTATTGTACTTGGTCCTAAACACCTCAGAAACTCTTTCTGTAATCACTTAGTTACTCTAGATGATGTTGTCTTGGTCTCCAGCAAAACTGTGAGGAGCCTTGGAGTCATATTTGATGATGATTTGTCCTTTAGCCACCATATAAAGCAAATCTCCAGAACTGCCTTCTTTCATCTACGTAATAATAAAATCAGGAAAATCCTTCCTCAGCGTGATGCAGAAAAACTCATTCATGCGTTTGTTACTTCTAGACTAGATTATTGTAATTCCTTGTTGTTAGGATGTCCAAATTACTCATTAAAAACCTGCAGCTGATCCAAAATGCTGCAGCAAGAGTACTGATGGGATTTAGCAAGAGATCATATTTCTCCAGTTTTAGCTTCTCTTCACTGGTTTCCTGTGAAATCAAGAATAAAATTTAAAATTCTCTTGATGACTTACAAAGCCCTACATGACCAGGGTCCATCATATCTCAGGATTGGCTCAGGAAGACCTGAACCAACCCTTAGTTATGCTGTTATAGGCCGACGCTGCTGGGGGACCTTGTTACATGCTGAGCTTCTTTTCTTTCCTCCTACTCTTTAACTGACTCATACCTCACCATCTTTTTCTCTCCCATAGCTTTTTCTTATTATCTGTTGTCTCCATTCAGTTCCCTCGCTCGCGTAGTTTCTGTTCTTTCTTTTCCAGATGTCCCGTCATGGAGCTGCATGTCTCTGCTCTGTGATTGTCATCTCCACCAACAGTTCTTCTCTTCTATCTCTATGCTGTCCTTTTCTCTCTCTGCTCTCCTCTCACTCCAACCGGTCGAGGCAGATGTTCTCCACCTCTGAGTCTGGTTCTGTCGGAGGTTTCTTCCTGTTCAGAGGGAGTTTTTCTTCCCTCTGTTGGAGGTTTTTCTCCCTTGAAGAGGAGTTTTTTCCCTCCTAGTTCATGTGGGAATTGTTGAATTGTTGGGTTTCTCTGTAATATTGTAAAGTCTTGCTGTAAGGACTTTAATGTGTCAAGTGCCATGAAATAACCTATGTTGTGATTTGGCGCTATATAAATAAAATAGAATTGAATTGAATTCAGCCTCATTCAACCTTATTCCACCTCATTCAACCACATTCCGCGTCATTCCGCGTCATTCCGCCTCGGGCGGCACGGTGGTGCAGTGGTTAGCACTGTCACCTCACAGCAAAAAAGGTTCCGGGTTCGAATCTGGTCCTGGGCCTTTCTGTGCGGAGTTTGCATGTTCTCCCTGTGCTTGCGTGGGTTCTCTCCGGGTTCTCCGGCTTCCTCCCATCATCCAAAAACATGCACCTCAGGTCAGGTTACCTGGCACCGCGCTAGTGGCAGCCTGCTGCGGCATCTCCCCCCTGAGAGCCCCCCTGCTGTAGTGAAGACATTTCCCCTCGGGGATTAATAAAGTGTATAAAATCAAAAAAATTAAAAAAAATCAAATTCCGCCTCATTCCATCTCATTGCGCTGTTTTTGTTTTGTTTTTTTCCACATGAAAAACATCCCTAGTTCAGTCAGCAACAGCTCAACAACTGTACCTTTGGCTCTGGGGATGAAAGCCATTTAAAATGATAAATGATAAAAATCAAATGAGAATGATGAGTAGTACCCACAATTTCCAACTCTGGCTATTTACAGGGAAATTTCACTCCCTTTATATTTAAGCTCTTATCTCGGTCATTACAAGGCCACCCATACATGCTGTATCTTTTCTTTTAAGAACACTTTAGGTTATACACATCCTCTATCATTAGATTCAATAATAATTTTTAGTCTATATCAAGGAAACAAAAATATTGTCATTTGAAATGATGTCATAATATGTCAATTCCTTTTTGGAAAATGTCAGTGGAGTTTGATTTTCTGTCAGTCTCCACTGACACTGTCAAAAATTGAATTTCTATTCAGATTGTTAAGTCACATCTCACCAACCAGCACACTACTGTTCATGAGGACCAGAGCAGCTGAGTGCAAACAGACACGTGGCTAACACATTTTGTGAGCTAACACAAAATTTATTACAAGGGAACGCAAAAGTAATGCTCAAACTAATCCTTGCCGGGACCCTGTTGGGCTCCGTAAGGATTCAGCATAACACTGTCTTGTGGAAGTGAGTGGTGGTCAGTGTGTTGACTGCAGCCACCAGGTGCACAACATTATCACATCACATTTCACACACATTTAATAGTCCCAGTTATTCAGCTGGTAGGCGACATTACGTTTGTAACAACAGATTACGGGATGTTTTCATCTTTACGTACACTCTGCTCCTAAAGGTTTTCCAACTCACACAAGTCTGTTTTAATCACATATGCGAGTGAATTACTGGCACTGTGGATCCCTGACTTCAGCTCACAAACATGGGAAGTGATGAACAGTCTTTGTGTGTTCACTGCCACAGTCATTCCCAGATTTGTATTTTTGTTGTGTGCTTTGGTTGTGCCTGCCTCCCTGCTCCACCCTCCCTGTTTTTTAATTGCACAGGAACAACTATTTCCTGTTACAACATCTCTGCATTTAGTCTCACATTTGTCTTTAATTACAAGTCAAAGTGCAAAACAACGTCTCAAATCCGCTGCTGGATCAGTTTCACATCCTGCACGGCTCAGGAGGCAGAACAGGAACAGACTGAGTGAAAAGAAAGACCTCCTCCACATGAGACACACTCATGAAACAACCACAAGCTCTATGAAAAACATGTCGACAAACATTCCTGTCTTTTCCCACAAACCAACGAGTTTTGCCAAGACGTTTTTGCGTTTACGTCCACCTTCACTGTTCAAGCATCTCCTCCCCCTGAAGTCTCTGCTGCTGTGTTTGAGGGAATGCTGTGTGTCTGTGTTCAGCTAACAGTTGTCACTAATGACTAATGGTGGCGACCACACCTGCAGAACTTCCTTCCTTAGGATGTTACAGAAGTGAAGGCTGGTGTCACAAGATACACAGGTTGGGATTTTCATATTTGAGCTATCTGAATATGTAAATCTCTGATGCCACTCTTACAAACTGCCACAACACACACGCACACACGCACACACACACACACACACACACACACACACACACACACACACACACACACACACACACACACACACACCACTGTCACCCTCTGTACTTTAAACAGCACTGACCATGTAAAACCTTTTAACCTCTTCAATTAATTCAGGAAGGCTTCTAGAGCATCCAATTCCACATTGATATCCTAATGGATGTTGTTTTTGTTTGATTTTTACAATCAAAATATGAATGTTGTTTAGTCAGCTATGGAAGTGAAACTGTTTCACATGTTGAGCGTCCAAGTCACTGCACTGGTCATAGGAACACTGCTCTCTAAGGGATGGAACTTGTTCTATTCCTGCACAGTTTGTGAGACTACAAACAGAAACTCTGTACATGTTTGGCATTCATTGGGATCAACACAAGACCAGAGATTACTGTGCCTCTAAAAACTCAATTGGCAACACCTTCTGATTTAATTCAATTTAATTCAATTTTATTTATATCGCGCCAAATCACAACATGGGTCATGGCACTTAACACATTAAAGTCCTTACAGCAAGACTTTACAACATTATACAGAGAAACCCAACAATTCAACAATTTCCACATAAACTAGGAGGGAAAAAACTCCTCTTTAAGGGAGAAAAACCTCCAACAGAGGGAAGAAAAACTCCCTCTGAACAGGAAGAAACCTCCGACAGAACCAGGATCAGAGGTGGAGAACATCTCCCTCGACCGGTTGGGGTGAGAGGAGAGCAGAGAGAGAAAAGGACAGAATAGAGATACAGTGCATCCGGAAAGTATTCACAGCGCTTCACTTTTTCCACATTTTGTTATGTTTCAGCCTTATTTCAAAATTAATTAAATTCATTTTTTTCCTCAAACACACAATACCCCATAATGATAACGTGAAGAAAGTTTGTTTAAATTTTTGCAAATCTATTAAAAATAAAGAACGAAAATATAACACGTACATAAGTATTCAGTCTTTGCTCAATACTTTGTTGAAGCACCATTGGCAGCAATTACAGCCTCAAGTCTTTTTGAGTATGATGCTACAAGCTTCATCAACATGCTTTCAGGTCTTGACAGCATTAAAGTTTTGTTTTTCCCAAACTGCAAAAATTAGGGATAACGTGTACGTAAGTGTCGTACTGTAAACAAATTAAATCTAAAACATGACTCCGCCCACATCTCACCACCCAGTAACCTGTTCATAATAAACATAAAAAGTAGATTTTCGTAGTTCTAAAAACTGTTGGAGCAAATCCCGCCATTTTTTTGTGTTCCAAAAAGATCTTTAGTAACGTAAGCGTGCAGTGATGGATTCACTGCTTTACCATGTCAGACAGCTCCTTCTCACAGGGAGAACTGGAGACATAACACATTGCTGTTTTCAAAGCTGCTGACTCCCTTGTCAAAAACAGGGTTTCATCTCACTGAACTCAGGAGTTGCCATCGGTTCGTTAGTTTGTGTTATTGTGTGACTTCGGTTTTAGTTCGTTCAAACACCACGCAGGTACAGTACAAATTACTGGATCCGATTTGTTCTCAAGCATCACATCACCAAACTAACGTCCATATTGGTGCAATACATGGATGGAACCTTTGTGTGTGTCCTGACTGAAGTGTTCACTGAGAACAAAGATGTTGATCTGACAAAGTGAAAAAACTCAGTCTGTACGTATACTAAACTTTAGATATCGGATGTTCTGCTGATGAACTCCCACAGCACAAGTCAATTAAGGTTCTTCGCTCAGCTGCTAAAAATTAAAACAAATTGTTGGAAGCATTTCATCAACTCCAGGAAGATTTATTACAAAGAGTATGACAAATATTATGTAGAATAATGCAGAATTTTATATTGAAGTTACTATCCAAAGTTACAATTGAACATCAGCTTGTCCACATATCTTTTCTGTTAGTGCAGACCCGTTCCTCTCGTCTGACAAAACAAAAATTAAACTTTGGGACTGAACTCCAAGAACTATGTCTACTAAACGGCAGGTACGTCTTGTACCATCAGCATGGTGAAGCACGGTGGTGGCAGCATCATGCTTCCCAGCAGTAGGGTGCACTCCACCCGGGATGGGGGCAACATTTGACTTTCAACCACCACAATGATGTGAAGCCAAGACATGAGTGGTTTCAGGACAAGTCTCTAACTGCTCGAGAGTCGTCCAGCCAGAGCCCACATTAACACTCCACAGATGTGGAGAGACCTGAGGAAGGAAGTTCACAGATACTTCACATTCAGTCTGACGAAGCGTGACGGGATCTGCCAAGAAAAATTTAGTAAACTACCCAAATCCAGGCGTGCATGCCGAGAGACTTACCCAAGACGACTTGAAGCTTTAACTGCTGCCTTACTTCTACAAAGTACTGAATTAAGGGCTGAATAATGTGATTTTTAATGACTTTGCAAAAATGTCTAAACACGTTTTCACTTTGTCCAAAAAAAAGTCGGTCTTGCTCATTTAAATTTAAATCTACAACAAGATAAACAGTGCAAACAGAGAAGGGGTGTACATATTTTCTGAAGCAACTGTATAAAAGAATATCTCTGTCAACACTGACAATAAATATGTCTCCTTTTCCCCCCAGTCATCCTGTCCAACTCCAACTCAACCCGCTGACACACAGCTCCCTACAGCTTTACCAAACATGGGGCCCCCAGCGATGGAAGCTGCTGCCGCTCTCCCAGATCTCCTCGGGGACGTCCCCTTCACTCTGGCTCCTCATGTCCTGGTCGTGCAGGCCGGATTCCCCCTCATCCCTGATGTACTGCTGTCCCGGGACATAAACTACAACTTGGCCAACTTTCAGTACGACTTCACTTTAGAGAACTCGGTGCTTCATAATGCCTAGTCTGTTTCCATGGTAACATCATCATTGAGTTCACACTGATGAGTCATGATGAGCAATCTCAGATCTGCAACATATTGGACAGGAAAATTTACGATATGAACAAATCAAACCTCATTCAAATCACAGTAATGTAAATCAGTAATTGAGAACATCCTGTCTATTATCTACTTTGAAAGTTGAGCCATTGAAATCAAATGAAATGGCATTATAGTGAATGTACAGCTGGATGGTGAACAGTTTGGACTCTCTTCCTCCAGTTGCTCCCAGTGTGAACGTAGCCGTTTACCTCCACTGCAGGTATGGCATTAGTGTCATGACTGATAAAGACATCATGACTGTCATGTGGAGGCACATGGTAGATACAGTGATGTACAGTGTGCTACGATGACACAATCGAAATTAGTTAAAGGAAAGTTCCACATTATTACAACTTGGGTCCCATTTTTGTAGCTTGGCTATCATTTTAATCCATCGTGATCACATTGCAGTCACCGAGGTAAGTGCTGACATCTGGGAACATGGTGCTGAAAGAAAAAGTTGAATGAAGCAGTGATAACCAGTAGAAATGACTTAAGGTGACAATTTTACAGCTTATGTCTGACTGCTCAAATTCTGATACCCATCAACATGCAGGTACAGTACGCTTTAGGTCTCTGTGTTAGTCTGTCCTGACCGACCTGTTCTGGGTCCCACCAGACTGATGCTCCACGTCCCCACAGAGTGGCCCAAACTACAAAACAAGTCCCAGGTTGTACTAAACTGTAAATTCCCTAAAAGAGACTGTCTGTATTTTATTGCACGCTGTTCCTGAGTCCTCGAGCTGTCTGTTGTGTGGAAACAGTTGAGACACGAAGAAAGTACCCTGACTTCATTAGATATCACTTGAGGATGTGGAACCCAGATGATGAAGCAATAACACTAAAACAAAATCTTCAAAATCTTCAATAGAATCACTGAACAAATTCCTTTCAGAAGTTTTGAATAATCTATTTATGTAGGAGCTGCAACATTTTGTGAATGATAAAGTGAAACAGGACTTTTGTAACAAACTACAGCTCTTATTTCATAATTTGATATGATGCCATTTATATATTTGACTTTATATGTAGCACTTCATGCCACAGTCATGTTTTTGACTAACAACCAATGAAAATGACGTTTCCTCCCTGAATATGGCCTTCCCTTTGATCCAGCTTGAGGTTATTGTTTTATTTATTCGTTCTGTATTTTTTTTTTTCGAGCCTTTCGTTTCATGTGTTTGACATATATTTCATAGAGTGCAGTCAAACATGCCATTAGTCATGCCTTTTCAGTTGGTGCACATTTTACTTCTGTAATCATGTTGAGTCATGACAGCATCTACTGTACTCTATATATCCCTGAGAGTTTATTACATTGCCCGTGTTTCATTAATGAATGTTTTCCTATCTTTTTTAATTGATACTGAGAGTTCACATCATGTGAAGACACCTGCCGTTGTTTAGAAGTCAGCAAAGCATCTGTTTCTCTCACTGAACAGCTCAGCTCTTCCTCCTTGTTTACCTGTTGTCTGGACTTTGATGTCTTGATTGGAATCAGTTTGTAAAGCTTCTACTTCAATAATTAACAGCAGTAGAGTCCCGTCATAGTTTACATTCTCTTATCCCCAGTTCCTTGCACTTTGCTGATTTTGTGGTTGTTGAGCTACTGTCAATGAAACTCAAACTTCCTGAGTTTCAAATTAAGTCTTCCAGTTGAGTTTTACTGACATTTGCTTAATTGATTCAATAAACAGCACGATAAACAACTGAAAATAATGATTGAATGAAACTAGATTTTCTGTTAACGTTCAGAGCAGCAGAGGGAAGAGGATGACTCGGCTCTGTATTACCAGTATAATTTGTGCACTTGGGAACACTTTACTTGAAGACTGACGTGACACCTGACATGAAGGAGTCCCTATGAATGTTGGCCATTAAGTGACATTAGTTCAGTTTTGTCATTTTTATGACACTGAGTTGTCTTTGTTGTGATGATATTAACCTAGTAAACAGAACTTGTCATAAACATGTAACCCTGACTTGTATCACTGCAGGTGAGGTCAAAGTAGTGATTCATGACTCTGTTGGAAAATAGTGAGGGTTAGAGTTATAGAGTTACATCATCAAAACAAAGACACTGACAGGTATCCTCTTTATGATGGTGGCATGGAAGTCACACCCCTTCAAATAAAGTCACAGTGCAGTTTAAATGTACAATATACTGAATTTACTGAGAAGAGCTGTTACAGTGCAGGTAGTTTACACAGGCGCTGTTAGCTACCAGCCTTTCATACAGCTCATTCATGAGGTTTTGGCCATTATTTGAAAATCAGCTTTGATGTTAGACCTTCAGGAAACTGCATAAACCAAGTTACAAACGGTTAGGCCTCCTCCTGGTAAACACTGGAACACATATAGTGATGTTCACCTTGTCTTTCATTCATATTGTTTTCTTCGACTGATGTGTGCATCCTTCCTAACAGATCACATGAATTTGGCTGCATTGACATCTTTTACAATTGTGATGTGTTATTTTCTTTTGACTTATTTTTTGAAATACAAACTTTTAAAATAAGCATTGGCCATTTGCAGAGGAAGGAACACATTTGTACTGTGTCATGAATTTACCCAGCAGTTTACCAGACGCTGTATTGGTGTCATTGATTGTTTGTACATGATCAGATTTGGATTTTGGATTCCTCAACCTCCTGTGCCTTTGACCCCCACTAAAATATTTTTATTGAACCTTTTAATTCCCTGAGTTATCTGTTGAAGTTGTTAATGTCAGGCCTTGACATTGACTGTGGATGACAATAAATAAATTTGAAAAGTGTCGTTTAACTTGTAACTCTTTGTATATATAGGAAATGTTTTATGATCTGGTATAACAACATTCAATCATTTAGGTGCTGTTCTATGATTATTGATTTGCAGGAATTATATTGACAAAGTGATAAGAAATAGAAATATATCAGGTTATACTGAAAAAACATGAAAAACTTCAGAGGAGATGTGGACTAAAGTCCAAGGCCAAAGAACATCGGTGTCTGATCGTTCCATGCATTGCTTTACGAGCGATAGTGTTTAGGATCCAAACAACATGTAAGACTTACCTATTCTGACCGGGACTTTGTTACCTGGACTGGTCAGCCTTGATGTGTGACTTGATTATTTTGGTGAAGGTACTGGTCTTGAGTTTGGAATTTGGTGTCTTGATTTAAAATCTGGATTTGTTAGTCCTGACTTAAAACTTCTTGGTCTTGACTTGGGACGAGACTTGGGACTTAACATGCTTTGTTGTGGATTTTTTTTTATGGCTCTGACCTGGAATTTGTTAGTCTTGACTTGGAGCTTTACTTTGGATGTAACCTGCCTCAACTGGAACTTGTTAGCTTTAACTAGGGACTTGTTGATCCTGGTTGCGATTAGATCTGAGATCACTTGCCTCGATGTGGAACTCATTAGCTTTGACTTGATGGTCTGGAAGTGGGATTTGTTTGCCCTGTTCAACTAGATTTGGGAATTGCCTTATGTCAATGTGGAACTTTTCTGTGATAATCCAGTAATTCCATCCATCCATTATTTATACCTTCTGTATCCTGAACAGGGTCACGGGGAGCTGGGGCATATCCCAGCTCACTTTGGGTGAACGCAGGTTTCACCTTGGACAGATTGCGGGTCCATCACAGGGCCAACACAGAGAGACAGACAGAAACAAAGACCATCCATGCTCTCATTAGCACTTAAGGGTATTTTTTCCAGAATCAGCAATCAACCTGGCTTGCATGTCTTTGGACGGTGGGAGGAAGCCGGGGTACCCAGAGAGAACCCACGCAGGCACAGGGAGAAAATGCAAACTCTGCACAGAAAGGCTCCAGGCCGGGGTTCGAACCCAGAAGCCTCTTGCTGTGAGGCAACTGTGCCGTCCACTATAATACAACTGTTTAAATACACTATACCGTGTAAAATATAAATAAAAACAGAATGCAATGAGTTGCAAAATATGCAAACCCATATTTATTGCAAATAGACCAAAGACAAAATAATATATGCTTATTTTAAATTTGATGGCAGCAACACTTCTTAAAAAAGTTGTGACAGGGTCATGTTCACCACTGTGCTGCATTGCCTTTACAATACTCTGTAAATGTTTGGGAACTAAAGGAGACCAGTTTCTGGAGTTTTGGAAGTGAAATGTTGTTCCATTCTCCCAGTCTTTTCTACTAGAGAGCCATGCAGATTTTAAACACGTGCAGAATGTGGTTGGACGTTGTTCTGCTGAAATAAACAAGACCTTCCCTGAAAGAGACGTTGTCTGGATGGCAGCATATGTTGCTCCAAAACCTGAATATATCATTCAGCATTAATGCTTCCTTCACAGATAACTTGGAGGATGCGGCATCCATGTTTTCCAAAAAGAGTTTTCAACTTCACCTCAGTCCATCTCCAATGATCTCGGGTCCAGAGAAGGCTAATGATATTTAATGATATTATGAACCGTACATGATGAAATCCACAACTTCTTTAAAATTTTCCGTTGAGGAACATTATTCTTAATTTTTGTGCTATTTTCCCACACAGTCTTTCACAGAGTGGTGAACCTCTCCCCATCTTCACTGATGAGAGACTCTGCCTCTCTGAAATCATCTTGTTATACCCCTCATGTTACTGATCTGTTTCTCATGGTAACCTAATTTGTCGTGAGATGTTCCACCAGGGGTTGTTTTTAACCTTACACAACTTTCCCATTTTTTTTGTTGACCCTGTCCCAAATAGGATCATATTCAGATGTACAGACATCAATTTTAGCACACAACTTTCTCACACAACTTGACACGGATGTTCAATAAGAATTAAAATCCCAAATCACAGTTTGTGTATAGGCTACCAATTTACCCCATGTTTATAGGATATATGTATTTCATATAAAATCATTTCATTGTTTTTTAAATCTCTTAATGGTTATTGGTCTGTCTTATTTAGCTGATTTTCTTTTATTGTTGGGATGTCAGGTCTTCTAGTACCTGCCTTTTAATTACACCCCAAACGAAAAGAAAAACCTATGGAGAGGCATATTTTAGTTTCTGTGGTCCACGCCTCTGGCAGTCTCCCTGAATATCTAAGAGCATTAGAAAGTGTTGATATCTTCAAGAGAAAACTTAAGACCTCCCTTTTTCAATTATCCATTTTTACACATTACGTGGCATTACTTCTTGGTAAATCTTTTTTTAGTTGTTTTGTCAAATATAGTTTTTACTCTATTTGAAGGTATAGATATGTATATATACTTTTAGACTTTTAAGTGAATTTGAATGATTTATTTGACATTTTATTTTTGCATATTACTTGGTTTTATTAGTTGGTCGTAGTTGGTTCATTTAACCCTGATTCTTTCCTCTGGTGTTTCCTCATTACAGATCTGTGCCAGATAGTGTTTTCCTGAGTCTGTTAATTACAATGTAGTTATTTATTGCATTGAACATGGATGTTGAGGTGTGTGTGTGTGTGTGTGTGTGTGTGTGTGTGTGTGTGTGTGTTTGTTTATTGTTTTTTATTGTAAAGCATTTTGTGTTTTTGTGAAAAGTGTTTTACAAATAAAGTATGATTGATTGGTTGATTCATAAAATAATAATAAAAAAAAAAGCATTATTCTGCAAGGCTAATGTTATAAAATGATATAAAGGCCACTCACTTTACACACTTGATATGTTTCCAAGGTTATGAAGTTATATCCTGTTAAAAAGCACATATTTGAACCTTATTGCCTCTGTATAGTGTCACCAACCAATAGCACAGGCTCAAATCACTTCTGGGTTACCTGCCGCCCATTTCTATTGGTTAAAGCTTCCTTACATCCAATGAACAACCCCTGACATATTCCGGAAGTAAACCAGCACCAATCAGAAGGACGTAGCAGGGCTGTGGTCCCACCCATGGCCCAACCTCTGCTGGAGTAGTTTCCAGCTGATAACTGCTGTTTTGAAGCCTGTGGTAGGACAGCAGTGGACAGAGGAGGACAACAAGGACCAACTTGACTCGCGGTAGTATTGTAGAATGAGTTAGTTACTGTTTGTCAGTCCTGAGACACGGAGGAAGACACATTCATGTCATAGTTGTCGCTAAGTATCTCAGAAATATAACGAAGTTCAGAAAATGTGGTCATTTACATATCAAAGTTGGTTGTGATGGATCAAGCATTGGTGTTGTGCTGAAAAACAAAAGTGTTCAGTTCGATTGTGGGCTGTTCAACAGGCTATCTGTAGTTGTACAAACACTCCGAGTTAACTCCAAACAACGTGTATGAAGTGAAGGTGGCTGGTCATGTCAGCAGCAGCCAGCTCTTCCCAGCAGCGGGTTAAACACTGCGGCTCCCCCACCAGCACCACCACCGCGGTCCGGTCGCAGCCTGTACGCGCCACGGTGCTGTACCAGCTTTTCCGTGGAAATCATCACAGCCCAACCCGCTCCGCTTCCTCCTCCTCCTCCTCCTCAGCAGCCGGGAGCAACACAGGACCGACGACGTCCCGTTGTTCCAGTCCCGCCAACCCGGGTGGAAGCGGCTCGGACGGCAGGCTGGTCCCCAGTCAGAGGCTTTCACCGCCGGACAGCAGGACCTCACCTGAACGCGGTCTTTGTCCGCCTGCTTCCAAAGGTAACGTGGTCCTTTAAAGAACATGAAGTTGATCCGTAATGCTCGCATCACGTTCAGATAGCTTGCTGCTATGCTATGTCGTCCCTTCTCTGGTACAGCAATCGTCACGCCGAACTAGCTTAACAGATTCGGGAATTGAATTATTTCGATGACGAATTCAGAAATACCTCATTTCAAAAAAGAGAACCGATTCAGTTTCCTCACAATTACATACTAACCTTATGTTCGGCGTGTGTATGGCCCACTGTCCGACATTAAACGTAAATAAAACCCCCACCTAAACAATTCTTCCCACCGTTAGCCATCAAGCGCCACGTTGTGTTTTGGTGAGTCAAGCTAATGAAAACAACAGACGAAGCTACACAAAAGATTCCAATTTTAGTCCAATGGTCGCACTTACGTTAATTACATACAAGCCGATTTCTAAAGTGGATTGTCATTGTTCAAACAGAGACTGGGGCTTTTTGAGGTCTGTGTAACTTTTCTCAAAACGCAGTCAACCAAAAATGATGACGATGTCCACACCTAGATCCAATGTGGCGAAGCACCTCCAGCTACGGTGGAGCTGCTCATGTGGGCGATGTGCTCGGCTGGTGGCTCACTTTCTATTTGGGTCATAATGCATTAGGGGACTGATGCTAAAAACATCAGGAGGATACATCAACAATCGCTCTATTTCCACAGCAGCTCCCGCAATCATGTTGTAATTTGAATCATATTATCCGTAATATGTTTAGCACACCACAGCTTTAGCTGTGAATATGTTTTACATCACGTGTTACAACGGTGATTTAAACAGAATAATATGATATCAGCTGATGCAGTTGTTATTCCAGTGCACTGGCATTATCCTCGCGGAGGTAAATCTGTCAGGGTGTAGTGATGGTGCAGCTACTCTGTCGAAGATAAACGGGCTCGTTGATGGACACGACACGGATGATTGGACAGATTTTCAGAAGCTGCCGCGAACACCAAACCCATCGTATGAATTTGGTACATTTAGGCAGTTTAGTATCATTGAAAGGGAATTAAACACGTCGTCAGCTGGTGGGTCTGTGGCTCCTGTGGCAACACTGGGGCCTAGCAGTCACTGAGACATAAACAGCCCTCTGGGTGAGCAGGCCAGCCTCTGAAGCTGCATGCGTACGCATACAAAATACTGGTTGGCAACCATAGACTAGCTCCGATGTAGACCTGTGTACACAGAAGGATGTAATGATGGTGTTTTTGCAATCCGGCTGACATCCAGCCTGTGTCGTTGTTGCTCCAGAGCTGTTGATGCTTTCTCTTCTGATTTGGATAGCACAGGCCATTACATGGTGTTGACTTCCCGTCTTTCCTTTCATAAGTATCATTACTGGTAACAGTGACGTGTCCAGGGCATTTTGATCGGGTTGGCCAAGGTGGGGCATGCACTCGACGTGGTGGCACTGAGCATGGCATGTTGGACCCCTGCCAACAAACAATAAACACACATAGATGGCGGCTTCTCATTTTGATGACCTTTGCTAAACAATGACAGTTGACACTGTGACCCGGATGGATGGATGGATGGATGGATGGATGGATGGTTGATCTACCTCTCTATCAAACATGTTGGTTATTTGAGCACAGAACGCACACAATTTTGTGTCAAATTTTTGGTTGCCAAAAATAAACGTGCACATCTTCAACACGCTGTGAGAGGCCGTGTTTTCATTTTGGAGAACCGAAGTGCTCTCGCTTCTCAGCTTACCTCAGATGCAGCGAATGTTTTCCAGTAGAACTCGGTGTTGACAGTCGGACCCTGGGCGACAAATTCTCGGTGTACAATCCTGCAAATGTCAAAGAAATCCCAACTGGGAGCTCCCAGCATTTACAAACATTTTTGACACGGTTGATGAGAGTTCGTTGTGGGATATTACATGTTAGATGATAATGTTATGACTGTAGTTAATGGGGCTCCCCTCTCAATACACTCATCACAGTGCTCTGTGTTGTTCCACGTAGTGAACTGATGGTTATCAGTATGTAACTTCAGGACTATGAGTGCGTATAATTAGCTGTACTGATATGTTGGTATATGAAAAATTCATATTGTACAGGAATTAAAAACTGATACCGCCCAGTACTTCTGGAGACCAAAGAAGAGAGCTAAAAGGAGAATAAATACTGTTATTCATCAGGTCAACAATTCATGTTGAATAACAAATATTGTAGTTTAAGACCTAAAAGTATTTTTTAACTAATAGTTCTGAGCTAATTTTGATTAGTATTGTTGCTTGATTACTAATTAATTGATTACCGAGAAACACACATTTGTCCTGCACTCCAAATCGCATACCATTTCTTTTTACTTTTAGTATGTACTGCAGCTACCCTTAAAAAGTATCTACTGTTGCATGTAGTATGTGCACAATTGGGACAGACTACTTCATCATAGAAATGCGTCTTGAACTTTGATCCACTTTGTCGTATCCATCGCGATCTGTAGAGCAACGTTTGAGGTCAAAAGAAAAAGGATGCGATTTGGAACGAGTAGGCTTCCTTTTAATTCTTCTTCTTCTTCTACTTCTTCTTCCTTTTGTGGGCAGCGCATTAGCGCCACCAAGTGTCTTGATGGCTCAGTCGATGTGATGCAGCTTCCACTGTGCAAAGGATTGTGGGTCAGAACATCCAGAGTATCATGCTGACCTGCATACTACAAAATACGGCCGGATGTAGTGGAACATCCTGGTACTTTTGGCATCCTATGTCTAACATACTAAGTATTGGGACATACTAAATATTTTTTTGGCATACTAAATAGTATTGTAGTATTGTAGTATAGCAGTATGGTATATGGTAGTGTGGCAGTATGGTAGTATAGTAGTATGGTAGTATAGTACTATACTACTATAGTAGTATCGTAGTATAGTACTATGGTAGTATAGTAGTATGAGTATTGGAACGCAGGGACAGTTTTACCTGTAAAGCTCCGAAGTCTGGTAACAACCTGTTCTTCTTCTTATGTTGTTTAATGGTGGCTGGCAGACAGCTTTAGGTGCATTACTGCCACCTTCTGACGGGAGTAATGTATTACAACCAAGCACAGGTAAAAACAGGGGAAATGAGGAAGAAGGAATCACACATATAATTGATTTTTAAAAAAAATATTTTAACGACTATTCGAATATTCTAAATGTATGTCCCATCCCTACTTCTAACCAAGTTACAATCCACACAGCATTTGTTTCTAGACTAACACAGGATTAAAAAATGTACACAAAATGAAGGCTCAGTGTAAAGTGTTATAACTTTTAACAAGTGCTGGCCAGAAGGCCCAAAACTGATGTGCTCAGTGCGTCTTTGATTGTGTATTTGTGGATGTTATGAATCAGACTTTACTTTGGATTCATGTTTTGTCTACATCGACCAGGTTTTTAATTTTCTTTATTCTGGGGGTTGTATGCAATCTACCAATCATGGCTCAACATGTAATGTGTTGGCACTTGCTGTAACAGAACATTTTGGTTGGTGACGGGAGTAATGTATTACCTGGTAACAATGGTGCTAACAGCAAAAGCAGTAAAGATGCGTATAATGTGTTGGTACAACGAGCAAGGAGACAGAACATTTTGTTTATTTACTTCATCACACTTTGTTGTATATTAGCCTGATAGTGCCCGGGATTATGTGCTCACAGATTACGGACAGCCAGGACATAAAAGGATTTTTTTTCCACACTCAGAATCCCCTTTATTCCATTTTCATTGGTGATATGTAGCCGGACCATTAACAGTTACATCTGGTGTCGGCTACACCTCCTTCCAGTACAACGCAGATAAGAAATATAATAAATATTGTTCTTATTCTTTTACCGTATCTATACGCACTCTTTTCATTTCCGATCAGGGTCGAAAAAGATACAAATATGCACAACCCCCTATCTGACCACACACATCTTTGTCATCCCTAACACGCCCACACCGCCATGAAACTGGTCGTTTCTGAAAAGAATCCTTGTGGACACACTGAGATCGTCTTGTCAAGGGTCATGACAAACCTTAAAAGAGTCCACAGCAACATTTCAGATGATTTTTGTGCATACTGTAGGTATGGAGGGCCAGGGCTATTCAAACTCAATACCAACAGGGCCTGATACAAATATCGAGGGCTCGAGGGCCACACCGTATCAATACTGTCTACAGATAACATTTAATGTTAAAATATATATTGGTACATGGAATAAACTATTCACATGTGCATCCCTTTTATGGTATCAATTCCAGGCAGACGTGTGTGTGCGTGCGTGCGTGTGTGTGTGTGTGTGTGTGTGTGTGTGTGTGTGTATCTTATAACAAATGCTCATTTAATTTTGTCTTGCTGGTTATTGTCTAAGTTAGTGTGTGTGTAATTGCAGGTATATGTATGGACTGTTACTTTGACCAGTGTAACATGTCGGGGAGTTCTGACTTCAGCATGACCTTTGACCTCATGCCTTACAGCAGGATTCATTCCTTATGGAGCGTATCTGAGTAATTATCTACCCCTCTCCAATAATAATTACAATCTCTGCTCCATGTGCCAGAGACATGCTTGTGTTTTAAAGTGGCTCTTTGAGTATTTTGCTTGTCTGTCTATGTTTTTGTGTGAAAATTGACCAAATCAAAAATGTTTAGCTCATCTAATAGATGGTATGTTAACACCAACATGTGGATATATGTAAAAGTATGTATAATGAAGTCATCTGGAGAGTAAGACCCTGTAAAACATCCTCAAATGTTTTTTTGCCTATATTTTCGTAGTAGTAGTTTTGGCAAATAAAAAAACGATGACATTTAAAAGATACAAAATTTGTAGCACAGAATTTTTGCCAAGAAATAAAAAAAATTCTGAATTTTGTTCCTCAAACTCTTCAATATTTCAGCTTCCCGTACTGACTTTTAGTTTTAATGTTCACAAATTCACAATCAAAAATTCAAGTTTTAAAAATGTATGTAACATATATTCAGGTTGCTCAAATCTGGATTTCAAAGTTAAGCCAATAAGAAAAGTGCTGCATCTTCCTAATGAAGATCTTCAACTTGAATCACAACATAAGTTAACTCAGGGCTCCTAACATTGGAAAGTGCTCACAACATTATCGAAGGGAACACAACAATTCAACACGTCACAAATGAGTGATGGCAGCAAAGAAAAAGTCCTTTAACTGGAGGAAACCTGGGACAGAAGCAGACGAGGACGGCTGCTACCTGCTTCCATTGGTTGGAGGAAGAGAGAAAAAAACAGCATAGAGACATGAATGACAATAATGTTTGGGTATGTTGGTGAGGTCAGAAACATGCAGCTCCAGGGACGGAGACAGCTGCAACAAGACCCAGCAGAAACAAACTGCTTGCAAAACAATGGGAGGGAGAAGACATGAAGACAGAGATTCAATGGTGGCATACAAATGCATGGAGTGAAAGAGAGAGGAGAGGACTTCACTGCATCGTGGACACCATTTTCAGAAAAGCCAATTGAGTCTTATTATGAATTGAATGCATTGCTGAGGATTTCATTGTCCACATCAACATGAATGTTAACAATAAGATGTCAGAGAATTCAGTTTAACTCTGAGTAAGGACCTCCTGTCATTACAAACGTTGAATGACATCATTTATTTATTTTTTTGGTCAACCTGATGGTGAATATCTGTAAACCCTCTTCTTCTTCTTCTTCTTCTTCTTCTCCTCCTTCTCCTTCTCCTTCTTAGGAGAGCATGGCAGGGTCTGAGCTGTTCCAGCGCTACACGCAGCGCTACACGCTGGCCGTGGTGCTCTGGGCTTCATACTTCTAGCAGATCCTCCAGAGCTCAAGTCTATATAAGTCTTACAGAGGCTGAGAGAAGAGAGAGATTCTTCCTGTGATACAACTCTCTGCTCCTTAACATAGTTGGGAGATCATGGCCAAGTCTAATTTAGTCTGAGGAGTACCTGTAATCCTGTGGATTTGGAAGCAGGTTCCTGGCCTCCGCCTTGTTTGATTGGATTCTCTATTGTTAGAGCAGAAGCCAAAGACACCAGATTACTACAGGAACAGCTACCAGAGGTCTTGTATGAACAAGAAGGGTCGGGAGATGCTGTCATTGTCCTTCATAAGGTCATCCTTGTTCTCCATGGAGCATGTTCCCAATGATGATGACGCTGTGACTGACACTAAAGGAAAGGTTGGAATAACATCAGCGCTTATTTCATCATTTATTTTTTCCAACAGACTGGAATCACGGTGCTCATGAACTTTTCTACACTCACACAGTTGCAATGTTTTCACCCGAGAAGCTTCAGAAGATTTATCACACTGCTGATTTTGCATTTAGCTCCAAGCACCTAAACCTGTGATTGTACTCCAGTGTTGGTGCTGATAAAGCAGGTTTGGTTATTGAAAGATCGTTAACAATGATCAGAAATTAATATTAATATTCATTGCAATTATTGACAATTTCAAGTAATTATTGATAATAATTAGCATTTGCGGGGACAGTGAAGGCGTGAATTGGAGCACTGACTTTACAATCCATCTGTTATCCCAATAAATGTACACAAGTCATCAAAAACACTGACTAATGTTTAACAGAATTAATTACCAGCTAAATGAATCACTGTTAACACTTCAATTAAAACAGTAGCATTGACCAATCAATGAATAAATCTATTAACGGGGATAATATCATCCATCAACTGGCATTACCTAAGTAACATACTCATCTAAGTACAATCAAATGTGTGTGTGTGTGTGTGTGTGTGTGTTGTGTGTTTGGGGGGGTTGGTAAAGAAGGAGAAATAAAAGAAAGGCGTTTGACAACAGTAGAAGCTCCGTGAAGCTTTGTAACTGTGCTGTTATCAGCAGGCTGCTGGTGACCTGACTGGTCGGAGATCTGTGGCGCTGGTCCTTTAACGGGTAACGTAGAGTTACTGCTCCAACATGGTGGCAGAACACAACCGAGGAGCTGAAGCTCAAAGTGAACACAATCTTCTGGGAGTTCAAGCCAACAACTGTTAGTTTACATTGAGCTCATCCGATGATGAAACACAACAATAAAGCTGTCCCTGCCCAGACAATAGAAGACAATAGATGGCAATAGATGGCAATAGAAGACAATAGACGACAATAGAAGACAATAGAAGCCTCCTACTGCAGGTGTCTTGAGAAGTGATTGGATGTGTGACCAATCCATGTCCGGTGGAGTTCCTCTTCAGTTCGAATGAATGAATGGAGTGATGTGGATTTTAGTTTTTCTTCCCAAACAACATAAAATAGTTAAAAAAAAAAAAAAAAAAAGAGAATGGGACAATGGTGGACATGAATGCAGTGCACAAAACAAGTGTTCAGTTCACCGTTCCACCACGTGCAGTCGTCATGTTGTATGGACTTTTGTCTCCCGTAATACATTTTTTTTATAGTTTCATGAGGCCACATAAAGAAATGCTTCAATATGTCTCGTTCTGAAGAACTTTTTTTCATTTTGACTGAACTAATTTCAGTTTAAGTGAAGTGCGAATGTTGAAGGACAAACATGCTGATACAGTAAATTAGAGAGTTAACATTGTCTTATATCTGATTGGACAATTGAGGAATGTCATTTTTAGAAACTTGTCAGGTTGAGGAAACTTTTATTATTCACTCATTCATTTTGTCACATGAACCTCATGCTGCTCTCTCTATCGCCCCCCCCCTCTCTCTCTCCCCCTCTCGTCTTTTATCTGTACAGCTGAAAGGACAAAGTCCCAGCAGTTGCATAGCTCGGGGTCGTTCCGGCGGATATCCTCCCTGGGCACCGTCACCGGGCCCTACCTCACCGGGCAGTGGCCACGTGACCCACATGTGCCGTACCTGTCGTGTATGAGAGATAAATCCACACAGGTGAGCACCGCCCTCACCTGCCCTTCACCTTCATGCTCGTGCTCCGTCCCGTGCAGTCATGTTCTTCTGTTGATACTGGAATGTGAAGCCAGGTTTACTTCTTTTAGCGGTTCTGGAGGGGGATGTTGATACGGGGCGGCTGGCCTCCTTTTTAGAACAATTAAAGACAAAAGACAGACTTCTGTCTGCTTCTCCTCAACACCTGGACATTCTTTCTCTTACTGTTCTATCAGCCCATACATGGACTGTGCTGAGGCGGCCAGCCAAGGAGATATAATCATTCAGCTTCAACTGAAAGGAATCTTCCATTAGAACTGAAACTCTTTTCAAACTAACTCATTTTTGACCACACACACCTGTCTGAGTTGCGTGAGCTGTAGTAACCGAGTAGGGACTACAGTATGAGGTGTGCCAGTGTCTTAGTAACCTGCATGTGAGGTGTTTATGGGACATCTGAAAATGGCAGTGTCTACTGATTTTATGCACGTGAGGTGTTCGGGTGACATGTGTAAGATGATTTAAATGTCTCAACAGCAGCATAAGCGAAACACAATCAATCCAACACAACCATAGAATAAAATATGATGAAACAACATAGAAAGTGGACGCCTGTCAGTCTGCTTTGTGAAGAAATGATGTATGGAGCATATAACAGAATGAGAATAGTGAGATAAAAAAAGGAGAGGGATTTGACTGGAAACTATTCAAATATATTATCATGACAATATTTATTTTAAAATTTTGCAGTGTGCCATAAAACTAATTATCAGAAAACATTAAAACAAGGCTGATAGTGAATGGATTTAAATACCACTTTTCTCCTTCCATAGTCAGTCTGTTAACATTTGATCTAATCTGTAGGTAGGTAGGTAGGTAGGTAGTTACTTTTTTAATCCCCAAGGGGAAATTTTTTCGCTACAGCAGCATACAGGAAGCAATAAGATAATAATAGAATAATAAAAAGCAATAAAATAGCAAAAAAAAAAAATATATAAAATGCACAGTATATACAGTACAGTATATATCTATATATATTATATACAAACAACCAAGAAACACAGACAACAGTGTTATTATTGTGTGATGGATTTTGCAAGAGGAGAGTTATTGTAGTCTTATTGCGGTCGGCAGGAATGATCTCCTGTATCAGGAATGATCTCCTGTATCAGGAATGATCTCCTGTATCTGGAATGATCTCCTGTATCTGGAATGATCTCCTGTATCTGGAATGATCTCCTGTATCAGGAATGATCTCCTGTATATGTCCTTGTGACAGCAGCTGGAGGAATCTTTTGGAGAACATCCTCCTCTGTCCCTGCAGCAGGTGGAGAGGGTGGTCAGGATTATCCAATATGGATAATAGTTTATTCAGCGTCCTCCTCTCCACCACCTTTTCCAGACTGTCCAGTTTGCAGCCAATGATGGAGCCGGCCTTCTTAACCAGTTTGTTAAGTCTGTTGGTGTCTCCAGCTCCAATGCTGCTCCCCCAGCAGACTACTAGAAGTACAGTTCACTGGCCACAACAGATGGTAGAACATCTCCAACATCTTGCTGCACACATTGAAGGATCGAAGTTTCCTAAAAAAAAAAGAGTAGACTCATCCCCTTCTTGTAGACAGCGTTGAAGTTGGTCTTCCAGTTCAGTCTGTTGTCATGGAGACACCAGGTACTTGTACTCCTCCACCATGTCCACCTCCTCTCCCAGAACTCTCAGCGGTTGTGGAGCCGTCGTCTTCCTCCTGAAGTCGACCACCATCTCTCTGGTCTTGGCCACGTTCAGGAGCAGATGATTTCTTCCCGCCCACTCCACAAAGTCCTCCACTACTGCCCTGTACTCGTCCTCCTGTCCATCCCTTATACACCCGACCACTGCAGAGTCATCAGAGAACTTCTGCAGATGGCAGGACTCTGAGTTGTACTGGAAGTCAGTGGTGTAGAAGGTGAACAGGAAGGAGACAGAACAGTTCCCTGTGGAGCTCCAGTACCACTGACCACCGTATCAGACAGCACACTGCCCAGACGGACAACCTGTGGTCTGCCTATCAGGTAGTCAGTGATCCAGGAGACGGTGGACGTGTCCACCCCCTCCACCCCCCTCCACCTGCAGCTTCTCACTCAGCAGCAGTGGTTGGATGATGTTAAATGTACTGGAGAAATCAAAGAAAGTGATTCTCACAGAGTCACCGGTTCCATCCAGGTGAGACTGAGCTCGTTGCAGCAGGTAGATGATGTCATCGTCCACTCCCACATGAGGCTGGTACGCAAATTGCAGAGGGTCCAGTGAAGATTTCACCAGCGGTCTGAGGTGTGCCAAGACCAGCCTCTCCAGCACCTTCATCACATGAGATGTGAGGGCAACCGGTCGGTAGTCGTTGAGGCCGGATGGAGTCGTCTTCTTAGGGACTGGAACCAGGCAGGACGTCTTCCACAGCACCGGGACCTCCTCCTGCTTCAGGCTCAGGTTGAAGAGGTGTTGTAGGACCTCAGCCAGCTGGACGGCGCAGGTCTTCAGGACCCCGGGGCTGATGCTGTCAGGTCCTGCAGCCTTGCGCTGGTGGAGTCTCTCCAGCTGTCTCCTAACCTGGCCAGTCGTCACAGAGGGGGGGCGGGGGGAGGGGGGGGTCATGGTGTCGATGGAGGAAGAGCCCTTTGAGATTGAGGGCTCTATGCAGCTCACCAGGGGGGGCAGAGGGGGGAGGCAGCAGAGGTGTTTGGGAGGTGTAAGGTGTGGAGGAGACAGATGAGGGTGGTGAACTAAACCTGTTGAAGAAACAGTTTAGCTCATTGGACCTCTCCAGGTTCCCCCTGATTGTTCTTCTCCAGATTCCCCGTGGTTGTTCCTCTCCAGGTTCCCCCTGGTTGTTCTTCTCCATGTTCGCCCTGGTTATTCCTCTCCAGGTTCCCCCTGGTTATTCATCTCCAGGTTCCCCCTGGTTGTTCATCTCCAGGTTCCCCCTGGTTGTTCATCTCCAGGTTCCGCCTTGTTGTTCATCTCCAGGTTCCGCCTTGTTGTTCATCTCCAGGTTCCCCCTGGTTGTTCCTCTCCAGGTTCCCCCTGATTGTTCCTCTCCAGGTTCCCCCTGGTTGTCTCTCTCTCCCCTTGAACCCAATAATCTCCTTCATACCGGTCCACACCTCCCTCACGTTGTTCTGCTGGAGTTTGGCCTCCAGCTTCCTCCTGTAGGAGTCCTTGCACTCTCTCATCTTCTCCTTCAGGTGGCGCTGCACTCTCCTGAGCTCCTCCCTGTTCCCAGACCTGAAAGCTGCTTTCTTCTTATTAAGAAGCACCTTCAGGTCCCTGGTGATCCACGGCTTGTTGTTGGGGAAGCAGTGTACAGTCCGGGATGGGACGGTGGTGTATTCACAGAATTTGATGTATTCTGTGATACAGTCCGTCCTGCTGTTGATGTCCTCCCCATGTGGTCCAAACAGCACATTCCAGTCCGTGGACTCAAAGCAGTCCTGCAGGGCGTCTTTAGCCTCCTGTGTCCACCTCCTCAGTCCTGGTGGTTACAGGCTGCCTCTGTACCAGAGGAACATACTTGGGAGTCAGCAGGACCAGGTTGTGATCCGACCTACCAGGTGGGGAAGGGGGGGGGGCAGTAGTACTGTATGCATCCATGGCATTAGCATACAGTAGGTCCAGAGTTTTATTGTTCCGGGTGGGGCAGTTCACATACTGGTGCAAAGTTGGCAGTACTTTATCCAGACTGGTTAAAGTCTCCAGTAACTGCCAAAAATGCACCGGGATGCTTAGTCTAAAGTTTGGACACAGTGGAGTAGATGGTGTCCACTGCTGCCTCTACGTCAGCTGATGGAGGAACATACACAGCGATAACAATGGTGGACGTGAACTCCCTCGGTACCTAATACGGGCGCATCCCCACGGCTAGAAGTTCAATGTCCGGGCTGCAGAAACGTTCCTTCACACACACGTGGTCGGGATTACACCACCTCTCGTTCACATAGACTGCAATCCCTCCACCTTTCTTCTTGCCGCTCTGAACAACGTCTCCGTCCCCCCGAACGGTCCTGAAGCCGGGTACGGCCGCGCTGTGGTCCGGGAGATGTGAGTGCAGCCATGTCTCGGTGAAACACATGTTGCTGCACTCCCGGTACTCTCTCTGGGTCTTTACCAGCGCCGAGCTCGTCCGTCTTGTTGGCCAACGACCTCACGTTCCCCATTAAGATCTCCGGTACCGATGGTTTAAATCTCCTCCTCTTCACCTTCAGTTTAGCTCCAGCTCTGCAACCCCGACGTCTTCTCTGAAGTTCGTCCGGGATTTCAGGCCTCAGCGCGATCAGCTGATCATGAGAGTAAACAATGCCCCCAATCCGCTGTGCGTAGCTCTCCGTTACGAAGAGGGAAAAAAGTAGAAGAAGAGCCACCAGAAAAGTGGAAAAGTTACGGTCCATTGTCTGACCGTCACTTAACACACATGAAGAAAAAAACAACAACTCCGAAGAGAGGAGAAAGAAAGAAAAATACTTAAAACAAAACACTCGGGGGAGCTGCTGTAACAGGCTGCCGCTAGCACTGTACTCTTATCTGTCCTCTTCTTTATCTGTTCGTTTTCATTACCGGCATAATGACTGTTTAAACTGAATCACTTGTATTCTATACGTGACAAAACATTGTCATGTTCAATAAAGTCAATAAAATAAATAATATTTTTGAAGAGTACAGACATCAGCCAGTATTAGTCTGCTGCTGGTGGAGGGAGGGGGGGCTGGTTTGAGAGGGGGGATGCCGTCTCAGCTAGCAGGTCCCTAAAGTGAGCCTGATCAGACAAACACAATGCTGCTAACTTCAGAGCAGCTGACCGCCTTCAGGTGAAAGTTAGTTCGACACAGGAACTTAGCTGGGTGTGAGGAGTCCTCTTAAACTGTACACACACTGCTTCGTTCACACAGCTGGTAACTAGTCTGATATCCGATCTCTCCCTCTCTCTCACACACACACACACACACACACACACACACACACACGTACATTCTCTCCCTCATGTGCTACCATGATCGCTCATTCGCACATAATAGCTTTTTATGTTCATTTGGTTTGGCGGTGTGAGAAAACACTGACGTGGTGCGCCCGTGTTACAATAGGAGGGAAAACCCACCATCATTTCTATTGTGATCTGTTCTTATATTATAAACAACCAAATCTAAAGGGAACTTCTTTATTGTATATATTTTGTATGATATATCTCCAAAATTATGGAAAAAGTGCCAAGCCAGTAAACTGACTGACTGGCAAGTGGGAAAGAAATGTTCCATTGGACACGAGTCTGCATCTGTAAACCCTGAATCCACTATCCACCCGTGCTCGTGTTTCTGTTCGTATGATTTTATTCCAGAAGCCGTCGTAGTAACGTGTCATTCTTGACCTTAATTTGTACCCACACCTTCCTGCCCTGTAATCCTCTCGTGCTGTTCAGCCTCAGATGTTCCCACACACACACCGCTCTATACATCCTGTTTCTGACATTTACCACCTACGCATCTGTGAGCTTCAAAAGCTGGATGACCTCTTTGCTTTTAGCTTGTAGCTGATTATTAACTCCTGAAGTGGCCCAAAGCTTCTCATTTTCACACATCAGTCTGACATCTGCAGACAGCTGCATCAGTTCCCCAAATTCCACTGACTTTATACTTCAGCCAGTGGGTCTTGTTACAGTAACAGTTATGACCTGTTTGAGAGGTCCATCAGTTACCATCTGTGACACCAACAGACATTTCCTCTCTAAACTTAATTTCGAAGGCCTGAAGACGTTAGATTAGCCAGTGAAATTTTTTTACTTATAGAAAAGCAAGAACAGTCAATATAGATGGAAGGTAGAAATTATAGGGTGGCACAGTGGTGCTGTGGTTAGCATTGTCACCTCACAGCAACAAGGTTCCGGGTTCAAATCCAGTCCTGGGCCTTTCTGTGCAGAGCTTGCATGTTCTCTGTGTCCTTGTGGGTTCTCTCCAGGTACTCCGGCTTCCTCCCACCATCCAAAAACATGCACCTCAGGTTAATTGGTGATTCTATAAATTGCCCTTAGGTGTGAATGGTCTTTGTTTCTGTTTGTCTATAAGCATTGGCCCTGTGATGGACTGGCGACCTGTCCAGGTTGTACCCTGCCTTAACCCGAAGTGAGCTGGGATAGGCTCCAGCCCCCTGTGAGCCTGTTCAGGATACGGCGGGTATAAATAATGGATGAATAGATAGTAGAAATAATAATTGATAGAAGAAAAAAAAAAAAATCCAAATTAAATTTACCAGTTTAACTTTCTGAACCCACAACCCACCAGTGGGCATGTTTTCTTTAAAAATGGCCCAAATTGCAGCATTTATCAGAGAAACCCTAAAAATATAAATTATTGTTGGCTTTGCAATTTCTTTGCACTGATCATGAGCACTAAACGCTTCTGTAAAAACAACCAAATCTAAACTTAAAATAGTGATATTTCATGTCTCATTCAAAATTTCAAATGTCTCTTTCAAAACTTTTCAAAGAATAAATAATTTGTACAATCAAAATTCTGTAAAACAAAAAATATTCTACACTCTAGTCTCAAATGGCTCAGCTGAGACCAACAGTTGCATGAAAAAAAAATTACCAATTACAGTATCATTAGAGTATTGAATCAATAAGATATTTAACTTGTTATTTTTGCCAAAATTAATGATAAAATAATCGTTGAATACTGGTACTACTAGTTTATCCAGTCACATTCACCGACATCTTCTTAAGTCTACGTCAGATTCACGATGTGTTTGCGCCTGTGATCTTATATTGATGAATCCCACAGTCCTCATAAGTTGAAAGCGCATCCCAGTTGTTCCTACTTAGCAGAAGGAAACCCCCTGCTAATGCCCATAAAAGGAGATTATTTTGAGATTAATTGTATTGTATAAAGTATCACACGGTAAATGTCTAATAAATTTTAATTTGCCAACAAACAATTCGCTGCTGTAAAACCTGGACAGCAGGTCTGCTGACTGGTTGTTGGAATGTTTATGTAGTGTTTATTCAAAACCAGTACACTTTAAAAGTAATGAAAATAATTATTAAAATGATTAATTCCAAAGAAATATCATTGTAGACTAAATACTATAACATTATACAACTGTAGAATTGAAGACAACATTAACCAATTAATTGGCACAAACATTTCAAAACTCAGATATGCAGATTTTGTTCTTACTTAAAAACAAATCCCAAGTAAGAAAACATTGATGAAAACCAGAATCTTTGTCAAATCTGCATAAGTGGGGTTTAAGAAGAAATTTCTTCTTAAGAAGGATTGGTGAATGAGGAATATTGTTCTCGTATGATAGAAATACTTTGTAGCTTTGATCATGTCTCAGAGTTAATGTAGTCAACGAAGGAAATGATGGTCAAACGGCAACAGTAAAACGAGAGAGACGAGTTGTGGTCAGGAGGATGTGGTGACAACGTTGTTGGTCAGGTAACATGCTGATAGTAATGTGTAGTGTTTCTTCCAGACTCCTGGATGTTGGAGTGACAAAACAAGAGAGAAGAGGAGCCGTCACCAGCGCTCTGCGTCCTGGGGTAGTGCCGACCAGCTCAAAGAGGTACCACCCTAACATGAATATTAATATATCATGAATATTAAGGCCAGAGACGGTGTTCAGATCTGTGAATTCTATAATTCTATAATGAAGTTCTGAGACTGCTGCCGGTGTGTGTGAGCGGTGAAACAGCTTCGTTCATGTAGCACCTTTGGCTCATATTCATGTTAGTATAAATTGTACCGTTTTATTCCAGCGGTTATTTCTTGTTGTGGCTTTTATTGCTATTTATTCGTCTTGATTGGTTGAGCCTTTGAGCACTTCTTATTGTGCTTGAATATTGTCAGTACTGTTTTTACATGTTTGTCAAGATGGATGCTTTCTCTCTTTTATTGCAAAACCAATCTACCTACGGGTTGAAACAAAGGAGCCTGAACCTGAACAGTGAGCTGCAGCGTGACGTGCACGGAGCAGGAGGAAGGTATGCGTGCGTTTGTGAGTGCTGGCACGGCGATACCTCCGTGGACATGAGCAGAAGGAGCACATTAAATTTTGTGTGAAACTCAGGAAATGCTTCAGAAAGTGTACGGCGATGAAGCGACGAGCCGGGCGAGGTGTTCTGAGTGACGTTCAGGTTTCAAGAGGGGCGGAGCTTCACTGTCCAAGACTGAAGAAGGCGCGTCAGGTCAGGAGACACCAGCTGGGTTTTCTTTGTGTCACCGTGAATTCGTTCCCCAGAGTCAAACTGTCACCACCGAGTTCTACTGGGACCTTCTGAGGCGTCTGAGGGAAAGTGTTCGCTGTGAAAAGAAGCTTAACAGTTGCGCCATGGCACTTGGGTTCTACAACACGACAGCACACTCGCTCACAGTGCGTTAAACCCAGCAGGTTTCTCACTCGGAAACACACGATCGTCACTCCCCACCAGCCCTGACTTCCTGCTTCTTCTTTCTGTTCCCCAAAAATCTGACACCAAATTTGACGTGATGCTCAAATTTGAGGTGCATGGAGAAATCGCCGTGCGCACGGACCAGCGCTCACAAAAACGTGTCTAACTCATGAGCTGATGTTGCTCAAGCGAGGATATTAGTCACTGACACGAGGGTTCAGCTTTCCATGATTTCAAAATCATTTGGTTATTTGTTACATTTTAAATAGGATCCCAACAATTTTGAAAACTGGGTTGTAACTCTGCTGTTCTACTTGAAAGCTACTGTAGAAGCTCATGGCGGTCTGAGCAAATAGTTCTGCTAGTTTCTTATTTTCTATGTTCCCATAGAGATGGGATTGCTGACGATGACACTTTGAGAAACCCTGCTAAATTCCTTTGATAATTAAATCTAAAGTTTTCAGTTTAGTGGAAACAGTCGTGAATCAAGTACCGCTGTTGAGTTATTGACATTTTTCCTGCTGTGTGACATCACTGCTGTGTTTATGGTGCTGTTGGTGTACAGTAGCTATAAGCCGCACCCAGTCTGGCACTATCATTCCCTCTCAGCTCCACCCTGCTGATACTCAGTAGCAGCAAGGAGGTAGCAGATAACGCAGTCACACTTTTAACTGCCCACTTCCCCTCTTTGCAATTGCCATAACTCTCTGCAATTTATGGTCAGCCAAGCCCCGGCTATCTGCTCTGTGCCTCCTGCAGCAAAGGGAACAATAAGGGCCAGCCAGATGACAGCTCAGCCTCACTAATATGTGTACAGGCATGTTGCTGAGTTGCAGGGCTGCATAGGCGGAGCAGAGCTTACATGGATTCCACAGAAGTCAATAGATGAGCTACAAGGAGAAAGAAAAGAGGAGACGGAGTGGAGTAGCTTTCTGTTTAGAAGCTGCAGCAGACATGATTGCTGGATTATTATCTTTCATAATGAATATTTCTACTGCCTGTAAGAAGAGACACAGTTTCCCAAACAGACTGTTCAGTCAAAGGAGGCATGTCATCATTTTAAATGCCGCCCCAATTCAATTCAGTTTTATTAGTATAGCACCAGATCACAACACAAGTTATCTCTTCATTTAGTAATGTCCTTACAAAAGAACTTTACAATATTATAGAGGAACAATACAATTCAACACATGTGCCACATGAGAGTAGTGGAGAGGAAAAAGTCCCTTATAACACAAAGAAGCCTCCAACAGACTGAATGGCCATCTGCCTCCAATGAGAAGTTCACAGATGGATCTGAAGAGTGAAAGTTAAACAATCCCCTGATCAAGGTCTTAGAGGAAGATGATGTATTGCTCAGGCGTGAGGTTAAGACAATATTGTTTTTGTAAATATACACTGAATAAAAATAAAAACACCACTTTAGTTTTTGGTCCCATTTTTAATAAGTTGAAGAAAAACATCTAAGATGTGTTTTATTCACATTAAAGGTTTATTTCTCTCAAATTTTGTACACAATATTTCTCAAAATTCATTTTATTGAGCACTTAGCCTGTGCCAACATAATCCATCTACCTGACAGACGTGCCTTGGGCTGGTCACAATAAAAGACCTCTAAAATATGAACATTTATCTTGGAGAATTTTTCCAGTATTGGGCAGTTTCATGGCTACGGATGTGCATTCTTTCCTACTATGCTGATCCACAGCCTCTCAAACCTGCTCAGTGAGAGCTGACGTGTGGTGAGTATATTCACCAGAACTTGCAGGACTGCACTGTGTTACTGGTTCAGTGGCCGAAAGTAGGGATCACATAGCAGCCTTTTGAAAGAGCCTGCATGGACATTTCCTGCATGTTTTGTGTCATTACAGCAGAGCAGCGCAGCGCTGTAAGGACTGTGAGAGGGAACATGTATGAACATGTTCTAAAGTACAGTGCAGCACCGGGAGCTCCTTCAGCTCTCTGTTCAACAAACATCGTTTATACAGATACAGTGGGTACGGAAAGTATTCAGACCCCTTTACATTTTTCACTCTTTGTTTCATTGCAGCCATTTGCTAAAATCAAAAAAGTTCATTTTATTTCTCATTAATGTACACTCAGCACCCCATCTTGACAGAAAAAAACAAATGTAGAAATTTGTGCAAATTTATTAAAAAAGAAAAACTGAAATATCACATGGTCATAAGTATTCAGACCCTTTGCTGTGACACTCATATTTAACTCACATGCTGTCCATTTCTTCTGATCCTCCTTGAGATGGTTCTACTCCTTCATTGGAGTCCAGCTGTGTTTAATTAAACTGATTGGACTTGATTAGGAAAGGCACACACCTGTCTATATAAGACCTTACAGCTCACAGTGCATGTCAGAGCAAATGAGAATCATGAGGTCGAAGGAACTGTCCAAGGAGCTCAGAGACAGAATTGTGGCAAGGCACAGATCTGGCCAAGGTTACAAAATAATTTCTGCAGCACTCAAGGTTCCTAAAAGCGCAGTGGCCTCCATAATCCTTAAATGGAAGAAGTTTGGGACGACCAGAACTCTTCCTAGACCTGGCCGTCCAGCCAAACTGAACAATCGTGGGAGAAGAGCCTTGGTGAGAGAGGTAAAGAAGAACCCAAAGATCACTGTGGCTGAGCTCCAGAGATGCAGTAGGGAGATGGGAGAAAGTTCCACAAAGTCAACTATCACTGCAGCCCTCCACCAGTCGGGGCTTTATGGCAGAGTGGCCCGACGGAAGCCTCTCCTCAGTGCAAGACATATGAAAGCCCGCATAGAGTTTGCCAAAAAAACACATGAAGGACTCCCAGACTATGAGAAATAAGATTCTCTGGTCTGATGAGACCAAGATTGAACTTTTTGGCGTTAATTCTAAGCGGTATGTGTGGAGAAAACCAGGCACTGCTCATCACCTGCCCAATACAATCCCAACAGTGAAACATGGTGGTGGCAGCATCATGCTATGGGGGTGTTTTTCAGCTGCAGGGACAGGATGACTGGTTGCAATTGAAGGAAAGATGAATGCGGCCAAGTACAGAGATATCCTGGAAGAAAACCTCTTCCAGAGTGCTCTGGACCTCAGACTGGGCCGAAGGTTCACCTTCCAACAAGACAATGACCCTAAGCACACAGCTAAAATAACAAAGGAGTGGCTTCGGAACAACTCTGTGACCATTCTTGACGGGCCCAGCCAGAGCCCTGACCTAAACCCAATTGAGCATCTCTGGAGAGACCTGAAAATGGCTGTCCACCAACGTTCACCATCCAACCTGACGGAACTGGAGAGGATCTGCAAGGAAGAAAGGCAGAGGATCCCCAAATCCAGGTGTGAAAAGCTTGTTGCATCATTCCCAAGAAGACTCATGGCTGTACTAGCTCAAAAGGGTGCTTCTACTCAATACTGAGCAAAGGGTCTGAATACTTATGACCATGTGATATTTCAGTTTTTCTTTTTTAATAAATTTGCACAAATTTCTACATTTCTGTTTTTTTTCTGTCAAGATGGGGTGCTGAGTGTACATTAATGAGAAATAAAATGAACTTTTTTGATTTTAGCAAATGGCTGCAATGAAACAAAGAGTGAAAAATTTAAAGGGGTCTGAATACTTTCCGTACCCACTGTAGAAACAAATGAACAGCTCCAAGTGTGACAAGCAGAGTCATCTCCCTCCATTGTTTCCCTTTCACTGGATTTCAAAGTGACATAAACAGATACATAAAGATACACCACTGTTTGTGAAAGTTTTATTTTAACATCAATGTTTAAAATCCTGTTTCCGAGGAAGTTGGGACACTGTGTAAAATGTAAATTAAGGACAGAATGCAATGATTTGTGAATCATGTAAACTCATATTTATTTGAAAATAACTGTAAGGTAAGGAGACCAGTTTCTGGAGTTTTGAAAGTGAAATATGGTCCCATTCTTGGGATTTCAGCTGCTCAACAATTCAGGGTCTCCTTTGTTGTATTTTTTATCTCCTGATGCTCCAGATGTTTTCAATGATTGACAGATGTGGACTGCAGGAGGTCAGTTTATCAGCGGACTCTTCTACTATGGAGACATGCTGTTGGAATACGTGCAGAATGTGGTTGGACGTTGTTCTGCTGAAATAAACAAGACCTTCCCTGAAAGAGACGTTGTCTGGATGGCAGCATATGTTGCTCCAAAACCTGAATATATCATTCAGCATTAATGCTTCCTTCCAGATGTTCAAGCTACCCAGTTCATGCGTACTAATGCATCCCTGTACCATCACAGATGCTGGCTTTTGAACTGAGCACTGATAACAAGCTGGATGGTCCCTCTCCTCTTTAACCTGAAGGATGCCGCGTCCATGATTTCCAAACAGAATCTCAGATTGTGATCCATCAGACCACAGGACAGTTTTCCACTTCACCTCAGTCCATCTTCAATGATCTCGGTCCAGAGAAGGCGGCGGTGTTTCTGATCATATTTCTATCTGGTTTCTTCTTTGGCGAGCAGAATATAAATGCTCAGGACAAGGTAGTTGCAGAGTATCTGCCGGTTTTGGCACATGCTGATTGGTTAAAATGAACCTGAGGTCTTCGTCCAGTAGGATGGAACAACTGCAAACTATTATCTACGAAGGGTGCCTAGACCCGTGTTCACGGAGTGAAATTGGGTCTGGTTCCCACCAGGCTGCAGTTTGAATGGTTAGTGTTAGTACCACTAAGCTCAGACCAGATGGGATGGCGTGTCAGTGTAGAATGTTGTGGTATTCATGCTAGGTCAGCCAATAAATCTTAAAGACCCCCACGTCATCACAGCTACTCCTCGGTGCGTCATGTTGGAACTACACATTCAGATTCCATCCGTTCAGCTTCTATACGTCTCACAAAGACACAACAACTGCAACCAAATATCTGCATCTGGACTCATCGGACCAAAGTCCAGATTTCCTGGTTTAATGTTCATTCCTTGTGTTTCTTCTTGGTCTCCCTCAGTCGCGGCTACTTTGCAGCAGTTCCACCAACAGTTGATGTTGAGAAGTGTCTGCTATGTAAACTGAGGAGCAGTGATGTGGACTCTAATCTGAGGTGCTGCTGATTGTGGGTTTCAGGTGCTGGTAACTGAGGAACTCTTGGTCTTCCTTTAATGGGGCGGTCCTTATGAGAGACAGTTATATCACAGTGTTTGAGTCTACTTGATGAAACTTTCAGTTCTTGAAATTTTCCACACCGATCGTCCTTATAGTCTCAGTGATGATGGACTGTTTCTCTTTACTTCGTTGAGTGGGTCTTGCCATAATATGGACTGCTTATAGTAGTTGAATTGGACTTTTTGCTGTATACCAACATTGCCTCATAGCAACACAACTGATGTTCTCAAACACATGAAGAAGAAAATAAATCCCACCAGTTAACTATTGAAGGGGCTCATTTATTAAATTGAAACATTTCAGTTGATGTCATCATGAAGCAGGTAAAGATTTTACCAACTGAGTGTAAAGCTGTCCTCAAGAAAAACTGGCCACTGTGAGGAATCAAAAATAAGGAACATGTTTTGGTTTGTTTACCTTTTCTTTTGTTTATTACATCATTCCAAATGTGTTACTTAATAATTTGTATGTCTTCAGTACCGTTCTCTCTCTGTATGAAATAAAGATAAACTGTTGAATGTTTTAATTGTTTCTTGACATAAACCTTTCCTCCTGCTCTCGTGTTTGCTTCCAGCAGATTGCGAAGCTCCGACAGCAGCTCCAACGCAGTAAACAAGGAGGACGCCATAATAAAGACAAGGAGCGTCTCTCCCCCCTTCAGTCCGACTCCATCACCTCCACCGCCCCGACCACCACCAACAATCACTCTTCCACCCCAGCCAGCCACGTTCAGGTATCTCTATTTACATTCTGAAGCTGAAATTATGTGATTGTGTGAGCCAAGTATGTTGTAATGTTTGGTACCAAAGATTATTTCATTTCCTATTGGTAACAGGACGGTGCTGATGGATTTTCCAGGCCCTGCTTATATTATGTATTGGTGGAGAAAGTAGTAAAACGTGCATTTTACATTTAAATCTAGAACATGATACAGTACAACAGCCTAAGCTGCAACAGTGTGTTTTCTGTGTCTCACAGGAGGGGAACAGTTCACTGAACTAAAGGTTTGGTAAAGCCTCAGTAATCACTGTTTTGTAAATTTTTGTTGTAGCAGAAAAAAACAAGCAAAAGAAAGGGATGAATAACATTTTTGTCTTGAAAAAATTCAAACATATTGAGTGTCTAGTTGGTCACTATAACAGTCAGAACGCACAAATGCAGTATATTGTCAAGACAGACCTGTTTCAAGAATAACATTTTAAAAAGATAAGTGCATCATCTGCATAATTAGGTTAAATTTACCATTTAAGCCAGCTTTGCAGTTTCACGTAAAGAACCACATCAAGTAATTCTACCTTTCTCACTGTTTGTTAACACTGAAGACAGCCATCACTGTTTGAATCATTTATTAATATATTAAACTATCAGTGGACAAAGTGAGCGGGGATTCGGTGTGAGCTCCACATGGTGGACAGTTGATTGAAGCTTCTTTAAACATGTAGTGTGAGTGTGAGATTCATACACTTCCTGCATCAAATACAGATACACATATGACGTGTGTAGCATCTGTTTGCTCTCTATTCTTACAAACAGCTGCATCAGGTACTAGACTGTAAATAACCAAACACATGCTCAATCACTTCTTTCTTTCACTAATGTATCACTGGTTATTCCATGAATGGAAGTTATTGCAGTGTCCTAGTTGTGCAAACTGTGTGTGTGTGTGTGTGTGTGTGTGTGTGTGTGTGTGTGTGTGTGTGTGTGTGTGTGTGTGTGTGTGTGTACGTACTGCAGCAGTTTTCCATGTCGAAGTCAGCCCAGATGCCGCTGTCCAACATCACCGTGCCAAAGCCCTCCATCTCCAGGGTGCCCAGCAGCATGGAGGGCATCAACCATGAGCTGGAGAAGGTGTTCATCAAAGACAATGGAGAGAAGGAGGAGTTGAAGGTGCAGCTGAGTTTCATCTCACCTATCAACCTGCTGTTTCACTAAACCTGTGTGTTTCTCTGAAGGCTTGTTCAGACTGCCAGCCCAAATCTGTTTTTATCCAGATTATATCCAGATGATGTTTAAATGTCACAACACAACTACAACTGTGTTATACACAACATGTAACATTTAAAAACCGGATCCAAATCAAATTTAGAGTTGGTTTGAAATATGATACCAGTCAGATTTCTACAGATCGTCTCAGTCCGGACGCTCTGCCGGCTCAGATCAGATATGTGATCTTCATGATGATGACATCATTTTGAGAGACAGAGTGAGCAGAATTCATGCTGCCACTAGCAGAGCTATCAGAGAGGAGCTTTTGGTTCTATGGAGGACAACCAAACAAAAGTTCATGGACAGAAGCTGAAATAAACTGTCTGCTGCCATACCAGCAGCTGCACGTATATCGTTACCACAGCAACACACCAAATCTGATCTGCTCACTCACAAATAACAGTGCGGACAGTCTGTCCTGAAGATCGGATTCGACAAATGAATCTGATGTGCCACCAGACTGAACAAAGCCGTACAGCCCTGACGAGTGTTCCCTCCTCCTCTGGTCCTCTACAGTCCCTGGAGGTTCCTGACGGGCGGCGGGCTCCCTTCCCTCCCCAGCAGCGCAGCAGCAGCACCCGCAGCGTGGACACCCAGACTCCCTCAGCACCGGGCCGGTCCAGCAGCTGCTCCAGTCTGTCGCCGTGCCCCTCTCCAGCCTGCCCACCGGGATCCCACGACGGCAGTCCGTACTCCACAGAGGACCTGCTGTACGACCGGGACAAAGGTAAGAAACAGCACACTGTTGTTGAAGCATCACCATGAAGGACCAGTAAGAGACTACAAGGGTCACCGGGTTCAAGTCTAGTCGGAACCTCCTGTTTCTGCTGGATCACTGAAAACTTGCAATTATAGAAAATCTGTTATTTCCACTTTGTTATTTTTACCTTTATGGCCCACGTTCTATAAGTAGATGATGCGTTCTTCAACCCTGAAGAAGATTGTGAGTTTTCTATTGTGAGGCCGAAGACTTGTATGTGTGTGTGTGTGTGTGTGTGTGTGTGTGTGTGTGTGTGTGTGTGTGTGTGTGTGTGTATGTGTGTGTGTATATGTGTGGTGTGTGTGTGTGTATGTGTGTGTGTGTGTGTGTGTGTGTCAGTGTGTGTGTGTGTGTGTGTGTTTCAACGAGCTCTTGAGTCTGTTCAATAAGACCGATCCGTGTTCCTGATGACATCCTTCCTTCCAAACAGTCTCTTCCATGTTCGGACTCTTACTGTGTTGTACTTGAGTTTTAACAGACTCGTGTTGTTTCAAATCACGGCTGTTCTGCACTGACAGGAAATGACCTCATCATGTGAACACATCACCCTCCAACATGTCTGCAGCTTTAATTATTTTACCCAGAAATCAACGTGTTTTTGTGTCCTCAATAAACACACTGATTCTTCTGTCCAGCAGCAGCAGTAAAAAACAACACACACTTTTGTGAGGTGTTCAGGAACAGCTGCAGCTTCCTCAGACACCTTAATTTACAATGTCTTTACGTCGGTGGCCCCGCCCCTTCCTCTACGGAGCCAAGATGGCGACCGTTTAGGGTGGAAAGTGTCCAGAGTTTCACACTTCTTCTTCTTTGGAGCGTTCTGAGTGCTTCATCCTGGTACTTATAGTGAACTGATGTTTCTGTACTGACGGTGTGAACACTGATGCACTCAGAGTAGAAAGACTTAGTACACAAGTAGAACATCTGGAACACAACCAGAACATCTGGAGCACAAGTACAACATCTGGGACACAAGAACAATATCTGGAACACAAGAACAATATCTGGAACACAACCAGAACATCTGGAACACAAGAACAACATCTGGAACACAAGTAGAACATCTGGAACACAAGAACAACATCTGGAACACAAGAACAACATCTGGAACACAAGTAGAACATCTGGAACATAGCACAGGTCTTGCCGACATGTTCCTTCGTTCCATTGAACACACACACTGTAGTTTATTTTGTGCGTCCACACCAGTGACATGTTTGCGGGTCGTCTGTCACATTCTCCTTCTTGTGATATCTGAGATGCTTTGAGATTGAATGAATCTGATGAATTTCTTCAAATTTGGCCCAAACGTCCACTTGGACTTTAGGATGAACTGTTTCTGTGCTTGAAGCTCCCTGTGACCACACAAATGACATTTGTGCCCATAACTACAAAATACATACACCAATTATGACAAATATCTGATGGGATAAAATGTTGAATTGATGACATTTCATACCCAAAAGGTCAAAGGTCATCATCACTGTGACATCATAATGTTCTGCAGAAACTCTTTTGTGGCCATTGTTCAACAGCAAAAGTTGTGTTATTATGATGCAGTGGAAGCTGATCTGCTTGTGAACATGTTCTGTTCTATGATGAAGAGTTAATCTTTCAGAATTTTAGCTTCTTTGCAGCAACATCTTTATTTAAAGCATCGTCTGCTGTCATGGCAACAACTTTGTGTTCTTTTAGAATTTGTGTTGGCCAAGCATGTGAGCATATATGAGGAATATAATGTGTTTCTCAGTATTATTATATCTCAGTTATTGAGAAGAGATAACATTGTAATAGTATGGAGGTAGACGTCCTACTAGAGTATATGTTACACAGGTGGAGCAGGGAGGTGGTGGGAGAGTCAGGGGTGGAGTTCTGTTGAGCTTAACTGGACAAAACACAGGTGAAAGGAGGTGGAGGGAGATGAAGGGAAGTGGAGGGAGGTGAAGGAAGGTGGAGGGAGGTGAAGGGAGGTGGAGAGAGGTAGAGGGAGGTGGAGAAAGGTGGAGGCAGGGGAAAGGAGTGGAAGAATGTGAAGGGAGGTGAACCTCCTCCACCCTGCTTCACCACCTCCTCCACCCTGCTTCACCACCTCCTCCTCCCTGCTTCACCAACTCCTCCACTCTGTTTCACCACCTCCTCCACCCTGCTTCACCGCCTCCTCCTCCCTGCTCCACCACCTCCTCCACCCTGTTTCACCACCTCCTCCACCCTGCTTCACCGCCTCCTCCTCCCTGCTTCACCACCTCCTCCTCCCTGCTTCACCAACTACACTTCTGATTCACCACCTCTTCCTCCCTGCTTCATCACCTCCTCCACCTTGCTTCACCTCCTCCACCATGCTTCACCTCCTCCACCCTACTTCACCACGTCCTCCTCCCTGCTTCACCACCTCCTCCACCCTGCTTCACCACCTCGTCCTCCCTGCTTCACCAACTACACTCTGATTCACCACCTCTTCCACCCTGCTTCACCACCTCCTCCACCCTGCTTCACCACCTCCTCCACCCTGCTTCACCACCTCCTCCACCCTGCTTCACCACCTCGTCCTCCCTGCTTCACCAACTACACTCTGATTCACCACCTCTTCCACCCTGCTTCACCACCTCCTCCACCCTGCTTCACCACCTCCTCCACCCTGCTTCACCGCCTCCTCCTCCCTGCTTCACCACCTCCTCCACCCTGCTTCACCGCCTCCTCCTCCCTGCTTCACCACCTCCTCCACCCTGCTTCACCACCTCGTCCTCCCTGCTTCACCAACTACACTCTGATTCACCACCTCTTCCACCCTGCTTCACCACCTCTTCCACCCTGCTTCACCACCTCCTCCACCCTGCTTCACCACCTCCTCCACCCTGCTTCACCGCCTCCTCCACCCTGCTTCACCACCTCCTCCACCCTGCTTCACCGCCTCCTCCTCCCTGCTTCACCACCTCCTCCACCCTGCTTCACCACCTCGTCCTCCCTGCTTCACCAACTGCACTCTGATTCACCACCTCTTCCACCCTGCTTCACCACCTCCTCCACCCTGCTTCACCGCCTCCTCCTCCCTGCTTCACCACCTCCTCCACCCTGCTTCACCGCCTCCTCCTCCCTGCTTCACCACCTCTTCCACCCTGCTTCACCACCTCCTCCACCCTGCTTCACCACCTCCTCCACCCTGCTTCACCGCCTCCTCCACCCTGCTTCACCACCTCCTCCACCCTGCTTCACCGCCTCCTCCTCCCTGCTTCACCACCTCCTCCACCCTGCTTCACCACCTCGTCCTCTCTGCTTCACCAACTGCACTCTGATTCACCACCTCCTCCACCCTGCTTCACCACCTCCTCCACCCTGCTTCACCGCCTCCTCCTCCCTGCTTCACCACCTCCTCCACCCTGCTTCACCGCCTCCTCCTCCCTGCTTCACCACCTCCTCCACCCTGCTTCACCACCTCCTCCACCCTGCTTCACCGCCTCCTCCTCCCTGCTTCACCACCTCCTCCACCCTGCTTCACCGCCTCCTCCTCCCTGCTTCACCACCTCCTCCACCCTGCTTCACCACCTCCTCCTCCCTGCTTCACCAACTACACTCTGATTCACCACCTCTTCCTCCCTGCTTCACCTCCTCCTCCCTGCTTCACCACCTCCTCCACCCTGCTTCTGTGTGTCCAGACAGTGGAAGCAGTTCACCGCTGCCTAAGTTCGCCTCGTCACCCAAACCCAACAACAGCTACATGTTCAAGCGGGAGCCGCCGGAGGGCTGCGAGAAGATTAAAGCTTTCGAGGAGATGAGGTACTGACTGTGATACTTGTGCTGAATTTCAACACGTCTCTGTTTGTGGTCCTCGCTGACTCTGTGAATGTCTCAGCAGCACGAGGCAGTCCACATCAGCGTCGGTCCCCCTCTTCTCCTGCCCCGACAAAAACAAGGTCAACTTCATCCCGACAGGCTCGGCGTTCTGCCCCGTCAAACTCCCGGGCTCCCTGCACCTCACCCCGGCCTCGGAGCCCGAGGAGGACGAGGACTCCGCGGAGGTGGGCTCCGGCTCAGAGCCCCAGGGGGCCGCGTCCTTCTACGGCGCCCCCACTCAGGTCTCCACGAGCACCAGCACAGACGACCCTCCAGAGGAAGCCGGCTCGCCCTCAGAGACTGCAGAGCCCCAGACAGACAACCCGGCCATCAGCTAGACCTGAGCCGAGCTGGCCTCTGGCTCCGGACCCACGCTAGCAACCACGAACACCACCACTGACTGTCCCACCAACACCTCCCTCTGCTCTGCCAGGGGAGCCTCCGTCTCTCTGTGCTGACCTCCACCCCCCTCCCCCCCTATCTCTGCATGACGTAGCAACAATGTCCCGAATATCCACCACCGCCACTACGAAGACTCGCCACCTTACTGTTCTGTTCTGAGTGATGTTGTTGGCAGTTGGACCTGCTGGTGAAAGAGTGCAGCGAAGGGAAGAATGGAGCACCATGGACGGGGGGAGGGGCATGCATTTTAAACTGGTAGTATATTTCTGATTAAATTATGTGTTGTGTTCTGTTTCAACATTCACAGTATGAATAAGCTCTCTAAACATATATATACACATATAGCTCTATGAAAAGAAAGAAAAGTGCTTGTTTTAAAAACTCCAAAACTGTGTATTGCTGTGTGATGTAACGGGAGAACAGCTGTACTCTTCAGGATTATGTTTACACTAACCAGGTCACATTGTTAAACCCTGTCTCAAAGAAATGCAACGAGAAAATCATTCGGGCAAAGACAAAACAAACAAACAGACAAAGTGGCCACGTTTGGTTGCACAGCGTCTGCATCTGGCCTCGCTTCAGGTATTTCACAATCAGAGTCTATTCTCAGGTAATCTGGAATGTATGTCCATTCAAAGTATCTGCAGCCGGACCAAGCAGAACAGATTCACTGTCATGTATTCGTGGTTCTATGGCTCCGGACGGATCACCTGGTTGTGTTGGACAGGACGTGGTGACAGCAGCTGCAGAGGGTGCAGGATGATCAGAACAGCTGCAGCCCACTGATGGGTGCTGCTGGTGGGATACAGTACTGGGACTGGTGTGTGTGTGTGTGTGTGTGTGTGTGTGTGTGAGAGAGACTCTCCTGACAGCTGATCAGACGTGGATGAAAGTGCAGTTCTGTCACAGAAGGAAACCTTTAAACAAGCAGACTGGAGGAGGTGTTGGACCAACATTTTACTTCTTCATTTGTTCATTCATTCATTTGCTCAGTGTTCTCAGCAACTTAAATCGAATTATAAGAACCAGAGCACGACTCGGTGCCCAAACACACAAACATATTTGATGAGAATCCCTTAAAGTTGTATTGTTACTGGTTCTCCCTCTAAGTGGTCATTGAAGCAGCCTTTCTTCTGATACAAATGATCTGTTATAAAAATCATTGAAATAACAGCTACGAGGTTTGTTATGTAAAGGATCATTTCAGTTCATTTCCCTTTAGAGGTGCCACTGTGTGCTGGTGTGGGCGGATGGATGTCCAGGTGATTGAGTCAGCCAGCGAGTCTACCTGGATGGAGATCAGGTGGTGAATTTCTGTTTCCTCTCAGACAGACTGAAACCAAACGTCGAGAACGATTCCTGTAAAAAGCTGCAGGGAGCTGCTGCTCTTTGCCATGACACATGCTAGAGTCTGTACAGCTGTTATCATGAGCCGCTGAGACATCTTCAGGTCCCAGTGGATGTTCGTGCCTTTAACACATGAGTGGGACATATGCAAAGGTGAAAAAAAACTGGAACCGTCCTTTAAAAGTGCAACAAAGAAAGCAACTCATCGAGAACTAAAAACATCAGACAGAACGATAAACACAAATACAGAAGAGGCAAGAAGTCCTGAAACTGGCTCAGTCATGTCAGTGACAGCTTCCTCTATGAGGTTTGCTTACATTAGCCAGTAGTTACATGAATAATAACTAATCCCACAGGTCGAGTAAGACCAGCGACTACAAGCAGAGGATGAATGTTGGTACAAATTCTCTCTCCAGTCTGCATTCAGGTTCATTTCCAAACTTAGATTGTTCTGATATTCCAGAAAAAAACCCAATTCCATTAAATGCATTCCATGAAATTTTAGCATCTAAGACATAAATAGACTCGTGATGAATCATTCCTAAAATATCTCTCAGCCTTTTGATGTGACTGCTGTTTGAGACCAGCTCCAGCAGGTCTGTGATGTTCAGATGAAAGGATCCCGCTGGTCCGTCTGTCTCTGAGTTGTAGAACCACCGAACTCCAAACCTGAACATCTGTACTCTGCAGAGCTGTTAGACAGCACCACCAGGCCCAGGTGTAAATGACCCATGCATCTTCATTGGCAAGAGTGAAACATAATCCACTTTTATTTTCTCTCCGTGTGCTCGTGGACTCCCTGCATTGACGTTCATTCATATTTTGTATATATGTGGCTTTTAAAGAGGCTCAATGCAATGTTGTGGTTTTTAAAGATATTTCAGCACCTTACCAAGAGCTATAGCTTTCTCAATGTCCCACATATACCTGACATTGGTAAACTAGATGTGTGCAATAATAGGAAAAAACAAACAAACAGGTGTTGTCCTCCCAGATGTTGCCCGTTTTTTGACACGAACGTCTCATCCTGCATTCCTTTGGTTTTGAGCATGGAGGCTGGATCAGCAGGCAGGTTGTTGCTAAAGCCATTAATCGATACAAAACCAGCACTGAGAGTGACCAGAGCACATCACCGGCAGGTCAGAGTGTCCATCCGCTCACGACTTCATCCTCCACGTGTAACCTGCAGTGTCAAATTTCATGCACAATGGCAATAAAGAATCTTGGTTGTTTTGTCCACTCTTTAGTGTGTGAACATCAATGAGACGCAAACATGACACTGATGGAGATTAAATGAAATGACAACAAGTCATCAAAGTCAACACAGTTTGTTTACTGAGTACGAGCTCTGTAAACAATGCCAGTCTGATCAGAGGTTCACAGGACATCTTTCCAATATCTGGCTTCGGTAATCATAACCAACACAATCACAGTGTTTACATGAGAGTGGTGATCAGCTGACTAAGAGCCAGCTACCAGCATGTTCACATTAAAGGGGCGGGGCTTGCAGCATTAACCAATCACAAACAGACAGGTGTACTAGCAGTGAGTGACTTATTTTACAAACAGTAAACCATGATATGTATTACACTGATGATAAATGAAACAAGAAATCACTGACATGTGAATGTGAGTTCAAATGCTTCTAATCACTGTAGCACGACTGCAGTGTAGATCTGACTGATTCATCCCCTCCAGTGGTGTCTTCATGGATTCATCACAATCCCACTTTTTGCCAACTATGTTTTCACGTACGAGAAATCTGGCAGGTGGTGTAAAAATAACATTTGATAATAAATGGCTCTTCAGGATCTTCTACGAGCGTTTTGATCTGTTGTCTCGAGCTTAATCTGCTTTTTGGGGTCAAAGGCCACGTGTGTCATCAACTACATGTATGATCAATGCCAAGTGACCCACCCCACAAAAAAACTAAACAAACAACATCTATTAAAACAAATTATACCAAATCAAATCAAATATAAAACATTGAAAAAAGTGAATGTTTTTTTTTTGTAGTTTTTTTTTTTTTTAGGTATAATCACATCACATCACATTATTCACAACACAACACTAAACTCTGAGTGAGTCATGAACTCCACGTCAACCACTGAGGCGACCCAGAAGAAGAGAGTTCAGAACATGTGATTGTGGTGAAACAAAGCTGTTAGAGCAGAAGCAGACTACAAGTCTTGAACTACATGCCCGGTGTTATGAGCGAAATGCTGAGGTCAGGATGACAACATGCTGTTACTGAGTCCTCCAGTGGAAAAATGAATCGTTCAGACTGGAATCAAACACACGACTCGATACGACCGGTACGAGTCCAACAACCTTAAGTTAAAAAGTTCAAGTACAAAAGTAAAAGCAAGGCAGAGTCCAAAAAAGCAACAGCAGTACGACGAAGGAGGAAGAACTCAGACGGAGAGCAGAGAGAAGCTCCACCAGCTGGAAGAGAAGGTGAAGAGCACTCAGTCAGTACACAGGAGGGTCGGAGGTAACGACCACAGCACACCACCTGAAACAATGGTGACCAAAATAAAACAGGAAATAAAAGATTAAAGTACCAAAAACCAAAATGACCTCAGAGCTGGAGCAGGTTGTTACTGTCCCCATCTTGGGGGAGGGGGGCAGATGGAAATGGAGGCGGTGAAACCTCCGATAAGGTCCATGATGTTGCTGGAGGAGACCGAGGAAACTTCTCCCAGATTGATGAGCCACTGATGATCTTGGCCACAGAGACCAACAGCAAACTCTCCATCACTGAATACTGATGTCTTGTTTGTCTTTTAACAATTCAAACTTTTTGTGCAATGAAGAAGAAAACTGTCACTGAGGACATACGTTTATATTGCAGGTAAACAGTGTGTATGAGCTGTTGTGCACAATATTCAGCTATAAGCTGAAGGTTTCTGTTCAGTCCGGTAGAGACTGAAGGAACATCCCGCAGTGGAGACAGGAAGAGACGGGGCACAGAGCCAGGATGTCTCTTTCCATATGTAAATTACAGGTTACAGTGATGATGTTATCACAGCCATCCGCATTTGCGGGCAAAGGTCCCACTACATGGGAGAGAACAGACAAACAAATAAAAGATGTTAAATGCATGTCTCAGTGTTGAGCAGGATGGCTGAGCAGGGAGCTCCTGTAAGAGGAGGGACGAACATGCAATGTGATGCCAAGTCTGATCAAGCATGAAACCTGAAAGAAAGGCTTACAGGATGATACGGGTATGGATATGGGTCACGATAATAACTTTGCACTCTCCATGTCTGATGCAGAGAGTCATGGAAACAAACAGCTGCACTAAAAGCGTGTATCTGAGCTGCAGCTTTCCAAATAACTTCTAAACGCTGGCTTTCAGTCTGGCTGGAAGGAAACCGCCTGGAGAAGCCATTTTGCAGAATGAATCTCTGTCCAGACCGACTTACCGTGTGACGTCATCATCTAACCTGCAGTACTGCAGTCCTCCAGCAGATGGCAGTAAAGACCCACAGATATCTGCAGCTGAAGCAGAATTCCTTCTGTCCTCAGTTTTTGGTGAAATGTGTACATGGATGAAATAGCTGTGTTTGTGACCTGTCTCAACATGTACCTGTCTGTACTACAGTACACACACTGGAGCTCCAGGGCATTAGAGTGAGCCACAATGCCTTAATATTCACATTTTGTTGTAAAACAGGAACAGAAAGTGGAAATGCTTTGCTGCTTGACAGGAAAAATGCAGATTGTCTAAGAAGAAAAGCATTGTTGGCCCTGTTTCAACTGCTAATCGGCTTTGCCACAAACTCGATTCTCTGTGCCAATCGCAACCTCCCAGCACATCCTAACCGGGCACATAGAACAAAGGTAAGACTTTTAAAATCAAATTACAGTGCAAAAAGCCTCTTGTAATCCTCTGTTTCTCAGCCTTCTTAGCAATGCTGCTGTTTCTCCATTCAGACTCAGCTCTGTGCAAAATGATAATCCCTATTTATCAAAGAGAAAAGATAATGGAACACATCAAATCAGCACTAACTGAGAAAAGGCACGAGTGACATGTGGCTGTATGAAGACGCCGAGAGTTCAGCGTGCTGCCACACAGGTTGCTGTGCCCTTCACTCTGAATTCACACTCTGATCAATCAAGCCTTTAAATTAGCAGCTAGTTAGTGAGAGTGGTCCCCAATCAGAGCCCTCTCATCCAGCCAATCAGTCCGCTGACACCGAGGTTAAATTCACACATTCACAGCTCTGCTCCAAAACCGCAGCTCAATCTGAGGAGTTTTGCTGTTTTTCACTGGTTTTATTCAAACACTGATGAAAACATCGGTTGTTCCACATTCTGTCATAGCTCAACCATTTATAGCCAACATGACTTCAACATATCAAATATGATGTGTCTGCTTGATTTCATTTCCTTTAAATTACACTGTAACATCGTAGTAGTTGCTGTTCAGGTAAACTTTACTGACTGAGTCCACGTATGGTCATTGTGACAGTAAATATACAAAAACATATTTTATCCCCCCCAAAAATAAGTGTATATATATTCAAGATCTCATCTCAAGTCCTATTTTTTTAAATATCCACCTGCAAAAACATCCACAAAGTCAGTCAGTAACAGCTCAACAACAGTGAGGTTGAAACGAACAACCTTGGATCAGAGACACTTTAAAAAAAAATGCAATGACTGACTGACTCTGTAGACGCTGGCGTTTGTGTTGCATGCTGCATCCACGTTGGTCACAGTTGAACTGGACCGCCTTTCCAATTCCATCTGTGTTATACATTAATAACATGTGAACTGATACTGGTTTAAAAATTGCACAGATTCATACTCACATCAGATTTTCTTTCTCTCTCAGTTGTAAATGTGTTTGCACACGTGTCTCAGACAAAAGGCAGGAAGTTACACAGGCACATCTCAACATCAACTGTTGGGTGGAGACTGTATGAATCAGGCTACAGAGAAACCTCTGAAGGACACAGGAAGAGAAGAAGAGAGCTGTGTGGACCAAGAAAAAAATTAGATCATAAAGCTGGTTGAGAGAACGCAAAAACCACAAAACTGTCATGAAGCACTGTTTTCTTCACCACATCATTCTGTATGTGTTTATTTTATGGTGTTGATGTCCTCAGTTTTGTTCTACACTGTAAAAAACCTTTCAATAAGTTGGTGTGTCTACACCTTCGACTGCAACTGCGTGTCATCATTTTTTTTTGTTGCTGAGTCTGCATCCTCCATTTTTATTCATACTCTAACTTTTCCTCCACAGCCAAGCATAAAAACGTTTGACAGTATTCTAAGATTCTTTTGAACTCTTGGCATTTTCAGTTGAGTTTTTTTTTTATTCATGTGAAAATGTGCATGAAATCATGTCGCTGGAAACACACCTTATGTCATGTTAAAAATGTGTCTGATAAAGGCTATTATGTAAAAGCGTGTTGAGCTCACTAACAGGAAATTTGATCTAATGTCTTTTCAAAGTGTCTAATTTGAGATGGCTTGCATCAGCGGATGCTTCAGAGGTAAGTCGTCCTCCAGTTCAACCAAACACTGAGTGTTTGTCCATCTGAAGCTGTCAACCTTTAAAACAAAGCACACAGACTGTAGTTTCAACATGGCAGCACGTAGAAACTAAAGCAAACAGGCAGGAAGCTACAGTAAAGTTAAATCCTCTTCTATTTAAATCAGTTTATTCCCAGTGTGGCCGTAGCTCTCTGAACTGAGTCTAATGTGTCAAATCTGTCAAATATTCAGTACAATGCTGAAGGAGGCTTTTGTGAAGGTGGACGAGCTGGCAGCCAGCTCCTCGTCTCTGGAGACGGTGGCCGGCTGAGTGGACGGACTGTCAGATTCAGCTCTTTTGTGTGTCTGTCTTGTCTCACAGGTCCATTGTGGAGGCTGGACAGGCTGATCCCACCCCGGGAATCCAGCCGTCCTCCCTGCCTTGTATGCATGTCAGCCCCCCCCCCCCTCCCTGTGAGGGATTTTATTGTCCTACCCCCCCCCCCCCCCCCCCCAACCCCCTCCCCCTTTCAAATCAGACGCCTTGAATGCTACACTGATCACGGAAAAATAATCAACTGCCCTTTTGTTTTAGCAGCCGTTTGAACAGGAGAAAATAAACTTATGGTAATGAAGCCTTATCGTGTCCGGTTCAGACGCAGGGTGTGATGTGATTTGCCTTCCAGTGTTGTGGAGCCGTCCAGCCGAGGCTCCCCGCTGCGAGCGGAGGCCTGCAGCCAGCTGACGGAGCTCCAGCACATTCTAATGCTCAAGTGCTGCTGCTTCTCCTGTTTTCAGTCCCAGCACAGCTCCAACCTGCCGCTCATAACCAGACACGCTACATGTTCTAACAACACATGTTCTAGGGTTAGCTCAGTATTTGCAGTTTTCAAGTCCTTCATTGACTTTTTTGTTCTCAGACAGATGTGATGCCGCCCTGCCTTGTTTAGGGAACTTACAGGACCGTATCTAAGATCCTGAGGGTGAGAGCTTCCCCAAAACCCTTCACCACCCCCCACCAAAGGTTTCATATTTGTAACTGGGGCCTGAGCACTGAACCATGTGAAGGCCCTATTGGTTTGGGGGAACTGAGGGAACAGATCTTCCTTTTTGAACTCACGCATAAGCTTCATAATAAATAAATAAGATAATTGTATGTATCAAACTATGATCACATCTTAGTGCTTTACATTTCAGTCTAATAGCCACAAATAGAAATGCCATAAAACATGTAAAGCTCTGTATTGTTAACGCATCGGATTCTATCTGACAGGTCATGTTTGTGTCTTTACCACAAACCGCTCTGTGTTTACTGTCTGTTTGGTTTCATGTTCTGTTAACCTCAAAAATCATCAACAGAGAAATTTGGACCCAAAACAGAACAAAAACAAAGAGACAGTTGGCAGTTTTCAGTTCATTTGAAGGCTTGTGGTGATGGCTGAAGCAAACCGGTGAGTGGAGTGAGGCAGGAGGTTGGAGCAGGGCACACAATGGAAGCAGAGGAGGAAACAGTGACCCAGACTGGAACAATGGATGAAGACTGAGCTGGACCTGGCAGAGAAACAGGTGAGACCACAATGATGAACCTGAAACAAGTTCAGCAGGAATTCAGACCGGCTTTTACTGTAGAGCTGATGGAGTGCACACACACACACACACACACACACACACACACACACACACACACACACACACACACACACACACACACACACACACACACACACACACACACACACACACACGGCCGAATGGTGAACGGCAGGGATACACAGGAAACGAATGATGAATACAGCCTAACCAGAACAAGTATACAGCACTGAGCAATGTTTTGAATTCTTCTCCATCAGCGTGTGCATCACTATCAGGGAAGGAATCTGCTGGTCCCAAACTCCTCCTGCAATGAGACAACGAATCCAAACATTCAGCCAGAGTCTTAAAGAACTACAATCAGCCACAAGAAGAACAAGGCGTCCTGCAACAGATCATCTGACCCCCGCAGACCTCTCCCGAACATCATGGAGTCCTTCTGGGATCACATGAAGACACAGAATGAAGGATGGTGGCCAACTGAGATGTTTGGAACAGCCCACCTGCCAAGCAGCTTCAAATCTGTGTGGAAGTGCAGCTGGTAACTGATTTCATTTAGCTTTAATGTCTACTGCACTTTGTATGAAGTTGACTGATAAAGACAACTATTAGTGTCATTATTTTGGAAAAGCGTCCTCACTTTACTATGACTGCCTAAAGCTTTTGCAAAGGGCTGAATGTCCCCAGGTTTTCCTCTAAGGCTGACAACCTCCACCATTAACAGTAGAGCAGTATGGAAAGTGACTGCTGCCAACCTTTACGATCCAGAACTTCTGAAGACCTTCAACCTTTACAGATATGAAACAATTGGTTATAGTTGTTGATTTAATTATTAATGAGAGTTCCATATTGGTACTTGTAGTTTAAGATCTTTTAAGAGACTGACTTATGAGACTGATTCGTAACTGATCTTTTTAATGATCACCACGCTCTGTGTTTTACCTCCATGTGTTCAACCTGACCTGTCCAGTCATGTGACATCATCTACATTTTCTTGGTGCTGTTGTCAGGATAGTGACAATATTATCTTGGCAGGCCTCATGAAAAAGAAATGAACATTTATGAACATTTGCACCCACAGTTATTTGGTGTGCAGACAAAGTCACTGTCCTTATATTATTTTGATGCTGTCATTATGTTTGACATCCCTGTCTGAGAACGTATTACCAGGCCAAAACTCCCTGGGTGAATATGTGCGTCTGGCTCCGCCTCTTTGAGGATTGTTTTCAGTCATTGTGTTCTCTTAGGTGGAGACCTCAGGTTGATTTAAAACTATTGTCGCAACATTTAATCATGACCAGATCATCACCTGGTCCATCTGCTCCCCATTTACATACCTGTGGTGAACAAACAACCCCCCACCACCAGGTATGTGAGAAGATGGTCTGAGGAGAGTGAGGCGCTGAGGGACATGCTTCGCCACCACTGACTGGGACATGCTATGTCGGCCTCACGGGGACGTTATCGTGTTGGAGAACACCGTGCCCACCAAGAAGGTGCAGTGTTTCTCTAACAACAAGCCCTGGGTGACCCCGGAGCTGAAAGCCCTGCTGAATGAGAAGAAGAGGGTCTTCAGATCTGGGGACAGAGAGGAGCTGAGGAGGGTGCAGAAGGAGCTAAAGAGGGAGATAAGGAAAGGGAAGGACTGCTGCAGGAAGAAGCTGGAGGAGCGTCTCCAGCAGAACAACACACGTGAGGTCTGGAGAGGCCTTAAAACCATCACGGGCCTCAGTGGCAGTCCCCCCATCCCCCACGTAACATCAAAGGCACCCTCCTCACACCTTTTACCTCCACTCCCAGACAGGTATCAAACACCTCCCCCCATCAGGATCAAGAGGAGACACCCCCCACCCCCTCTCTCACCATCACCTCTGATCAGGTGAGGAAGGAACTGAGGAGGGAGAAGGTGAGGAAGGCTACAGGCCCGGACGGCATCAGCTCCAGGCTGCTAAGGAACTGTGCAGATCAGCTCTGCTGTACATTTTCAACATGAACCTCAGCCTGGAGAGTCCCGGTCCTCTGGAGAACCTCCTCAGCCTGGAGAGTCCCGGTCCTCTGGAGAACCTCCTCAGCCTGGAGAGTCCCGGTCCTCTGGAGAACCTCCTGTGGGGTTCCAGTCCCAAAGACTGCACACCCCAAGGAGCTAATTCACTTCAGACCTGTAGCCTTAACCTCCCACCTGATGAAGACGATGGAGAGGATCATTCTCGGTTACCTCAGACCCCTGGTGAGCACCTCACTGGACCCCCTGCAGTTCGCCTACAGAGCAGGTGTTGGTGTAGAGGACGCGGTGATCTACCTGCTGCACAGATCCCTCTCTCACCTGGAGAACACTGGCAGCACTATGAGGGTCATGTTCTTTGACTTCTCCAGCGCATTCAACACCATTCAGCCATCACTGCTGGGGGGGAAGCTGCAGGGAGCTGGAGTGGACGGCTGCCTGACTGCATGAACCATTGATTCCCGCAGGAAGGAAACACCAACTACACCGGTGAACATCCAGGGATTGGGCATTGACATTGTGGACACTTAGAAATTCCTGGGAGTTCACCCAGTGTGTCCTCTTCAAGAAGGGCCAGAGTCGACTCCATCTGCTGAGAAGACTGAGGTCCTTCGGAGGCTGCAGGATTCTGCTGAGGACATTCTACGACTCTGTTGTGGCGTCGTCCATCTTTTATGTAGCGGCCTGCCGGAGCTGTGCAGGGACAGAGAGGGACAGGAGGAGAATAAACAAGCTGGTCAAAAGGACCAGCTCTGTCCTGGACAGTCCTCTGGACTCCATAGAGGAGGTGGGTGAGAGGAGGATGTTTCCCAAGCTGACATGGATCATGGACAACACCTCTCACCCTCCATGAGACTGTAGGAGCTTTAAGCAGCTCCTTCAGTTCAGACCGCTGCACCCTCAGAGCAGGAAAGAGCACTGCTGCAGGTCGTTTGTCCCGACAACAGTCAGACTGTTCAACACCACAATAAAATAATGTGGCACTATTCATATTCATTTTATTGCACTGGTCACTTTTCCCATTCATCCCAAACTGTATTTATTTATTTTTTAATTGAATTTAATAAATATTTTTGTGTGTGTGCATATAGTCTGTGTGTGTATTTATTCTAAAATAATTATTTTTTATCTATCTTATTTCTTATATCTTATACGTATTTGTAAATGTTTTCAATTGTGTGCACTTTTTTTTAATTTCTTGCTGCTGTGGCAACTGAATTTCCCCACTGTGGGATTAATAAAGTCAATCTTATCTTATCCAATCAGCACTGACTACTATGAAACTATAAAGCTGCTACAATTACCATTGTTGGAACTACTTCGACATCCTCGCACTTAGCCACGCCAACTGGTTGCTGATTGGTCCGCCCTTCAAAAGGGGTTAGCAACCTTCAAAGCAAAAAGGTTTCCAGACTTTAATTACAGCAAAGACTCTCTGTGTTGGCCCTGTGATGGACTGGTGACCTGTCCAGGGTGAACCCTGCCTTTGCCCATAGTGTGCTGGGATAGGCTCCAGCCCCCCCATGACCCTGTTCAGGATAAAGCGGGTATAGATAATGGATGGATATAATTGTTTTTTCTAGTTATTGATCATTTCTAACTTCTCCTTGAGCTTCATCAAATGCAAAATTTTGACAAGGAAAATTTGTAAAAGACCGAATCCACCTCCTCTCTAGCACCACAGCCAGTATGATAATACAGACATATTCCCACCACTGGTGCTGCGTGCCATGTGTCGGGGCCTCTGTAGGTTGCAGCCCTGAGTCTCTCTTCGGAAGGGTGTGCTTGAGTGAGAGAGTGAGTGGGCGACCCTGAGAAAGGCCTCATTTAAATGAAGCTGCTACACAATATGAGATTACACTGGAAGGTGTGTAGGACACGCACCGCTCATACAGACTCAAACCAGCCAGGAAGATAAAGATGAGAAAACGTTGGAAAATTACAGCGCACCTTGGTGCTATCACCCTGCCGCAGAGCTGGAGGTGAGAGATAGAAGTGTTTCCTTAAAATGCTGGGCAAAGAGGAACGACCTTTCACAATATTATACACAGGCAGCAAGCTGAGCATCAGTATCTGTCCTCGGCACCGCGCTCCACTTAAATGGCTGTTTTTCCTCAATGTCAGCTCACTGAGTTTTGCTGTAAAGACACCATAGAAACAAAAATCAGCTCCGGCTTGCTTACCTTGAATATTAAATAAAGCCATCATGTATAGAAGATGGAGATTTCCTCTTTTCTCCGGCGGCACTGAAGGAACCTGAATAACATTTTATCCGAATTTTATGGTGCAAATTTCATTGAACTATATTCACTCTGCTCATTTTTTAATGTGACACAGTTTTTTGTACAATTCTCATACTGCAAGTTTCACAGATACATTAATCATTGTTTCTAACATAACATAACACAACACAACACAACACAACACAACACAACACAACACAACACAACACAACACAACACAACACAACACAACACAACACAACATAACATAACATAACATAACATAACATAACATAACATAACACAACACAACATGAACTCTGACTGAAATAGGATAATGTCTCTCATGTGATGATAAACCCACTGGTGATTTTTCTACAAGATAAAGCATTTTAGCCCCTTTTAGCCCATTGTATTGTTTTTTTTTTCAATTTGTTCTACCAGCAGCTCTTTTAAATGAACCAGCTCTGAGAAACCCACCGTACACTCCCTGCTCAGTACCAAACAGCTAACATAAAGACTCAGTTGACACCAGCTGCCAAACAAAGTGGAGCATTTAGCATTCCAGGGAGTCAAACATTGTTTTGAGATGTGGTTTGGGTGGCGTGACATATATATACAAGAGGGGCCTTCTGTTTAGTCACCAAGAACCACGTGGTTGGGTTTTAAGAAGATCATAATTTGAGTTGAATGAGATGGGGTTAAAAATACACATAAACGACTTTGGTTTGGCTAAAATAAATAATATTACGTATGTAACATTATGAACATTACCTAAGTTTCTTTATGTACGTGACTAAAGTTAAATTCATCACGTTACATAAAGAATTTACCTTCCTTAAAGTTAATCTGAGATGACTTTCACTTCCTCACATAGTTGAACACTGGGTGACTCCTGTATTTGTTGGTGACCCCCCTCAACCCTCCGCCTTGATTAACATAAGCTAATTTCCATGTGGACTATGATTTATAAAGCAAACATTGTTATAGTAACGATCCTGCACAGAGTTTTATAACTAAGATGCCTGGACTTCTACTGTGATTGTTGACGCTAAATACCAACATACAACAGTGATTGCTACCATGTTATCTGTAACTGTATTTTTGGGGTCCTGTGTGTTTGATTGACAGGCCTGTGGTGCAGTCAAGTTTTCACTATATACAAGCAGGTGTGGTTTCGGTAGGCTCCCGCCCTCGCTACTCCCCAGCTCGTCCAAAAATGGTCACTTCTGGCTCCTAAAAAGCTGAAATAAACTTGAGGATTCAAAACAGCTGTTCACAAGCTAACAGGTGCTGTTCGCATTGGGAGCCCTTTGTTTTTTGTCAACCCTGCAGCACAGTGCAGTGAAGGGCTGAGTGATTAGCAAAGATATGTTTTTACTGATCTATGGTTTTCAAAAGTACTGCATGAACTGTTTTTCAGTGTCTGTATCCAAAATGCTTTTTGATTTAGTAGAAACTAGAATATGAATCAAAATGAGGAGTTTGGTCTGTTCGTCAGGACAGAGGTTTCTGTGCAGTCTGGTGCTTGATGCAACCAGCACCTCTGCTGTGTTTAATTGTGGCCTTATAGCGCACAACATCACTCATGTTAGAGACGGCAGACTCAACAGTGTCTGCTGCCTTCAGATGGCCATAAAGAGACTCAGCAGAGGACTGTAGCTACCCATCTAGTGGGGATTAGAGAGCTGGTAAAATCCCTTCTAACCATCACTGTATCCTGACTGTCTGTATGTTAGCCATTTGTATGATTTCCATGGTTACTAACTGTATTTTACTCAGTGTAATACTGTAAAAACAACATTAAGTGTCAGTGGAAAAAACATTTTTTTCTGCATGTTCACATGTCCTCTGGTTGAAAAGCGTGACTTTACCAAATAAGAGACCGGAAATATTGAGGAGCGTTCTGCGAAGTGTTCCGCACACTTGATGCTCATTCTTTGCATCGAGACTGCAGTGTGCCTGTATCTGCATCAAAGTGAGTCACCACATAATCGGTACAGCAGAAGCATTGACCTCAATGTGTTTAAAAAAGATAGCAGCATCAGAGCATGTGCTTTGTGACCTGCACCTGCACGAAATAGAGCTCTGTATTGTCAACCCCAGCTGTGCTCAGATTGTGTTTGAACTTGCGTCAATCACTTTTAGTAACATCAGGGCAGGAATGAAGCACCGTACTGTCACATCACTGCATATCCTGATCAAGTTTCAAATTCCTAAAGCTCAAAACATGAAGGGCCGTGGAGGTTGTCTGAATGCTCCCAGGAATAAAACTGTCATAACTGAGGTTTCACAACAAAACGCCACTCTGACTGTAACTGTGTGCCAGCGCCTTTATGCCTGTGATGTGTGGTTTTCTGCAGTCCCCCTCTCGTCTCCAGTGAACATGTCACAGATACTCAAAGAGACTCATAAGTTCACAGTGGTGATGGATGACACTGCAGCTGACTCCGCCCACTTTATTGGCAGAAACAGGTAAATCAGGAATCATTCTACGCTCATTACATTCTGAACACCCATAATTCCCAGCGTGACATCAGACTGACATCACTATCATCAGTTTAACCTGCTTGTTTAAATTGTGACATAAAACAATGAGAACATTGTTCATTCTTCATCAGCTTTGATAGTTTCATCCAGACAAACAGAACGTTTTTCACAAAGCCAATATCTGCAGGATTTTTCTGTTGCACCCACAGAGGAGAAACTCATCCATCATTTCATCTACCTCCAGGCAAGAGAAGGAAAAAAGTTCTTTCCCAGATAGTTTTTGGCTAGCTAAGCCACGAGTCTCACACCTCTTGCATCTGCTTTTGTTTGTATAGCACCATTATTTATCTGCCAGCCCTGATATCATCTAATGAGAGGCAGAATGTTGGATGTTCCCTCATTACCATGAACACACACTGTAGTTTATTTTCACTGAGTCCTGCTGCCATCTATACTCCACCAAATGTGGATTCATCCGCTGTTGAAAATAGGGCTGATTTCAGAAATCACTGAGGCTTTTTCAAGTAAAACAATAAAACAGCAACAAAACAGCAAACTACATATTTGTGCAGTGTTTTAAATAACAGAGTAAATGTATTAATAAACGTTACATTTAACAACAAAATACTGAACCTTTCTTATTTTCCAAACACAATCTTTTAACCATGGAGTTGATTGTTCTGAAACTGTTATATTCATTGTTGCTGCATGATGATGAAACTCCTTCATGAAATGTTCATTTTAACACGTATTACAGGAGTCTGAAGCTCCCCTAAGAGACCTCAGATACCCGAGGAGCTACAACATTTCTTAAAAACCTGATAATCGAAGCATTAACCTTTCTGAAAAGAAAAACAAAAACATGTATTAATTAAAAATCTTATGTCAAGATCTTATATCTTATATCAGTAGGAATATATTTATGTGCATGACCTTGGTTAGTGCGCCTGACTTTATCTGCTGTCAGTAACATTCGGAAAATGACTGACTGGGACACATGGAGTTAAAGAGCATTTATTTCAGCAGCAAGACAAATGAATAATCAGCTGCATTAGTAATGAAACGCCGTCCATGTTTCTGTTGCCCAGCAACGATGTTGTTACGACATAACCACTTAAACGCCAAGCATACGGTGCACATGAGCTCCCATGTTGTAACCATGAGCTTACTATACACAGTATTATATATATATATATATATATATATAGTTCCACTTGAACCTTGAACGCAGCATTAGGCCGCAGCCTGTTGTAGCCTCTGTGACTCTTCATCATCAGACCCTTCATCTTCAGCCAGTGGGACGCAGGAAAACCTCCAACATTTAGAATATAATCAAAGATAACAGTCTCTGCTAATCAGGTAATACAACAATAGCTCCTGGCTGCGCCTGGATCAGTAATCAAGCAGCAGCTTGGAGGACACTGTCGGCATCTCACTAATTCAGTGATGAATAGGAGCAATTGTGTATTTTATGGCAGTTGAAATGAGCACTGTGGTTGAAGAGGAGCGCAGAGAGGAACAAACCGCTCATAAACAAGCCTTCAGTGACAGATCAGCCAATTCATGGAAATGCAGGAACGTCATTACCTCCACTTGTAAAACCACTGGTGACCTTTAAATATGTGCAGAGCTTCAGATACAGCCTCTGCTGCTGCAAGATTATTATAGATTCCTCTCCTTTTTTTTAAATATATGAGCTGCTCTATCTGCAGAGCTGCAAAAGTTTTGCACTTCAGGGGCCATTTCCTGGTATCTGTCACCGTTACCACTGAACCCCACCCTCTGAGGAGAGACCAGGTTACAGGCAACCAGTAAACAATCATAAATAAATCCACAAAACCTTATCAGGGGGTGAAATGGGGTTTTGACTCTGTTTAATATTTGATCAAAGAAAAAAAGAGATAATGATGAAGTGTTTATCCAAAGAGATGACTTCACTCAAGGCAATTAAGGCTTTTATACACAATTAGTTTTTTGTTTCCAGCCACCAACAGCAGCCTGAGACACAACACATGCTGTGGAGACACAATGAGCAGCTAAATAACAACAATGTATTCTGAAATGCTGACATCGGTTAATACTGTGGTCGTTAATCAATATAGGAATTACTAATAGACCTCCGCCAGAGGATCACCGACTTCATTCAGGCTCGTAGTAGCATGTTGAAGATATTGCTTCAACCAACAAGGGATATGTGGATGTCTACTTATAACACAGGGCTTAATAACAGTAACTGTAACAGTACTAGTTTCTGCATGAGATGGGCACTTTGAAGCACTCCATAAGTATACTAGGAACTGTGCAGATGCAGATTCAGAGTTTGAATGCAGACTGTGGAGTGTCGGTACTCGTCTGTCTGCTACGTAAATGCAAGTTTGTTACCTTCCCGTCCCGAACACAGTGGGCCGACTTCTGGGAAGTTGAAGTCAACTGTTCTAAATGTGGTTCCAACCGTAGCGGCTGTGGTATAGCTAGATGAGCTGATACTAACAGTGGCCATGCCAGCAAATATTAAGGGATTGAAGCCAGAGCAAGAAAAATCAAGAAACTCAAAGAAGTCTAGCTGCTTTTGGACTGACCATGACCTGGATTACTGATGACTGGATTAAAACAAAGGTTTAAGCTTCCCCCTTCTCTGTGCACGTCGAAGAGCTGCAATAGAACGGTTTCAGAACTTTCTGATTGCCCCTTTTATGACAGAAAATAGGAAAAAGAATAATAGGTCCTCTTTAACGATGACTTATGAAGGTGTGGAAGGGAAGATCTTCTTATACAGCCTGTTCCTGAAACAAACATCCAATTTGTGGTGGTGATGCAGTCACTGTCATCACGTTTGCACTCAATACAGCCTGCAAGGTCACAAATGTATGTTTTTCCTCGTTCCACCTCCTGCCAAGAATTTGTGATCATCACCAGTCCTACAGTATACTGCATAGACCGGCTCTTTTTTCTGTGTCTTCCTGTTCTGACCTTTTGACTGTCTTGTGAACTTTGGTTCTGCTGTACACACTCATGCTCCTAAAGGGCGGCACGGTGGTGCAGTGGTTAGCATTGTCGCCTCACAGCAAAAAGGTTCCGGGTTCGAATCCGGTCCTGGGCCTTTCTGTGCGGAGTTTGCATGTTCTCCCTGTGCTTGCGTGGGTTCTCTCCGGCTTCCTCCCATCATCCAAAAACATACACCTCAGGTCAGGTTACCTGGCGCCGCGCTAGTGGCAGCCTGTTGCAGCAGCTCCCCCCTGAGAGCCCCCCTGCTGTAGCGAAGAAATTTCCCCTCGGGGATTAATAAAGTAAAATAAATAAAAAATAAAGGTATTTCAATAAGGAGATAAGGATTGGAAAACAATTTATTGATGTAATGACAGTTTGACTGTTAGTCACTTGTTTTCACTGGAGTTTTCTTTCAGATTTACAAACTCAGTGTTGTATAGTGGCTGTCTATGAGATGTCCTCTGTAAATAATATCATAAACACATCAAATATCTTTCATTTGAACTTAACATCAACTGTTAACAAACATTAGTATTTGACTTTAAATCCATGTCAGTCTGACCTGAACGCACCCGCTTCCTTTAATATTAAGCAGACTGGTGGAGAGCTTGTGTGCAGTGTTAGACTAGAGGAGATGAAAACAGCCATAAGTCAAAATCAGACTCATGAACAAGTGTTGAGGGGTTTCAGACTGATGTGGACCCCCGTTTTCTCAGGAGCCAATCAGGAGGTCTATTTTTGGCCGCTGCAAGCGCAGCGCAGTTCAGGCAGCAGATGGTATTTGAGGGGGAGCAGGGTGCAATTTACAGTAAACAGATTTTTTATCTTTGGCAGGTCATGGAGAGAGCTACAACAGTATGGCAATTTAATAAGAGTGCTCAAACCAACTGTGGCAGGACAAGACTTAAGTGAGATGGAGTAACCTCAGCATGACTCTGAAACAAGCCCTGAAGCCACTGACTTGTTTACTCTGGAAAATTGTGTATCTTTTGATTCACAAGGCGGACTGAAAAACTCTGCAGCCTGTTATATTTTAGGAGAGGAAAAAATACAAAGAATATAGTCTTTAAACAGGCGAGGTTGGTGGAGAGCTAATTTTCTTGTGAGACAGAAAGGAAATATATCAACAAGCCATTTATTTACTTGGAATTTGGAATAAATAGCCATGTCTACATGCATATGTGTGTTTAAAAAAAACTTTTAGCTGAATAGAAGTGAGGCATTTAATATACCAATCTTTCCTCAAAGGTGTATAACCCGATTTAATTCTTACATTAAATCCTGTTTCTTTGTACATTAGGGGGCTGCAGTCAGTCACTGCAGCGTCCAGCAGTCTGCCTTCAGCTCGGTGTTACACTGAAATCTGTGACCGACAGTGTTGGTTCTGTTGGTTTGGTTTATGCTGCGTTCAAATGCAACTCATGAGCTCGTGGTTACAACATGGACAGTTATATGTGGGTATCAAAAAAATCCACCACATTCCCCCTTGTGTGACTTGCAAGTCACATATCACTTTTACTGTACTTCTCTGGATGAGATGATGAAGTCAGTCACACTTAAAAGCAACTCGTCTTCAGTGATTGGATGACCAGATATTGTTGTGGCTCTCATACAGAGTGAGGTTCACCATCTCAGCTAATTGTCCTGGTAAACCTCTTGTTCCCTATTTGGTGGGGGACAAGTAAAAGCCAGGTTATACCTATCTCCCTGAACTGAATCCTGAGAGCAAAACCCTCCTTATTGTTTGAGGGAAAATCTCTGAGGGCTTAGTGTACAACCTGCCAATTGCAAATCATTGTAATTATCATTAGAATCTTTACAGAATATTGCAAAATATGGATCAACAGTAAGCATATACTGAACTAGGCAGCAGAATATTATATTGTCCTGGTGAATAACAACACAGTCTTGCAGTTATTAATCTTGGGTCTTTTGTTGGGGCCGACCGTTGGGTTTTTAAACCACTGGTTGAGGTCGCCGACTTGGGTCCTTCGTTGTCCTCACCAGTGGGTTTTTTTAAAAGCAAATTGAGGTCACTGCTTCTGAGATTGGAGAACTTCACTGGGTCAGGGCCTGGATCATGTAGCTGTCATGTCTTATGTAAGTGTTTGGGGAGCTGTATCCTGTCTGGGGCTTGACCAGATAGGCCTGCATATGTTCTGTGTAATGTGTCCAAGTGTCATTCTCCTTCTACAGAAGATGGGTTGCAATGGCGAGTCCTGCTCCTCCAGTAGAACAATGATTTGTAACCAAGTGGCCACCAACAGAGACACCACCCATAGGTTTGTGAACTGCTGTAGTGAGGCTCAGAGAATTTTAGCAAACTGTCATATCGTAATGAGAAACATCCTATGTAAAGTGAACAAAATCCCTTTGATGTAGTGGGGAAACTGGGCAAAATTCAAGTTAATAACACTTATAACACACGCTATAACATATTTGAAGAAATGCACTGACATTTTGTCAAGATTTCCAATAGAATTTAAATTTTTCAACCAGCTAATGGCAAGACATTTATATATTTTAGAACAGAAGCGTGGGAGTCTGAACCAGTGCACCATGCTTTACTCACCCAGTTATTATACATTTAATTTTAAGAATTTTGATGGAAATTTCAATTTGTCATATCATTAAGGTATAACTAGAGATGGTGTATGGGCTTGACCCATTTGTAATGAAATTATTAACCTTTTAAGTAAGTTACACTTGCCATTGGGCTTGTTGTTGTTCTTTTTCTGCTACCAGATGACACTGAATGTTGCAGGTTGTCAATCCTTCCACTTCTGGTCAAGTGCCGCATCAGCCGGCCGCTCCCCCTCACTTCATGTCATTGTTGTCCATGTCCTCCGAGTTGCTCTCATGAGATCACTCGGTTTGTTGAGACCCTTGATTTTCAATAAACCTACATTGCATCAGACCCCGAAGACTCTGTTTGATTATAACGACTACGAGTGGCGTGAAGGGACCAGGGAAGTTGGGCCTCAGTGAAGAATTTCCACCACATAGCCCATTTTGTGGCTGCCAGCTGAAAGTACTGTCGCTCAATACTGGACCAGTTTCAACAACTGTCCCCATTATTCAGACTGAAAATGATTGAAATATAGGGTCCTGGTTGAAAGATATACAAGTAGTTTCCTTTTATGTAATTTATGGAGCATATATGCCAAACATTCGCTGGTCCTAGCTTTTTGAATGTGAGAATTTCTGTCTTTTCTCTGTTTTTCATCACGGAGCTAAATGTGTTTGTCTTTTGGACTATAGAACAAGATATCATTATGATTGGCATTTTGCATTCATTTCTGATATTTCATACACCACCAATCTATTAACTCCTCTAAGCTAAAATACTTTAACCAGACTTTACCTTGATTTGAATCTGCATTGCTATTTACTTTTTAAATCATTCTTTTGATTCATGATAGATGTTCGAGTACGCTCCTCATTACAGTCTCCAGGGTAGTTTGATCAATTATCTTCAAAGCAAGGTTTCCCCTAGTGTCTGTTTTGCACTGGTTTCAGTTTTGAATGACTTTCACATTCAAATGGAGTTAATTCATGAAGAATAAAAGTTCTTCATGCTCTGGTGAAGCCTCACTGATGGGCTGATTTGTAGTTTTTATTAACCATGCGGCCAGGTCGAAGTCCCTCCACTACATCAGTGTAACTCTGCTGTATTGAATGTGGTTGTTTGTTAATGAAGAGAAAAGTGATTGGACACACAGCAGAGAAAGGCGACACCAGTGATGTGTGTGGCCTTGGAGGGTTGAGAGGAATGGGAGGAGGAGGTCTGCCGTGCTCAGCAGCAGTGTCCTCCGAGGGGGATACTTTATGTGACGGGGGGGAAATGGTGTGCCTAACCCACAACCATGAGCCTCTGCCTCACAACATTCACACACCCACACATCTGTCAGTCAGATACACTGATGGTGTGTGTGTGTGTGTGTGTGTGTGTGTAAGACACTTTACTGTGGATCCGTGTTCTTCAGATGGTGAATTTACAGATATGATTATATTTCATTGAAAATTATAATGAAGCTGAAGACATCAGACTAATTCATGAAGTAAAATTAGAAGTATCAGAAGCCTCCATTTGCAGCAGCAGATAATGCGAGGAGAAACATTCTCCATCATCTTATCCACTCCTCTATAGGATCTTTTTACCGGTTGAGCTATTTTGACCGTACTGTATATGTGCTGATCATTTTCCGAAGGAAGACAATTCTCTGTTCAGGCTCACTGGTGGATGATGTCTGTATGAATTACACCTTCCATAAAGCTGTAATAGGAAGGACAATCAGCAGCTTGTATCTGTGCAGCCTTGCAGGGTATTTACCTTTTTATGTGGGTGTAAATTTGACATGTGCCAAGGACAAGCCTCTCACCAGATATCTCTGCTTTCTGGAATTGGCTCAAACAGCGTCGCACCGTGCAAACACATAGCAGAAAAACAAGAAAACAGACCTGGGTCACTCGGGGTCATTCAGAACGCTCTGAGAGCTGTTTCAGAGGCAAACCTTTTTTAAATAGAAAAAATAAATTTAGGATATAATGTATAGATATTTATTATCAGTTTTGGTCAGAACCCACCCAAGCAAACGATTTATATATATACACAGCATAAAAAGCATACTTCCTATGCTTTAATATACTTTATTGATATGTAAAAGGACTATTCTTGAAGTTGTGTTAAAAGTAATTCAATTCAATTCAATTCAGTGTTATTTATGAAGCGCCAAATCACAACACAGGTTATTTCATGGCACTTAACACATCAAAGTCCTTACAGCAGAACTTTACAACATTATACAGAGAAACCCAACAATTCAACAATTCCCACATAAGCTAGGAGGAAAAAAAACCTCCTCTTTAAGGGAGAAAAACCTCCAACAGAGGGAAGAAAAACTCCCTCTGAACAGGAAGAAACCTCCGACAGAACCAGACTCAGAGGTGGAGAACATCTGTTAACAGAACCAGGATCAGAGGTGGAGAACATCTGCCTCGACTGGTTGGAGTGAGAAGAGAGCAGAGAGAGAAAAGGACAGAATAGAGTACAAGACATGAACTGTTGGTGGAGACGACAATCACAGAGCAGAGACATGCAGCTCCATGACGGGACATCTGGAAAAGAAAGAACAGAAACTACACGAGCGAAGGAACTGAATGGAGACAACAGATAATAAGAAGAAACTATGGGAGAGAAAAGGATAGTGAGGTATGAGTCACTTAAAGAGTAGGAAGAAAGAAAAGAAGCTCAGCATGTAACGAGGTCCCCCAGCAGCCTCGGCCTACAACAGCATAACTAAGGGTTGGTTCAGGTCTACCTGAGCCAGCCCTAACTATAGGCTTTAACAAGAAGGAACGTTTTGAGTCTAATCTTAAAGCTAGAGAGGGTTTCTGCTCCTCCAACACAAACTGGGAGCTGGTTGGTTCCACAGGAGAGGAGCCTGAACACTAAAGGCTCTACCTCCCATTCTACTTCTGTAAACTTTAGGAACCACAAGTAGACCAGCGTACTGAGAGAGAAGTGCTCTGCTAGGATTATATGGTTCTATAAGATCTCTAAGATATGATGGACCCTGGTCATGTAGGGCTTTGTAAGTTATCAAGAGAATTTTAAATTCTATTCTTGATTTCACAGGAAGCCAGTGAAGAGAAGCTAAAACTGGAGAAATATGATCTCTCTTGCTAAATCCCATCAGTACTCTTGCTGCAGCATTTTGGATCAACTGCAGGTTTTTAATGAGTAATTTGGACATCCTAACAACAAAGAATTACAACAATGTAGCCTAGAAGTAACAAACGCATGAATTAGTTTTTCTGCATCACGCTGAGGAAGGATTTTCCTGATTTTATTAATATTACGTAGATGAAAGAAGGCAGTTCTGGAGATTTGCTTTATATGGTGGCTAAAGGACAAATCATCATCAAATATGACTCCAAGGTTCCTCACAGTTTTGCTGGAGGCCAAGACAACGTCATCTAGAGTAACTAAGTGATTACAGAAAGAGTTTCTGAGGTGTTTAGGACCAAGTACAATAACTTCTGTTTTGTCTGAATTTAGAAGTAGGAAGTTTTTGGTCATCCAGGCCTTTATGTCTTTTAGACAGGCTTCAAGTTTTACCAACTGATTAGTTTCATCTGGTTTTATAGAAAGATATAGCTGAGTGTCATCTGCACAACAATGGAAGTTGATGCAGTGCTTCCTGATGACATCTCCTAATGGAAGCATGTACAAAGTAAAAAGTATTGGGCCTAACACTGAGCCTTGTGGAACTCCATAACTAACTCTTGTTTGTCTGGAAGATTCATTGTTGACATGGACAAACTGGAATCTATCTGATAAATAGGATTTGAACCAGTCTAATGCAGTTCCTTTAATCCTCGTAACGTCTTCTAATCTCTGTAATAAGATCGTATGATCAATCGTATCAAAAGCAGCACTGAGGTCCAGAAGAACAAGTACAGAGATGAGTCCATTATCTGAGGCTAATAAAAGGTCGTTAGTAACTTTCACCAGACCTGTTTCTGTGCTATGATGAACTCTAAAGCCTGACTGAAAATCTTCAAACAGATCATTCCTTTGTAAATGATCAAAATGTTGATTTGCAACAACTTTTTCAAGGATTTTAGAAATAAACATCAGGTTGGAAATTGGTCTGTAGTTTCCTAAAACAGCTGATCAAGAGTCAGCTTTTTAAGTAAAGGTTTAATTACAGCCACTTTAAAAGCCTGCGCTACATAGCCGGTTTCAATAGATAGGTTGAGCTGATCTAATATGGAAGTATTAATTAAAGGGAAGACTTCCTTAAAAAGTTTAGTTGGGATGAGATCTAACAGACAGCTAGAGGATCCAGATGAAGAAATAATTCTAGTTAACTCACAGAGCTCAACAGGAGAGACATTTTCCAAGTTTACATCTGGTCCTACAGTTGCTTTCAGGGCTGCTGTGCTTAACATCACATCAGTGATGGTGTCAGGAAGGGTCTGCCCGATTCTCTCCCTGATCGTAAGAATTTTATAAGTAAAGAAGTTAATGAAGTCATTACTGCTGAGAGCTGAAGGAATAGAGGGCTCAACAGAACTGGGACTCTTTGTCAGCCTGCTACAGTGATGAAAAGAAACCTGGGGTTGTTCTTGTTGTCCTCTATTAATGATGAATAATATAAAGTTCTGGCCTTACGAAGAGCTTTCTTACATAATATTAGACTCTCCTTCCAGGCAGGTGAAATTCTTCTAAATTAGTGGAACTCCATTTCCTTTCCAGCTTTCTAGTTGCCTGCCTGGCAGAGCGTAATTCTGAGTTGTACCATGGTAGCATTTAATATACTGAAAGATGCACTAAAAGTAGTCAATGCTTTTAAATATATATTTGTCCTGTATTTTTGGGTTCCTTCACTTACAAATATAATACATTAGTGTTAAAATATGCTTACAGCATTGGAAGTATGATTTTTCAAATGTACCAAAGGCGTACTGGCATGGAATTTATAATGTATTTTATATTCTGAAAACAAAATAAATGTACCTAAAATAAATGCTAACTGTATTTTAAGCTAAATTTGACTGCATTGTGCGCCAAAAACAACCAGAAACAAAAACAGTTTTTATCCACAGAGCGTCACTCCGTTGAACACTTAACATGTTCAATATCACTGGACGTTTCGCACGACACCCAACTGCATCAGCACCATCATTTAGGTGTATATATGTATTATGTTTCTTAGCTGTATATATGTCTATTTATGTCTTTTTTTGAACACTTAGAGAACAAGTTACGACTGGAGTCAAATGCCATGTATGTGTAAACATACTTGGCCAAAAAGCTGAGTCTGATTCAGATTTAAAACACAATGAAATCATGCTTGAAATAAGGAAAAAGCATACTAAGGTAGGTTTTTATTACTAAAAAGATGTGAACTTATATTGTGTCAAATAGCTTTTACTGTAGTTCAATTTAGCATATTTTAAATTTGATACTTGACTAATATATTTGACGTATATGTTTATCTACTTTTAACTGCAGTAATTGAACACTACCCTATAAGTTCACTCAAACTACTGTAATTATTATGCTTCCTAAAAATATGCCTGTATTTGAATTTTCATGTATTGTCAGCATATTATAAATACTGAGTACTGAGTCTTCAATTGGTATTTACTATTCATTTCTGTATAGTTTATAATGTATTAAAAATATTACCAAATTATGTTTTAGTACAATGTACCATTAACCACCAACAATCAACAAACAATTTATTTTAATTAAAAGTATTATCAAACACCAAAATGAAAAAAAATGTAACAGAAAGCTGAACATATTGAAATTTCACAACCATAAAAACAAAACATATGAAAAATAACAGAACATGTAATATACACTTGATTGGCTGGATAGTACTGTGTGTACTCCCAGAAAATTAACAAAATGGTTCTCAGTAAAAACTTTGTCCTTTAAGAATACTGGTGTAGTGTCTGTTCAAAGTAGCCTTTTTGGCAGATTGTTGTAAAGATGGCTGTAAATGAGTAAAAATATGTATTTAACACATTTTATTTTAATTTATTTCATTTACTTCACAACCAAGCTCTACAGTGGAGCCTGTCCATTCTTTCTCCTGCTGCTGGCGTCCTCCTCCTCTTCCAATCATGCTCTTTGCTCCCTAAAACAAGTAAAATGTGGGACTAAGTTTTGCTTCACATCACCTACAAAAGCAGCCTCAGTAGGAAAAAATTAAGTTCAGGTCAGCTGTGATCACTCACATCATTTGTACCAGACTTTGAAAGTGATATTTATCTGTCTGAAATCTTGCAGGACTTCACAACCTGTTTAAATGTGTTCACCTTAAACCATTTGTGTATGTAATTTGAAGTATAGCCTGAACTATAAATTCAAACACCACGTATCATAACACAAATATTTTAACAAAAGCTTGAGGTTTTAAGCCCCCTTGGTTTTATAACATTCGCATTGTTAAGTGGTCGTTTGATTTCAAACAATACTTACCTTCCAAAGTTCGACATTTTTTCCACCATGACCATTGAGTAATACTGGAACACATGTCAGTGGGACAGAGTTCAACGCCAGACCGGCATATTAAACACTCACTGGATGCAAAACAGACCAAACTGCTCCAGTGAAGGAGGGACAGGACACAAACATAAGCGAGTCTGCACCTGTAAAATGAGGCAGAGTGCGTTACGCTGTGGAAGCTTGTGGTCTGCAGTGTTTTCATATCACTTTTAATATTGGGTCAGCTCGCTGAAACACTGACGGAGGTGATAGAAAAAAATATGCTATAAATACTAAACAGGTCCCACATAGCATCCATGAATTGATTGGAGCCCCGCCCAGCCGGTACTGTCAGCTGAGAAGAGACTTCTGTTTGCTGGGACTCTGTGGAACACCGGCTTCACGGCGAGGCTCCGCCCACTCTGCTTTTTATAAACATTTAATAATATTAAACTAAATTTGCCAGTGCACAACCTCAGGTCCTCAGCAACACACCAAGTTTGAAGCAGATACTGTAGGACAAACAGTTGTCGAGATTATGAGAGGGACAAACAAACATCCATACAGACCGAGACATTCAGTCCTTCTACCTTTATACATATCTGCAAAATCATTACTTTTCTAACGCAGAATTTCAACAGTTTTGAGTAAATTAAAAACAGTTCATGTTTACCAACATACTCTATAGCTGCATGTCACTTAAAGATCGTGTATACTTGCCTAAAATATACAATAAAGGGAAATAAAAAGAATAATAACGGGTAATATTTTAAAACAACTGTAATTTCTGTCATTCATTATGCTTTTGAATAATATACTTAGTCAGACTGAAAGCATTACATTTCTAGTAGGTATGCTAACTAATATTTAATTTCAAGTTTTTATACTTAACTATACTTATATTTTTTATATTTCTATCTTTCTCCATACTTAACAGGGATATACTGTGAATAGCAATACAAAATATGATAAGTCAAATGTACTTTTAAAAAGTATTTCTTCAGTTAAACTCTGCATGAATATTACTATATCATGCTGAGAAAATATATTTAATCACATCCGGGACCACATTTATTATTAAGTATACTACATTATAGCATTAAGTGATGGTTTAAACATAATTTCTTTTACACATACAATGAAAGCTTAAGAATACACGTAATATAAATGTTCTTTTTTTTCCAGAAGTATTTAAGTGTAATGTGAACGCAATTGAGATCTTAATACACTTATTGAAATATATTTTAACACATTAATAAACATGTTTTACATTAATATACGATCAATTAGGTGTGAAATGTACCTTACAATAAATGCATGTTGGAGTAAACTTGCTAGAAATAAAGCAATTTCCATTCCCTAACTATAAATATATTTTTGAAAAATAGTACGTCATAATTAAAATACGATTATTACACTTTTGAAAAGCACATTTACATAACATTAGAAATATACTTTAATTGTAGTGTATTTTTAACAAGTGTTCTAAAATGCATTTCAAGTTATGCCATTTCTAAATATGCTTTGAAAAAAAATATTTTGAATGCACTTTAATTGTTAATTATTCTTGTATTACTTGTGTACTTTGGAAATAAACAACACATTACTGATTGTGTTTCAAAATTAGTAGCAATATACTTTTGATACACTTTTTTTCTAATAAAAGTATGATTAAAGTATAGAAAAGTGTAATTATTTGTATTACTTTGTAAACAGGAACATACAAATATGTCACAATTATGATACTGTTATTATAATTTCACATATGGACTGAACTAATGTGCCTCTTTTTCAGCCAGTATATAAATAAAATGCATCACAAGTATCAAGGTGTCGGAGTTCAGCTCTGATAGCTGCTTGTTGGAGCTTTCATAACAGCGGCAGGTACATTAGACAGAATTATGGGTTGTTGGTTTAAAAAGAGAAAGAACAGAGGTGGCTGAATTTTTCTGGACCTCGTTAACATGTGGTGGACAAATACAGGAGGACAAGGAAGTTGGATTTATTTATTTTTTATTAAATTGCATATTTCCAATTTTTTTCATGCAGTTTTGGTTTTATAAGCTTATGTTTATGTTTTTGGGGGCCCTGCCTCCCATACACAACCTGGCAACTAATTAATGACTAAAGCAGTGATCTGTCACAGGTTTAATTAGGCACACATCATTCCTACAACACCTGCGAGATGCTGTGAGTTAACCCCGAACCAACCCCCAACCCTTAGCCTGACAGCCAATAAAACCTTTATGAACAGGCTTTAATCCCTCTAAAATAAAAAAAAAATAAAATTAACCCGAGGTCTGCGCCCAGTAGGATGAAACAACTGCCAACGACTCCCTATGGAGAGTGTCCAGACCCATATTCCAGAGTGAAAATAACGTAGTGACAATGGGTCTGGTTCTGCCAGGCGAGTGTGGATTGATGGGAGAAACTAGAATTGGAAAGACTTTAGCTCTAGTGTAAAATAAATGTTGGTTCTGCTTTTGTCTTATTGTCATGTTTTCGCCTTAAATTCAAATGTTTCAAGTAGCAACATTTTACTCCACTGTTAACATGCTTTTGGAGGTGTCATGTGCATGCATTTTAGGCACTTTAGATGTTGAGAGCACGCAGTACAATAAGGAAGGCGTCTCGTCGTCATTCTGCAACAGGACCGCACCAAACATCCAGCATCATAAACAACAACTTTCTGACACATGTAGAAGGTTTCAGGGTTACATTGCAACCTTGGTTTTCTGAGTGAAGAGACTATCTCTCCAACTCTTAGGTGGCTTGGAGACACAATTCAATCAAACTACTGCTGATTTCACGCCAGCAAAGGTGCTTTATGGGTAAAGGTAGGGCGTGATCGGACAAGCATGTGTGTCTTAAAGAATCATCCACATACCCTGACAGGCAGGCCTCATCCGCTGCACATATTAAATATGTAGCGGACTAGAGTGATAGTCTCGAGACAATAAAGAACAAGGAGTCCTGATCTCAGCATCATAGAGTCAGTCTGGTTTCAATTGAAGAGATTGAAGACACTGAAACAGACTAAATCCACAGTGGAAGATGCTGAACAACATACCTTCAGAGCACCTTCAAGAACTGTGTGCAAATGATGTCAACTTTCACTTTGCTTTTTTCCATGAACTTTGACATTAACTGAGAAATCACAAGTATTCATGGCTCACATTGTTTTTAGTTCCTTAAAACATTTGCACAGTATGTCACTATGTTACTGCATGCCATATTTTGTTGTATTCTTTTTTTCAGCTGTAATGACAGTCATTATTTTATTTTCTATCTAACAGCTTAGCCGCACGTTTGTTAAGGAAGTGTTGCGTCACACTCTGTCTATTCACTCTATGTGTGAACGGGCCAATCGTACAGTGTTCTTTAAATTCCTCACCGCCGAATCTCAACCCAAGTTTACATTTGCTGTCCACTACCTCTGATCCATTCCTGTTCTATCTCCACCTTCATTTAGGACATCGCTCTAAGAAGTGGCTTCTTATTGTCTGAATCTAATCACCAAAACCTTCCTACTCAAACCGTCATGACTTCAGTAATATTGTCGTTCACTTACAAATGATCTCTTCTCGTAGAACAGCAGCTGTATTTGGTCAGTACTTCCCTTTACAATCCCTCCGGACCTAGTTTGATAAAGAACTAAAGCTGGTAATTTCCCCTCAAAAATAACAAAGAAGTCACTGCAGTTGATGGTGATTCACAAATATATCAGACATTTAGAAATGTCTTGTGTTTTTACAGGAAGACAATAGTTTCCACTGAAACAGAGCAATTCTGCCAAACAGCAGCTCCATCAGTCATCACTAGAGATCCTTTGACTTTGCTGCAGACGTTGTCTGATATTAGCTGTTAAGAAGGTACAGTCCGTCCACACTATCAACATTATTCAAATCATATTCCGTTTTGTTATCCTTGTGCACAAATGGAGCCTCACTCATTGTGTTTTTATGGGTTGGTATTGGTCAATTATCAGAACCGATGCCTGACTCCTTACTTGGAGACAATTGTGGCATTTGGTCTTCACTTCTCTGTCTTTTTTTTAACAAATTGATTTGGAGTTTGTGTGCCACCGTCCATTAAATGAAGCCGCACTTCATCTGACCCTGTATGTGTGTGCCGGCTGCTGTCAGAGGCTTCTTTTAATGAATAATTGTAAAGGAGAGAACAGTAGAATAGATGCTGTGTGATCAGACTCTGCAGAACACACTGATGTACATGCACATGAGGACACACAGCAGCCGGAGCAATAAAGCCCAGTTTGTCATAAAAAGTGAAGCTGGAAAAGGTCATCCAAACATCTCCACCACATCAAGAAGGTGTTATCTCAAGAATTATCCTCTGCAATTAAATTGAAGAACAAGCAATAAGAACATACTCAAATCTTCTGGTAAATGTCACAGTGAAAGCAAATCTTAGGACTGAATGTTGGATGTCAGAAGACGGCGTGATCAAGCTGCCGCCTTTTCAGGGTTTCTTTCCCAGCTCGACATAATCGACATGAAGTGGTGATTCAAAAAATATTCCAACTTTTCTCGGTTTGTGTTGGACCAGACAGGATCAGTAAGCTGTTCTACCTGCAGAATTGACAGTAATGCCAGTTGTCCATCTTTTTTTCCTAGACGAAGACGTTTTCAACATCTATTGCCTTATTTTAACCCTGGTTACGTTCAAAAATGAGAAAGGTGATGTGGACCAGTATCAGAAAGAACTAGGACCGCAGGAGTTCAGGAAGTGAATGAACTTTTCACAAACCGTATTAACAACTGCAGTACAGATTGTTAAACAACAAATGGCAAAATTCCCCCCCAAAATAACAAACTAAAATAATAAAGTGCGCACAATTAAAATAAATAAATGTGTATGGGTCCAGTCTGTGATTGTCAGTAACTGATTGATCGCTGGCTCGATCCGTGTTTGTGTTTTTGTCCGTCCTACCACACCGTGAAGTGAAGAAGGGAATCCACTCTCAAATAGTTGTTAGTCTGAATGATCATCCCCAGGGACTCGTAGGTTGGTTCACCATCCAGTTAACTGGAATATCTTCTCTGTCGCTGGATGTTCTCCTTTACCACCTGGACTTGCATCAAATCCGTCATTAGCAAGAACCTGACCGTTGATCAAGATGAATGCCTGTATGTTCTGACAGGATAACAAAGTTGAATCTTAAGCTCTGTGTGTGGTTTAAGCCGTCAAATCTGGTTGAAGCAGGAGATAATGTCGCACGTGAAAAGCCACAGGTCAGACGCTGAGTGACAGGCCCGAGATCAGCTTGCGAGAAACACAAAAATATAGTGCATAACATAAGTGCACCATTTTCTCAAGACTTTTGTGTTCCTCTGAGGATCAGCCCAAAAAACCTTTTATCAACACTCAAGACAAACTTCAGTTACTTAAGAATAAAGTTGCAGAATTGACACTGTCGTCTGTGTCCTGTAGACACTTTTGTCTTGTAGAGTCAAATGAACAAAACCGTTTCCAGGAAGCTTCACACTTTAAGTTTTTGTGGAATTGTCAATTTAGACAAATGTTTTCAGTGACCTATTCATTGTAAAGCGGTCGGGGATATTTCACGTGTCCTGAGCACTCTGCATGTTGGAGAACTTCATAGTTTGACTGGACATGAAACCTCTGGTGGAGTCAACGGTACAAAAGATGAGTACATTTTAATATCTGTGTCTTTGATAAGAGATCAAAAAGTACAAGTCAGTGGACATAACAACACCATAGTAGTCTATGTTCATACACCATGAGGTGGTACAGATGCCTGTCAAGTGCACCCTGCCCACAGAGAACACGTTATCATACATTAAAGGTGGAAATATTAGAGGTTGTGAAAATTAGGTCCAGTTGCATTCATTACTTTCATCCCCATTAACCACAGGACCCCCCCACCATGAAACCTTGAGAATTTTCAGCAGAAAAACCTGTTGTTTGACTTGTTAGAGATCCTGTAGCTGCCATGCTTTCTGTGTGCAGAACTTAACTGACATCATAATGATCCATACACTAACCATCTGAACTTAAGTTTACAACAACACACATGCAAAGATGTCACTGTGGTAACCAAGATACCAAATTCAACCCAGTATCACGGCAAAGTGTGAAATAGACACGCCCGTCCACTACAGCAAAACGTGAGATAGCCATGCTTTGGGTTGTCCAGGCGGGAAAGTTATACGTTTTGTAAGCGTGGAAATTACACGCATTGAAATGTCATGGGAACACATGTAACAATGTAATAATTTAACAAACTATTATAAATACTACTAACACTGCTACTGTTAAGTCCCGAGGACATCGATGTAAGGAAACAGTGATGTAACAGTAAGTGTTAATGTAATAGAGATACTGCACAATGGAGACTGAAAATAATGGAGCAAGTGAGAAAGTGTTTCGTGTTAAAGACTTGTAAACGTGCAGTTTAGACAAAGAATCCGTTCAAAGGTTGCAATTAAAACAGACAAATGTGTTTGTGCTGCACTAGAATCAGCAGCTTCATGAGGAGTGTGTGTCCTGTGATGGCGAGGATGTAACGAGGACGTGCAGACACAACAAAGTGAGCAGCGTTTCCTTTGTTGCCGTGAGAGCTGGCTGTTAAGCACCGCTCCACGCTCTGCGTATTCTTCTCATCATCAGGAGCTGTTTAGTATGCTGCGGGTGTAAATGGGAGATTGGCGGGGCACTGGGTGGCAGAGCGGGCCACTATGTCATTAATGTGCCCATCGCTGTTATCATACTCCTAATGACATCGCTCTCAGATGGCATGCTGGGAGCTCAACCGCAGGGAGCCTGGCTCAAACGTCTGCAGGCGCTGACACCTCCCGTCATCAATTCCACATGTCTCTTCACCAAAATCTCGAGCCTCCAGATAATGTCTTTCACGGTTCAGCAGTCTTACAGGGCTTCCCTCCTGCCTGGCCTTGAAATGGGCAAATTAATAGTTCCTTTGAAACAAATTGGAATTACACCCCTCGATGCCTTAATGTCAGAATGTGAGAGCATTGACGTCCCAGGTCTGACTGCTGATGGAAGCACACTGGAGGGGAGGACAGTTTGAGGGGGTGTAAAGATGTGCAGGACCCCCCCCCTCTCTCTCTCTCTCTCTCTCTCTCTCACACACACACACACACACACACACACACACACACACACACACACACACACACACACACACACACACACACACACACACCTCCCTTCCTGCTCAGCATGGATGGGTGCAGCACTGTGTGGTCTGTGTTATGGGAGGTAGGAAGTGTTCCATCTTTAGCATTAAGAGGGAAACCCTTCGGTCCTGTGAAACACAGACCGAATCATCTCGAGACATTTAGATCATTTACCGAACAGCTGTTTACATGGCAACACACAACTGTAACTGACAGCACTGTTTCTCATCCATTTCTTTTTTCCAATATGTCCTCCTTTACAATTCTGTAAAATGTTTTGTTTTGTGGTTTGAGGGGTTCATTCTTTTCAGCATACTGTTCTCATCTTTACTGTACTGTTTTACCAAAATATTCTTGGTGAAATGTTATTATATTATTGAGCTCTTTTTTTTAAAAAGGGGAACACCTTCAAGAAATTTGGTGTTATCGGTCCATAAAACTGGAGGGGAAAAAAAGAGATATGTAAAAAGATTGGTCCATATTAATCCAGCAGAAGCCAAAGTTTATTTGGCCTAAACTCCAAATACGGCGGATACTACATTTCCCGTAGTGCAACTTGATCGCTTCTTGCTTCACAACCACATTGGTAACACTTTGCAGTAAGGCTAGATGAATTATCGTGAATGCCTTAATGACGTAATGTATGAATCTAGCATTCACTAATACTTCATGAATGATCAGGAAGTAACGAGTTCAAAGTCTTTCATTAATGATCTCATACGTGAATAACACATTAATTAAAGCATGAACTTAGGTGAGTGCATCGTCAATGATTATGATTTATTAAACATGATCATGATGAATTATCTGTCCACTGAACCAAACCGTGCAGCACAGAGAACATCTAAAATCATCATTAACTAATAGTTACTCATGAGTTCATGTTTCTGGCCCCTGAAGTGAAGTGGTGAACATTTGATCTTTACTACCCAATATGATAAAACTGCAGCAGTCATCATGAACTCACAAAAGCCCCTGCACGTTTCAGCAAACCTTTTCAGAGTGTCATTTCTTTTAAAAGTCTGCTGTAAGTATATTTTCACGAGTGTACTATTTTGGTCAGTGAAAGAACCCCAAAATACAGGAAAAATATATGCTTCATCTATCAAAGCATACGTTAGGTGCATCTTTCAATATATTAAATGCTACTTAAGTGCTTTTATTTTAACAAAACTAGAAGTAAAAAGTATACTATAGCATAGTAAAGTATGCTTTCAAAAATATACTAAGCATATTTTGTTTTCACTCTGGACCAAATGCTGCATTAACAAACAAAATCTGTGTGATGATGGATCATATGAACCAAACATGCAGGATATTAAACTGAACATCAGTCTCGAGAAAATATGCTCATCCAGGATTCTGTTGGATGCCGGCGCTGACCTGAAAGCTAGAAAAGTTTTTTTTCTAAAAGATCAAGTCCCGCGTTTATTCAGGATGAAAGTACACTGTGTTTTGGGAACAGCAGATCACCTGAGTGACTGTTTTACAAAGAGAAAGAAAGAAGGAAAAAATTCACCCCACAGCATCAGACTGGCACCATTGGTACTCATGATACTATCATACTGTGGCACATTGGCTTGCACTGTTTAGTCAGGTGCTGTGTTCATTTGATGGCTGTGATGAGCTGCAGCCCTGGATCAATACATAACAGCTCAGTCCACTGGAGAGCAGAAGGTAACAGTACGGGCGAAATCACAGTCATATGTGTAGGATTAAAATCCCTGACATGCATGTTTACATGCCCAAGAGGCCATGGAGGCAAACGAGCAGATCAGGAGTCCAGGAGGGGTTTCAGATGAAGCTTAATTTATTTTTACATTCTAACACCACACCAAAGGTTCACTATCACCTACCAGTTCCCACCAGTCTCTACCAGACTCCTACACAAACGAACTAAGCTCCTTATATAGACCTGCTCCCTCCAATTAGCTCAGACATACCATTTACAAGTAAGTAAATGGTATGTCTGACAATATATGCACCATAAATATTTACATTATTTCCCCTACTCAAAGATATCCATAATAATTTACCACTATTTACAGTCCTATCAATAAAGGATATTATCAATACTTCATTTATCTAAATAAACAAAGCAACACATCTCTTGACTCCCCCCCCTGCTTCCTGTGGTTGGTACTTCCCGAAACTATAAATGGATGCTCGAGCCCCCGGGGAACTATTTTGCCCGAACACCCTGGGAAGCGGAAACAGGCCGAGGTGAGTTGTTGCAATATTTAAATCAACTTGAATCTTTAGCTTGGCACTCTATATACTCCATTGTTCTGTGACATAACTAATTAGACATGATCACAATCAGGTCTGTTCGTTCAGTCACTCACTGCACTTTTCTATTTGTTTGTTCCCAGGGAGAACAAAAGGAACAACCCTGTGTCCCGGCCGTGCACATGGCTCCCGGCGTCCATAGTCCAATAACAGCCAACAAAACTGTGTTCTCCTTGGCACCTTCATCTCGAACACTGGCATGGGTAACGGCGGTGCGTTGTTACAATGCATGGCAGCAATCTAGGTCCAATCTTGCAGTCTTTGATGTAATTTTGGCTTTACATACAATCAGACCAAGAACCACACTGAGCGATTTAGACATTTAATGTGCATTTAGTATCAGTGATCGAGAAACCAACATTTTTGCAATTCAGTTTTATTGGCACTTTAAGGGATAACAAATTTACTGTGAAAGTTGGACAGTTCTTCAGCCTGACGGTGGTCATCTAATGAGCCAGTAGTTCTCTGTTAACAGTCATAGAAACCAAACACAGTCATCACTTTGCATTTCTTCTAATGAAACATACATGTAGCAGTTGATTTGTCATAATTGGACTATGAGCATGTTTTCTGCCTCTTTGGCACCAAATAATGTAACATTTTCATTTCCTGAACTTTGCTGAGATGTGAGTGATGATTCCCAGGGAGCTCAGACATTTAGTCTGAACCACAGACTACATGCAGGTCAAACAACCATCTGGCTAAGAAAAGAAGAAGTAGAAGAGCCCCAAACTAATTCTACTTTACAAAGTATGTAAATACAATCTCAGAGTAGACACATTTCCTAAACATGGAACCTTTTATTACAAATCCAATGACAAAATAGATTGGCATGTAGCACTAAAAATCAAGTCCCAAAAAAATATTTTCGACACAAAACCAAAACTCAATACTTCACGTAGTGGTAAGTGATTAAGTGAGAAAATAAGTCGATATTTTAAATGGGGTGAGTAAAAAGATATGCATAAAATAGAAAAATAAAATCCTCCAGTCAAATGTCAAGCGAGATGCGTTTGAAGCAGTGGAAGTCACTTCACGTCTGATCGATGTGAACGTGCTCGCAAAGGAAGTAGTGTTCTGTGAGCTCTGAGAAAAAAAGCTCAGCCACACTCAGCAAGCGTCATCTTGTAAACAGGACACTGAGGAGACTGTGTGACCACACTGTCTGATCATCATTAGTGTATGAAAATAGATTGTGTGGAAAGTGTCATAAATGCTTCAGATACTGGGCCTTAACAGTCAGACATGCTGTATCTCCACTGTAGGAGCACAGCGGTGTGTGCGCTCCGGTGGTCGGATACTTTCATGTGCTGCTTCATTAATATGTCTGAAACCTGTCCGTCTCTACAGCCGCACCCATAAAAAGTACAAATTCTACCCTTGAAACTAAAGGTTTGACCTTTTTTTTTTTTTTTTTTTTTTAATAGAGTTTTCTAAAATACACCTCTGGTTGCTAAACTATTTTGAGTGGAAGCTAACTGCTGGCTGTCTACAAACTTTGGGAGGCTAGTAAAAAGTTACATGTGCTATAGTTTGAACAGAAAAAGCTCAGCCTGAAGGTGAAGCCACGGAGCAGGTGGAGTGGAGTCCTCTCTCTGCGGTTCAGTTGGGAATATCCTGCTCTGCTGTTTCCTCTTTAACACAGTCATCTTCCTCTAGCTGCCCTTCCTCTTCCTCCTGCAAGGACAAGACACATCACACTGTCAAGGCAGCCTGAAACACATCAGCAACAAACAGAAAAAACTCAACCGGCATTTAATTATTATAAAACCAAAGCGTAGCAACTAGAACTGGAAGCCAAGAACCTTTCAAAAGCAAAATATTTGCAGCAGATTTGCAGGTAAATTGTGTCTGATTTGCGGCAAAGAAATTACTTTTCCCAAAAATGTTACCAGAACTTTGCTAATGTTGTCCACTGATGAAAAACTTCCAGAAACATTGTGGCAATAATAAGAAGTTCTCCACCACTGTTAAACATGTTCACCTGGGGTTTACTACTACAGTTAGTCAAACCTCTGCTAACCTTCTGGTAACAAGTGGCAAATATTTCAGCTGATTTACCATAAATGTTACTATAGATCGCATTTCTGGCAATAATGGTATAATTTATGTATTTCCAAGATAGTTGTTGTATTTTCCCTTTTTTAAACTGCTTACTTGAAAGTATCACAGGAGTTGTTTGGCAAGAACAATGAATATGTTTAAGAATATTCCTCACTGCAGTGTGAAACCACACATCTGAGCAGCTTGTTATTCCTGTGATGTGTGAGAACCAAAAACAAGGAGGCATTGATTCAATGTTGATGTACCATCAGAATCAGCATTCTTGTTGAAGTTGAACATTTAGTGCTAAACAATATTGACTCAATGTTAATAGCTCTTTGCTTTGTCAATGCTGGAATGAAAGCAACAAACTGTAACAGATATCAAAACACTGAGTAACACAGCAACAGCTGAGTGTCTTGTGGCCTGTCTAAAGTTTGAATGGAGTTTCCAGCTGAAAGTAGGCGGAGCAAGTTGAAGTTCAAAGAAAATAAAGTTTTAAAGGATTTGAAGTCTCTCCAGGATGAAGAGCTTTAAACATGTTTGGAACTCCTTTGATGTGACATCACAGTCTATGAGCATTAGAGACATTCCAATACCAAGAGAATTCCACTGTCACCACTATAGCTTCATTTTCAATACAGAAGACGCGAGACAACGGTGATTGAAAGTGACCTCAACAAGTACCGAACACACGACCAGGAAATTGATTCTCGCAGGACCAGTAACGGACCAAACCAAGAATCAGAAACAAAGTAAGTCACCCCTGATGACAACAGCATCAGCACCAAGAGAAACCACAAGGAGCTGTTCACCCAGCCAGAAGCTACAATGCACAGCCTATAGAAACAGGGTACACCCAGGATGTTCTCCAGCCCCGAGTCGCTGCTGTTCATGACTTTACTAAACTTTCAATTTGAAGCACATCTGGTGCAAACATACATTCTAGCAAATCTGCAGCAAACGTAATAATTACAATTTGCTATAAATTTGCGGCATCAGGGCCAGACATTGACCTCAACTATTTGCCAGAAACCAACATTTTTGAAAGGGAACCTGTGTCTGTCATCACTAACAGCAGAAATGTGAGTACACAAATGAAATGAAAGAGATAAAGCGGTCTTGGTCTTTTGCTTGAGCATTACAAATTCAAATTCATGCCTAATTTTGATTTAATTTTCTTCAGACTTACGGCTCAGAGGTTGTCTAATTACCAAAAAGGAAGAGGCTAATCATCACCACAAGTTTAAGTTTTGTTCCAAATCAAGTGCTTCCATACAATCACGCATAGAAGTGCATGTGTGCGTTTACACTGCCAAGCATCAAAACATGCAGTGAACTATAAAAGCCTGGATGGTGTTCTCAAAACAGTCCACAAATGGACACAATTGTGATTTAGTATTCTTTGCTTTAGTAAATATATATCTGACGGTTCCATTCAGTCGACCATGAGCACATCAGAGCTCTTCAATGTACCAGACAGAGTCAAAACGCCACTAAGGAAACATTTTGTGGACTCCATTACTTTGAGTCAAGAAGGTCAGTCAGTCCAGGAGATTCCACATTTTTAAGCATTTGTTATCAGCATCAAACCCTGGGATGAAATTCTCTCTAAGAAGGACCGCCCCATTAACAGAGGACCAAGAGTTCCTTCTGCTGCAGAGGAGAAATTCATTAAAGTTACCAGCCTAAGAAATCGACACATTAATCGACAGTTAACAAAACCTCAGTTCCCCTGAGCGGAGTTCACGTAGCACATACCTCTCAACATCAACTGCTGGGAGGAGACTGTGAATCAGACCTTCACGGTGGACCTGCTACAAAGAAACCTCTACTGGTTGGACCAAAAGTCCCATGGAATGAACATTAGACCAGGGAAATCTGGACTTTGTTCTGATGAGTCCAGATGTGAGATATTTGATTCCAACTCTTTGTAGGTCGGTGGTGCCTCCCCTCTCAATGTGGAGCTATGATAGTGGCTGTTGAGGGTGAAATGTGTCGAGTGTTTTAAACCTGTACGAGTACACCGTCAGAGAACTCATAGTGCACTGCATTTTTTCATTACACTCGAAATAGCAAGTGTAAGTATGCAAGTGTGCAACTTGAGACAGTGACAGTGTTTGCTGGTTGTAGTCGGGTGACACTGTAGTTGTACACACAACCAAAACAGAAAGCAACACACAAAGAGCAGGAGCCAGCTGATTTAATTAAATGAAAGTGACGGCGGGGATAGCTGCAGTGGTGATTAAACAACTCTGACAGACACAATTATCTCCCCTTCAGAAGTTAATGAACACATCTACACACCAGAATCTCAACGTGAGACTCTGCAGCCCACAACACATAAATCCAGGACCCACAAACTGAGAGCAATAGGGGCTCATTCTCCGTCAGTCACGGAAGATTCAACTCCCATGTGCATTTTTGGTGTCCTCACTGGCAGATAGGATTTTTTGAATACCATAAACTTCCTCTGACTCACCCCACCATGATCTGACACATTAAAGCCTTCAAAAGTTGGTACTTCTTCTAAAAACAAACCATGACGTATGCAATTGTTTTACCTCAAGGCCGATCACCAGGGAAGATTTTTTTTTTAATTTTTTTTATATCGAATTCAGTGTGTTCCAACTGTGTACTCGCTAATTAAATAAACCAGTCTTTGAAAAGACAATCTTCCGAGTAGTCTTTTAACAATAGATTGTGATGGGGAATTTCACCATCAGACTAATTTAATATGAGACTCTTGGGCACATGGCCGCTCACCAGTTTTTAAAGACTTATCTTTGAAAAACACAATTCCCCAATCATTTGGTCTAAATATTATTTAGGGTGTAATTGTAACTTGAAAATGATCTTCTTCATAACTTTATAATAGCTGCTCAGTAAGTTGAACAAGACCCATGGCACTGGTCTGTTGACATGGAAGCAGGCAGAGACTAATTTCAGTAGCTGCTTAATAAACAAACCCTGAAAGTGAATGTATGCTAAAATGTTAAAACATAAATGTTTCATCCTTTTGACATGGTAGACCCATCTAAATACTACAATAACCATGAGCTCAGCTGCCACTGCATTGGAAAAGAATCCAGCAGGTCAGCAGTGAAAACCATCGTTGCTGAATTCAACCAACACATCAAGTCCTAAATAAATAGTGAATTGGTTTATGCTGCAGATTAGCTTTTGATTAGTGCTCTTATTCCGAACCCCTGAGCAGCATGATCTGTAGCTTCCATTCACGCTTAGCAATGCATGGATGTTTCATGCAGAAATGCACCTTTGGAGTCATTGTTAACGTTTCCTTAATAATAAGCTAACACCAGCCAGTACATTTGACTTTATCTTTTAAAAAAACTGGATTTTTTTTTTTTTTTAAATGCAGTTGTTAATATTTTGGACTGATGGTTTAACCAGAGGAGTTCCATGCAGCTTGGATAGCTGTAGAAGAAATAAGAACAATGATGACTTTCTGTTCTTGAACCAAGGAAGCCAGGAACACGTTCTTCCACTTCACACTTCTACAGGTGTTTTGTTTTTACTTGAAACTACGGCTGGATGCATTTATTTCTCTCGCCGCCGTGCCCACGAGGAAAACTCGAGCGAAACCTTCCTCCTGGTACAACAGGGACACTTCCTTAAACAAAAATGCAGAAAACTTGAGCATCAATGGAGAGCAACCATTTGTGCGTGTGACCACGCAACCCTGCCGGTTGAGGTGGTCACAAAGTCTGTTAGAATATACAGTGGGTACGGAAAGTATTCAGACCCCTTTAAATTTTTCACTCTTTGTTTCATTGCAGCCATTTGCTAAAATCAAAAAAGTTCATTTTATTTCTCATTAATGTACACTCAGCACCCCATCTTGACAGAAAAAAACAGAAATGTAGAAATTTGTGCAAATTTATTAAAAAAGAAAAACTGAAATATCACATGGTCATAAGTATTCAGACCCTTTGCTGTGACACTCATATTTAACTCACATGCTGTCCATTTCTTCTGATCCTCCTTGAGATGGTTCTACTCCTTCATTGGAGTCCAGCTGTGTTTAATTAAACTGATTGGACTTGATTAGGAAAGGCACACACCTGTCTATATAAGACCTTACAGCTCACAGTGCATGTCAGAGCAAATGAGAATCATGAGGTCGAAGGAACTGTCCAACGAGCTCAGAGACAGAATTGTGGCAAGGCACAGATCTGGCCAAGGTTACAAAATAATTTCTGCAGCACTCAAGGTTCCTAAGAGCACAGTGGCCTCCATAATCCTTAAATGGAAGAAGTTTGGGACGACCAGAACTCTTCCTAGACCTGGCCGTCCAGCCAAACTGAGCAATCGTGGGAGAAGAGCCTTGGTGAGAGAGGTAAAGAAGAACCCAAAGATCACTGTGGCTGAGCTGCAGAGATGCAGTAGGGAGATGGGAGAAAGTTCCACAAAGTCAACTATCACTGCAGCCCTCCACCAGTTGGGGCTTTATGGCAGAGTGGCCCGACGGAAGCCTCTCCTCAGTGCAAGACATATGAAAGCCCGCATAGAGTTTGCCAAAAAACACATGAAGGACTCCCAGACTATGAGAAATAAGATTCTCTGGTCTGATGAGACCAAGATTGAACTTTTTGGCATTAATTCTAAGCGGTATGTGTGAAGAAAACCAGGCACTGCTCATCACCTGCCCAATACAATCCCAACAGTGAAACATGGTGGTGGCAGCATCATGCTATGGGGGTGTTTTTCAGCTGCAGGGACAGGACGACTGGTTGCAATTGAAGGAAAGATGAATGCGGCCAAGTACAGAGATATCCTGGAAGAAAACCTCTTCCAGAGTGCTCTGGACCTCAGACTGGGCCGAAGGTTCACCTTCCAACAAGACAATGACCCTAAGCACACAGCTAAAATAACAAAGGAGTGGCTTCGGAACAACTCTGTGACCATTCTTGACTGGCCCAGCCAGAGCCCTGACCTAAACCCAATTGAGCATCTCTGGAGAGACCTGAAAATGGCTGTCCACCAACGTTCACCATCCAACCTGACGGAACTGGAGAGGATCTGCAAGGAAGAATGGCAGAGGATCCCCAAATCCAGGTGTGAAAAGCTTGTTGCATCATTCCCAAGAAGACTCATGGCTGTACTAGCTCAAAAAGGTGCTTCTACTCAATACTGAGCAAAGGGTCTGAATACTTATGACCATGTGATATTTCAGTTTTTCTTTTTTAATAAATTTGCACAAATTTCTACATTTCTGTTTTTTTCTGTCAAGATGGGGTGCTGAGTGTACATTAATGAGAAATAAAATGAACTTTTTTGATTTTAGCAAATGGCTGCAATGAAACAAAGAGTGAAAAATTTAAAGGGGTCTGAATACTTTCCGTACCCACTGTAAATGTGCTCTTCCTGCAGCTAGAGCAACTTATTTCTCTAGTTTGATACAAAATCATAACAATTACCTAAAATTTATTTTTGACACTGTTAACAAACTCAGGGTTAAATCAACCCATATATGTAATAACTCCCTTACTGTAACTAAGTATTTAGAAGTTTTTAACCACAAAAATGTATAAAATCTGAAAACCAATATCTCCCACTTCCTCATTCTCCACCCAGGATGGAAGAATTACATCTAATCGGTTCTTGGCTTGCAAATCCCTTGATGGACTCCTCCAAGCCTACTATTGGTTTACTCAGTCCTATTTCAGCTCATGAAGGACTTTCACCACTTATTGGCCCACCTTTATTACATATTATAGGCAGCTCCCTTATTAGTGGAATCATACCTACATCTCTTAAAACAGTGGTTATCGGGCCCAGTTCAGCAGCTCACGGATCAATTGTCATCCAGCAAACTGCATGAACCTCATCAATCTGGTTTCAGAAAATTCTGCACCAGAGAAACCGCTTTAATAAAACAAAGTGGAATGACCTACAACATGCTTCAGATTCTGGTTTAGTCTCATTGATACCGGTTCTGCTCATTCTTATCCGATAGATCTGTTTGTCGTACACAACAGTTGTTCATCAGACCATTAGAAGGTTCCACACGGATCTGTGCTGCATTCTTTTTGCTATTTACATGTTGCTCCTTGACACAATAATCAGTACATACAGTGCATTCGGAAAGTATTCACAGCGCTTCACTTTTTCCACATTTTGTTATATTACAGCCTTATTCCAAAATGGATTAAATTCATTTTTTTCCCCTCAAAATTCTACACACAATACCCCATAATGATAACGTGAAATATTTTTTTTTGAAATTTTTGCAAATCTATTAAAAATCAAAAACAAAAAAAAAAATCACATGTACATAAGTATTCACAGCCTTTACCATTACACTCAAAATTGAGTTCAGGTGCATCCTGTTTCCACTGATCATCCTTGAGATGTTTCTACAACTTGATTGGAGTCCACCTGGTAAATTCAGTTGATTGGACATGATTTGGAAAGACACACATCTGTCTATATCAGGTCCCACAGTTGACATGTCAGAGCACAAACCAAGCCATGAAAGTCTAAAGAATTGTCTGTAGACCTCCGAGACAGGATTGTATCGAGGCTCAAATCTGGGGAAGGGTACAGAAACATTTCTGCAGCATTGAAGGTCCCAATGAGCACAGTGGCCTCCATCATCTGTAAATGGAAGAAGTTTGAACCACCAGGACTCTTCCTAGAGTTGGCCGCCCGGCCAAACTGAGCGATCGGGGGAGAAGGGCCTTAGTCAGGGAGGTGACCAAGAACCTGATGGTCACTCTGACAGAGCTCCAACGTTGCTCTGTGAAGAGAGGAGAACCTTCCAGAAGGACAACCATCTCTGCAGCACTCCACCAAGCAGGCCTGTATGGTAGAGTGGACAGACGGAAGACACTCCTCAGTAAAAGGCTCAAGACAGCCCACCTGGAGTTTACCAAAAGGCACCTGAAGGACTGTCAGACCACGAGAAACTAAATTCTCTGGTCTGATGAAACAAAGATTGAACTCTTTGGCCTGAATACCAAGCCTCATGTTTGGAGGAAACCAGGCACCGCTCATCACCTGGCCAATACCATCTCTACGGTGAAGCATGGTGGTGGCAGCATCATGCTGTGGGGATGTTTTTCAGCAGCAGGAACTGGGAGACTAGTCAGGATGGAGGGAAAGATGAATGCAGCAATGTACAGAGACATCCTTGATGAAAACCTGCTCCAGAGCGCTCTGGACCTCAGACTGGGGCGAAGGTTCATCTTCCAACAGGACAACGACTAGAATTTTGAGGGGAAAAATGAATTTAATCCATTTTGGAATAAGGCTGTAACATAACAAAATGTGTAAAAAGTGAAGCGCTGTGAATACTTTCCGGATGCACTGTATATGCAGATGATACTCAGTTTTGCATCTGTTAAGCCTGACACCAGTCATCAGCTAGTGAAACTGGAAGAATACATTTCAGAAATCAAGCAATGGATGTCAGCAAATTTTCTTCTTTTAAACGTTGAAAAAACTGAGATTCAAATATTAATTATTGCAAATTCCAAAGCAGATAAGAAATATTTTCTGGGATCTCACACTGAAAAAGTTCACACTGGTTCCACCATCTCACAAAGCCGCCGTATTAGTAATCTCAGTGTCCTTTTTTTATCCCAACCTCTCCTTTGAAGAACACATCAATGATATGACAAAGACTGCATATTGCCACCTACGAAATATTGTCATGATCTGTCTCATGCCTTCAACGGCAGATGCTGAAGCACGACTTCATGCTTTTGTCTCCCTTCAGGCTTGATTGGAGTAATACACATTTCTCTGGCTTACCAAAATCATCAGTTAGCAAACTACACAGGTTGGTCTGCAGAGGTGACCACTGACCAGAACAGTGCAGGAGTTAAAACTTACGCTTTGGAGAAACAGAAACCAAGTGGCAACAGAGGACAACAAGCTGTAAAAATGACAAAGAAAGATGGAAGACGAGTTCCCATGGCCACACCTGGAAGAATTGTTTACGCACTGGAGCAGAACAAGAGAAGGCGTGCAAACTTTGTTTGCCGTGTACGATGATAATATCGGTTTAAAAAAAAAAAATACAGCCTCCAATCTCAAAAAACAAATTGAGACAAGAGGATTTACAGCTGTTAATATGTAGCTCTAATCTTTTGACATGTTAATGTAATTGCCATAAAGCAGTCCCTCCAGAAAAATCCTGATCTTGCAATCATATTAGTAAATTCAAATAAACTGTTCGCTTGCATTTTTACGAAATTCCCATTTCTCCGTTGAAACTCAATAGAGTCTCTGCTGAAGGAAATTCGGCACAAAGACTTTCCAGAGATAACTTGCTTTACTAACACAAAGGCTCTTCAACCTCTCCCATCATCATGAAAACAATCTACATTATACCAGGGAGTGATGGGTTTTGTGGGTAATGTGGTCTTATCATGAGATGGGATAACTTTATCCTGAGTATCTATGCAGGCTTACAATCATTTGTAGTAAACTTCCTGTTTCATCCCTTGCCTTTTTTTAGATCCATTCATATCTTAAATCATGTGATTTATTGAAAGTACATATCTGCTCCATGGATCTCCCCTTCCACTTTAAATGTCTGCTATTGATAATGCATCAAACATCAACGGTTAGACAGTAACTCCTACTCTGAGTAGAATACTTTACTTGAGTCTTTTCAACACTGCTAGTGTTATTTGGAGTTGTCAGTGATGTCACAGTACTTGAGTACAGATGCTCATTCCTCCTCTCACTGCTGCTGACGCTTATTATTACCTTTCCCTTAATGTCAAAATACCTTTTAACTGACACAGGTTTCATTTGTCCAACATTCATTTCTGATAGTGGAAATCTGAATATACAACAAAGTTTTCTTCAATTACACAATTTGCTGACTGAAAGTTCATGGGTGGACAGACTGGGGATGAAGACGAGCTGAACTGGTGTATTGCCTGGATTCTGCTGTAAATAAATCAGTGCGGCGGATGTTATGAGCTATCTGCAGCAGTTGTTAAGGCATGTGTAGAAACAGTAAATTAAGGGCAGGGTTAATGTAAAGGGCGGCCCATAAATAATCTGCGACTAACAGGAACCTTGTCGGTGTCTCTGGAACAGTCTTGATATGCAGTCTCCCCTGGAGAAAAATGTGCTACTTTTTCCTGAACTCTGGATACTTTCTGGTGCCGGTCCATGGAGTTGATATAAATCTAGCTGTAGGATGACACCTCATGAACTCCACTATCGTATACACTTGTGCCATCCACCAAATCTCCCTGACAAGCCTGCCAATTTTCCAATTACCTGTGGCGCCATCCGTTATCGGAGGGCCAGTCAGCTCTTAAATGGGAAACAAGAAGGGAGGAGGGGCCAGCGCATGCTAACTATCTCATAAAGCCAGAGATGTGCCTCCCATGCCTTTTCCTGCACTGATTTAGTGTGTGTCCCTGGGGAGGCGGTGACACCAGTCCTCCCGGCCTCTCAGGGCCTTCACAGGATTTCTCATGTGCTCTTTATCCTCCCCACTCCAACCCCTCAGCCACCTATCACTCCTGCCTCTGCCGGAGGGGAAGCGGACGGCTGTCAGCGCTACATAGTTTCACTGGAGCTGGTATTATCCTGCTGTCTGTCTGCCTGCAGAGCCTCCTCCTCCTCATCTTCATCCTCATCCAGTCTGGGAAGGAGGGCAGCAGCAGGGAGAGACGTAGACCCAATCTTCATCTGTTTTCATCTTTCTTTGAATCTCGGTAAAAAGCCACGCTGAAAGTGATAGTACATTTAAAGATTACCTTCTGATAGAGCCCACTTCTCATTTATCTGCACTTATAGTCAGCCTTATGGAGTGAGTCTACGGAAATTGCCTGTGCAATGTGCAATTTAAAGTGTCAGAGCGATGGAGCAGACGAGCTGTTAATCATATTTGAAAAGCACATATCTCCGAGGGAGTATCCGACAAGTTGTTTGGAAAGGAGTGTAATTGCTGTTAGTGAGCACATAGCATATTATAATTTTGTAAACCCACTCATTCATGTGTCACAGCATTATTGAGCTGTACTGAAATAGCTGCAGTGTATGAGTAGAGATACAGAACATGTGACGGAAAGAGCTTGATTACCATGAAGTTTAACATTGAAAGGTATTCCTCCTAGAATTTGTGTTATGTATTTGATTAGCGCTCTTATTCTGAACCACTGAGAATAAAAAGTCTGTCTCTTTGCGTCTAAATGCTTCATTATGTTCACTTTATGTTCACGATGCTCAAACTGGATGTGCATGCTGCTGGGTACCCTGCAGCTCGTGCACACTGGTTTTCCATCGAGACCTTTAGGTATGATCAGATTCTTATTTCTGTAGTTGTGTACCAAGTGAGCAACTTTCATTATTTATTTATTACAACATATCACAACAAAGAATATTTTTTTCCATGCAGATGTTTCACTGCTGACCTAGGATATAATGCTTTAATTATATTATTATGATTTTTATTTGTATAGTATCTCTATGCACATTTATTCTCTTATTTCTTTTGTTAAACTTTAGCCTTTTATATTTAATTTTTCACTTGATGGATGTACGCATTGGTTCATTCATAAAACATACAATGTATAATAACAATAAAGGGTATACAAATAAAGCTGGTATGAATTCTTTACAGTCTTCTTTGTAATTAGTAGTGTGATTGAAACAACCTGTACCTTTGCAATCAATCAGACTGTTATCAGCTCAACGGTGGATGACAAATCCCAGATCCTGTTTTTAAATAAAAGCCATAATTATGAGTGTAAACCTAATGCTATCTGCATGTTGCTGAAAGACTTGTGTTTTTCTTGATGTGTTGAAATGTGTAACATGTTTAAAGCACTGATCCGGAGATAGAGGACGGGGGACGTGAAGCAGCGCTCCTGTTGTCTCACTGAGGACCTTACAGAGCTACAGTATGTTGTGCATCAGTGGCCCCTGCGAGAGACATTTGCTTTGTGGGAACAGAGCGCCAGACACTCCCCCTCCGAAGGGCCTGCAGGGGCTGATGGACTCTGGCATTGTGGGATATCTCCATTCCTCTGGGGACACAAAGGAGAGGAGGGGGGCGGTGCTGTTGTCTGCACTCACCTTCCATAGGCTGGCAGGCCCTCTGGCCCTAACATATACATATATGATAATGAAATGCCACGTTTTCCATTTGAGCCCAGGTGGGCGTTTTAAAGGGCAGAGTCGAGCGTCGCATGATGCACAGAGACGAGAGAGCTCACACTGAGCTGTAGGTGGCAACAGAGACCAGTCCAGCTCCAACTGTACGCAGCCTCACAGCCCTGCTGCTAACACCTCACTGCACCCTCACACACACACACACACACACACACACACACGCACGCACGCACGCACACACACACACACACACGCACACACACACACACACACACACACATGGATTAAAATCCCGCTGTAAAGGAATCATAATGTACAACACAGTATGGACTTTAATATGCTGTGCCATCCTTTATCAAGCCTATACAGTCCTCAAAAGAATTAGCAGTTAATTAGTGTGATTGATTTTCTTATCATGCCTCCTGCGTTCACTGTATTTATTTATGAGAGTATGTGTGCAGAAAAGGCTGCACTTGATTCTCCCCTCTCACCTCTGATGGATTCACTGCTCTCACCGTCAGATAAATCTGCAGCTGCACACACGGATAGTTGCGCACTACCAAACAGGATGGGTAAGCGCAACCACGAAGCCTTACTGTAAATGAACTGTCGAGTTATTCACGGTCTGAACCCGATTTAAACTAATAGAAAATAAACATTCATTCTTCAGAACAATTTCAAAAATACAAATCAAAAAACAAAACAACAATAAATCTTTTTTCAGAGCTTTCAAACCCATTTGATGGTAGAGACAACTCTATTGTGCTATTTCATGGTTTAAATACAGAATTCCAAAAAGGCCAAAGCAAAACAACTAAGACATTATAAATATCATTAAATTAGAAAAACAATGAAGTGAATGACTAAGACTTTTAAAAAAACATTTTTAAAAAAAATATATTTTCTGACACCATGCATTTATTCCATCATGGTATCTTTAGCAATTACATTTATTTAATAAGCAAGACACTCTACTACAGTTCTAACACTTCTGTCATGATCCATAAGTCTATGCTCTTTTTTTTTCTTCAATTAGATGCTGAGACTTCTTATGACTGCTGTTGTTTAAAACACAGCCCCATATACATTCATTGTATTTATACCTCAGCCATTTTATATTTTAAAGCCACCAATTGAGCTTATTTCAAATTATCATAAATTCCTCAACAAATCGTACCAATTAACACGAGTGTTTTCTAAAATACTTCTTTATTCCTTCATAATGATATCATACTGTCTGTTATGCATATGTATTTGCACATTATTAATATTTGCCGTCTGTGCATACATCTGCTAGCTACATTTATCAGCTGTAAAGACATGGCAGCGAACTGCAAACATCTCTCTAAAGACTTTACAACACGAGTAAAATGAAGGAAACAGAAGACGACATTCGTTCGACAGAAACACATTGTGGAGTGTGTGTGTGTGTGTGTGTGTGTGTGTGTGTGTGTGTCTGCAGCTTTATGTGTCCGCGTGCTTCAGTTTGTCTTTTTGTGAACTGGCATCTTGTTGCCATTCAAGAGATGACACAGTTGCAGCGGGTCATAAACAGCAGCTTCATTAGGCTGTTCAGGCAGTGCGTTACTCGCTACATTTAACCACCTCTGCCCCCAGCGCCTCTCTGCACTCCTCAGCACCCACCAACCAGACACCACAGAGCACAATTAAATTTCATGACTGCGCATATTTGCAATTCCCATTTCATTTATTACAAAGGGCATTGTTTAACGTCCATTTTTTCCCAAGAAATGAATTTCCATTTTAGTGAGGCATGACTGATACTGAGATGAACTTACCAGGCGATGCCTAATTTAATCAGAGGTAAAATGCACAAGCAGGTTTTTCTTTTTATCGCCTGCTCAGATAACTACAGCTGCTGAGGAGGATGTACAGTCGGGAGGAGAGGAGCTGCTTTCTCTCGGTTTTTAATTTGGAGTATTGAGAATCATGTACGCATCTGAGTGCTCGGCAGCTGCAGGAAAACTGTAACTGCTTTATTTCTGAAGGCTGAACACACGTCAGAAAATAAAAATGTAGAGACTTCAGGCTAATTGTGTTTTACATGGCAACCTGAGGTCTGCACGGAACCTCTTCTATTCTTTTTCTATACAAGTAAATAAATGCAAATGAAAAGGCCATTAAACTCATGACATAATTGTACACCCTCAACTTCATCATAGAGGCAAAATACTGCAGTGTTTTGATCACATGGAGCCGTGTGTGGTCGGTCCCCACACCTTTCACAGAATCGTAAAGGTGCATTATGAATCATCAAACCTAAGTATCATTTGTTCTGCAAATATATTTATTCATGATTAATTTATAGATCTAACACAAAGAACAAACACCTATTTTGTTGTTGTGACTCAATGATTGAGTCAAAAATAGAAAATGAGAAAACATTAAAACTGTATTAAGAGCACAGAAACACTGAGAACTGCCTGGGTTTGAGACTGACAGTCAGCCTTTTTGCTTTATGCTTTTAGTATCTATGTGTCTTTTTTTTTTTTCTTTTATTATTATTTTTTTAGTAGGAGTTGGACCCAACTTTATGGTTTTGAAACTGTGGATGAATCCTGAAATTCTTCAGCTCAGGTTAAATCATGGTCATCTAAGATGGCAGTATTGGGTTCAATTTTGTTGTAAATCGTGACTAAATAGTATTTTCATTATTAGTGAAACTGCTGATTATTTTCTTAAATTACTGAATTTATAATTAGTAATTAAAATGAAATTGTGAAAACAAGACAATAACCTGTGTGAACATGTAACTTGCCAAACACAATAAAGGCCAAACATCTATCTAAAGTATGGCAATATTCAACTGTGGTGAGTTTAGAGAAAGAAATGTTAAACTAAAGTTCATTATGTATATTCATAGAAGGAAAGTGTTGCTTGTCTACCCAGAATGCTTTGTGCCCACACAGCAGAAGCAGGGACTGCTGGGAGTGTTATCTTAACGAAGGCTGGCGGTGCTGTTTCTCCGTCTGTGATACTGTTCATGGCTGTAAAATACTAACGGGTCGGAAAAGTGGCCTCATGTACTCACTGCGTTAAGAAGGTTATTAGAATGGAGCCAGGTCCGGAGGAATGGGCTGCGGGGCCACCAGGGACTCCGACAACAATCACACACTCCTGTTTACTCCACAAATTGGCCCCTGAGAGGGGCATGGACGTCTGTAGCGCCTAGTTAAAGTGATTGAGGTGACTCCCAGCCATTGATTTTCCCTTCGTCTTCAGCGTCCCGCCTAGCCACCCTTGACCATGCTACGGTGCTCCCTGCAGGCAAGTTTAGCTGCCCCTGCTCGCCTTTAAATCACATTAAACTGTGGCTAAACTTTGGCCACGTCTACCACACGACCATCATCGATGAGGTTATCACACTCCAAGCACCTCATACGCTCGAGCAAAAGCCTCAACTGTCGGGCTTATTGATCGCACTCTGCTCACCACATTAACATTAAACTTGAATACAGCTAGGAAAATGTAGAGGGCAACATATTTCAATCACACTCTGGGATTTTGCTTCATTTTATAAATGCACCAGTGATACTGATTATACCAACCACACTGCTAATAAAAAACGCCTCACTGAATAAATAGAAACAGGCTAAAGGTTAGATTTTCCCCAAAGATAGACACCCATCGAATGAGGAGTTAGCAGAAAAGTCCTTTCTTGTGCTGCTCTCTAAATACCAGACCAGCTGATGAGTAATGATGCCTATTTTTCTTTCAATTTCCTCTATATACTAAAACCGGCGGAGTGTGACACTTCATTAAGTTAATTAGGCTAACTTAATTACAGTCTTTCACAGGTCAAGCATGAAGCTTCTGATTGATGGCGCAGCTTGTAAAGGTAATCTTCCTCTGAATTGAAAAACTCACATTAGCTGCTACAACCCATCAGAAATTACAAACACTTAAGGTACATTGAGCTCATAAACACCCTGCAGTCCAAACAGGCAAACACCGGCCTTAAACACGTAGCTGCTATACAGACGTAAAAAGAGCTGAACACTCCGAGGCCTCAACACAACTTCAAATACAAATTGTTTGCCGAGTAGGAGTTGGATTATGGCTGCGGAGGAAGTGAAGAAAATGAAACTTTTACAGGCAGTAATTTCAACAGTTGCAATCCTTTTGATGACAACAAGTCTGAGAGCAGCTAAAGTAGTGCATCCCACACAAGTTCACAGCTGAGTACTTTAAACACTGTCTGAGCAACTTTAAGAGCTTTTGGCATTTCAAACCTTTTATCCAATTTTTGTGGTCTGATTCACCATGGAGCCCAGCATATCAAGCAGCACTGCAAGGGTGTAAATAAAGCCTTAAACAAGCACCCCTGGCACAGTAACAGGCCTGAATTAAAAGCCATCCGTATATTACGGCAAGACTGTCACTTTATTACTGGAATCAATTTGGTGAGGGCCTGGGGCGACAGGAGGAGAGACGTGGCCTTGGCCAGAGTGAGGTTTATCTAAGCCAAGCAGGCTGAGAGAAACACAGTGTCTATAATGAACTCAAGGGTGTCCAATAAAACCGCTTATTGCCCTTTGCACAACAGGAATATGCACGCAATGGCATCAACGTTCAGCTTCACATTTTCCTCAAACACTGTAAACCAGCAGGTCGTCTGTAATTACAACTGCTCTACAAATACCTCAACAATACAAGCAAGTCATCATCAAAAAGATATTTTGTTATTAATCAGGAGACACAAAGCCATTTCCTGTGACCTTTAATAGGAGACAATAAGAGAAACACAAAACGACGTGGGTTTGTTTTCTTTGACAGATACTATAGTGGGAACATTATTGTTGTTACTTGTAAAACAAGTGCTCACAAATAAATTGAAAATATTGTCGACCTCTAATAACCTCCACCTCAGCACAAGAAAGTATAAGACGAGACAGTTTACCCTCAATGTGAGACGTTGGAGATGCGGATTAACAGCTCGGTTTCAAACTCACCTGCAGAGTCTTTGATTTATTTAATGATTCAAACAGATTTGGTGTTTGTTCTAGCCGGAGAAAAAAATGGATCCAATGAGACCTTAAATGGGATTGGGTATGGTGACGTCATCTAAATGCTCCGAAAATGTTCAAGAGTGTTACGCTGTGTTCCAAATGACGTACTTTCCTCACGACACTAACAAATAGTGCTCGCACATATCAGGACTCTTACTTGTGTAGCAAAGTAATTTTGACCAGGTAGTGCTGTTTGAAATCGCACACTGTTGTTTTATAACCCCGTTTCCCAAAAAGTTGGGACGCTGTGTAAAATCGAAATCTGATTGCAAAGCGATGATTTGCAAATCATATAAAGCAATATCTAATTGAAAATAGACCAAAGACAACATATCAAATGTTGAAATGAAGAAATTTTAATATTTTATGAAAAAGATGTGCTTAATTTGAATTTGATGCCAGCAACAGGTCTAAAAAAAGTTGGGACAGGGTCAACAAAAGACTGGAAAAATTGTGTAAAGCTAAAATAAAACCAGGGGTAACATCTCGCAACTAATTACGTTAATTGGCAACAGATCGGTAACATTATTGGGTATGAAAACAGCATTTCAGTGAGGCAAAATCGCTCAGCAGTGAAGATGGGGAGAGGTTCACCACTCTGTGAAAGACTGTGTGGGAAAATAGTGCAAAAATGTAACAATAATGTTCCTCAACGTAAAATTGCAAAGAATTTGGGGATTTCATCGTCTACGGTTCATAATATCATTAAAAGATTCAGAGAATCTGGAGAAATCTCTGTGCACAAGCGACAAGGCCAATATTGCAAGGCAGACACAATTCTGTTGTGGAAATCACTGTCTGGGCTCAGGAACACTTTTTGGAAATCATGGGCGCTCATTGTCTGGGCTACAGAGGAGAGGGACCATCCAAGTTGTAATCAGTGCTCAGTTCAAAAGCCAGCATCCGTGACAGTGCAGGGATGCATTAGTGAACATGACATGGGCTTGAACATCTGGAAGGAAGCATTAATGCTGAATGATATATTCAGGTTTTGGAGCAACATATGCTGCCATCCAGACAACGTCTCTTTCAGGGAAGGTCTTGTTTATTTCAGCAGAACAACGTCCAACCACATTCTGCACGTATTCCAACAGCATGGCTCTGTAGTAGAAGAGTCCGCTGATAAACTGACCTCCTGCAGTCCAGACCTGTCAATCATTGAAAACATCTTGAGCATCATGACATGAAAAATACAACAAAGGAGACCCTGAACTGTTGAGCAGCTGGAATACTATATCAGGCAATAATGGGACCACATTTCACTTTCAAAACTCCAGAAACTGGTCTCCACAGTTCCCAAACGTTTGTAGAATGTTGTTAACAGACGAGGTGATGCAAAACAGCGGTAAACATGACCCTGTCCCAACTTTTTTGAGATGTGTTGCTGGCATCAAATTCAAAATAAGCATATACTTTTCATAAAACAATTAACATCTTCAGGTTTAACATGTGATATGTTGTCTTTGGTCTATTTCTCAGTATATATGGGGTTATGTGATTTGCAAATTGTTGCATTCTGTTTTTATTTACATTTTACACAGTGTCTGACTTTTGTGGAAATGGGGCTGTACACTGATTAGAAATAATCTCAGAATGTAAACACATCAACCGGCAAAATATCTGCAGCTTTCATTATTTTACCCAGAAATCAAGTTTTCATTCCCTCAGTTTAACACACTCAACTAACACACTGATGGCTTCTGTCCAGCAGCAGCAGTGAAAGAGAAACACTTTAGTTTGGTGTTCAGGAACAGCTGCAGCTTCTTCAGGCACCTTAATTTGAAAATTCTTTCCGCCGGTGGCCCCCGCCTCTTCCATTACGAAGCCAACATGGCGACCGTTTAGGGTGGAAAGCATCCAGAGTTTCACACTTCTTTTTTGGACAGTTTTGGTGCATCATCCTGGTATTTGTAGCGCATTGCATGTTTCTGTACTTGACACTGTGAATGCACTTATGTACTGACAATAGTGAGAGTTAGTACAACATCTGGAACACAACATTAGACTACATGAACACCAAATAGGAATTGAATTACAGGAATAAAACCTACTGAACTCGATCACTTTTTTGGGTTTTTTAGAATCATATTTCTTCCATCAATGTTAAGACAAAATAATGAAGGATCATTTCACAATTGGCACTTTGTTTAGGTAGAATATCAACACTAGATCTGGGTATAATTTTGATACTAATACAACAGCTTAATTCATTACTGATACTAAAACAACAGTTTTCAACACCTCCATTTGAGTGACTTGTATAAACTGTATTTTTCCTACAGAAGCAGCTCTTGGCATGCACAAGCAACAATACAAGAACTCTACCAAAGTGTCAAATTAGCAAATAAATCAAATGATGAAGAATCAGCAGATGAAGAATCGAAACAAGCATTTAGTCCAAAGATTTAATACCGGGCAGTTTTTGATACTCAACGCTACAAGAAAAATGGCACATATTATTTTCAGCAGTCACCGCCACTTTTTAACCAACAGACATCTTTATAGTGTATTTCTTAAGGCATTTTAGACCATTTAAAAATGATGAAACTGAAGTCACCAACAATCAGTTTCACTTTGTGCTGTGATTTGTAGAGTGTGCGCAGGTGTGAAAGTCCTGTAGGAAAACACCATGAAAACCTTCAAGAAGAGACGAACCAAAGCGTTCACCCGTAGCTGTGGTGCAGTCTGATACTTTTGACAGCCCTTCCTGTAAACTCACTGGCTGGATGAGGTTGTTGTGGATAATGTTGCAAATCACTATGCCGGACTGTTTATTGTCATTAGGGCTGAAAATTAAGCAATATTACACTCGAGGGCGTGCTTTAACGTGATTATTGGCACGACAGTGAGGCGGTCAGGACCGAGGCGTTTGCGCCGAGGTCCGTAAACGCACCATCTTATGAAATATTGCGATTATACAACAAGCTACCATCTATCTCATCTAGCTCTCAAAATATAAAATGTTTTGTTTGCGTGAGCTCCATTTCCATGGCAATACATGGGGTATGACTAACATTCTGGAAAACAATCAAGTCACTTCAGTAGAAGTGAATGTAATGTATGCAATGTTTACCACTCCAGGAAGTAGTCCAACCCTTAGCAACGACCAAGCAACAGAAATGAGATCCATTCCATTTTTTGCTTTCTAGAAATGGTTTCTCAAATTGAATAAATACAGCACATAGAAACACTAAACTGCTCAGCTAGGATTCGACTATCCGTGGTGTTACGTAAGGGTGCTCGGAGCAACAAAAAAGGATCAAAAGAGACCCGATTTTGCCAAATGGGTCACGATTAATAGACCTATAACAAGTAAAAACAACATTATTGCATACGAAATTATATATTCCCATTGAGAAGGCGCGGTGATATTTCTTGTGATGAGCAGGGTGTGATGATATGCTGATTTGAGCACATTACAAATGTACAGTTGACCAATCAGATCGCTGGGTCAGAACTACTTGTTGTATAATTATGAGTATTTTCCATAACTGTTTAGTTTGCAGATGATTAAATGGTGATTCATCTAAAAATGAAAAAAATAAAAGACAATATTTGAAAGCCAAAGGTGACATCATCCAGTGTCTTTTTTAATCCAAATATCAGTCCATTCAAATGAATAAAGAATGATGTTACAGCGATGTTACCAAGAAGAAAAACATTTGAGAAGATCAAATGTGGTATTTTGCTTGAAAGAAATTATCTAAAGAATTCTATTGATTATCAAAATTGTAACGGATTCATTTTTGGTCTCATTAGATTTTAACATGACAGTTGCATCAATGGGATTGTGAACTATGAATGTATTTTAAATGCTGAATGAGCCAACAACAGACATTTCTGTTGATTTTGATGAAAAAAAAAAAAAAAAAAAAAAAAAAAAAAAAAAAAAAAATCGAAAATTATATATATCGTGGTTGAGTATTTTTTTTGTAACATTGCTTAGTAGAAATCTGTTATCTCAATTTACTGTATATGATTCATATCATCTGACCTCTATGACAGCCATCTTAACACCCAGTCTTTGACATTACATCTTAACAAAGGAAGATATTACCACTTTGGCCTTCAGAAGTGAATGAATGACACTTCATATGAGTGAAATCTAAACGTTTGAGACTCTACCTCTACAAATAGAAAAGTATGCTGCTCTTTTTATTCTTATTTCAGGCGTACTTTTTGATAAATACATAAAAAGGCTGGCTTTCAAACAAGACTTTAACCAAAACTACGGTTCTTTAAGATACTCTGTGTCGCTTCCTGCTTCCCTCTTCCTTCAGATGAACACATCTTTCTCTCAGATAAGAGCCGTGGCTGCAGGGAGCTCTGACAAATCACTTCCTGTACCATTTTTTGTAGGAGGCTGTCAGCGGAGGGGTTGACCACCCCCTATCTCTGCCAGCAGCTGAATCTCAAATGCACCGATCAGGTAATATTCTGCACTTAATGCTGGCATTTAAGAAACATTCTCCCCCCACAGGCAACAACTGTGCATGGCTTGGCATTTAAAAGCAGATAATAAAACTTTCCTTAAATACAGCTCTCATCTCAGAGTGCTTTTTAGATGCCCTTAGTGGAGTCAATTATCTCCCCACACTTGCTATTACTGAGACACTCTGTGCACCTTGCGTCTTAAAAGGTCTGTACACCATGCTTTCTCAAAAATGTCACATTTTTAACTGCCTCTCAAAATGTAGACCCTGCAGTATTGGAAATGGCAAACACGTGTTGGCTTCTTTCATCCATTTGTTGCTTAAACATGCCTCTCCAATGTGCCGCGTGAACTCACAGCAAATAGTAAAAATCCTTCACAATCGGAAACCATTCTCTCCTTACGCAAATGCACTAGCTACTTTCCAAAGTAGAAATAGACAAATTGTCATAACACTTTGAACAATTATTGAACATTAGTGTTCTTTGCTTGCTGAGGGATGTGGGGAAAATAAAACATTTACATTAATTTATCACATCAACACAGTAAATGTTATTCTCCTGTCTCCAGTGAAATGCTGCCCTGCTCTGGGGCACAGAGACCTGAAGCCTGGAGGTTCCACCATTTGATGTAAACAAGTGGGAGGGAGGGGGAGGAGGATGAGAGCAATTTCACAGGGACCAGATCCTCCAGAGGGAATGAAGTACGACAGTGTGTAAGAGGCGGCAGAACAGGGGAGATGACACGGAGAGCTGGGATGAGAGAGCCACAGAGACCGGTTTGTCTTTACTGTCTGTACCGGTGAGTAAATGACTAAAGGATAAAATACAGTGTTCAAGGTTTCTTAGTGATTTGAACTGAATATTGCATAAAACCATTAGCATGCCCATTAGCATTGGTTGATTTTTAAAACAATTAAAACAACAAAGTTGAAGTTTTCTCTAATAGGGTCTGTTCAATTCTCAGAAGCACTAGTGGAGGCAGTGTGACGGGTCAGCCGAGCATCTGACTTTTACTCAGTAAACAATATTGTTTACCAAGTACTAATCTACGCCTCTTACGCCTTTTTAAAAACATCAATTCTGCACATGGAACTTTGTAAAATCAGTTATTGTTTGTCATAGACTGACAACATGACGCGCTCCACCGGGGATGTAGGTTACAAGACACTGTCAGGGAGTTAATTATTTAATGTCTGGGATTTTAAATAAAACCTGATGTTGCAAAGACTACTGAGTTGAACCAGAATTACCTGCTGGCATAATAACGAGATTGTACATACCACCCCGTTTCCAAAAAAGTAGGGATGCTGTGCAAAATGTACATATAAACAGAATGCAATGATTTGCAAATCCTGTAAACTCATATTATTGAAAATAGACTAATGACGAAATATAAGATGTTGAAATGAAGAAATGTTATTGTTTTATTAAAAATATATGCTCTTTTTGAATTTGGTCCCAGCAACACAAAAAAGTTGGGACAGGGGCATTTTTACCACTGTGCTGCATCACTTTTTCTATTTTTAACACTCTGTAAACATTTGGGAATTGCGGAGACCAGTTGCTGGAGTTTTGAAAGTGAAATGTTGTCCCATTCTTGCCTGATATAGGATTTCAGCTGCTCAACAGTACAGTCTTTTTTCATGTCGTGTTCAATGGGTGACAGGTCTGGACTGCAGGAAGCCAGTTTATCAGCGGACTCTTCTACTACGGAGACATGCTGTTGGAATACGTGCAGAATGTGGTTGGACGTTGTTCTGCTGAAATAAACAAGACCTTCCCTGAATGGTTCCTTCACAGACGTACAAGCTTATGTGCACTACTGCGTCCCTATACTGTCACAGATGCTGGCTTTTGAACTGAGCACTGATAACAAGCTGGATGGTCCCTCTCCTTTTTAACCTGGAGGATGCAGCGTCCATGATTTCCAAACAGAATCTTAGATTGTGATCCATCAGACCACAGGACAGTTCTCCACTTCATCTCAGTCCATCTTCAATGATCTCGGTCCAGAGAAGGCGGCGGTGTTTCTGATCATGTTTCTATCTGGTTTCTTCTTTGGAGAGTTTTAACCTTCATTTGTGGACGCAGCGATGAACTGTGTTCACAGACGATGGTTTTCACAAGTGTTCCTGAGCCCATGCAGTGATTTTTTAATTTTTTTAAATTTTATTGTACTCTATTAATCCCCGAGGGGAAATTATTTCGCTAAAGCAGCATCCCGAGGGGGAGCTGCTGCAACAGGCTGCCACGACCGCGGCGCCAACCAACCTGAGGTGCATGTTTTTTGGGTGATGGGAGGAAGCCTGAGAACCCGGAGAGAACCCACGCAAGCACAGGGAGAACATGCAAACTCCTCACAGAAAGACCCAGGACAGGATTCGAACCCAGAACCTTTTTGCTGTGAGGCGACAATGCTAACCACTGCACCACCGTGCCACCCTAAACAGAATGGGTGGAAACTGGATTTCCACTCCAGAATAGTGTGTTTTTAATGCGGTGCTGCCTGAAGATCACCACCATCCAATATTGGTTTCCAGCCTTGTCCCTTGTGTTCAGAGATTTCTCCAGATTCTCTGAATCTTTTAATGATATTATGAACCGTAGACGATGAAATCCACTAATTCTTTGTAGTTTTACGTTGAGGAACATTATTCTTAGATTGTTGAACTATTTTCCCACACAGTGTTTCACAGTGGTGAACCTCTCCCCATCTTCACTGATGACAGACTCTGCCTCTCTCAAATGATATTTTTATACCCAATAATGTTACCAACCTGTTGCCAGGTAACCTAATTAGTTGTGAGATGTTCCACCAGGTGTTTTAAAAAAAAAAATCTTTACACAACTTTTCCAGTCTTTTGTTGACCCAGTTCCAATTTTTTAGAGACGTGTTCCTGTCATTATATTTAAAAAGAGCATATATTTTTCACAAAAACATACTTTTTTAATTTCAACATTTGATACCTGCAATTAAAGATTAGTTTATGTAATTTGCAAATCATTGCATTCCTTTTTCAATTGCATTTTACACAGTGTCCCAACTTTTATTTAATGCGCTGATTAAAATATAACCATGTATGCTTCAGATATAAGCACATCAAGAGGCTCATTTTTCTCATGTCAGAACCAAGTGATTTCTTTGTGGATAAAGGAGAAGCGACATTGACATCTTATATGGGAACATGCTGCCTAGACTGATGCTCATGTTCAGAGTTTCTTCGTATTCTTCATTGGTATGAAAACTAGAGGTCAGTTATGCCCAAAATCACAGATACAATCATCACTTAGTATATTAACATATACTGTATTTCTGTTTTGTGTGTTTATACATGATACATGTCAAAGATGATATGAGGAGTATGTTTTATAACAAATTTGAGACGAATGCATTTTCCTGATGGGAACCACTTAACATTGAAGACAGCTATAACTTTGGCTATTCTTCATAATTGAATGTTTCGTTCCCTTAATTCAGAATTTCCAGTGTGGCTTTCAGAACTCACTTCCTTTGCACCAGCATCAATCGGCCCCCATTTTGCACATAAATTAATCCCAGCAGGACCAGCTACTAGTTTCCTGACATAGATACTGGGATACATTTGTCAATTACATAGAAAGGCAACCAAACGCAACTTATTATTGCAATATAATTCAATATGAACAAAAAGGAAAAGAAAAAAAAAAATCTAATTAATTGTCCTGGGATGATGTAATTTTGGTGTGTTTTCTTTTTTTTTTTTAAAGAAAATTAAATCCTGTTTTTAAGAACAGATAATAGATACGATGGACAGTTATTGACCTGGATTTTTACCTCATAATTATGACTCTGCACAGAATTACAATACGTAAAATGACACCCGCTTCTTCGAAATAGTCCCAACAATACGTAGGGAAGCAGGAATTCTCCTCATTTTTGTGATAACAAATTAAAATAACTACCACAAAGCAACATTGATGCTGCACTATTCACTGGAGAAAATAATACTTTAAACATTCTAAATTTTCATGTAAATAAGAGGCAATGATAAGTTAAATGTAAGCCATTACTTTAACTTCCCATCGTGTTAGCTAGCAACCGCTATGGATTTACAATATTCAACATCTGGAGACCCATTTGTACTGTTTAGTTCAAAAAGTGGGAACTTATTTGTAAACCTTAGCAAAGACTCCCACTAGATACAAGATCCACTACTTTTGGATCTTTTTTTTTTACATTAATCTCACAATAAAATGCTTTCTGCAGATATATATTTTAATACTTGTGAAGGGGAGATTGTTTCGAATCTGACAATATGAGGACCAATGATGGTGAGATACTGTATGACTAAGCAAGTCAAAAAATATGTGCTCAGTGCCGAAGAGAAATGCGTATCATTGTTTTATTCATTGAAGTCTTGCATGTCTGAACACAACTCTTAAATAAATACAATAAAAAGCAATAATATTATTTATCTACCTTATTTAAGGTATTTATCGACCTTATTTTTATGAGCATTTTATGTATTTATTTGACAATGGCAGTGAAGGAAACGGGCACCCTGACCACTGCAATTGGACCGCCCTGCAAATACATTTACTTTAATGTTTATTTTTCATAAAGTGATAAGTAATGTCAGCCCTCTGTGGAGACAACAGGCAAAAAAATCACTGTGGTTTCAAAAATGAACTATTCTTCAACACTTTGTTGCACAGAGAAGCAACCAGTGTTATCGAGAAGGGTAGTAATCAGAACTTCATGACTAAGAAACGGGTGTTTCCATGAAGAAACAAATCACGTTATTAACAGACGTATGAGACAAAACTGGAACTTTTTGGTGAGTCACATCAGCTCTGTGTTCACAGATGAAAAGGTGACGTTCTCCAAGAACAGAACACCATACCAACTGTGGAGGAGGCTAGCTTCTGTTTCAGGCTGCTTTGCTGCATCTGACACAGGGAGTCTTGAATCTGTGCAGATCGATGAAATCTGAAGACTATCAAGGAACTCTGCAGCCAAACGTGCTGCCCAGTGTCACAAAGTTCTGTCTCAGTCACAGTTCATTGGTCCTCCAACAGGATCTGGAGCCAAAACACACAGCTGAAAGCAGCCAGAACAGATCAGAACCAAACATTGGACTGTTCTGATGTGGCCTTCTATGAGTCCTGATCTGAATCCTATCAAACATCTAAAGAGATGAAACATGCAGTCTGGAGAAGGACGCCTTCAAACCTGAGACAGCTGGAGCAGTTTGTTCTGGAAGAGTGGACCGAAGTATTGAATTGAATTTAAATTTTCCTCAATTTGTTGAAGTATTTGTGTTGAATCGAAAATGGAAAGTAAAGTTTGAATTTTCTTAAATATGGAATAAACAATGATGAAGGCTGATTACTTTTAATTTCACGGAAAATTGAGGGTTTTACTTTTTTTCTATGGATGGGTACCAACAAATTCATCCACGACTGTAACTTCCAAAATTATTTTTTTGTCACAGACCAGCAAGTAGCATCGTTAGACAGGGTCATTGCTTTAACAATCTATTTTAGGAGCTTTATTACTATTGCTTATGAGCTATTTCATTTCACCACAGACATATTTACAATTTATTATTTTTGGTAATTAAAGTTTTGCCCAAATAAGTGCGCAGGTGCAAACAAACACCATGGATACATATATAGACATTCATTTCTTTGTAAAGCACCCTTATGATGAGAGATGTCATCTCACCCCACCCCACCCCACCCCGCTGCTTCCTTAGACATGCACATAGAGAGTGTGTACACACTCACCTTGGAAGAGGACGTGTCACACTCCTGGCAGATCCAGCCATATCCTGTCTGCTTGGGAGATTTCTTCAGCGGGGGGTCCAGACACCCGAAGTGATAGCAGAGTCGGCACTCATCACACCTGAGGCACAGACAGGAAGGGCATGTGTTATGTCTCACATAAATAAAACCGCCGTTGTCCCTCAATGATGAGGCCAGCTCAGGAGTGATAATGGATGATGACAAGGCAGCTAGTTGTCAGCGCTGAGACTTTGTAAATGTATTCCATAGCCCCTCTAATCACTCCACTCCCTTGACCTTACACAGCCATTGACTGTCCAATGGTTCGTATCAGTGTCCAGATAAATACAGGCCTTGTTAGTGTCAGATAAATGCCTGGTGGGTCTCCTCAGGCTGGACGGACTCCGAGTCCTCAGGTGAAGCAGCGAGGGTCAGACCACACGGAGGGTACACTAAAAAACCTTCTGCACAACATTACTGCTTCTACTCAGAGGTTTGATGATTGAGAACATGCCTCTTTAATGCACTTGACGCTGTTATTAACCTAGTAAAACATGTAAATGGTTGAACAATCAAAGAGCCTGTTTAACATCTGCTGAAACAAAAGAGCAAAGCAGAAACTATTTTCCTGAAGTGTTAAAGATAAAGCCAATGCACATGGAACAGAGGAACCAATCAGTCTAGAGCTACTCTGTACATCGCAATCGCAGTGCATCCGTCCACCTGCACTGTGCTGCAGTGTCAAGTACAGTGAGCGTCAGTCATTTTCAGATGGAGCTGAAATTGATGGGAGTGTCAGTATTTTTGCAGATATTTATTCATGGAGTGCTAAATAAATTAAATTTGACCTGAGGATGATGCAGAGGATCACCAAATATATGAAGATGAATCATCTGTTAAATGTTAACATCTTTATAAGAGATCAAAGGAATCCATCCCATATATACCATATTTGATATATTTAAATTTGTTCCAAAAAGATGGGCATACAAACACCAACATCCCCCCAAAAATTACAAAAATATACATCTCAAAAGCAAGTCTTTATAATATTTGATCAATTCTATATCAGAACAGGTTTTTTTGTGTGATAGGAATTTTCTTTGCACTGCATGTCCACTCTCATTTCATCATGTTTTTGTCTTTACACTTCTCATTTGTAGTTTTACATTTTTAAAATGTTTGATTACTAATGGTTTAAAAAGTCTCTGAAGCCTGCAGACACCGTTGTTGTGTCTTCTTGTGTTTTTCCCTGTTGCTAGAGCCGTCCTTCCTCCTCAGTAATGGAGATGAATAGACTGTGTTCAGGTTGACCTCCCTGGCTGTTACCGCTCTTATCAGATTTTCATTGGTGAATGTGAATCTCCTTCATTGATTGGGACATAATTGGGTCTAATTGTGGTGGTGGTGGTGGTGGTGGTGGTGTGTGTGTGTGTGTGTGTGTGTGTGTGTGTGTGTGTGTGTGTGTGTGTCTGTGTGTCTGTGTGTGTGTGTTTACCAGTCAGAACAAGCTTGTTGAAGGGCGGTCAGCCACATAAATGATTAAAAGAAAAGCCTGCTATTTTTCTGCTGCAGTCACAGGTCAATCTTGTCTTGTCAAACAGATCCAAGCTTTTAATGTATTTTGTGTATCAATAAATCCCTCAGCTGTTTTCTGTTGTTGGGTTTTTTACTGACCCCACTAATGTCTTCAGTTCACTTGTTTTATCCAGGAGTGCAAAAGCCAAAAAGCATGCCGACATGTCAGCAGACTTATCACGATATGATGACCGTTTCAATCCCATGTGATCATTTTTGAATTATTGTCTTTTATTAGTAACAGTCATTTTTGATTGACTGAATCGTTCTTGTTTATAAATTGTTGTCCCAGATGTTGCTTGTGCAGGTTGTAAAGGCCGCTGTTTAGGAGTACTGGGATATTAAGCACTGGATGCAGGTCTCTGCTGCGTTTAGCATCGATTAATAATATCTCACTACAAACATCAGACTTACAGAAATTCCACTAAAGACAGCTTTTTTTATTTTTTATTTTTTTACTTCTTTATATTGTATAGGGCTATTTTGTTTGGGTATTAAACTTCTGTTAAAAAGTAGTTCTGATGAAAGTTGTTCATGTTGAAGTTTCTCATGTTGGAGCCATTCTGATAGTTAAAAGGCCCCAGATACTCAGGCTATCAGTTCTGAACCCCCGAGTCCAGGTCAGGGCTGTCGTGTGCTCTTAAATCGACCCTTTTAATTATTCCTAAGTTGCACACTTTACTCCTCCTCCTGTCATCCCTACTTCAATCACTGTCAGGGACTCTGTTCATCTTTCAAAGCGCTCTGTTTCTGTCTCCGACTTTATTACGATTCCATCACTGCCTTATTTACAGCCCCGCAAATAAAGTAAATTAATAATCCACAGAAGAGGACTTGTACATAAAAACCTATTACTATTCCATCTGAACATCACAGCAATCTTCCAATGAAGCTTAACCTGAGTCCTGAACTTAGTTATAATTCACCAACCACCTGGCCGTTATTCAGTTTCTCTGACTTTTTATGTGATTCAGTGCCGAGTACATACAGTACAAAGTGATCAGAGTGGGTGACTTTAACGTTCATGTTGATGTTGACAATGACAGCCTCAGCACTGCATTTAATTTATTATTAGACTCAATCGGCTTTTCTCTAAATGGTAATAAACCTACTCACTGTTATAATCCAACCTTTGATCTTATACTGGCACAGAAACTGGACATTAAACAGTATTTCATTATCGCCCTCTTTTATCTGACCATTTTTAAATAACATTTGAATTTACATGAATAAACTACACAGCATTTGCAAAATAATTCCTTTTCAGTAGATGTCTATCTGATAATGCTGTAACCAAAATTAAGGAAGTGATTCCATTATTAACTTCAATCCCATACAAGCTGATCATCTCTTTGATAGTGCAGCAGCTTTGCTACTGTACATTCGATAATGTTGCCACTCTGAAAAAGGAAGAAATGAGCCGGAGGAGGGTGTCTCCTTGGTACAATTCACAAATAGGCTCTTTAAAGCAGACATTGCAAAAGCTGGAATGGCGTTTAACTAATTTAGAGGAATTTTACCTGGCCTGGGAAGAAGGTCTAAAAACATATAAACACGACATCTGCAAAACCAGATCCACATATTAGTCAAAATGAATAGAGAAAAACAAGAACAACCCCAGGTTTCTTTTCAGTAATGTAACCAGGCTGACAAAGAGTCACAGCTCGGAGCCTTGTATTCCTTTAGCTCTCAGTAGCAGCGAACTTCTTTACAACTAAAGTTACAAAGATTATAAATTATTCTAATCTTCCCCATAGCTGTCTCCGATGATTTATCAACTATACACTGTCCGTAAAACCTGATCTACGTTTAAATCCATTCTGTCCAAAAGCTCTTTGGGGAAACTTCAACAATTGATTTATCCAAACCATCAACCTGTCTTTAAGAGCTCATTCCAACAAGACTGTTTGAGGATGGTTTGTCTGTAATTAACACAGCCATATTTGACCAGATCAATTTATCTTTATTACCTGGTACATTGGGGTGCAGTAAACCCCAACTTAAAAAGTCCACACTTGTTCCAGTCATATTAGCAAATTATAGACCCACATCCAACCTGCTTTTTACTTTGAAAATGCTAGAAAAAGCTGTTGTAGAACACTTACAAACATTTACACAAAAATAGTCTGTTTGAGGATCTTCAATCAAGATTTAGAATTGATCATAGCTCAGAAACTGCACAAATTAAAAAGTTATTGTACATGGACCTAAACGTCTCAGTAACTATTTATTCAATCACATAGTTACACTTGATGACATAGCCCTGGCCTTCAGTACTACTGTGAATAGCCTTGGAGTTATTTATGATCAGTATGATCTTTCATCTACGCAATATTAATAAAATCAGGAACATTTCATGTAAATTCTGCAATTCAGAGGCCTTATTCAATGTACTTGTTACTTCCAGGTTAGATTAGTGTAACTCCTTGTTGACAGGACGTCCATGGGATCTTTGAAAAGCCTCCAGATAATTCAGAACGCTGCTGACAGGAGATGACCAGAGAGAGCATGTTTCCCTCATTTTAGCTTCCCTTCATTGGCTTCCTATGGCATTTAAAACTAGAGTTTAGAGTTCTGTTCCAGCCCTGCAAAGCCCTTAACAATCAAAATCCATACTACAATAAAGATCTCTTGGTGCCCTATCATCCAACCAGAAAGCTACACTTTCAGACTGAAGGCTTGGTTTCAGGAGGCAGACACCCTCTCTATCTTCAAGACCAAGCTTAAAACATATCTTTTTGACAAAGCTTACAATTAGATGAAGGGACTTAAAATCATCCCCTAGCTATGCTCTCCCTTACTTTCTCTCTGCACTTTTCTGTTTTAAATTGTCCTTGACATCGATATTTTAATGTGGCTGTTTTTTTGTGTTTGTACTGAGACCATGCTACATGATTATTTTGCACCTAAAATAAACATTGAATTGAAATTACTTTAATTTAATTGATTATACACAGGGACACCGTTTACAAAAATACACAATTTGCTCATATCGGTGGGGGCAGAAATCTCATACAGAATGTCCCAAATCGAGAACAACAGAAAATATCAGCATGCTAGATTACATTGGAGATGAGAGAAAATGTGTTTTTGTAATTTGAGTAAATCAACCCTTTAAGTTAGTGCACAATATATCTTTCTGATACACAGGTACAAGAGACAAACAACACCAACATGTAAGCAGTACTTCCTTCACCATCATTTTTTAAGTGAGGGCACTTAACTCTAAGTTTAGATGGTTACAGCTGTAAAAATGTACTGATGATTGAAGCATTGTCGTTGCTATGGTTACATTTTGTTTAAGTATATGGACCGAGCTTTGAAATATACCTCACACAAATGTAGCTATAAGCTATATTTCAGACATGTTTTTAGAAGAACATTTTCTTCCAATGAAAAACAAGTATAAATATTGATATTGATTTCTAAGGTGTTTTAAGGATTCACATATACCTCAGGTTTTTCTTGTTAACAGACACATCAGTATCATCTGGATAGATGTGGAGCCAGCAGCGAGCTACTGATCCTCCCTCCTCTCCTCAGTCAATAAAATGTGAAGGATTTATTTGGAGACCAACCTCAACAGTTTCTGTTTTATTTTGTTGGAATTGTTTGGTCTTTCTGTGCTGTCGTTTCGGCACAAATATCATGAAATCGGGTTGCTTGCTTTGTTTAAGAAGCTGTCTGTGCATGATTAATTGCAGCCAGTGTTTGGATATCAATTATCAGTCCTCAGCAATAAAGCCAGCTTTGTGTTGGATGTGTGCGCTGAGAGGAATTAGGCAGTTTGATGATATCAGATGTGATGGCTCTACAGACAAATGCAATATGGTGGATGGCGACAGAGCCTCGGGCTTTGACTGCAGCAAAATGTTAAACGAGATTGACGTTCAGCAGGATGGACAGAAAACATCTTCTGTGTGAACAGCTTGTTGGGGGTCCTTCAGATCTCTTTTGTTCACTTCAAATTAGTATCCATGAAGGCCGTGAGTAAAAGCAAACCTCAACCCACTATGTATTTTTCATATTATTATTGTTTTCTAATAATACATAGAGAGGCAAACAACAGTCAGAAAAGATGGATTCATGATTCATTTTTCAGTTTATACAGAATACTGATACCTGATTTAAAACAGACAAGACCTTCCTTCCTTTCCTCAGATGTTAATACACATTTTCACTTTTTTTTGTTTTTCATGAGCTGAGAAAGTACTGCTCAGAGTTGTTAAATTCTCTCTCTCTTCAATTCTTGTGGTAAAAATCAACCATTATGGGCTACATTAACAAATTGACTGAGGTTCTGAAAATGAAGCTAACTACAGAAATACAGCTTCTGGCTTGCAGCTTCATCTGTCTGAGATGTCATTAAGAAACGACAGTTTCCGGAAGATCCAGAACACCTTCAGATAAAACTGCACCTCTGCAGGGCAGAAAGATTAAACCCCCACATGACTACAAAGGAGCTGCAGGAAGGTGTAGCTGACACAGGAGGAGTGGGGCACTGTTTCATTGTGCAGAGATGATGCACAAACCGAGTCATCACAACCAGAGTTAAGGAAGTTAAACTGGGGGTTTGTTTTCGGCTTTGACTGTTTCAGTTTCTTGCCATGCCAGGGATTGTGATCCCAGATCTCAGCAGTTAACTTGGTGACATATTATCAGTAGGAACGATGGACCTGGTTGTAATAACCCAGAATTATCCTGTAAGTCACCACCAGCATACAGCGGGGACTCTACAGCCAAACTCTAATAAGCATGGTTATGGAATGCTGCCCTCTGGCACCAGACGAAGAAAACCTGTGAAATCGGTGTAATAATACAGCGCGGTGTTTACACATTAAGCACGGAAGATTTAGTAAAACCAGAGTAGAAATTTAATTGGCATAGATAATTGGCATCTTATGAGTTGCAGGGGCATAAGCTAACAGCTGCTGCACATTAGCACAAATATGCAGAGGCAGGTGGATCTCTCTCTCTCTCTCTCATACACACACACACACACACACACACACAGACTCTGTGTGATGGGCTGAGCAGGCATATCTGCCTAGGAAACGATGGGAATTTAAAGTGCCCTCCAGCCACCTTGTGAATAGAAGACAAATGACCAAAGTGTGTGTGCTCCACTAATGAGCACACTACTATTGTTGCACACAAACTGCCAATTGATTTCACATGAATCTCCAACTAAAGCAGAAAGGAAGGAGCAAACTCGCGGGTTTCACTGTTGGGGGGCCTTGAAGACCTTTCTAATCCACAGGAGAGCTCTTTTGTATTTAGCAACATGGTGACGACGGCACACGTGTTTCTTTAATTACTTTCCCTTAGTGAACCCTTTGTAATGTTTGTTGTGTATCTTTGGGAGGATCTTTAAATTAAAGCACTGCTTGCTGATGATGCAGTTCTGTGTCTGTGTGAAAGTTTTTCATCTTCATTTATACACTGCTCAAAAAAAATAAAGGGAACACTTAAACAACACATCCTAGATCTCAATGAATGAAATATTCCAGTTGAAAATCTTTATTCATTACATAGTGGAATGTGTTGAGAACAAAATAACATAAGAATGATCAATGGAAATCAAAATCATTATCCATGGAGGTCTGGATTCAGAATCACACTCAAAATAAAAGTAGAAAAATCAGATCACAGGCTGATCCAACTTCTGTGGAAATTCCTGAAGACAAGTCCAAATGAGTCCCAGTAGTGTGTGTGTCCTCCACGTGCCTGTATCGCTCCCTACAACGCCTGGGCATGCTCCTGATGAGACGATGATGTTCTCCTGAGGGATCTCCTCCCAGACCTGGATCAAAGCATCAGTCCACTCTTGGACAGTCTGCGGTGGACGTGGCGTTGGTGGATGGAACGAGACATGATGTCCCAGATGTGCTGGATTGGATTCAGGTCTGGGGAACGGGCAGGCTCGTCCATAGCATTGATGCCTTCATCGTGCAGGAACTGCTGACACACTCCAGCCACATGAGGCCGAGCATTGTCCTGCATCAGAAGAACCCAGGGCCCACTGCACCAGCAGATGGTCTTCAATGGGTCTGAGGATCTCATCCTGGTACCTAATGGCAGTCAGGGTACCTCTGGCTAGCACACGGAGGGCTGCGCTGCCCTCCAAAGAAACGCCTCCCCAGACTGTCGCTGACCCACCGCCAAACCGGTCCCGCTGGAGGATGTTGCAGGCAGCAGAACGTTCTCCACGGCGTCTCCAGACTCTGTCACGTCTGCCACATGTGCTCAGTGTGAACCTGCTCTCATCCGTGAAGAGCACAGGGCGCCGATGGAGAAGCTGCCAATCTTGGTGTTTTCTGGCAAATGCCAATCGCCCCGCACGGTGTTGGGCTGTAAGCACAGGCCCCACTTGTGGACATCGGGCCCTCATACCACCCTCATGGAGTCCGTTTCTGACAGTTTGAGCAGAAACATGCACATTAGTGGCCTGCTGGAGGTCATTTTGTAGGGCTCTGGCAGCGCTCCTCCTGCTCCTCCTCGCACAAAGGAGCAGATAGCAGTCCTGCTGCTGGGTTGTTGTCCTCCTACGGCCCCTCCATGTCTCCTGGTGTACTGGCCCATCTCCTGGTATCTCCTCCGTCCTCTTGACACTGTGCTGACAGACACAGCAAACCTTCTTGCCACAGCGTGCATTGATGTGCCATCCTGGATGAGTTGCACTACCTGAGTAACTTCTGTGGGTTGGAGACACCTCATGCTACCTCTAGTGGTGAGGACACTGGCAAAATGCAAAAGTGACCAAAAATCATCCAGAAAGGATCTTGCCAATCTTGGTGTTCAGAGAGATGGTCTGTGGTCACCACCTGCAGAACCGTTCCTTTATCGGGGTTGTCTTGATAATTGCCTCATTTCCACCTGTTGTCTGTTCCATTTGTACAACAGCAGGTGAAATTGATTCACAATCACTGTTGCTTCCTAACTGGACAGCTTGATTTCCCAGAAGTGTGATTGACTTGGAATTACATTGTGTTGTTTAAGTGTTTCCTTTATTCTTCTGAGCAGTGTATTATGGAAGGTGGGACAAATTATTATCATCTTTTTCAGCAAAATTGAGCTTTACATTCACCCTGAGAAATGATGAACACTTTCACAGTCTATTACTGTAAGAGCCCAGAAATACCAGCATTCAGACAGAAATCCATTCTTTCAATAAGAGGAATCATTTACAAAGTCAAAGGTCATCCACATGATGCTGCATGTCAGGGCACAATAATACTAGCCAAAGTACATGAGGACATATAACCTACCTTTACTATGCCAGGACCATTTCAACATTATCCCCAATATTCTTTTTTGCTTTCAAACTTAATATCTATATCAGTTATATCAGTTTCCGTCTATGGATTATGGCCACTAACAGATGCAGAACATGTTTGGCCTACATATAGTTTAGGGGAAGCAGAGGGAACCTGCCACCCAAAAGTCTTCAGCAACTCCTACGCAGTGTTTTTTTACATTCCCCAAACTGCCGGATTGTTACTTTAATTTAATCAACTCAGATATTCCAGTAAGTGGACTGTCACCGATCTAACCAGGCTGGTTTTTAAATGGTACTGCCAGTTGGCTGCAGTGTCCACAATTACATTTTTGCCTCAGCTGCCAGGGGAAAAAAACTTTTTTGCTCCAGAAACATGCTAGAATCACACTGGAATTCAGTAGACCAATTCTACACCATGAACTACTGTACTGAAGGTTGTGCAAACATGCCTTCAGCTGCAGGGGTTCCCAAAAACTCAAATTTATAAGAATTGTTTTCAGATATTTTGCACACTGTTGGTCACTCATATTATGTTCCAGTCCAATGACAACACATGGCTGTGTAGGATTTCTGGTTCCTCAGGTGACACAGATTTAGGTTCTTTAAGTAAAACAATATTGTTGATAATATCCTACTATAATTGAGAGAAGCTGGTTTGTCCCACCTTCCTCCACTCCCTTCCTAACCTGCCTCAAAGTCTTTGAATATGGTGTATTTTATATTTGTGTTTCACTCATTCCATTGCATTTTCAATGTTAAATAGCGGTTGGTATTTGCATCATTCTCATATAGAAACACAAATCACCGTGGGTGAGCGGAGATGCTGCCAAACACAAGAGATTGGCACACAGTAGCGAATCTCCAGACGAGTCAGGTAAGAACTCTGAGGTGTATTTCTAATTTGCCGTTTGGTATTAAAATGCTAATGAGGTACCTGCTAAGCAGAACAAAATTTGCATGAAAAATACTTACTATGACCTTAATATATAGTTATACAATATTATTATTGATACACTCTGATATGGCAGCTGTGTGTGTGTGTGTGTGTGTGTGTGTGTGTGTGTGTGTGTGTGTGTGTGTGTGTGTGTGTGTGTGTGTGTGTGAATGCTTTTTTGGTTTAGTACCGTTCACCTTTCATCGCATCATTCCCAAAAACACCATTGGCACTGCTTGGAAATCTGCATTTTGGACAAGATATCTTTGATGGGTGGGGACAAAGGGCCAAGGAAAATCAAGGCAGGTGGGGGGAGAAAGCAATGGAGGGCGGGGGCAAACATTCAGAGATCAGGGGAAGATAAAGGACAAAGGTTGCAGTGCCCAAAGGGCGCTTTGTCCTGGTTGCCGAACATCGCTCTAAAAATACACATCACACCATTTTATTTCCCAAGAAGTTTACGTCTCAACTGGTAATTTCACTTTCAATTTCACACTGTTGTGTGTCTTGGTAGAGACTATAAGTGCTATTTTCAGCTTTAAACCACAAACAATTGAGATTGTACTAAACACTAACATCAGTCCAGAAACATGGTCAAAATGACAATGTTATAATGCTAATGTTTGACATGTCATTCTTACTATGGTTGCCATGTTAATTGAGCCCATTAGCATGCTAACTTTCTCCAATTACAATGAAACACAGTAAACATATGACTGAATGTGAGTATTTGCAGGTATTTGGCCATAAAGTTTGTTTTGTCAACTGAATTACTTTTCAAATGTACATACAACTGTGTACAACAATAAATGAGCGTATCTTCACCCAGAACAACATTCAGAGCTGATTCAGACTGTGCAGTCGGAGGTTTAGTCTGTTGATAGTGCTTGTTGTGCTCGGTTCAGTACAAAAGTAGCCTAAATTTGCATTATACAATGTATTAATAGTTCAGCAGTCAATTTTCTTACAAGAGAAATATCAGATTCTAATTTGGCTTTGGTGGCCTTTTAATATGCTTTTAAGGAGGAAGTAATACACTGTAAATCACAGCTGAGCTCTCCGTCACCTGTGAGTGGAGCTCAACAACAATGCACTGTTTAGCGTAGTCAGTCAAACATATTGTTGACAGTGATGTTAGTTCATGTAAAATAAATCTCTTTCTGGTAAGACCTATTGTCTAAAATGCTAAATTTCCGTATAACATTTTGCACCAAACACCAGAAGATGTCCAAATATTACCCTGGATAAGTTTGACCTGCTGGTGGCACTACAGGTCAGAAGATCCTAAGCTGATAAATGTCCGGCATTCTATTTTTGACATATTTCAGTTAACAAACACTTTTATTTTCTTGTTTGGTCAAAATGTTTCTACGCTGACATGTGTGGATCGGATGGTTAGTATTTCCTTTTCCCCTCTTAACTGCATCTTGCTCAATTTAGATTTTCTGGCTGCAGTAACAGTCAAGACAACCAGGATGACAATCATCAGAACATCCATCCAGAAGCCTTTGGTAGATTTCACAGACACACCGTTGATGTTTTCTTCTAGTCTGTGGTTCCAGCCAGAGGATGGTCAATCCCAACCCTCACTGGCTGATCTACGTCAGGTAGCCAGTGTTGTTCTGAGTCTCTTCACTGTCACAGTCACCTGCTACCACCAGCCTTTATCTGGTCCCAACACTGCCCTTACACACCCAGTCACAGCAAGGTCCTTGATGTTATCAAAGCAATTTGGCCCTTCTTTAATCATTGGGAAAATTGAGCACCCCCTTGTACTTTGGAAGCGGACAAAATCCAATCACTCATAAAAGAGGCTATTGATTGATGTAATCTTATTGGAGGTGAGGTGGTGGAGGGGACATGATTGATTGCTTTTGTCTGCTACATGTGTTGCTCTCAGTTGGCGATTTGTGTCCACTTTCATCTAGTGTTTAATCTCTGTGTGAAGTTCTCACATCTCTCTCCCTTCCAGCGTGACCCAGGCACTAGTCCTCGCTGAGTCAGGCTGACGGCCAACAAATCTAAGATGGCTTCGTTTGATCTCTTCCACCTCTTCAAAATCACAGGTCTCAAAGAGGAAGCCTTGATTGCCCAAGAAACCGCCAAGAGCCCCCATTCATTAACAGAGCCTGGAGGAATATTCATTCATCTGTCACCACAGCTAATGACATCTCAGTGATGAGGACATAGATGACACAATACTAAATCCAGTCAGCCGGACTGAACTGAAAATTAAGTATCTAAAAATGGACTCTTCAGACTTAAAAATGAACAAAATATTTCAAGCTAAGTGAATCATATTGAGGCACAGGAGAGGAACAAATCCTACAAGTATAAGATTACTATTTTTAACTGGATTCTTTAAAAAAAAAAGAATAGTCAGAACCACCGGCAAAAGGCACTTTGCATAAATGCTTGGGGTTTTGTGTTGTCCAACAGAACGAACCTTATCTTATCAAAACTGCAAATATTTAGTTCACAGATATGATATGATGTCATGCAACATAATTTTACATTCTATGATATATAACATTCCCTGAAATGTCATTGTGATTTGGTGCTACTGCTCTTTGCAGTAGTGACATAATTGTGTGTAGATGTGTTCTCATAACTAACACGACTCTATAATTCATAAACAAACCAAACAACCTCAATATGGCAATGGGAAGCCCTGCTGTAAATAGATCCATAATCTTTACATATGGACAGAATTTTCACTGTTTAGGTAAACATAAGTAAGGACAGAGAGACAGAAAGACATGTTGCATAGGGGCTCCAAAAAGTTAGAAACATCCCTGCTAGCTGGTGTGTGTAAGTAGCTAAGAGAAACTGAACCATATAAACCCATCGAGGGGGAGGAGCCACACATTGGCAAGGACAAAATGTGATCTCATTGCAGTCTTACGACCCAGAGGGGATGAAGAGAAGTAAGTGATGTGTCTAATGTTAGTGACATGATTTAAGCTGTTGCTTGAATTATACTCATATTTAATGTTACCTATTTGTATCTTTATCGTCAGCTCACCGTAAATGCTGCTGACGTTTTACATTTGATGTCAAGAATAACACTGTCTCATTAGCTCGGGATGAACTTCTTGTTGAAGCTGCAGCTGTCGTGAGGTCAGAGGCTGGCAGTTCAGGGTCCGAGTGTTTGCTTTCTTGATGTAATGGTTAAAAAAAACTGCAGTGCACCACCACAGAAAGTCACTTCCATTTTGCATTCATCTGAGCATCATTCCCAGACGTGACAGGCAATCTGACAGGATTTTGCGAGAATAACTATGTGCTGTCTGGATATGTGCATGCACATGTGTGTGTATTGTCAAGTAGGTTTCATAAGAACTGAGTGCTACACAGTACGTGCAGTTTATTTTTATCATCGGCCTTTCTTACATTACAAGTTTTCTTTTTTTCCAACGCTTGACTCAAATTCTTGTCCCCCCCTGTAGTTTAACATTCTGATTTGCTTCTAAAAAATAGTACTAAAGGAAAACAATGACAAAAGTCAAACTGACTGAAGCACTGAGGTCAGTAGTCTTTATGATAACTCATAGAAATTGGCGGGACATTGATACTTGTTGCTTCCCAGCTGCTTTGCACCCAGCCATAGGCCCATGTAATGACAGAGGGTAAGCAGCCTCAAAAACTTATTTTCTCTGCAACAGCACTGGTGTCTGAGCCCAAGTGGCTGAAAGAAGGCAGTGAATTTATCACAAGTGGGCGATTCAATTACCGTGGGAGTGACCACATGACAGAAATCAATATGACACAAAGCACTCAGCCATTGACTCTCATCCATGACAAAGTGTGCCAGTGTCTTTCCATAGAAAAGAGTAGATTATTGGCCTCCTACTTTTTGATCTATGGTTGGGCCACCGCAGCATTATAAAAGAGCCATTGTTTTACAAGACGGGGAGGTAAAGAATGGACTGCTGAAGCCGCACCTATGGTAAAAGCCGATTTAGAGCAGCTACCTTTATTAGCTTATCTGCAGCTGGGATAGAAAGGAAGTGAAGGGGAGTGATGTCTACAGCTCTCACCTTGTGCTGTGTGTGTGACTGAAGTTTCTGGTGTTTGCCGGCAGGGGGCCCCAGCAAACTGAGTACCACACTTGAAAATAATTGATTTCGACTGTGCCCCCACCTCTGTAGGACAAACTCAAGTCCTGTAGCGTCTGACCTGAAATTCCACTAGTAATACAAAGAGCTTGTAGTACACTGGAACTCTTTTCAAACAAGTCTATCATGAGGTAATCAGTTAAGATATAAAGAAGCTGTACGGCTTTGAGGTTCATGGTCAGGGTGCAATGATTAAAAATGGGCAGGAGGAAAACTGCAGTTACAAGGGGATAAGAAAGAAAGCAGTTAAGAAGGAGGGAAAGAAGCGTCTACCTCAGGAAGCACTGGAGCGGACCCACATAGTGGTGGAATCAGTGGGATAAAGAGACAGGGGGAGAAGTAGGGAGTAATAGATTTTAGCTGCTTGGCCACACTTCCCACACAGCCCCAGTCCCAGCTCTTGTGTTTTCTGTTTTAATAGGAGGGGAAAAGGGTGAAGTCAGCAAAAACAAAATGCCGCCATTAAATCATCTCCCTGGATCTGGTGTCAGAGCAGTAATGGGAAATGCACTCATCATTGGAAAGGTTACTGCTTTCCAGAACCTCCCTGCTAGCTTTTCTCTCTCTTTATCACTTGGCCCCTCCTCTTTCTGCATCTCCGGGCCTGTCTCATCCCCTATCCAAAAAGCAGCTGCCGACCTGACCCGGGGTTTGCCGCCCGTTCAGTGAGTTTGTTCCATTTTACAGAAATGCCATGGAATGACGCTCCGTCAGTGTTGAACAGCAAAATGTCTCTCTCTTCCAAAATTGTTTTAAGAACAAAGGCTTCCTATCTGCCTGCTGACAAAGTGCCTTTTCTTTCCGTACATCTGATATTAGCTTGTTACACGACTAGGATAGCAGTGTTGGCTCGTCTCAAAATATTTGATGGTTCAAGTGCCCACGGGCAATGTGACCAAAGGTTCTAAGCACAGCCGTATCTCGTAGCCATCATCACTGGAAATAATCTAATAATCTTACAACTGAACAAATTGAGCTCTTAGTGAAAGCCACAAAATCAGAGAGAAAGTTCCAGAATATTAATAATAAATTTACCCTTTGTCATAAATATTTGTCAAATATTCAAGGTCAGTTAATAACCCAACAGCTCGACATCGCCCTGAAATCTGTTGTGGATGAATAGTAATATACTTTGGGTGATTCAATGTTCCAGTTACCTTTAGTTTGACATTCTTACCAAGGGCCACCCAGAAATATATCTATAAACAAAAAACAGGTAGATGTATCATGTCAGCACATGATAGTAACCAGAAATGGCTGTATAGAAATGCAAAAATATTTGTTTGAGTCTTTAAAAAAGAGTACATAGTTTGCTAGTTTTCATTTATGCATTGTAAAAAATGACCAACCATCCATCCATCCATCCATCCATCATTCCATCAATCAATCATCTATATCCGCTTTATCCTGAACAGGGTCACGGGGGGCTGGAGCCTATCCCAGCTCACTTTGGGCGAAGGCAGGGTTCACCTGGACAGGTCGCCAGTCCATCACAGTGCCATATACAATTTAAAATAAACTTTTTTTCCCCCCTTTTTAAATAGGATATGCACTTAGATGATGTTATGGTTTGTGCTTCAGGTCCCACTATTTTGTGGTTCCCACCAGGATCCAACTTCTCAGCATAATGGTTTGAACTTACGTTGTGTGTTGGTAGAAATGTCCCATCAATAACACTTTTGTCTGACACCAAGCTCAACCATATGTCAACTTTAACAGATATCTTATGAACACACATTAAAAATACCGTGACATTTCTCTCCAAAAGCCTCGGTTTTTGAATTTTTGCGTTACTGATACAACCCCACTTCCAAAAAAGTTGGAACGGTGTGTATAATGCAAGTAATAACAGAATACGATGATTTGCAAATTATGTAAACCTATATTTAATTAAAAGTCGACCAAAATCAACATTTTAAATGCTGGAATTGAGACATTTTTTTGTTTTACGAAAAAAGATATGCTCATTTTGAATTTGATGGCAGCAATACATTTCAAGTAATTCACAACTAATTACGTTACTGGCAACAGATCAGTAACATTATCAAGTATAAAAAGATCATCCCAGAGAGGCAGAGTCTCTCAACAATGAAGATGGAGAGGGGTTTACCACTCTGTGAAAGACGGTATGGGCAAGGAGTGCTACAATTTAAGAATAATGTTCCTCAATGAAAAATGGCAAAGAATATGTCATCATCTACGGTTCATAATATCATTAAAAGATTCAGAGAATCTGGAGAAATCTCTGAACACAAGGGACAAGGCTGGAAACCAATATTGGATGGTGGTGATCTTCAGGCCTTCAGGCAGCACTGCATTAAAAACACACTATTCTGGAGTGGAAATCACTGCATGGGCTCAGGAACACTTGTGAAAACCATCGTCTGTGAACACAGTTCATCGCTGCGTCCACAAATGAAGGTTAAAACTCTCCAAAGAAGAAACCAGATAGAAACATGATCAGAAACACCGCCGCCTTCTCTGGACCGAGATCATTGAAGATGGACTGAGGTGAAGTGGAGAACTGTCCTGTGGTCTGATGGATCACAATCTGAGATTATTTTTTAGAAATCATGGACGCTGCATCGTCCAGGTTAAAGAGGAGAGGGACCATCCAGCTTATTATCAGCAGTCAGTTCAAAAGCCAGCATCTGTGATGGTACAGGGATGCATTAGTGCACATGACATGGGTAGCTTGAACATCTGGAAGGAAGCATTAATGCTGAATGATATATTCAGGTTTTGGAGCAACATATGCTGCCATCCAGACAACGTCTCTTTCAGGGAAGGTCTTGTTTATTTCAGCAGAACAACGTCCAACCACATTCTGCACGTATTCCAACAGCATGGCTCCATAGTAGAAGAGTCTGCTGATAAACTGACCTCCTGCAGTCCACATCTGTCAATCATTGAAAACATCTGGAGCATCAGGACATTAAAAATACAACAAAGGAGACTCTGAACTGTTGAGCAGCTGAAATCCTATATCAGGCAAGAATGGGACAAGACAATTTGTAAATATGTTGAATTAGGTCTATTTTCAATCAGTCATGGGTTTACATGATTTGCATATCATCGCACTCTCTTTTTATTTGTATTTTACACAGCGTCCCACCTTTTGTGGAAGCGAGGTTGTATTTTGGCCACTAATCATTAAATGTTTTGCTACTTATCTGCCAAAATAAAGGCCTAAAACATATTTGCGTCCTAAGAGTACATGTGCAATATGAAAATGACAGATATCTTGGCCAGCTTCAACTTCAGAATCTGGAGAAATCTGTGTACACAAGGGACAAGGCTGAAATATATACATCTATCTAAATATATATATACATATATATATATATGTATATATATAAAGAACCTTGTATGTAACTCAAACTCAACTCTTCACATATTGTATGTAGCTGCAGTAAGAGAATCTAGCAGATTGGTTTGAGACTTTACTTTCTGTGGGCTGAGAAGCAACATTTTGTGTGAACCACCCCCGCGCAAGAAGAAGGCCACTTCCCAGGTGATAAATCACAGATGACAGAGGGCATTACACGCACAAACGGGCCGCCGATACCGCACCTTTAGAACAATTAATTAGCTGTCTGACACTCATTTATCACTGCAGCAATAAGGTGAAAAAGTCAAGAGTTTATTAAAGCTCCGCTTAATTTTCGAGAGCTATAGGCCAGAGGCTGAGACACTTCACATACACAACAGCAGCAACGTTCACATTCTTACCTCATACAGAATCACATGATACAGTACACAATTAATCAGAAATATTCCCATAAAAGCACATCTGTAAACAAATGTAAACAAATGTTTGCCAAAAGAAAATATGGTCGTCATTTCAAGACAACATCACAAATCAGAGTTCAACTCTTAAGAATACAAGCTTATCATATATGTGTAAATAAGTAAGTCGGCGTAAAACAAAGACCTAAATGTTTTGCCTCTTCAATAAATACTGTACACATCATCACACTACATCGCTACCTGGTACTCAGATTTGTACAAGACCACATCACTTATTTTCAGTTTGAAGTTATAATACAAAGCTGTGTAAATAAATATAGCCATGCAGTGTAGAAATGACACGCAGTCCTTGAGACTGACGATGAGTGATGTGGAAGGAATGATCTTATCTCGAAAGACAAACCCAGTGTGGTGTTATTTCTGAACACAGAGGCAAAAAGTAGTAAACTGCATGGGTTTGACTGCTCCCAAAAGCATGCATGAAGGACCCTGGATGGGCAACGGAGTGACATAGAGGGCAAAACGTGACACTTGTCATAAGCCCTGATAGAACAGCAAGCAGCTGCTGTTTTGACAGCACTATGGACCACCAGGGACACAGAGACAAAGCTGAGTTTCCTCCTGTGGATGTGTCAGTTTGACTGTCACTTTAAGATATGGAGACACAGGCAGACCTTCTAAATGCCTATTGACACTAAAGACTATTCAAGTGCTATTACTGCTAACTACACTAGATTATTTCTACTACAGATGCTTTATGGCAGCATTACTTAACCACTATACTTTGTACACCAGAAACACCTTTTCTATACACAAGACTTTTCTTAATACTTCTGATCCGCCACATACTTTAAAAACACAACACAACACTCAAGTCTGGGAAAGCGTTGGTTCAAGTGCATCTGCAATGAACCACATTTACACCGAAATGCTCAGGCTGATTGGGTGGCAGATGACTTCAATCAATAATAGCGATTGGTATTGATTACAAGTCTTTGAGGGAGGTTACAAGTGCAGAGCTCCAGCCTAGAACCATGTGAAAAGACTTTATCTAGAAAAACCTCTATGTTGGTAGCAGGTGAGCACCTGGAGGCATGAAAGGATTCATTCAGGACAGAGTCCAAAGCCCCAAGATGCCAAGATCAACTGACCAACAAAGTGCTATCAATTAAAAGCACGTCTAGCTTTTTGCTGTGTTTCCACACTGCGGGCATTCCGAAAGAGTGAAGCAGCTAAACAAACTCAGTGGCCGTGTGGGTATTCAAGAAGCTGGTCAGCTATGGACAAACTTACTATACTCGCCAGTCAGATTTGAACGCAATTGTAAATTGTAAATTATTGTAATTGAGCTTCCTAGAAAAGTTGCTTTCTTTGTGGAAAACAACGTGTTCATGTTTCAGTAATGGGTATACTAAAAACTTCAACCAATGAATTCATAAAAACTGACTAGTGCTACCTTCCTGCCAATCATATCAAATTAAAACTTGTTTCCACTCCACAGCTGACAGATCTTTGACTGTGTAATACGTAGCTTCAAAAAGGTAATGAAGCCATTTCATGGGCTCTTTAAAGATATCAGTACTTAAATGGCTTGTCAATTAAATATGCATCAGTTGGCTCGATGGAAAACTCTTTAGAAATGCTGTACTTATTTTGTTTCAGCACTCTGGGTTTCTACCAAAGGAGCCCAACAGAGTTGTTGTGGTTACTTGCTGTATTGCTGTATTTATGTGTGTGTGTATATGTGTGTATATGTATATATATGTATGTATGTATGTTTATATTGTATCCACAGCTGGTCACAAACACAATTAAATTAATAGTAGTGTTTAAAAGGAGATATGAGTCTAACATTAAACAAGAAAGAATATTAGCTCCAACCACACTTCGATAGATTCAGACAGTTCGGTTGAATTTTCGTTGGAGAGTTGCTGGTCCAGTTTGGATCAGAGGTGGTTGTGGGGCGGTGTGACGGTCTCGTTCTTCAGCCTGACTCGAGCACCATTCTTCAAACGCCTCAATTTGTCCCTCTCTGTCTCTAAGCCAATGGTCATCTGTCCCGAGATTTTACGGGAGGTGAGGTGGCTGCCCCGGCTCTCACAACCTGTGCAATGCAAAGATAGAAAGAGTCAGGGCAGCACACCTCACATCCCGACCAGCAACCCTTCCAAACCAAACGCTCCCTCAGGAGCACCACAGTTCAAACACAAACACTATGGTATTCCTGTGATAAGCTTTTTCCCATCTGTTTCAATGATACTTTTCTTGCCATAAGAATACAATTATTTTTTAAAAAGCAGTGCAAATGTCCCTTCATAAACTTGAATGAGAAGGTGTAGATCTATTTCTACATTAGCTTTTCTTGGTAGCTCCTGTCAGTAAAGGCTAACCTGTGAAGGTGTGCAAAAGTAAACATTAAAAAAGTGAATTTTAAAATTACAGCCATTCCATATTCAAATCATATTCAAAAGAGTCTCAAATAATAATACTTTATGAACAAATAATCAATCCTGAAATAATCAAGAAACACAAAGAGTTGCAGCACTTTAAGTTGAGTTGAGTTTGCAGCAACAACAAATGAAAGCTGGACCAGATGAGAAACGGAAAAAAAAACACCTGCCATTAATACAAATCTGTTTCAAAAGAAGACGTAATGTCACTATTTGACAATATACATTGCACCCAGTGGAAGGAAAAATGATGGGAGACGGTATCACACTCAAAGGGTTAGTTATGTTATTCAACATAGCTGTTCAAAATTCAACAGCTGGTTCAAGTTAAAATGAGACTATGGCAGTTTTGGAGAGGCAAAAATAAAGGGAATTTTCTTCAGGCAGAAGCCTGATTAAAATAGAGAAACATTTTTTGTAGGTAGTTCATCACATGACAATGTGCCTGCTGTAATCTAGATTTTTTATTTATTTATTTATTTTTATTTTTTTTTATAGAATTCCAATGCCAAACAAAAATCCTGTTTATTAGATGCCTGACACCTGAAATTCAAGAAAAGAAGTAGAATAAATTGTGCCATTCATTAAGCCTTAATGAACTGTGCAAATGTATGTGGCAGGTCAATATAGGAGGCCTATGGAGAAGACACCCTCAGCCCCCTCTGCTGCTCAGCCCAGGCGGCCAGAGCCTAATGAAGACTGAACTTTAATCATCAGGAGGATATGGCTGCCTCATGACACACACACACACACACACACACACACACTAACTCACCTCACAAGGTTCTCGTTGTCGCCTGGTCCTTTGCAGGTTGCACACTCAGTCCTTGTGTCATCAGCTTTGGGTTTTTTCTGCATTGAAGACTGGCGCTGTCTGCGTTCCCGTGGCAGTGGTTCCTATGGAAACATGGCTGATTAGAAATGAGATGGTCTCTTGTTGGGGTGTAAAAAGGAATAAAATGGTAAAGTAAGAGAGATGGGGAGAACCCTTCGAGCTTGGAGTGTGCCATATCATATCGTTCACAGCAATACCAGTATAATTCTAACGTGATAAAAGAGTATTCATATCGTCATAATGGCAATACTCCGACCTGTTGACGTAATGACGTCATATTGTAATACAGTGTAACGTATGACATATGTTCGCAGCTTATCCAGCAGCAAGCAAGGCAGAAAGCTGCTGTATTCTAAAGGTTTTCAGTTCAGTCTGACAGTTAATTAATGTTTGTGCTATTGCTCCTTTCTATGTGCCTCACAAAGGGTGGCTCCGCCCCCACTCCTCACACAGAGCAAAGGGTGGCTCCGCCCCCACTCCTCACACACAGAGCAAAGGGTGGCTCCGCCCCCACTCCTCACACACAGAGCAAAGGGTGGCTCCGCCCCCACTCCTCACACACAGAGCAAAGGGTGGCTCCGCCCCCACTCCACACACAGAGAGCAAAGGGTGGCTCCGCCCCCACTCCACACACAGAGCAAAGGGTGGCTCCGCCCCCACTCCTCACACAGAGCAAAGGGTGGCTCCGCCCCCACTCCACACAGAGCAAAGGGTGGCTCCGCCCCCACTCCACACACAGAGCAAAGGAGAGGCTCAGGTGAACAAGTTGACTAGTTATGTTACTGTAAGTGAAATAAAAGTGCAACAAAATTAATTTATTAAGGGACAAACGTCGACCGCAACATTTAGAAAATCTGATCAAAACATGGCTGAATCTACCGACAGTGGTGAGGAAAAAATTGGAAGCTTTGCTGCTGATCATGGTAGTCGTCCTGGCAGAGCAGCAGCTCGCCTGCTGGTACAGCTGCACCGCTGCACTCAGCGCTGTAAACAAAATCTGAATATCAATCAGTTACTGTTGTTGTTTACAAACTGAGAGATAATTTTTGTTTAGTTTATCCTAATATTTGAAGGCAAACTGTGGCTGCATGCTGACATACAAATCTATGAAACTCATTTTGTTTAAACTGCATGGCGTCAAAATTAACAATCAAACATTTTTCTGTATTTTGTCATATCCAGTCTGGTATTTTGACCATCATCAACTTGTCTTTTTTTGGAGCCAGAGGTGACCATATTTGGTCAAACTGGGGAGGAGCGAGGGTGGATGCGATTTCAAACCATAGAATAACATCTACTTGACTATACTTCAGTTAATCAAACCAGACACTCCCTGGATGGATGGACAGATGGATACGTAGAAGGATAGATTATATGGATGGATGGATACATAGAAGGATAAATTATATGGATGGATGGATACATAGAAGGATAAATTATATGGATGGATGGATACATAGAAGGATAGATTATATGTATGATTGGATACATAGAAGGATAAATGATATGGATGGATGGATACATAGAAGGATAGAGTATATGGATGGATGGATGGATACATAGAAGGATAAACTATATTTATGAAAAGATACATAGAAGGATAGATTATATTTATGAATGGATACATAGAAGGATATATTATATGTATGGATGGATACATAGAAGGATAGATTATATTTATGAATAGATACATAGAAGGATAGATTATATGGATGGATGGATACATAGAAGGATATATTATATGTATGGATGGATACATAGAAGGATAGATTATATTTATGAATAGATACATAGAAGGATAGATTATATTTATGAATAGATACATAGAAGGATAGATTATATTTATGAATGGATACATAGAAGGATATATTATATGTATTGATGAATACATAGAAGGATAGATTATATTTATGAATAGATACATAGAAGGATAGATTATATTTATGAATGGATACATATAAGGACAGATTATATTTATGAATGGATACATATAAGGATAGATTATATTTATGAATGGATACATAGAAGGATAGATTATATGTATGGATGGATACATAGAAGGATAGATTATATGTATGAATGGATACATATAAAGATAGATTATATGTATGAATGGATACATAGAAAGATATATTATATGTATGAATGGATACGTAGGAGGATAGATTATATTTATGGATGGATACGTGGAAGGATAGATTATATGTATGGATGGATACGTGGAAGGATAGATTATATGTATGAATGGATACATAGAAGGATAGATTATATGTATGAATGGATACATAGAAAGATATATTATATGTATGAATGGATACGTAGGAGGATAGATTATATGTATGAATGGATACATAGAAGGATAGATTATATGTATGAATGGAAACATAGAAAGATATATTATATGTATGAATGGATACGTAGGAGGATAGATTATATGTATGAATGGATACATAGAAGGATAGATTATATGTATGAATGGAAACATAGAAGGATAGATTATATGTATGAATGGATACATAGAAAGATATATTATATGTATGAATGGATACATAGAAAGATATATTATATGTATGAATGGATACGTAGGAGGATAGATTATATGTATGAATGGATACATAGAAGGATAGATTATATGTATGGATGGATACATAGAAGGATAGATTATATGTATGGATGGATACATAGAAGGATAGATTATATGTATGAATGGATACATAGAAGGATAGATTATATGTATGAATGGATACATAGAAGGATAGATTATATGTATGAATGGATACATAGAAAGATAGATTATATTTATGGATGGATACATAGAAGGATAGATTATATGTATGGATGGATACATAGAAGGATAGATTATATGTATGAATGGATACATAGAAGGATAGATTATATGTATGAATGGATACATAGAAGGATAGATTATATGTATGAATGGATACATAGAAAGATAGATTATATTTATGGATGGATACATAGAAGGATAGATTATATGTATGGATGGATACATAGAAGGATAGATTATATTTATGAATAGATACATAGAAAGATATATTATATGTATGAATGGATACGTAGGAGGATAGATTATATGTATGAATGGATACATAGAAGGATAGATTATATGTATGAATGGATACATAGAAGGATAGATTATATGTATGGATGGATACATAGAAAGATAGATTATATGTATGAATGGATACATAGAAAGATAGATTATATGTATGAATGGATACATAGAAGGATAGATTATATGTATGAATGGATACATAGAAAGATAGATTATATGTATGAATGGATACATAGAAGGATAGATTATATGTATGAATGGATACATAGAAAGATAGATTATATGTATGAATGGATACATAGAAGGATAGATTATATGTATGAATGGATACATAGAAAGATATATGTCTGAATGGATACGTAGGAGGATAGATTATATGTATGAATGGATACATAGAAAGATATATGTCTGAATGGATACGTAGGAGGATAGATTATATGTATGAATGGATACATAGAAGAATAGATTATATGTATGATTGGATACATAGAAGGATAGATTATATGTATGAATGGATACATAGAAAGATATATTATATGTATGAATGGATACGTAGAAAGATAGATTATATGTATGAATGGATACATAGAAAGATATATTATATGTATGAATGGATACGTAGGAGGATAGATTATATTTATGGATGGATACATAGAAGGATAGATTATATGTATGAATGGAAACATAGAAAGATAGATTATATGTATGAATGGATACATAGAAGGATAGATTATATGTATGAATGGATACGTAGGAGGATAGATTATATTTATGGATGGATACGTGGAAGGATAGATTATATGTATGGATGGATACGTGGAAGGATAGATTATATGTATGAATGGATACATAGGAGGATAGATTATATGTATGAATTGATACATAGATGGAAATATTGTATGTATGAACGGATACGTAGGAGGATATATTATATATATGAATGGATACATAGGAGGATAGATTATATGTATGAATGGATACATAGATGGAAAGATGTTATGGATGGATGGATAGAAATATCAGTGAATTACCTCAATTTTATCTTCTCTGTCTTCACAGATGGGAATTCTCTTCCTCTTTTGCCCTCTGGTTCTCTGTGAAACACAAACATTTCTCTTTTAAGTAGCAGTAGAATCATGACTTAAACTCAGTTTTCATTTGAATGGGTCTAAACCTCTGATCAGGTGAAGGGTGCAACTTTACACCTTCAGAGCTTTAGTTGGATTTACTCTCTAAAATCTCTGAAGACAAAGTCCAGATAACAGAATTTCTGGGTTGGTGCAAATAGAGATCTAGGTTGCCCACAATTAAGACAAGGCACTCACAACGATAAGCTTTACAGGCCCGACCCTACCTTCTGGTGGGTGGAGCCAAAGGTAGCTTGAGGTGAAGATCTGCTGTTCAGCTACCATTTAGCCCTTAATTTTATAATTGGCGAAATCTACGGTACTCAATTCATTCTTTATCAAAAAGTAGGTTGGCCCTCTCTTTTCAACAGTTCTTTGTGTAAATAGGGCTACTGGAGAGTTGGATGACACCACACCTGCACACGGTAGCAGCTAGTGCTGCAGGTCCCAAGAATCAACACCCATCAGGAAAATACTGATTTTAGGTTCTTGCACAACAAACATTAAATAAATTGTACTTTGAAGCTTGATACTTTGCTTCCAAAGGGTGAATTCAGAAATCTAGACAAAACCCGGACTGATTTTAGTTCTGATTGTTTAGGACTTGTTTGACTTAAATTACAATCGTATTATATAACTTTTATTACTTTCTACATAATTTCATCATGATCATACTGTACAGTTTTAAATTGTTAGTTCTATACACCTATGTACTGGGGTATCTCTTGAAAATGATATCTCACTCTCAATTGGACTTACTCTTCCCAAATAAATAAAGGTTTATTCAATTAATAAAATAATAAATGATACATGATGGATTAACACACTTTGATTGAAACTTTGGTCTTTCACCACAAAAAAATACTTCTTTACATTAGAAATAAATAACTTGATACATCTACATCATGGCTGAAACATAAACGTGCAATGTGTATAAATTAAGCCCAGTCTTGTGGCACTATTTTGAATGTCAAGAGTCAATAATGAGTCACATCCTGTCAGTCTGCCCTCAGTCCAAATCTCACAATGTTTGGTGTAGTTCTTGACCTGCGATGAGTCAGTAGTTAGCTTTTTAATATCTGCTAATTGCATTGCTGTGGATGGACAAAAGAAATGTTGATTGACTAGAATTTAAATTAAAGTGTGCTAAGCTCTGTTTTTATCAAGACCATAGTGGCAAGAAAACTACCACAGTAAAACCATATTTACATGCCATTTGGTAAGTATTTTTTTTTTGTACAGTCTGTTGTTTTTAGCAACACTAAAAAAACCTGTTTTGAATTGTCCAAACAAGGTGAGTATGCCTGGTTAGTACACCACTGATGTTATACATTTAGTACACTTAAAGTGCGTCGGTATTATAGAGCTAAATGACGCACTAATTGAGCTAGTCACATACAGCTATTCTAACTGGTCCGAACAGTGTATCAACAAACAGCTGACTTAAAATATGAACAGTCAGTAACATTATACAGAGGTGTACCAGGGAGGAAAATCAGCCCTGGATTTATCAGCTGGGACCGGACTCTCTCGTGTGCACCCAGAATGAGAGCACAAAGAGACTGCCAGTAAAGAGACGGACAGGGTCGGTAAAACTGGATGGTCCGATCCCAGAGTGCCGCTGCATTGGTGCCGCAGTGTGACCGATGGCCAGCACACCACTGATGTTATACATTTAGTCTCCTTACTAACATAGTCACTGAAGGAACAAGCACCTGTTTACTCATCTATCTAAAAAAAATTCAGTATAAAACTTCATTGCTTTGCTGTCTCCAGCTGTGGAAAGCAACACTAATGTTAACTCTTGTTTTACAAAGAGTTTCATCCATCATTGTGTTTACTGCTCCATTCATCACAACAAGAAATTAAAATACATGGCTTCTTCCTCTCAAGTGAGACTGAGAGCAGGCTGGGTGCTCCAGTGATTCGCTATCCTGTCTTGAGGTCCAAAGTGGGATTATGAGATGGGACGGGCCTCAGGCTGTTAGCTACCCTCATTTGATGTGTCTGTAGCACAGGACATAGACATCTTTGACATGACGTTAATGATGCCGTGGTGCATTTGTGAACCCTTTAAATGTCCTATATTTCTAGATGAAGAGAACCCATTTAAACTAATGAGACAAACATATGATGCCTGGTCATTTATGCATCGCTGACAATTATCAAATATTCTAATCTGATGGGAAAAAGTGAACCTTTGCTTTCAGTATTTGTGTGACCCCCTTGTGCAACACAACTAAAACTGTCGATCAGTCTTGTACATCACATTGGAGCAATTTTAGCTGATTCCTGCAACCTAACAGCTTCAACTCTGGGATGTTTGGGGTTCCTCACTGAATGGATCACTTTAGATCCTTCCAACCATATCTGTTGGATTACAGTCAAGACTTCGGTGTGGTCTTTCCAAAACATTAACTTTATTCTTCTTGAACCGCTCTTTGCTAAAATAACTTGTGTGCTTAGCGTCTTTGACTTGCTGCCTGACCCACTCTCTCTTGAGATTCAGTTCACCGACAGATGTCTCGATATTTTCCTTTAGAAGGGCAGCAATGTTCTTTTGTAGAGCAGTGGCTTTCTCCTTGCAACCCTGCCGTGCAAACTATTGTTCACGGCATTTCATTATACATTCTACAAATCTGTGTTGTGAAGCAGAGACTTAGATGGATCGCTGTTCTTCAAGGTGTCCGCTCACACCTGATTGTCATTCCACTGACTGAAAACACCACACTGTAATTTTACCTTTAAATGAATTAATACTAATCCTTGAGGTTCAAATACTTTTGTCACTGCCACTGTTTCTTATTTGTTTATCTTGTTTTAGGATGTGTGAAACTTTCATAATGACAAAAGGTCATATTTATGCAGAAATATAAAGTTCTAAAGGGAAGACATTTAAGCACCTCAGTATTTCTTCACATTCTGTGGACAATTTTTGCTAATTTTTAAATGTTTTAAACTAAAAACCGTATTCATGGTACAGGTTGGATTTTTTTTTTTTTAACTGCAATGGAGCTATGGAACAATGTTTTTCAAGTGGATCTCTGTTGTGGTTTTAGTGTTATGCACTGACATGCATGTGGGTGATGTGATTCTGCTATTTGTTTCATGATATTTCACTGATCAACAGATGATGGCAGTAATGTGCCAACAATCATGTCAACGTGTCAGCCAAGGCAGAGAATAAGACAACTTCTACCAAGCAGAGATGCAGAGAGGAGTCTACGTATTCAACACATATATTCACATATATGTGCTTCGGTTAGAAACACTGAATGTAGACATAGCTTTTGTTGTTTACATGGAGGACACCCTAGAATTCTCAGACAAACAAATATCACAATCAGCCTCTTGCGTATAATCCATGAGATCCCACGTTAGAGCACAGTTTTGGTTTTGTCATATGCTGTTCCTGCTCTCCTTACTGGTTGACAGAAGAGCAGGGTTCTCTCGGGGAAAGATGTCACTTTTTTTCCCCCCTGCACCGACGACAGTTTAACAACATGTTAAGTTATGGACATTTAACTGTCAGATATTTTGTTTAAATTAGAAGTCAGGTATTAATATTCTGCTAAAAAGTGGCATAACTGAACCAACTATAGATAGCTGCATCATCGCTTTACATCCTGAAATATATAATAATTAGCAGAAGGAAAAAGCTGAGTAAAATGTTGTTCGTAAGAAATGTGATTGAACAACTGATTGTGAGGCAGCTGAGTGCATCGATTCAGTGCGTCTATGTTTCCTCACCACTTATCTCTTCATTACAACCTGAGCCACAGCTCCACCGCTAACCACTTACTGCTCATCATGCTGTGGCACTAAATATGAGTGCTGAATATGGGAGGACACCAATGACGTTCTTTCTATGCAGGACTTAACAGCAGTTGATGGGCAGAGGGCAAGATTTACCTCCACTAGACAGGTCTTCTGAAGGCTTTCTCTTTATAGGAGGCTTGTAAAAGGCACAAAGTACAGTATGAAAGAAACTTCTAATCAAACATCGTCTTGGTGCGAGCGAGCGAGTGTCTGAGCTACTGGGGAGAGTTTAAAAGGGGAAGAAAAATCGACAACATATTTAAACAGATTGTGAAAACAATTCCATCTGTCGCTTTTGGCTCATCGCTACTCAGCAGATGGAGCACTTATCATTAAGAATGCTAACTGCTAGTAAGCTGCCAATTGGCTCCCTCAGACCTCCGTTTCTCCTGTGACTGCAGCACCAAACAAAAGGCCTGACATTATTTAAAAATTTCTGCATTAAAGTAGTGTCTGTTAAAGTATTGTATTGGGCCAGCGAGAACAGAGTGCAGTGAAGTCGCTGGATCAGCTGAAAAATGCTCAGCCACACAGCACAGCTAATCTCAGGCTCTGCTCAGGTGAGGAAATTAAAACTGCGGGCAGTTTATAAATCCCAGGCAAAATCAATCTTTTAATTAAGTACATCAGTGCATCTTTAACAAGCATGAACCATTTCACACTGGATTAGAGAAATTAACAGAGCATAGGAACTGATAGTAACTAGATATATTAACTTAATTATCATAATTTTTTAGCTGATTAATGACATATGTTCATATAGGGGTATTTTAATGTTAGCACTGTGGTGAGTTGTCCATGTCCCCTTTATCACCACCTTAACTTAGCCTCTCCAGGCCCTTGACATTTCTCCCTAATTTGCCTTAAGAGTAGAACATGGCTGTAACATGCATCAAATTAATACATCGGGCCAGTAAAACTATTCACTCCCTTTTACTATTCTGCATATTTTTCTTCACCAATTCAACTACTCTGGAAGACATTAGGACTTTTCCACAGGATGAAATAACCCTACATAGGAAGGAGAAAACGAGCCGACACTGGTTTAGATAAAGACAGTATATCGACTGCATTTACATTGTCTGGAAGAATTGGTAATTTTTCTGTTCTTGTTGGGACAAACAATTGTAAAATGTCACCCCAAAGTCTGGACTGGATTAAGGCCTGGACTTGAACGGTCACTAACATTAATATTGTTATCTTCTATAACAGCAGGGTTCTGGGTTTCAGATCCTTATTATTAAGTCTTTATTAGAATATTGAAGGTATGTTCTGTCAGTTTCAAAAACATGATTTTGTCTTTATAGCAGACAGCTGCTGTAAATGATTTCCAGCATGTTTGATGTCAGGAAGTCTGAAACCTTTGATCTTTTCCACTCTCTCAGTTTATTAAAAGGTTTATAGCTATGACGGAGTTTTAGAGGCACATTGGAAAAAAGAAAATTAAGAGGAGGGAGAGTTTGTATTTCGACAATAAATGGAAATGTGGTGAAAAAGTGGAAATGTTGAGAATTAACACTGAAAATTTAATTTGAGTATAAAGTCAAAATGTTGAGAAACAAAGGAAGCGTGGTCCTGGCTCCACACCATCCAGACCAAACAACTGGATCAATTGTCCTATTGAGTCTTGTGATATGCTACCACATATCTACTTGTATTGCGCACAGGTAAAACTATTAATACCTTTGAATCTGGCCATTAAAACCAACTCTTAAGTACATTTGCAGTGCATCTACACAAAGCATCTTGTCGAATAATGTGCAAAGCAAGGATTTAGATTTATTCTCAGAAGTTTGACATTACTCTTGAAATGTGACTGTATTCTTAACATTTCAACTTTATTTTCAACTTTTTCCTTGAGAGCAACATTTTAAGAAAATGTGTTATTTTTCTGAATCTATTTTTGAGGGAAGCCACACAGGGATCGCGACAACTTCAACAGAGCAGATCAGCCGGGCAGAAAGTCAGAATGAAGAGAATCTGGTCAGTTATTTCAAAATAAAACACCCACGTGCAGACTCACAACACATCACTACATCACCATCGACCCCTGTCTTCCAGGAGAAGAAATGCGGTGCTGCACCAGGCTCTCTATGTGAAGGAGGATTCATGGTTTTAATGAATAAAACACAGCAAGCTGTATTAACTTTGTCTGTTGGCTGCAGCACAAAGAAGACAATAACACCAATAAACACAATATGGATAAAAAAGAAAGTGACGATCCTGTCCCAGGGGAAGATGCAGGGAAGACTCCACTGGTAGTGCATGTTTTGAAATACCAGCTCAGCATCTGTGCATTTCTGATTTCGGGACTCAACTGCTTTGACTCCCATTGACCCACATTTACAAAGTTGTTGGCTCATCTTGCAAGTTACCTAAAAGTAATAATTCCGCAACAGCTAACCATACCCAGTACTTATCATCTTCAAGCTAATTTTCCTTCAACTTGCATTTCTCCATTTGCTACCTTCTTCTCTTTTCTGTTAGTGGTGTGTATGCGCGACCCAGCGCACGTAATACGGTGACGTCAGTGCAAGAAGTAACATGTGAATCCACAAAAATCAGTAACGTTCTGAAAACTAATTATAAATACACAGAGTAATAGAGTTAGATCGAATGAAGTATAGACACGTCTCGAACTCAGCAGCTTGCGATAAAAGACCCCTAACGATTACAAAGGAAGCCTTTTAAGACATTTTGTGATTGTACATTTTTTAAATAAAAAGTAATACCTATTTGATCAAATTTAATACTAGACTTTTTATGGTTTTATGGGAACCAAGTTTTCACGCAAAAAAAACAATACAACTGTCTGCAGTGTTCCACACAATCAATGTGGTAAGAAGATGATACACTGTATCTAAAACAAATAAATGAATTGTGACAAAGTCTCAGTGAATCTCACTCATCTAATTAAATCAATTTGTTCATTATTAATTATTTTAAAGCACAGAGATCTCAAACAGGAAAAACACATCTACTAATAGGAAAAGTATAAAACTAAATAATAGTCTCAGCTTTATGTGATTTATCAAATAAACATTTTACAGTCTCGGAGGATTCAGCGACACTACATGTGTCCTCAGTGGTAACTAAGCCTCCTTCTGCATAACCAGGGGTTTGTTTACATGTTTATTGCATTGTTCAAATGTGACATGCTGTTTGTTATTCTGATACCCTGATATCATTAATAAGAAATGCTTTGTCAGGATTACCTATGCTATTGCAAATAAACACATTCAGTTAATTTGTGCATTGATTAATTCATCATGGAGGGATAAATAAAACCTGCTAAATAGTGAGAACTAGTCGGCCTTTAAGTGAACCACACTGGAGTGTCTGTGTGTTCACTGTCCTGTCTGAAAAGGGGTATTTAACATGGTCTCTACCTTCAGTTGAGCTGTGTTAAATCAGACCAGCTGTGTTATGGAGCATTAATTTTACAGCCGTGACATTATGTACATGCTAAATAAAGAGTTGGGCTCACAGGTTGACTTTAAAAGGTTTTTCTCCAGCAGACACAAGCCACTGCACCCATGAATAACAGCGACAGGAGCTTCATCAAGGTGGCGGGGAGCTGAGGTGGGCCTTTTGTCCAAAGGTAAATGTGTGTTCACACACACACACACACACACACACACACACACACACACACACACACACACACACACACACACACACACACACACACAGTAGCCTTGGAGGCCAGCAGGAGGTCGATTAGCCAGTCCTGATAAATTGAAACATGGCTTTAGAGAAGTGCCAGCTCCTGGGTGCCCTGGTAAAAGCATTAAAAATGCAAAGCAGGGTCCTTTTAGCGGCTGCCATTGCATGCCTTGCATTTGAAGATAAATGCTGCACTGAAGTGCCTCGCCCGAGTGGCTGTGGCTGCGAGTAAAATCAGAAGGCTGCTTAATCCCTGAGAGCTCCAGCAGGGTTCTCGGCACATGTCTGGGCCCAGGGTTTCCAAGCCTGAACAGAAAGCACATTAACCCAGACTGCCACTGTGCTCCAACACTCCATTATTTCCAAGACAGATAGAGTGCAGAATGCGGAGAGACCCTCATCCTTTCCTTTGTTCATTTCTTTATTTGTAACAGACCCTGCAGTCAGTCCTATTGGCTCTGCTGTGAGTATCCATCCCACCGGCACAGGAGCAAAACTCCCAGAAGTCCCAGGTGAGAGGCACCGGGTCACATATTGACAGAGGAAAAACAAAAGGGAAGTGTAAGACACCTCGGCACTCCCTCCACCAGCAAGCTGTCAGATATCAATCTGGAGTGTTTCCTGAGGGAGCAGACAAGCAGCTCTGTATCGCAGGATCAGAGCATGGCCGGCTCAGATAAGTTGGATCCAGTGAGGGGTGGAGAGATGGTTTTCTCCTCTCACAGCTCCACGTACTGTACTGGCACTTTTTATGGCTAAAGACAAAAAGTCGTACGGAAAAAGCCACAAGAGTTACAACACTGACACTGTAGGATGGTGTGAATGGTAGACAGAGTAAAATAAAAACCTCTGAAGAGGTGGAAGCTGGACTCCGAGGTCAAGGTCTATCTGTGAGCTCTATGGAAGAAGACCCAGGAGAACTACACCGTTAAATGAAAAACGGACTGGAATTTGCTGAAATGCATATTGAAAAGCCCCGATGCTTCTGGTAGAACGTCCTTCAGACAGATCAGACAAAACGGGAGATTTTTAGCAACGCACATGAGTTCTGTGTTCACGTACAAAAGGATGAAGATATCAAAGGAAAGAACAGCATACCTGCTGTGGAACATGGAGGAGGCTAGCTTCTGTTTCAGGCTGCTTTGCTGCATCTGACACAGGGAGTCTTGAATCTGTGCAGATCGATGAAATCTGAAGACTATCAAGGAACTCTGCAGCCAAACGTGCTGCCCAGTGTCACAAAGTTCTGTCTCAGTCACAGTTCATTGGTCCTCCAACAGGATCTGGAGCCAAAACACACAGCTGAAAGCAGCCAGAACAGATCAGAACCAAACATTGGACTGTTCTGATGTGGCCTTCTATGAGTCCTGATCTGAATCCTATCAAACATCTAAAGAGATGAAACATGCAGTCTGGAGAAGGACGCCTTCAAACCTGAGACAGCTGGAGCAGTTTGTTCTGGAAGAGTGGACCGAAGAACTGCTGACAGGAGACACGCAGGTCTCACAGAAGGACACGCAGGTCTCACAGAGAAACACAGGTGAGACACACAGGTCTCACAGAGAGAGACACAGGTCTCACAGAGAGACACGCAGGTGTCACAGAGAGACACGCAGGTGTCACAGATACACGCAGGTCTCACAGAGGGACACGCAGGTCTCACAGAGGGACACGCAGGTCTCACAGAGAAACACAGGTCTCACAGAGAGACACGCAGGTCTCACAGAGAAACACAGGTGAGACACAGGTCTCACAGAGAGACACACAGGTCTCACAGAGAAACACAGGTCTCACAGAGAGACACACAGGTCTCACAGAGAAACACAGGTGACACACAGGTCTCACAGAGAGACACACAAGTCATCTGTTTGCAGCCTCTAACAATATTAGATTAGGAGTCCCATCAATTTTGTCATCAATCAAAAAGCAGTTGGATTTGAATTAAACATGGAATAAACAATAAAAGATGCTCATCACTTTTGCCAGTCTCAAGTTACATCAAAGACAATTTTAGGTGTCTTCTTTTTTCGTAAATGGGTACCAACGAATTAAACCATGAATTATTTCAAATTTTATGATAAAAATCAAAAATAGACATAACACTAGTTGGGTGAAAAGAAACTGGTACTGATAAATTGGCATTTGATCTCTGGATACAATTGACAATAAAAAACATGAAACTACAACTGCTACACACAGTAAGTCTATTGAGATAGTTGAGCTAAATTTGTCCTGTCTAATCTGATGTTTGTATTCAATGTTGTCTATGATCAGCACCATAACTTTTTAAATATAGCAAGGACAACTGAGGGTTGAGAGACGGAACCAGAAACGGAATGAACGAAATGTGGAGACGATAAAATCGCCTCTCCATCCAACTAACATTAGGGCTCATTGGCCTCTTTAAATATTCATGTTTGATGCTTAAGAGCTGAAATAAAGTTTCTCTATTTCCAAAAGCTGTTTGGTTAGTGTGACATAATGATGTTGTAACTTGATTTAGTTGTGTATATTTGTTGGTGATGAAAAGGTGAAGAAAGTGATGTCAGTGGGCTCCATCAGAAATGCTGTCTGATGTCTCTGCTGATGGACAGCTTGATGTTTTCAACCACTTCTGTTACTTTGCATTTTCTCACTTCTCGCCTCTTCTTGAAAAACTGGGAAAATATTGACTTGTTTTGATTAAACAAGTCTTAAATTAGCTTCAGCTAAACAACTGGATATATTTACACAGACAAAGCACTGTGGATTTATCTGAGAGACTGAGATGCAGGCTGAGGTTTAGTAGTCTGGCTTTTTGAGTTTTATTAGGTTCCTATATATTTCTATGGGGCTATTTTTTCAAATAATTATAGAACAACTAGAGTTCCTGTCGAGATAATTTAAACCTTAAGGTAAAGACAATGTAAAGTTAAATACTTGACAATGATTTTAAAACTTCCTATTTGTTTCACTTCCTTGCCACCAGGCTCTTTCCCTCCGGTTCTCCTCGCTTTCCTTTGTTCAAATGAAGCGATACAACAAAAGGATAACAACTACTTTTTGGTTCAAGTTAAAAACAATTTTTTTTTTTTTTTTTTTTCAGTTTAAAGGGTTAGTTACATCCCGCCTCAGTTCCACCCAGAGCAGAGCTCCATCTGTTTGTGTTCTTTCACAGACTTTTGTATGCAGTCACACTGCCTTGCGTAACGAATGTTGATTTTGTACTCAGGGGAACGAGCTATCACCTTGTGCAACTTTGTGATAACCTTAAGAAGAGCGTGAGACTAATGAGAAGTCAAGTTAATTATTTGGAATCAATACAGATCTATCAATTAGCCAATGGTGACATCAATTGCACTCTTATTAGGATGGAGAAGGAGGAGGGCGTACAAACATTTCATTAATCTTGGCTGTAACGTGAGCTGTTTTTCATTCCTTTCTACTGATCACATTTTACATTTCCAATGTGTCACTACACACCGTGCCTCTCACTTGATGTTTCTTGGGCTCTGGCGACATCTCCTGTGGGATGAATTTGATTGGTCCTTTGATCTGCCTCCTGGACCTCTTAGTGCCATCAGGTAACGTCTCCATGGCGATATCGGCTTCATCGCTGCTGGCCTGGTCACACTCGGAGCATTGCCTGAGGAGAAGAACGAGAACTTGTCTCACTGAGTTGTAATGATTTTACCACTCAAGTCTTTCCTGTAATAAACGGGCTTTCACGGCTCATTCTGATCAAAAGCTAAAAAACAGAAATTTCATATGCCAATATGCCTTTCTGTTACTGAGGGGTTTTTGAACTTTTTAGACCAGCGGTCTCCAACCAGTAGATTGCGACCTACCCGGTGATCAAAGGAGCTCTCAAAGGAAAAAGGTTGGAGACCCCCGCTTTGGACTGTCCTTAAAAATACATACACATGTTCCGCTAATTACTTTCCGATTCAAGTTCAGTACTCTAGACACGGGCATAAAGATGGTAGAAATCTTCTCATCTGGTTTCAAAAATTGGACTCAGTCCATCAAACAATGATTATTTATGATAAATAGATTGACGAGGGTGGATAACAAAGGTGTTGAGGGTCCGATCCTGGGGGGACAAATTCACGGTGCACAACTCCATGAATGTCAAAGCATTTCTGAAGCACTTCTCTGTCACACTCTGTTGCAGAGTTAGACATTACATTTGATATGTATTTCTGCCCTCTGATGTCGCAGATGCACCTGAACCAGAGGTCACAAGAACATGTTCAACTCAGGGGCTGTTGTTGATCAAGCAAAGAAACTTGGAATATTTACTCACAGGCTGGTGCACGTCATGCAGCAACAATCAATCGCAATCTTAAGAACTGCAGCAAGAGAAAAGTTGTGACACCTGTGTGAGAGTTTCAATGAAAAAGGAGCACTCTAACCTTTATTAGCAGAAAATGTATCACATGCCCGTTGAATGAGCCGGCATCCCAGTGGTACCTAATAAAATGGACACCGAGTGTATAACATTCAACGTTCAACCTTTCAGTTAGCAGCAGTATACTGGTACTGATGGTGGACCAATCAAAACAGGGAATGGATAGAGCCTTCCAATCAGCTTCTCTGTTTGTTGTGACAAACAGCTCAGTAGTCTGTTTTCCCAGCGGTCTTTTGTACCGCCACAACTCTGTAATTAACTCAGACTTTGCATGCGCTCACTTTTATCATTTAAATGGTTCCTAATTTTCAGCCAATAAACCAAAAGAGCTCCATGCTCATTTAATTCAGAATCTAAATGAATTACTCCAGTCAGACTGCTTGTGTTACACACATACAAGCATGTCCTGTATGGGAACACCAGCTGCATCTCTTCATTTCTTTCATTCAGAAGAGTAAGAGCAAAGATTCCTCCTCTTTCTTCAAACAGTGGAGGAAAAGAATATCTTGGAACGATCACATGTGGAGAGACAGATGCATTAAATCTCCTCTCCAGATAAGGAACTGCAGTGGTTGAGAAAAGAGACTGTAACATTTCCACCAGCTCTGCATCTGTCATGTAGTAATCCTCATGCCTCTGACTGTCCACAAATGTCAGGACTAATATGAAGAAACTAACTCTGGATCCTAATGTCTTTCTGCTCCTACAAAACACAGAGTGAATATAAAAAGTGTCCACATTCCCATGATGAAAATGTCTCATGATGTACTATAGACTAGGCTTGTCAAAAGTATCTTTTCTTAAAGCATCAACTCTGTATCCGTGGAACAATGGACAACCATTATGTCACAGATTTGACCATACAGTACTGAAACCTTGACAAAACCATCCAATTGGTGGAGCTTATTGTTCATTCATGTTGATGCTGATTAACACAGAGGACACTATTAAAAGAAAAGTCAAATATGAAAGGAGGAGGGGAGGAGGAGAGGAGAGGAGAACTCGGAAGACAAAGGTTGTTGATTCTGTTATTCAAAACTGAAAAGATCTGACCTGCGTCACTAAAAGGCAACACTAGACACGCGTCCAAAATGCACAAGGATGTTGTTCTGTTTATTGTGGTTGAGATGTGACGACACGAGTCTGACAAATCACAAGTGAGAGCAGCTTCTGCAACGCAGGTAGAGAACGAACAAAAGCAACAAAGACAAAAAAAAAAAGAAGAAAAAACCCAGGGCAACAGTTGTTTGTTCAGTTAAAGGTGCACCACAATGAATTATTGAAAAGCATTAAATGTTTTTGATACATGAATGGATAGTTTGATTACTGACTTCTGTACAAATAGGAACTATTTTTCTCAGGACTTATTTAAGAAAATGTACCTTCTACCGAGCTTCATGTTGGCTGCACACACTGATGTTCAGTGGACAACTAGCTACATTCATTGAAGCGTTACTTGTTTATTGTCAAAGCAGATTGTTTCAACAAACTTAATAAAGTTGGTTACTCCATTAGTAACACAAAAATTAAGAGTGTATTGTGATAAATCATGTTTGGTCCAAATTACTACAGAAAGATGATTGGTATGAGTATGTCAGGGGTCTCTGACAGAAGATAAAGGAGCTCTCGGAGGAACAAGGTTGGAGACCACTGGTGTACGTAGAAAGCAGGAAACATGAATTTATGTAGCAGGCTTTTTCATTTAGAAACAGGCTGCACATTGTCTTTACCGTCATTGCTGTCCTCCTGTTGTGCAGCATGGTGGGAGCTAGCAGACAGTCAGGCCTGACAGAGCACCATATTGATACGCTCGTGTTCCTTCTGAGGAAGCTTGTTCTCTTCAACCCCTCACTAACGGCTCCCCATCACAGCCTGCTTATGCTTCTGTTACCTCCAGCTTACGCCAGTTTTCTGCCTACGAATGGCGAATGGCATTTTAAGCAAAAATACTATTCGAATAGTCTGAGAACAAAGCTAGGCTCTGATCTGCTTCACTTTCACATGACTGCGCGTAGCTGTGGTAGACAGATGATCTGCACCTCAGTTTTATGTATTTTTTGAGGGAGTTCCACACAGAACTTTGAGTTGTAGTCGCACGTTCTCCTTTTCGTACTGTAGCATCTAATCTCACAGTGTCACACACGTTTTACTAAAACCTGGCAGGAACGTCTTCTTTTTCTTCTTCTTTTGTTGCTTAATGGCATTTGGCAAATCACTTTTAGGTGCATTTCCTCCACCCTCTGGCGTATTAACGCATTACTCTTAGGCGCCACTAAAAGCAAGGAAATGTGTGCCCATGTACACACTTGACCCCTTACTTCCCACCCCTGTATCTCCATGTGTCTTACCAATAGCTGTTCTTGGTCTTCTTGGGCATTCGTGTCAGAGGTGGCTCCAGGCATCCCAGGTGGTAGTAGAGCTTGCAGGTGTCACAAAGCACCAGCAGATGTTGGTCCTGGTTTTTCTTACAGATGCCACAACTACAGAAATACATCATGTAAAAATGGGTGGAAAAGGCCACATGTGAGGACTTCTAGTCATGACTTTGAAACTCTAGCAGGAACTACAGAATTAAAGACAATTATAACAGCGAGCGGCAATTTGGGGGTTCAAGCCCTTTTCACCCTACAGAAGGAGCAGCGAGCACCTTTTACAAACTTGGTTCAACATAAAAAAAAAAAAATCTTAATGACTGGACTAAGGTTTTAATTCACGGCACAAATTGCACCATTGTCATTGGCGAAAGAAATTTCAAAATAGTTTTACACACATGGTTTACTTTGTTATGAAACATATCACAGGTTTTTAATGATTGGACAAACTATTTTAGCTTCATAGTCTGATTTGTATTAAGCCACATTCATTTGTTTGCATTCGTAGTGCTCTCTAGTTGTTGAATGAAATTGATTGGACAAATCGTTCCAGTTATAGACAATTATTGGTCAATATCTTGAAAACTACATAAGAAATCAACAAGCTTTATACAACTTTTATTAAGCTTGGTCCAATGATGATCTACAGATAATTTGGTGGTGATGTAGGAAAAGTGTGTTTTCCAAAAAACTCAAATTGGCAAAAAATCCACCATTGTAGACCACAATGGTCCAGGAGGGTTTTTGGCAGACAAACTGAGCTGGACCTGTGTGTCAAATTTCAAGTCAATCAGACTTAAGATGTGAGGGGCATCACCATTCAAAAATGGAAATTCTGACCCTTAATTATAGCATCACCATCTGGCTGGTTGGGGTCATCTTTCTTCAGAGACACATGCGCAACATTTCCTGTTACTGTGGTAAGTTTCATGTTTCTCAGTCATTATATCTCACAGCAATTTGAGCCACAGCAGAAGACAAAGTATTATGATGAACCACTACAAAAACAAAATCCAACGCCCTGTTCCAAACTCATCCCCAAATGGTTTAAAAACAATGATGGACATATGCAGTGAAGCACGTTGTTTCTGCCTCTGGCATTTGGTAGTATTTTTTTTTTTTTTTTAAAAAAAGCTCTTTTGTCATTTAACCTTATATTTGAATCCTATCTTTTCTTGCCCTGGCATCTCTCAAGACACCGTGTGTTCACCTGTAGAGGATTGCTGGCAGGCTGGATGACTTCCCTTGGGTTCCTCCTTCCTTCTTGCTAGGCTTCCTCTCTTTCGGGGCTTTCAGAACAGCTGGAGTGTTAAGTTTCTACCAAAACAAACAAGAACAGCTTTAACAGTCATGAACATCACATTTTCCTTCCAAAAACAGAGGTACTGTTGCTGTGTAACAGCATGGTCTACGTCTAATTGCAAGAACGTTTCCTTTGATAAAAAAGTGCTTCTAACTGGAGCGGTCCATGGTTGGGTTTATGGAATAATGAAGACACTGTTTCTGCAGACAGGTTGCTGTTGAACTTTAAAATGTCCTTTCACAACATAGCGAGCACAGCAAACCAGTAAACAACTCTGAGAACATGCCATTTCAGGTCCTTTAGCCTTCCCTTTGTTCATGGAGGCCTATTTTTGTTGGTACATGGGTAGCCAGTCATTAATGAGTCATGCAGGCCTCACCAATGCCATTTTCATTGCACATGAAAGCTGTGGTAGTGGTTACAAGGAGCCGTTACCGTAATGTTTTTCAGGACAAATTTCTAAATTGGTTTATTCAGAGGTCAAATTATTTGTTAACTCAACTTCACCCCAACTGTAGAGCTGCACCAACATCCTCCACGCTGCTCAACATTTTTCTGTTGCCATGGTTCAGAGATGTAGCTGTATCGTTTGTTTTTAATACAAGTCATTACATTTTACTAACTCTTGATTGGCACATATATATATGACCTTTATTTAACCAGGTAAAATCAATTGAGAACCAATTCTCATTTACAATGATGACCTAAATGATATAAAAAACACACAGGGACACAAAGATGGCATTCACAATCTGTTCTCCACTACTCACACTCTGCTACTAATACTTAACTTGGGTTATGATCATTGAATATTTCTCAAACTGGCTAAAATAACTGCCTATGACCGGAGCCAAAGTAAGAGCTCAGCAATATATTGATATCATATCAATATCATGAAACAGAACTAGAAATCCTTTTAGGTTTTGAATATCATTATGTTGTGATAAGGTATAAGTGTGGTCTTTTTGATAGTTTCAAAGGATGAATTACAGTAAAGTTGTCATTGTTGCTATATTGTAGCAGTCAAAGTATTTAGGTTAGGTAGTTACTTTATTAATGCACAAGGGGAATTTTTTTTTCGCTACAGCAGCATACAGGAAGCAATAAGATAATAATAGAATAATAGAAAAGCAATAAAATAGCAGTGAAAAATATTAAATATAAAATGCACAGTATATACAGTACAGTATATATCTATATATATTATATACAAACAACCAAGAAACACAGACAACAGTGTTATTGTTGTGTGATGGATTTTGCCAGAGGTGAGTTATTGTACAGTCTTATTGCGGTCGGCAGGAATGATCTCCTGTATCAGGAATGATCTCCTGTATCAGGAATGATCTCCTGTATCTGGAATGATCTCCTGTATCAGGAATGATCTCCTGTATCTGGAATGATCTCCTGTATCTGGAATGATCTCCTGTATCAGGAATGATCTCCTGTATCTGGAATGATCTCCTGTATCAGGAATGATCTCCTGTATATGTCCTTGTGACAGCGGAGCTGGAGGAGTATTTTGGAGAAAGTGCTCCGCTGTCCCTGCAGCAGGTGGTGGAGAGGGTGGTCAGGATTATCCAATATGGATAATAGTTTATTCAGCGTCCTCCTCTCCACCACCTTTTCCAGGCTGTCCAGTTTGTAGCCGATGATGGAGCCGGCCTTCTTAACCAGTTTGTTAAGTCTGTTGGTGTCTCCAGCTCCAATGCTGCTCCCCCAGCAGACTACTAGAAGTACAGTTCACTGGCCACAACAGATGGTAGAACATCTCCAACATCTTGCTGCACACATTGAAGGATCGAAGTTTCCTCAAGAAAAAGAGTCGACTCATCCCCTTCTTGTAGACGGCATTGAAGTTGGTCTTCCAGTTCAGTCTGTTGTCATGGAGACACCAGGTACTTGTACTCCTCCACCATGTCCACCTCCTCTCCCAGAACTCTCAGCGGTTGTGGAGCCGTCGTCTTCCTCCTGAAGTCGACCACCATCTCTCTGGTCTTGGCCACGTTCAGGAGCAGATGATTTCTTCCCGCCCACTCCACAAAGTCCTCCACTACTGCTGTGTACTCGTCCTCCCGTCCATCCCTTATACACCCGACCACTGCAGAGTCATCAGAGAACTTCTGCAGATGGCAGGACTCTGAGTTGTACTGGAAGTCAGTGGTGTAGAAGGTGAACAGGAAGGAGACAGAACAGTTCCCTGAGGCGCTCCAGTACCACTGACCACCGCATCAGACAGCACACTGCCCAGACGGACAAACTGTGGTCTGCCTGTCAGGTAGTCAGTGATCCAGGAGACGGTGGACGTGTCCACCCCCTCCACCTCCCCTCCACCTGCAGCTTCCCACTCAGCAGCAGTGGTTGGATGGTGTTGAATGTACTGGAGAAATCAAAGAAAGTGATTCTCACAGAGTCACCGGTTCCATCCAGGTGAGACTGAGCTCGTTGCAGCAGGTAGATGATGTCATCGTCCACTCCCACATGAGGCTGGTACGCAAATTGCAGAGGGTCCAGTGAAGATTTCACCAGCGGCCTGAGGTGTGCCAAGACCAGCCTCTCCAGCACCTTCATCACATGAGATGTGAGGGCAACCGGTCGGTAGTCGTTGAGGCCGGATGGAGTCGTCTTCTTAGGGACTGGAACCAGGCAGGACGTCTTCCACAGCACCGGGACCTCCTCCTGCTTCAGGCTCAGGTTGAAGAGGTGTTGTAGGACCTCAGCCAGCTGGACGGCGCAGGTCTTCAGGACCCCGGGGCTGATGCTGTCAGGTCCTGCAGCCTTGCGCTGGTGGAGTCTCTCCAGCTGTCTCCTAACCTGGCCAGTCGTCACAGAGGGGGAGGGGGGGGGGGGGGGGTCATGGTGTCGATGGAGGAAGAGCCCTTTGAGATTGAGGGCTCTATGCAGCTCACCAGGGGGGGCAGAGGGGGAGGCAGCAGAGGTGTTTGGGAGGTGTAAGGTGTGGAGGAGACAGATGAGGGTGGTGAACTAAACCTGTTGAAGAAACAGTTTAGCTCATTGGACCTCTCCAGGTTCCCCCTGGTTGTTCCTCTCCAGGTTCCCCCTGGTTGTTCATCTCCAGGTTCCCCCTGGTTGTTCCTCTCCAGGTTCCCCCTGGTTGTTCCTCTCCAGATTCCCCCTGGTTGTTCCTCTCCAGGTTCCCCCTGGTTGTTCTTCTCCAGGTTCCCCTTGGTTGTTCCTCTCCAGGTTCCCCCTGATTGTTCCTCTCCAGGTTCCCCCTGGTTGTCTCTCTCTCCCCTTGAACCCCATAATCTCCTTCATACTGGTCCACACCTCCCTCACGTTGTTCTGCTGGAGTTTGGCCTCCAGCTTCCTCCTGTAGGAGTCCTTGCACTCTCTCATCTTCTCCTTCAGGTTGTGCTGAACTCTCCTGAGCTCCTCCCTGTCCCCAGACCTGAAAGCTGCTTTCTTCTGATTAAGAAGCACCTTCAGGTCCCTGGTGATCCACGGCTTGTTGTTGGGGAAGCAGTGTACAGTCCGGGATGGGACGGTGGTGTGTTCACAGAATTTGATGTATTCATCAAACTGTGACATTTGATTTGCAGTAGGTGATATTATTGGACAGTTTGAGAGAAAATTTGATGTAATAATAATAATAATTGAATAATAATTCTGTATTGGCTGCCTTTTTTTTCATTTTAGAAATAAAAAGAGTCTATGACAGTTTTTCAAGTGTTTTGTTTGTTCAAAACAGGTTTAGTTGTTGAAGGATTAAACTAGTTGAACAGTCTGTCTCAAAGCGAACTTGTAGACTGCTGTAGCTGACATCAGTTGATATAAAGCAACAAAGAGTGAAGTGACAGTTTACTGACATGTGCTCTGTGTTGCCTGACAGTTTGGACTGTCTAAATAATGTTCGTCAAAGCGCTGCTGTAAACGATCTCTAACAGCGAGCTGTTAGTAAAGTTAAGACGAAAACTTGCTGTATGTGGCAGGAGGAACGCAACAGCAGAGAGCCGGTTTATTCACTCTTGCATCTCAGGTGCAGCACTGCCATGCAGGTTAATTAGAAAACTTATCTTGTAGGGACCGAGTCTGTCACTAAACAGACAAGGTTCTCCCTGAGGAAGCTCTAATCTGAGCACACTCGCTCTGCCTGCAGTGCCGAGGGAGCGTCCCCACAGGGAGACCTGATAGATGGGGAGACAGGTGACCAACGCACAAGGGCCTGCTGAGGCTATCTCCTCAACCTGGACCAGTCTGCCAGTGTCCCACCACCACAAAACGTCTCCACTGCTGGTATGGAGCAGTTTCAACATTGTTAACATGCTTTATCAGACAGATGAAGAAGTTTAAAGGTGCAGATTATAAATGGTGAGTAGGAGCCGTAAGGTAAACAGACGGGATTTAAGCTGTCTGGCTTTCTGCACGACTGCTGCATCGAGAGGGAAAACTCATCGAAAGATTACAATGTTGGAGCCAACAGGGCACTTTCTGTGGCAGACAACATTTACATCCTATTGAATACAGTAAAATAATAAATATCAAGCAGAGGAACAATATATAACTTGAAAACAGCTCCTTCATGACATTATTGGCGAGTAAAGGTTGTGTGCTTCAGCTGTAACATGAATTCATAGATGTTGTCATCTTTGGGCCTTAAAGCCTCTGATATCTGAGGCTTTGATCTAATAACAGACTCTGGGATACAACCGCTTCCATGGCTTTCACAGGATACATGTCAGAATCCAGTAATAATGACAGCTACTCCACAAACTCTGTATGCAACTAAATCGGCTGTACAGCTCAATTCCATTTTACCGACAGGTAACATGAGAACCGATCCTTCGGCCATAAGTTGAAGCCAAAAGTCGGAAAACGTGATGGTACTTTTCTATCAGGTAGAATAGATCTTGTAGGTATCTGTAGGTGTACGGAGACTTTTTGTGTTGGAGTCAGATTATCAGGGAAAGTTACAGACCAATAGCCAGAATGCAAACAGAACATTTGGAAAGAAAAAAACTCAAACTTATCGAAGCAACTCAACGGCAGACACCTTCATCTGTACACAGAATTGAAGGTCAGTTGTTTGAACTTTATATTAACATGTCCTCACTACATTTAAATCCTGAAATGGTATGTAACACCAGCTCAGTGCTGCTGGTTACCAGGCTACCATCATTATGGTTAAGTCTGTCATAACATAATGCTGTGCATGCAGTTGTGTGTAAGCAAACTGTGTGCAACGAGATTATATCATGGAATCATGGAAATTCAGTAATATTGGTAATGACTTGCCACATTTCTGCTATTGTGACATCCCTTATCTCAACATGTCAGTTGTGTTCAGCTCTAAACTTTAGACACAAACCTAGAAAGCCACATTCACAAAAGTTGTACAGCTACTGAAGGAAGTCTTTTGGTGGTGTTTACATTTGTTATGAACCTTTCCAGTACCACCAAACATAAACCTCTTCTTTTCAGAAGATACAACTGTTCACAGCTCAAGGGGTCAGAGCTCTCCACTGAACAATATACAGAACATGTACTTACTGAAACTATGTTTGATCAACAATGAATTTGAAGCATTTCAGCATTTAATATCTTTGGGTTCTGGATTATTAGTCAGACAAAACAAGACATGGAAATGTTACCTTCAGCCCTGGGCCATTATGATGCACACGTTTCACCATCTTAGATTTAGTTTTTAAGTGATTAGCCAGTTCATTGTAAAAAATAACTGACAGATTAATTCATATTCTAAATGTGATTGATTTCCAAATATCTATTGAAACAGCTCAAGCCTCTTTTGAAAAAAAACAAAACAACAACATATATATTCAGTCCAATCTTCAATATTTTATACAACAAATAATACTTGTGACTTTTGTTGTATGGTATCATTTCCTTCTGCATGGAACATTATATATTTGTAGTTTGTAGATAGTCAGTGAATTGGAAGAGGATGTGTTTTCCTGCCTACAGACAGATCACCTGTTTAGGCCGTATTCAGGAACAGTCTTAGCTCTCAGTGCCCTCAAAGCACCTTTAACTCGCATGAGATGCTTACAGGTCTAATTTTCTTTTTTTTAACTGGACTGCACTGTAAAACGTATCCGTGCTATGACATCGTCAGCCTGGTAGCTGTCTGAGCATCGTGGTGTTCTCTGGAGGCTGCTGGAAAATGTCTTCTAAGTGTTTTGTTGTGAAGTAGCCAGGAGTGTTAAACTTTCAGGAGCACCAGGAACAAAAGCACTGACTGTGTACTGGAAGAATGATGACAGTCCCAGTTGGGGACATCAATAATTCCTGCAAATACACAGGCAGGATGACAAATAGGAGATGAAAATGTGGCAGATAGATGACACAAAAGCATGCGGTGCAGTGACTGATGTTGCTACTTAAATCGTGCATGTTCATAATTAGGTGATTTATGGTGGTCATTGCAGATTCACCAGCAGTCTCCTGAGTTCCTGTCCATTCTGCTGCCTCGCACCATATTAACATCATTTCACTATTTATCTACACGACTCGAACTCTCAACGACCGCACTTGTAATAAAGTATTTTATGGATCTAGCTGGTACTTATACCACTTATATAGAACTCTGTCCCAGGTACAAGAGTGATGTCTGCATAATTAGTTTATGACAATGTGTGCATTGAACACTCCCATTGGCCACGCTGCTGTTCCCTTACTTACATCGTTAGCCAGTTAGCCGTTGGCGGTCTGCCCGCACACTCCACTGAAAATATGAGTGTTGCCTAAAATTGTCAAGATCGTCCAAATGTCAAAGTCCCAACTTTTCAACACCTTATGGACTTATGACTTATGACACTGAAATGCCCTGAAGAGCCTGGGAATTTGGAGGATTGTTATTGGCTGAGAGGTGAAGCGGTAGAACAAAAAATAATCAACGAGGCCTCATCCAACAAAAACATACTTTTAAAATTATGGGGGAAATTCAATTTGGAAATTTTTCTGTTCGAAGTAAAATTTTTACTACGAAAAAGAGATTTCATAACAATAGTTTTGTTAATTAACTAAATTATTTAACTATGTATATTTCATTAACATATTTTACTTTTCAGTTTTATCAACGTATATACATAAGTTTGGCATTTTGTATGATTTTGTGTGTAAATTTCAGACAAACAAAAAACACCACATCAGGCATAGGCTAGCATCACGCTGTCTGTCCAAAACCAGTTTTTTGCATCAGAATCAGATCAAAATCTGATCTAAACGCAAGTCATTAAAGTCATCTGTATTATTATTATTATTATTATTAATATATATATATATTTTTTTATATATATATAAAGCCCTTAATAGCAACTTGCCATCATATATCACTTCCTTTTCAAATTGGTTCTACATGTATTATTCGACTTCAAGTGACTGGCTAATGCTTGAAGTTCTACACACAACTGAGAAAATTGCCTTTAGTTTTTGTGCAAGTGCACACAAGGAGCAGTGGAAGGCTTTTACCTCCACAGTTAGTTAGTCGTGACTTCATGGTAAATGATGGGTCAATCAGATTGTAACATGAAGCGATTTCCTGAACAGCAGAGATGTTACTAACTGTATCACCCACTGTTGGTCACCTGGGTTCCTACTCACAGTATGGATAAAACCTCATAAGTCATTGCTACCCTAAAAATGTGAAGCCAATAAACAGGAGTGTTGTGCAAACAACTGATGCCAGAGCAGGATGGATGGAGGGGGAAGAATAAGGTGGAGTCAGTGATGGTGGTGGTACCTGGCCCAGGATGCCCCCCATCAGAGTCCACATGGCCTGGCCTTCACTGCGCAGCTCTCCGTTCACATTGAGCAGCTCCTCCAGAAACTCACACAGCTGCATCAGGAGAGAAAAGGCAACACAAGAGTGAACAGAATATTGATATCGTTTCAGTCTGTGTTAAGTACAGAGCTGCAGTGAGGACATGGTTAGCCTAGCTTAGCCTAGCCAGCTTCAGTTCAAAGTTCAAAATACACCTCCCAACAAATCTAAAGCTCAATCATTTACATGTTGTCTCTCATTTGTCTCAACCTGTACACAACAAGGAAACACAATTTGCTGTTTTAGAGGGTAGATGTGTTGCCAGCCAAGTGCAGATGCAGTGACCTTGGCCTGTCAGAAGTCTGGTTTAGGTCGCCAGGTTTGTTACCCGTGCTCGAGTGCAATCTGTTGTTTCACCCAGCAAATGTAACATTATGTTTGTGTGCAGATTAAACAGACATGTGACCTATTCATTTGTGAACTCCTCATTGTTTCCAGTCTTTATATTATGCCAAGTCACCCAGTTGTGACTCCTACTGTGTACAAAACACACGGACATCAGCCTCATATTATATTTTTGGAAGGAAGGAAAGAAAGAAAGGACAAAAATATTTGCGTAACCTGCCGTTGTGTTGAGTTTGGAGGATGTGTTGAAATGGTATTTGCAACTACAAGCAAAATTATTACACAAATTGTGCTGTTACACTGTTTAATATTTACTAGTGCAGTAAGGTTAAGTAAAAAAAAACTGTAGCTCTTTCAAGCTTATTTAAGTGTATCACACCACCAAGTCAATGGTGAAGTGTAACAGATAAAAAGCTTCTACCTGACTTTATTTAACGTGCACATGGTCAGAGGGGTTAAACAGTGGTGGAAGGGTCACAGGTAGAGGAATATAACTCAGCCTTATGACTGAGAGTTTCAGTGCTGAAGGAGCAGACGAAGCTTTCAGTCAGCTTTGGAGTCAATGTTAACGGTTTGATATCATCGCTGTATATGATCTGCAGGAGTTGAGCCTCGTGTCATGACTAAACCTTGTACTGCTCTCTACTACCATACATCAGTAATGACATTCCTCCACCAGCATTTTCTCCAAGGCCGTGTAAGAGCAACTCAGGCGAGGCAATTAGCAACACACACTCCATTAATAACGTTTAACACGCACGGCAGAAGACTGAACGCAACATTAACTCTGGTGACTTTTCCTCTGCCGTTGCGTTCCCCTCCTCGTGTTGACAGATGGAGCGGCAGCCTCTTCACAGAGGTCACATGTCTGAGAGGCGAGACAAGAGGACAGGATTCCTGAAGCCATCTTGTAGCGCAGATCCATCTAAACTGTCTAATGTGGTGATACCATGTATAACCTGAGCTGAATATCAGGAATTAAAGCATAAACCTGAAACACTTTGAAAATGAACACACCAATGAAAATGAATGGCCACTTATCATACTTACAAAACACGTATACTTTCGCCCGATATCACTTGAAACTGGACATTTACTCGAGATTCTTTGCCTTGATGTTGAACTTTCAAATGAACATATTAACGAAGGGTGATTGAAAAGTTCAAACTGTGCCGGAGCGCAGCGGAATGATGTGCACGGAGTAGGAGGAAGCACACTAAATTACATTACTGAGAAAGTATCATGTCACCTGATCAACATCAGCACCTGTGTTACACCTGTTTGTGGCCTGTGCCCATCTGTGATTTCACACAGCGTGGATGTGAAAACCTTCATGAAAATGGCAACAGAACACTTGAAATATGGTAATGTTGCAGTGAGCAGGGCGAGGTGTTCTGACCTCAGACTGGATATAAAAGTGTTCGTGGCCTCCAGCTCTAAAAAATGAGGCCGATGAAGAAGTGCCTTAAGCGGCAATACCACCGAGTGCCACTAGAGGTTGGCTGCAAAAAGCCTCCGGCGCCATAGACTCCCATTCAACTTCTCTCATCAAATTTAAATCAATAATATTTTTCCACAAGTTATTTCAGTGTTGTTAGCTAAAGTTGCTCCTCATTATTAGGTTTCCATGTGAAAATAGTCCCTCATTAACTGGAGAATAAGTTTTAAAAAGACCTGTTTTTGGGGGCGTGTCTGTTTGATTGACAAGCATATACAAGCTATATTGACAAGCTATACAAGCATGCTGTGGTGCAGTCACGTTACAGCTATCGGTGTGCGGGACGTAGTATCGTTGGGCTTCCAATCGGATCAGTCAGATCACCAACCAATGGGTGACGCCACTGTTGGATGCTGCTTGGTTCTAACTGGGACTCATATTTAAGAGGGGGAGAACGTCACTGTCCAAAACTGGGGGGAGATCTGATGATCACGCTACATTAGCATGTTAGCATGCTGACATTAGCATTTACCTGAAAGGAGTGCAGTGAACAGCCTCACAGCCACAAGCATTACTGTAGTTAGATGTTCTCCCAGATCTTTGTATCACCGACTGCATACATGTGATTTAATATCACTTCAGCTGGATTTAATGAGCCTGAACCAGAAGTATACAGTTTTGTTTAGCTTGATTATTAAACACCGGTGGCTGTAATTTACAGATCATAAACGACGCAGCCACACAAAGTGATTAACTTCTGTTCATGTAGTTAGTGCTTAATTATTTGTACTTGAAGTACTGCCTAATAATCCTGCCGATTACTATACTATATTTATCACATAAATTTCAAACACTTTGTCTCATTTGTTGTGGAATAAAGCACTTAACTGTGCGTTTGGATTGTGCTGCTCACCTTGTTGTACTCCACATGCAGTTTTTCTTGCTCGCTCTCCAGCTTGTCTTTTAAGTTCTTCTGCTCGGAGATGTTGTCCTGGATCTGGATCATTCGCATGTTCCGCTCTGAATTACAATGGGACAAAAATCAATAGCATGATCACAATCTTTATACAGGAAACAGCACATGAGAGAGTGTACTGATGGCAGATAGGCCCTCTGCTATAGGCTAATGGAGTACGCCTTCAAGGTTACCACCACGCTGCCATTTATTTGGGTAAAAAGAGCCTTTACACAGTATTCACAGTAACTCAACCACACTGTGCAACAGTTAAACCTTTAAATGCTAAAATGCTGTAACTTCCTTGAAATAACTGTAATAATAATCAATATACTTCCTGCATTTTTGATCTAACAAACAGAGATTACAAGCTTATTATCATTAAAAAAAAAAAAAAAAAAAAGGTTTCTAGATGCATATCAAGAAATGAAAGTGCAAGGAGCACAAGACAAGCATAAGAGGTGCTGGCAGCCAACATAAGGATGAGCAGCTGGTTTTCAGCTCAGCTTTTACTCAGCAGCCCTGAAGGACGACGGAGGAGGATGGAAATGAAAAACAGTGCATCTCGTTTCACTGCTGCTTTCTGAATGTAGGCTGAACACATTCAAGTAATATTACAGTGTTAAAAGGCAAAAGCCCTTCTTGCAAACAGAACCTGCCAAAATACCAGATAGTGGGTCCAAAGGCATCAGAACACGGTTCAGCACCTCGGAGGATGTGTTCAGAATCAGGATTCTCAGGTTATTTGGCAACACTAATTTCTAAGTGTACCACAACAAAATGTGTGTATATTGTGTTTTAAAAGTGCATTAAAATAGAATAGGAAGAGTTGGATTTGCTCTGTTCTTAAGAAAAGCTCTGCCTTTGTTTAAAAAAAAACAAAGAGGGGAGATAAATGGTGTTAAAGGTAAAGCAGGTAATTTCCTGCAGCAAACTACTAAGCGGAGCTGCCAAGTGATTTTCTCCCCGAGCTTAAAAAGCCTTGTGTTATATTTCATTAAAGGGAAAGTGTTACCAGAAGCTCCCTTCACTTCAAGGTAGGCAGTGTGCCTGCACAATTAAATACTGAGAAACCCTGTAATGTGGGTTTTCCAGACCCACTGCCAGTGCAGATTAATAATTGGTATCAGAAGAGAAGAATGTTACAACTACAGAACAGATGTCCTGTCCTGCATGAAGTGACCATCAGCCAACCACAGCACTCTGCACCTACGACTCTGCATGAAGTGGTGGTTCATGTAAAGCGACTGCAGCGGGCAACACAGGTCTGATCTCACATCATTACAACGCCACACCCTCAAATCGTGTCATTTTCAGTCTTCAGCCCAGCAAACACTACAGTGTCATCACTGGAGGACATTTATCTGACTTCACAGAGCTCTTCATCTTCAACGCACTCTGATTAGCAAAATAAATGGAATTCCTCTGCATAAACACCAAACAGCAACAGCATTAACACCGCTGACAGGTGACGTGATTAACATTGTTTATCTCATTCCAATGGCATGGGATATGTCCGGCAGCAAATGAACAGGTAGTTCTTAAAGTTGATGTGCTGGAAGCGGGACAAGTGTGAGGATCATGATGGCAACATGAGAGCATCTCCAAAATGGGGTAGTAGTGGGTAGTTCCAGGTTTGCCAAACTGGTCCAAGGGAAGACAATTGGTGAACTGCTGACAGGTTCATGGGTGTCTGATGGGGAGGGAAGCGACTGCAATGGACACATGAGCGTCAAAATGGACCATAGAGCAAAGGAAGAAGGTGAATCATGTCGTCTCTTCCATCGTGTGGACAGCCGGGTGCGTAGATTACCCGGAGAAAAGATGGCAGCAGGATGCACTGTGGGAGGAGGGTAGGCCAGCCGAGGCAGTGTGATGCTCTGGGAAATGTTCTGATGGGAAACTTTGGGCCATCGATGTTAGTCTGACAAGCACCCCTGACCTAAACATTGCTGCACGAACCACAAACACCCAACGAATGTCAACGGTTATTCCCTGATGGCAGAGTTCTTTTTCAGCAGGATAATGGTCCCTCGCACACTGCAAGAATTGTTCAGAGATGGTTTGAGGAACATGAGTTCAAGGTGTTGTAAAAACATGGGCCATGTAAAAAGATCCACCTCACAACCTCCAGGATTTAAAGGATCTGCTGCTAACATCTTGGTGCTCTTTTCAGTGGTGTTATTGAGTCCAAACCTCAACAGGTCAGAGTAGTTTTGGCAGCACAACGGGACCGACACAATATTAGGCAAGTGGTGGTTGGGAAGGTGATTGGGACTGATTGTTATGAGTCTGTGGTTTCATTTAACTGGCAATTAAATACTGGATTATATAATGTAAAACTACTTTTAAATACTTTTGTTGAGAATGTCAGAATATTATCATGGAAGATTTACTACAACATTTAATCTAAACCAGAGACGACCTGCAGAGAGGTTCATGGGCTTCGAATTTTAAACCATTATTTTTTACTTATGAATATCTAAAGCATCAACTTCACTCACAGAAAACAAACAGCTTCCAAAGCATTGCTGTGTTCTGGACTAATCTGTAAAAAAATGTCTTCCTGTAATTGGAGACATGGAGGTATACAAACTTTATACACTGTTACACAACAATAATTAGGGAAGTCAGTGTAACAGGAAAATGTTAATGGATTCTCAACTGATTGTAAAATTTCCATCAGATCAGTAATGCCTGCAAATATAAATTTTAGGAGATAATTTTTTTCTCAAACTGTAACTCAGTTGGAAATGACCCAACACAAACCAACACAACAGCACTGACTGGAATCCACAGAGTTTTCTCACCCAGGTAGTAGTTGACGAAGTCCGCAGTGAGAGCCGGCTGCTTGTGTTTCCTGCGGCCGTCCATGCTGGCGTTGGCATCAGACGTGTCAACGGGGAAAATGTCCGTGCTGATGCCCATCAGTTCTGCCTTCCTCATTAGCTTCCTGATGGCTGAGGCACTAGAGGTCAGAGGTCGCGGCAGTTTCTCCCGGGGCACCCAGGCCTGAGGCCGAGTGTTCCTGGACAGCTCCGCTTTGGCCCGATACTGCTGCAGGCGGGTGGTGATCCGGGCCTGCAGGTGGGACACACTAACTTTTTTACAGGTGGTCCTTTTGTCATTCACATGAATCTCACACCAAAACAAAGGAAACCAATGATTTTTTTTTTACATGCTTCTATAACAGAAGCATGTAAAAGCTCTTCTGCTTTCAGGGTTTCCACCAGAAGCTGCGAGCTGGGATTTGCTCCCATTCAGCCAAAGAGGCACCAGAGAGGTCCAACACTGATATTGGGCAGCTCGGCTCACGGTTGGTGTTCCACATAAATCTGAGTAAACGGTTTCTTTATAGAGCTTGCTTTGTGCCACTGTCATTTAGAAACAGGAAAGAGATGAACACACACAGAAGACCTAAAGCTAGAAGCACACCGATGTTTCTTAAAGTTTGGGAAGTTCACAACACACCGTTATGATATTGTGTTGATGTACTGTGGAAATGTTTTGGACACTTAAAGTATTGATGAGACTTTAAAAATGAACTGCAGTTAAGAGAAATCATCTAAAATAAATGAGTGTGTTGCCTTTAAAACAGCATCAGCTCTCCTCAGTACACTCTTACGGTCTTTTGAGGTTCTCGGCAGGAAGCTATTCAGTATCCTGGAGAACGTGCTACAATTCTTTGGATGATTTAGTCTATCTCAGTGTCTCCTGGTTGTTCATGTGATCCCAGACCGACGCCAACATGCTGAGATCAGGACTCTGTGGGGGCCGGACCATCTGTTGCTCTTTCAGACTCTGGCTGGATGTTTGTGCTTCTTGTCATGGTGGAGGAGGAATTTGAGACTTTTGCAACAATACAGATGATCTACAATGATATTTACTTGTTGGGGGGTTGCGGGTTTACAACTCTTTATATGTGTTGTGTGGATTTCAATCTCGGTAGTGATTTCCTCAAGATGAAACTGTCACCTGGCTGTGAGGTGAGTGATGTTCGGCTGCAGTCAGCGCGAGTCCGATTCAGACATCCACAAAGAGTGTCATGTCAACACAGGACTAACCAGGAAAATATATTTGATACAGTTCTGTTAGAGTGCTGCAGGGGGAGTGGGGAGTTAATGAAAGCTTGTTAATATGACCTCTTAAAGTCTAAAACACCGTGGTCAAGTTTTACAAAGAACACAGAGTTGATAAAGACAGGAGAATTCAAACAGGAAGGGACAGAGACATTAACACATTTCCCTGCAGTCAGGCTCTAAACCTTGTGTGTGCTCATATGAATGCTGCTGACCAGGGATCACCTGAATGGTAACACTTCTAACCCATTGTATGGTGGTCCAGACACAGTACAATACTGTCACCTCTCAAACTAAGCCAGAGCTACTGGCAACAAGTAGCTGATTAATTGATTTGTTGATTGAAAAAAAATATATTTCCAACTATTTTCATTATCAATGAATTGTTTTGGAGTCATATTTTGAAGAAGAAAATTCAAAAGTTTTGATTGCAGCTTCTTTCTTTCAGTTTTTTGTGGTTTCTTAAGTCCTCCTTGATAATAAATGGAATATCTTTTGCTTGTGGATTGTTGATCAGGAGAAAACAATATTCTAGACAGCTGCTTGGGCTTTGAGAAACAATGGTCAACATGCTTTTGTCCATTTCCTGACATTTTCAAGACCAAACAGTTAATAGATTCATCTAGAAACATGTGCAGATGTAGTTAAAGTTAATAATTGTATGATAGACAGATGAGTGTATAAAGGTTTTGATATTGTGGAGAGCAAACTCAGTCGCTAACAAGTGGAAGGTGGACTGTGGCTGAACAAACCTGAGCTTCAGGAGTCAGCTGTTTCTCTCTCTCCTGCAGAGAGACCTTACAATACGACTGTAAGGCCAGGTAGTTCTTCCTTTTCCACTTCCTGTCAAAGCGGTCTGCGTGTTGTTTACAGTAGGCAAAAAATGGATCAGCGATATCCTGAGGAGACACAAACACATGTAAACATTAACAGTTCAGTTTAGTAAAGAGTGAGAACATGACCCTGCATAGCTTTTACTTTGATGACCTATTACAACCCAGTTCTCTCCATTTCTCACTCAAATACAGGACGAAACACTCCACATGTTGAAGCCGTGTTTTGTAGCAGCTGGAGTTAACCTAAAGTTATTTCAGTGCAGGTTGCTGCAGAGGATGACAGCAGCATCAACATCGTGTGTGTGTGTGTGTGTGTGTGTAGACGGTGTGTGTGTGTGTGTGTGTGTGTGTGTGTGTGTGTGTGTGTGTGTGTGTGTGTGTGTGTGTGTGTGTGTGTGTGTGTGTGTGGCTGAGGTAGGAGGAGGACGCTGAGGGTTCTGACCTGGACATATTTAACTCATCAGCTCTGTCCAGACTTTCCTCAGCTTCAGTCCCTTTTACTTCAATCCTGTGATCATCTTCCTTCTGATCACGTTATTTTGATGACACCTGTTTTCCAGCGTTCCCCTGTGTGCCTCTCTGCTTTGTCTCAGACTCCCTTTAGACTTACTCTGCACCATCCTCAGTAATTCTTTGTTACCGTCTCTGAAAGCTGAAGGCATGGAGCTGTATGCATTCTTTACATTAGCATAAAATAAATCCCACATTTTATTGTCGCTGGTCAGAGGTTTACAAATGAACTAAATGTTGGAAGAGCAGAGAGTGAGCATGATTAAAGTCTCCAGAAATGACTATGAAGGTATCAGGGTGTCGTGTTAGAAGCCTGCTGATAGTTGCAGACAGTACGGACACAAATTAATTTCCAACAGTTTGATATACAAGCTCCATAAACATAAACAGTAAGTGTCCTGTATTACACCAGCACTGCAGTCCCTCCTTTCTTCTTACCGTTTCTCTCCTGTTCGGTTGTTCGTTTCTACGTCATGAAACTCAAACTCTTTGAATATTGTTTGACTTCAGTTTGTCACTGCGTGGTTCTGTTTAATGGTAAAATATCATTGTGTGTTGAATGTCCAGTGTTGCTTCACCTACCTCCTCTGCTGCAGCCTCAGACAGGAGTCCCTCCCTCTGTGCACAGGTGACGTGGAAGTAGGAACGACACATTCCTGCATCACAGCTGATGCACACACCGGTGCGGGCAAAGCGGGCGTCCTCACAGAAGCTGCACTCCTACATACACAACCAATACAACAGGGAGACTTAAAGCTGCTGTGGATACAGTGAACACTGGGTTCTCTCTGGCCATCATATTCATGGCTTCTGTCATGCACATGTGCCACGGAGTGGACGCAGAATACACACAACTATTTCAAAACTACACATTTTCTCTCAGGAGTCACTAAAGGCAGCTGCACCACACCGTGTAGAAACATGTTGAAATGTGTGTTCTGTTCTCCCAAAGAGCAGACGTACTGCTGAGTGAAGCAGCTCGGGCCAAAGAAATCAACAAATATGTCACTATTCAATTACTGTCATTGCTTCTACTTTGACATTTCATGATGTACACAGACTCATTTTTTTCTCTTTAACGAGCACTTAGCACTAGTACCACTGCTACTGTTAGCTCTTACACTTCTGACAGAGGAACTTCAGTCAGTGCCTGCACATCAGGGGACATTTCAACCATCTGTAACACTCAAAGTGCAACAAATCCAAAATGTTTTCAATGCTTCAACTTAAACGTGCTGATTCCAATGCTTTCAGTATGACGATTCAGATTCATGTCAAACTTTAAGCACCAGTTCAAGAACCTTTAGGGACAACACTTCAACTGACTTTAGCTCTTTCACTTCACCTCAGACATTCGCTCAATGCAAGGACGAACCTTTATCTGAAATTTGAATCGCTGCAATAGCTAATACGAAAATGAACACTTCAAACCCTTTCAGTGCTTTAACTCTTTAAAGGCTTTAGCTTCAGCTACAGAGTTCAAATGTTGCCAGTGGAAGTGAGCTTTTTTAATTTGCTTTGTAAAATGGCTTTATGTAATTCCGGTGGAAAATAACGACGCAAGAATGATGATGAAATATTTGGATATACTGTCAGGAAACCCTAATCTACACAGCAGCTTCTGCAGGATGTTAAACAAGTCCGTAAATCACTGTGAACATCCTGCAGCATCAGTATGTAAAAAGAAAACTTGCCTTGGCCCCATATTTTGAATAATTCATCTCCGTGAGCGTCACTGGTCGCAGTTTATCGATGTCTCCAAATGCGACTCCAGGAACGTAAAGTGCACAAACCACATGCACCCATCTGAAAACATTAAAGAATGAAAAAAAAAAAAAACCGGGGTGATAAAGAGACACAGAACGTACTGCACAGTATGAAAATCGTCACCTGAAAATGGTTCCTGTTAAAGGGTGGCATTTAAAATGTATTGATCTCTGCGTGCTGATATCAAGGAATGCTATAAGACTGATGACAATCTATAGCTGCTGTTTATATTTGCATTTAGTGTAGAGAATTACTGCCGACAATGAGAAACTTAATATTATGAAATTGTCTGCAGTGAGTTGCTCAGACACTTCAAAAAGAAATGGACTCATAGATTTATGCAGCCCCAGACTCTGGCTACAGTTTGGTGTGACACAATTTCAAATGCGGACTTTAGGGAAGAGAATCCGAAGTCCAATATAAAGATATCCATCTCTAGCAAGCAACCGCTTCACAGTTTAATTTGCTGTGTTTTTCATGCTCTAGTGAAGTAGTAAATTCGGGTGCAGCCTGGCTGAGGAGCACTATCAGTGATAACGTGGCTGAAGTCTCCACGCTTCACATAACACACTCTTTTCTCTCATTCCTTTTCTTCCTCTATCTCTTCTCTTCCCTCCATCCCCCTCTCTCTCTCCACCACTTCTCTCTCTCCTCCTTAATCCAACTCCCTTTTCTCCTCACCACTGAATATATGTACCATTTAGATAGCTTTTAGCTGCCTGCAGCATTTTGACCAGTACAGGTCATTAGGCGTTATTTGTTTCTGAACACGTTCCACTCGCTGCCTCTCATAAATGGCAGCTGACCAGCAGGTCAACATGCCAGTGTGTCCCACCTGCCAGCGTCTGTCTCTTTGAAGATGCCGTCCTGGTTGGGGCACAGCTCACAGCTGGGAGTCACTCCGTTCTTACAGGCGTCACAGAACCAAGGCTCTGTCGAATTCTCTGAGGCCGAGCTCATGATGGAGTCGCTCTCCCCGTCCACGCCGTAACACCCTGCAAACACACAACATTTTGTTGTCAGGGCAATATCAATTATATTGTTCATTAGGGATTACAGCACTTATCATTTTTCCGTGTCACTGCCATCTCAAAGGGCAGTAAGATGAACATCAGGGAATGTCTCTGCCCTCAGAAGACTAAGTGGCATGTCATCGAGCTGCTCTGATGAGGAGGCAGGTGTGGTTGAGGTTCAGTGGCACAGTTTCAACTTGTGCTATGCACAGATTAACGGTCCAAAACCAATGAATGAATTAAGGGTGTGCAAAGATCGACTTGATGGTAAGAGATGAAAGGCTGCAGCAACCTGTCTGACTGGCTCTGACTTACTGGACTGCTTTTAGACACCTTTTTAAGGTTGTAGCTTGATGTAAACAATAAACTACAAAAATAAGATCCAAATTGTTAAAATGGATTTATTGTTAATGCGTGGGAGTCTGGCGAAGCACACCTATAGTGTAGGTTCTGACCAATCAGGTTGCATCATGGTTTAATTATGGTCCATGCAGAAAATACAAGCAGCTGAAAAGGGCCACTCCCATTTCATGAGCGTACACGTAGACACACACACACACACACACACACACACACACACACACACACACACACACACACACACACACACACACACACACACACACAGGAAATAGCCCCGTTGTGTTTGAAGCCAACAGTACAAAAGGAGGGCTGGCTGGGTTTGGAGCTTTTCTTGGCAGCTTACTTCAATTTATGGACCACACTGGAATCAATCAGCACACAGCTCCCTACAATTATTGCTGTGTAACATGCAGTCCGGTCAAATCTGCATCCTGAGCAAGTAGGAGAAAAATAAGCCCTGTTAGTCTCTGCTCCAGAGCTGTCAATCTTCTGTGGCACTGCAGCAAGACAAATTGAACATTAAATTAAAAAAATAAAATAAAATAAAAAAAAATGATGTAGCCCCAGAGAAGCAAGAATAAGCCAAGCGAACGCATTTTAATGTTGTCCTCTTAATTTTCTGAGGTTGCCTAAACAATTACTTGGTGATGTGGTTTCTATGGCAGCTATTACACCAGGCAAACGTGCTTTTCACTACCAATGAGGGCAGCAATCAGTACTCTGCCTCCTTTGGGGAGATAACACTCCAACTCCTAATTCAGTCAAGCAGCCTTCAGGCTTTTTGAGCAATGGGAAAGACTCACAAATCAAAAGCTCAATGTTCTGCAGGCCTGTCACTGAATGCCACACTGGGGAGTCAGGCAGCCCATCAAAAGCAAACAGTGGAGCAGACAGAGTTGTTTATTCAGCTCTGCACTTTGTTTGGTGGGCGCATGTCCTTTTCTGATTGAGAGACCATTTGCTGTGTGTCACGGTGAATCACTAATTTTGAACTCGATTCTTCAGAGGCTGTGGGGGCGACATCTTCAGTTCCTACAGGCCCCTGGTTCCTCCTACAGATCGACTCACTGGGGTAATTAAGTCACAGCTAGAGTCCGTCCTGACCTTCAAAATGGAAGATGTACTTAGAATCAACTACTCAAGATGTGAACATAACTGCTGCCTATTTCTACTTCCATTTCCCCCGCAGTATGTGGCAAGGGCAGGAGGCTAACTCCTAGCTCCAATATAGCTCCACTCAACGTTTATTTTCTTAAAGACAGGTATTACTGGAATACCTCTGGCAACAGTTAGGCGCTTCATCTTCTCTGATTGGGCTTTGAACCGTGGAACTGGGGATTGTGAACGACCACCATACTGGTTTAACCGACTTATGGCTGAACCATGGCACAAATCTTCGGTGTTCCTTTTGAACTGAGATACAAAGCTCAGACCGTTAAGCCACGGGTTGCTGGCTAATACGAGCTAAGCTGACAAAAAGTGATGACTACAGGATAGCTTCATAATCCCTGAAGGAAAGATTATCCTTGTCAGAAATGACGAGCTGGGCAGGGGAAAAAAAAAATAAGGTAGAGTTGAGTGAACCAAGAAAAGTACTTTTAACTGTATGGAGACTTAACAGAGAAAAACAGCTTGCTGGCCCTCAACAAAGGCGAACCAATTAGGTAGGATGGGATCCAGACATGACAATATGAAAGCTTCAGTGTATGAAGAATAAAGATGGGCTGTTGATTTTTATGGGATAAAAAAAGTGATGAGCACTTCTCAAAAGTAAACCATCCATCTCATTCAGACAGCACGTTGAACATGTTCAACCCGACAGACATCTATAATCAGCATCACCACTCAGCTACAGCTATATCAATACCAATAACAAATACGTGGCAAATTAAAGTAAAAACGTGAATCAATTATTGGAGAATCATACTGAATGTAGATATTTCCATACAGGCCACAAGACTTCTGTGAATGGATGAGGATACAAATAACGTGATTCCTGTGCCATGGCCTATGAAGTCCGCCCAACCTGAACACCTAAATAAGACTGGAGTTGAGGGACATGTTAGACCACGTCCTCCATCATCATCATCATCATCATGAAAACAAAAAATAAAACAATCTTTCTCTTCTTCTTCATCCCTCCAGTAGAGTTATAAAGTTGATCTGGAGACTCACAGTGAAAATGTTGTCATTTCTGTGTTTTCCAGAAGTGAACCATCAGTGTTGTCCCACCGGAGGAAGAGCAAACAGGCAGATAATCAAATGGCTAACTGACGACTGATCAGGAACGTTTAAGTTGATTGGTTAAAATCATATTTTGAAGAAAAAAAGATCCTAAAAATGTACTAATCCACCTTTTGATTTGCTGTTTTCTTCTATGATAAACCTTTATATCAAAGCAGCCCAATTTGGTGCCTGTGGGCCACATATGGCCCGCACCTCTGTTTGTTTTGGCCAATTACAACATTTGACAAGCTCATGCTTACTCTCCTTATTTTTAAGTGCTGTAAAATCCTGACCGTAATGACTACAAACTGTAAATTTGGTGCAGCTAAAAGTACATAATATTCAAGTTTCATGGCAATCTACAGCATAGTGCTGTTCAGCTTCACTATTAAATTCCATGAGCCTCTGACTTATCTATGAAGGACGATGGGATGCCCTCTCTCTCCTGCTGATGTTCATGTGCTGTTCGTGTGTCCTATGTCACTGACTTTGAAGATGAAAGCACATTTAGAAAAATATTAGGAAAATAATTACAGCAAAATAATAAAATTAATATTAAACTGAATAAAGAGTAGTGTTTATTCTAAAATTATATTTCAGATTTAAAATATACATTTTCTGAAAAATGTAATGCAATTTGAATGAAATGGAATTTCACATGACCTAATTTAAAACATTTATTTTTGGCTCGCAGCCCTCCATCCAGATTAGTTTTGTGTCCTTTATAGGAAACAATTGTGGCACCTCTTCATTTATATGAATGACAAACTGAGTTTTTTTTTTTATAGTTCTGAAATGTTGGTTGGACAAATAAGAAGTTGGAATGGTGTAAACTTGGGCTTTGATGAATTCTTTTGGATACTAGCTTCTGTGCATTTGATTGGAATGTTCACCGAACGTTTGGCACATTTTACTTTGTAATCATTTCATAAACATAGAAATCAACAAAGTGGATGTTTCAGCATGAATAAATCACTTTATCTCGATGTACTAGTACATCCAAATAATTTTTTTCAACCCTAATTTGAATCTAAAAAAATGGTTCTTGTAAAATATTATTTTATATTACAGACAAACAACATTAAATTCATGTTGAGCTAAGATCTACTTCTTTGAGGCATGAAGCATACGGCCAACAACAGATACAGTAAAATTGAATGTATTTTATCCTTGTCACTATGACAACACGTAACCATTTGCATAGTCAGGGATAATGTCAGACATCTCTGTCAGCCAACCAATGTACCCAGATTTAATCATTCACTTCTGTATATTCTCCTTTTGTATGTCATTTATAATATGTTATTTATAATGTCTCCCTAAAGGAGGAAGAGAGTCAATCCCACACATACGGTCCTTCTGCCTGAAATACTCACCACAGCACCAAATATTGATTGAGCTGCTGCCAAAAATAGTCCCCAACAAAGGCACTAGTTTCTCCTGTTTGAGAATCGCTGGCTACAAACTACAGTGGCCGACTGCAAGAGATCCATTTTGAAAATATGAAACTACATATTCGGGAGATGTTTAGGGCTCAGTGCCAGAGAAAAGGTAGGAAAGTCAGAAAGCATAAAGGGCATCAATCTCATCCTTAGTATTCAACTAAGCAAATGAATTAATTAAGTAATATTTACACGGCATTGGAAAACATCTCACGTGAGGATTGCATCTCGATGGCGATGTATTATTAACATTCACCTTTTGTACAGCAACTTCTCATTGATATTGTTGCTCTCCAAAGACAAAGACAAAATAAGGGACTTGTAGCACACACCTGAATAAATAAAAGACACCCAGCAGAGCTTGAACATGTGACAAAAAGGACCTTCTTTGGCATTTAAAGTCAGAGGCAAATGAAAGCAGGCTAAGAACGTGTGCCATTTTAACGATGTGTGCCGATATGACTGGTGAGTGAGATAATGAAAGGGCAGGCCGGTAGGAACAGGACTCTGTGTAGATGCTTGCTCATTCCAGCTTTTGATCCCTCACCCAGGTCCTGTACGCCCCCCTTTCATGTCCGCCTCTCCCTCTGTCTGAGAGGAGGTGATGGTGTCCCGGCAGTGTGAGAACATCAAAGCAACAAGACAGACTCCAATGGGTTGCAGATACTGACAGCTCATCTCTCATTTCTGACTTAAAGCCCGTCCTTGTTTCACCTTGTCTGATCCTCCAACAAAGCAGGTTGTGATCTCTAAAATGAGCTTCCATGTTGAGTGTTACTCCTTCTCAGTAGGGGGCATGATGTTATCTCCAGGCTTTCCTGCTCAAAAGTACTCAAATAAGCTGAACAAATATTTATCCCTTAATATTGAAATATCAAGTTTTTAATTTTTTTCTAGAGAGCCAGTCTTTAAACAGAAAAGAAACAAATCACTATTTCTCAGATACAAAGGTTAAACCGCCACATTGCTTGATTTGTTCAGCAAACGGTCCCAAATAAAATATATTATATTTCTTAACATCAGCTTAACAGCCCCATAGAGAAGTCGGGCCTTATTAGATAGCATAGCCGCACATAATCAGCGGAGCAATGAACTGTACAACTACTGCAGTGAATTGCAGTGAATACAATAACATCACCTGGTGAGAGAATCCTATCCATCATCTATACCCACTTCATCCTGAACTGGGTCACCGGGGTGCTGCAGCCTTACTCAGCTGACTTTGGACAAAGGTCGCCAGTCTATCACAGGACCACCACAGTAAGACAGGCAACAATTCACACTGATATTCACACCTATGGGCGATTTAGGACCAACAATGAACCTAAAATGCAGATTTTTGGATGGTTGGAGAAAGCCGGAGTACTCAGAAAACCCACGCAGACACATGGAGAACATACAAACTCCACATAGCAACAGCCTGGCTGAGCTTCGAACCCACAACCTTCTTGATGTAAGGCAGCAATGCCAACTCCTCTTTAGAGAGATGATTGTTCGCCACATATCTGTCTGAGTTGCGTTCATTACAGTTCCTCTGAAATAGAGGCCTCACTATGTGCAGCCACCTAGTTAGCATCTACTTATTGTCCGCATGTGATGCGTTTAGGGGACATCTGTAAAATGTATCGTCTACTCATAGTCTGTGTGCAAGGCATTTAGGGGACATCTGTAAATTATAGCTACAGAAGAAAACCTGTGTTACACTCTCTCCCTTTAAAATGTATGAAAACAAAAAAAAGGGTATATTGTAATGAGGTAATGTAGTTTTACTTTTTGTAAAATGGATTTTACAAAATTGGTTTCAAAATCATTCAGGAACTGGAATTGAAGTCAAGTCAGTGGTACAGGTCAGGAGCTTTTCACAGAAAAATAACCATCTCAGAAAATTTCACAGTATGACAGCGTCACTGTATATAGTATTTAATTATTATTTTTATGAGTTACATTGTTTGAGGTACCATCTCAAGTGCTCTACATGATTATCAAAAACGTTTACAATTTACTGAAGGTGCGTTCAGGTCAACCAGAGCTGTCTGTACATTAAACTCACTCACTGATGTCAGGACCCCGAACCGGTTTGTGGAAAAAAAAAATTGTTCAGTATTAAAGTTATAAATGGGACACATACTACGATCTGCTCAGACAGATTCTTAAAGATGGTTGATGTGTTTTCTCCTTCAGAAACTTTGCATTCATGTTTTTTTTATAAACTGGACATCCATTCTCGAGGATAAGCTCAGGTTCATTTCACTGAGATGATGATAGTATCAGTTTTGTTTTCCCCGCTGCATCCGTGTGTGTGGCACCCACTGCTGATTCTGACAGGCAGTCAAGGAAGAAAGGAGAGTCGCACTGTGCAGAAAATAGACATCAGCAAACATAATGCCTCATTTATTCATGTGATCTACATGTTTTTGCAGAAGAATATGTTACCATGAAGTTCACCTACGCTCTATGAGGACTTTGTCGCTTTCTATACTCCATCAAGTGGCTTCCTTCTTCAACAAAACAATCTCAAATATCTCACAATGTAAAGCTGTTCACCAATGTTACTATTACAGAGTATGTGAGGAACAATGCATCCAAGATTCACTCTTCATTATCCAATCACATTATGTTCTCTGTGTAAATCTCAAGCAAGATCCTGTCAAAACAATTGTTGAGTGATGGAATTAAACCTCCAATAGAATAGATCTATCTATTGAGAGCACAAGTACATAGGAACACCACATTTATTGCTAGAATTAAGTTCAATATTTTTACTGCCCCAGAAAAAAGGAACACTATTCATGTCCTTGGAGAGGAAGATAAGAACTGTCCGCAAGTGCTGCCACCGCCTCGTCTCTCTCAAGCCCCCACTGCAAACCACTTAGTCTCCCTTCTGTGTCTTTTCAGGGAGATTAAACGTGTCTCAGAGGAAGAAAATATCAACCAGCCAAACGAACAAGATAAATTTAAGACCTGCTCCTAATATCTCGTGTCTGCCTATGGAGAATTACTGATTAGGACTGTTCCCACCCTTCACTACTGTGTGTTTGTGGGTGCGTGCGTGCGTGTGTGTGTGTGTGTGTGTGTGTGTGTGTGTGTGTGTGTGTGTGTGTGTGTGTGTGTGTGTGTGTGTGTGTGTGTGTGTGTGTGTGTGTGTGTGTGTCAAACAAAAAGAGTGTGTAAATTGGACAGCCTGAGATAATCTAACAAGTGCTGCTTTTACCTCAAAGGTGTTTGGTGCTTCAAGTCTGAGTCCTGATATAGTTCAGCCATTCCCAGTGATGGCGACTGTGTTAGTGCAATTCAATGTGTTATTACGAGAATATGTGAGCATGGTAACTGATCATGTAACCTAATCTGTTCATATTTTCAATGCTCAATATCACAGCGTCAGAAAGAAAAAAATAATTCTAAATGAATACAACTGCAACCATTTGCCTTGGATCTATCCTGATAAAGAACAACACAGAAAAACAATCTGAAAAACATGAAAAATCACGTCACACATTCACAATCCAGCAACTCAATGCTAAAAAAAAATGTGGATCAACCACTGTTAAAAAGGACTACTCCCAAACACGTATAAGGTTAATCATCGGTCAAGGAGCCCCCCGATCCAAAACTCATGCTGCCATGAAGCATCAGCTGTTTCTACTAAATGCAGCTCCACAGAAGAAAAAGCCTGCCAACTCACGGAAACCTAAAACCTGGCAGCAAATATGCCTACTGCTCGTATGCGTGACAAACCAATTTTCACCAAAAGGCGAAGGAAAGGAGGGTAGAGCTGTGTAACACACACACACACACACACACACACACACACACACACACACACACACACACACACACACACACCTGCAGTGTTTGAGGATTTTATTACTGCACCACGATGACGAAACACACATTTCATTTATTTAAGTCTGTGTATATCATAAATGACAATTGTAAAATTATATTTATTTTGCACCAAATAATAACAAAGGTCATCATAAGGTCAAGACCTAAAAAAGCCTTTAACCAATCGGCATTGACCACTACATGTGCAGAGACTGCTGAAATTACATTTAGAAACTAGAATTACCACCTCGCGGTTTTATGCCTCAGTCAAGTTTAGTTTACATCCATATCTGTTCATAGAGTTTGTGTGGGCACGGCTTTAAAGTCATCTTTATAGATGTTCACATGCTTGGCCAAAAGAGTTGACTGCCAGTAGGCGTGTTGTTAAGGTATCACTTTCACAAAAACGGGACACATGTGAGGTCACAGTGACCCTTGACCTTTATTAAATCTTGTTAGTTCATCCTTGAGGCCAAGTGAAAAATGTAGTTAAATGCTAAATGAAGAAATTCCCTCAAGGTATTCTCGAAATATCATATTTATGAGAACCAGACAGATGGATGGGACAGACCTGAGGACTGGCCTTGACCTTTGACCTTCATACTTAATCAGTTTATCCTTGGAACCAAGTGAACATTTGAAGAAAATTCTTCAAGCCGTTGTTGAGATATCGCATTCACAAGAATAGTTGTTATTACCATCGCTGTTAGAGTGGCATGAAGACACTTGACTTCACCGTCATATCGGGCTGGGTATTGGGTACAACCACTGATTTCCTAAATCAATTCAGTTCCGATTCGGAAAGTCATGATTCGAATTGGTTTCCGTTTTCCGATGTGATTGAATTCAATATTGATAACAATTCAATTAGGGATATTTAAGTTACAATCCCAATTTTGCTTGGATATGAAACAAAATCTCAGAGAACTGACTCTGTATATTGTACAAGGAACCCTCTAACATAGTGCATTATTTAAAATATGAATGTGTCCATTAAGAATAGACCCCAAAGCAGTTACCTTACTGCACCTTTTATGCAACAACGAGATTCTCTTTCTCCCTGGTACAAACCCCGCCCACTGAAGCCGCATATACTCGTGTTTAGAATCTTATTGGCTATTCAAAGCGTCAATCATCGCCAATATGACTTCCGATTGGTTGGATCTGACACCTCTGCTTGATACAGACTTTAGTTGGCTATTGTAGGCCGGTAAAAGGATATGGAAGCTCCCACTGGCTCAGTGAGATGCCAATAAAACCAGCAGTGCAAAGACCAAGACCAAGACCAAGACCAAGACACAATCTAACTTTAACTATGTCAAAAAAGTAGGAACACCTGCTGGGAAGTTTGAGATGATGCAACAGCGGATCGTGTGTATTATGGATGTAATATATTTTTTTTTACTAAATACTTCACTGGATTGGATGTACTCAACCTTTCCTGACTTAAAAGGACCACTTGCTGTTGGATCATTACAGGACTGTCAGACTTTATAGGCGAGCTGCGTCAATTCTGTAATCGTCTGTTTGTTCCTTGGTGGTCTGACAAAGCTGTTTACTGAACCTGCTGGGGTGATCGTATATTGAAATGGTATCAATTAAATCACAAGAATCTTACCTTTCCACAGACTTCTAACATTATTAAACATGTGGGATTTATGAATTGATATTACATTATTCAAGTGAAGATGGATTCAAATCGGAAAATCGATTTTTTTTTTTTTTTTTTTTTTTTTTTTTTTAAACCCATCGCACTTAGCCTCCAGCAGTGGTCGCTGATTGGTCCGCCCTTCAGAGGGGCTGAGCAGACGTTAATGCGAACAGGGTTTCCAGGCCGTAAACACAGCAAAGAAAACAACCAGATGGATTGTGTTGTTCCTTGAGGTTTGCCTACTGTGATGATGAATGTAATTCCTTCCTCATAAAACGCTTGCACTTTTTGAATCTAGCACTCATTCCATATTTAATTACTCGCACACAGTCTTCTGCTCTCCTGCCTTTGTTGTTGCATTACTGTGTTTCTCGGTGCATTACCGCCACCTTTTGATCAGACACCTTTGATAGGGCTGTGGATCACACCACCAGTCTGTATGCATATGCATGAGAAAACAGAAGACCCACTCAGAGAAAAACTCCTCCAAAACTGTACGAATTCAAAAGCAGGAAACACATGATTCTGATGAGAAGCTTTTCTTTTCTTTCTTTCTTTTTTTAAGGTGATTAAAAACACCAGAGGGTACAACAAGAGCGGAAATAACTGAATAAAGAAATTGAGTGGTGTCACATCGATCCCCCTTGCATGGTCAGCCTCAACTATGGATGTGTGAGACAACTCCAATCCAAAAGTGATGACTCACAAAGTCATTGATTTTGTTTCCAAGCAGTCAGACTCACTCGGCTGATAAAGCTGCAAGAGGAAGTTTACTCCCTCCTAAATCTGTGTTACACAGTTTTACTAACACAACGACACAAGATCCAGGATCTTACAGGAAAGGCCTAAGAGGGAAATCACTTCATCCTTCCATGTTACCAGATTATGTTTATATAAGAAAAAGAAAAATGTCCTCCCTGCTGTCATTTAAAAAAAACAGCAAATCTACACAAGAGGAGTTGCATATCACGTGCAAATTACAAGAACATGTTGTCAGTATCAACACAAGCTGTGTTTTGTCAGACATGTTTTCAGAGAGTACACAGCTCCCGTAGCATCCTAAATGTTTCTTCAACAGGTTTAGTTCACCACCCTCATCTGTCTCCTCCACACTTTACACCTCCCAAACACCTCTGCTGCCTCCCCCCTCTGCCCCCCCTGGTGAGCTGCATAGAGCCCTCAATCTCAAAGGGCTCTTCCTCCATCGACACCATGACCCCCCCCCACCCCCCGCCCCCCTCTGTGACGACTGGCCAGGTTAGGAGACAGCTGGAGAGACTCCACCAGCGCAAGGCTGCAGGACCTGACAGCATCAGCCCCGGGGTCCTGAAGACCTGCGCCGTCCAGCTGGCTGAGGTCCTACAACACCTCTTCAACCTGAGCCTGAAGCAGGAGGAGGTCCCGGTGCTGTGGAAGACGTCCTGCCTGGTTGCAGTCCCTAAGAAGACGACTCCATCCGGCCTCAACGACTACCGACCGGTTGCCCTCACATCTCATGTGATGAAGGTGCTGGAGAGGCTGGTCTTGGCACACCTCAGGCCGCTGGTGAAATCTTCACTGGACCCTCTGCAATTTGCGTACCAGCCTCATGTGGGAGTGGACGATGACATCATCTACCTGCTGCAACGAGCTCAGTCTCACCTGGATGGAACCGGTGACTCTGTGAGAATCACTTTCTTTGATTTCTCCAGTACATTTAACATCATCCAACCACTGCTGCTGAGTGAGAAGCTGCAGGTGGTGTGGGGTGGAGGGGGTGGACGCGTCCACCGTCTCCTGGATCACTGACTACCTGACAGGCAGACCACAGTTTGTCCGTCTGGGCAGTGTGCTGTCTGATGCGGTGGTCAGTGGTACTGGAGCTCCACAGGGAACTGTTCTGTCTCCTTCCTGTTCACCTTCTACACCACTGACTTCCAGTACAACTCAGAGTCCTGCAATCTGCAGAAGTTCTCTGATGACTCTGCAGTGGTCGGGTGTATAAGGGATGGACGGGAGGACGAGTACAGGGCAGTAGTGGAGGACTTTGTGGAGTGGGCGGGAAGAAATCATCTGCTCCTGAACGTGGCCAAGACCAGAGAGATGGTGGTCGACTTCAGGAGGAAGACGACGGCTCCACAACCGCTGAGAGTTCTGGGAGAGGAGGTGGACATGGTGGAGGAGTACAAGTACCTGGTGTCTCCATGACAACAGACTGAACTGGAAGACCAACATCAACGCTGTCTACAAGAAGGGGATGAGTTGACTCTTTTTCTTGAGGAAACTTCGATCCTTCAATGTGTGCAGCAAGATGTTGGAGATGTTCTACCATCTGTTGTGGCCAGTGAACTGTACTTCTAGTAGTCTGCTGGGGGAGCAGCATTGGAGCTGGAGACACCAACAGACTTAACAAACTGGTTAAGAAGGCCGGCTCCATCATCGGCTGCAAACTGGACAGCCTGGAAAAGGTGGTGGAGAGGAGGACGCTGAACAAACTATTATCCATATTGGATAATCCTAACCACCCTCTCCACCACCTGCTGCAGGGACAGAGGAGGACGTTCTCCAAAAGACTCCTCCAGCTCCGCTGTCACAAGGACAGATACAGGAGATCATTCCTGATACAGGAGATCATTCCAGATGCAGGAGATCATTCCAGATGCAGGAGATCATTCCTGATATAGGAGATCATTCCAGATGCAGGAGATCATTCCTGATACAGGAGATCATTCCAGATGCAGGAGATCATTCCAGATACAGGAGATCATTCCAGATACAGGAGATCATTCCAGATACAGGAGATCATTCCAGATACAGGAGATCATTCCTGATACAGGAGATCATTCCTGCCGACCGCAATAAGACTGTACAATAACTCACCTCTGGCAAAATCCATCACACAACAATAACACTGTTGTCTGTGTTTCTTGGTTGTTTGTATATAATATATATAGATATATACTGTACTGTATATACTGTGCATTTTATATTTTATATTTTTTACTGCTATTTTATTGCTTTTTATTATTCTATTATTATGTTATTGCTTCCTGTATGCTGCTGTAGCGAAAACATTTCCCCTTGGGGATTAATAAAGTAACTACCTAACCTAACCTACCTGACCCTAACCTAAATAGCTGTCTTCTGGTCAAAATGACCAGTGAAACAAAACAAATCTTCAATGGGTAAGATGATGAGTATGTTAGTGAGTATAAGAACTAACAGAGTTCTGGTGTTACCCAATATCATTATATGGGTCCGGGTACAAAAAAAGTCCCAGAAGGGTTAAATTAAAGTTGTTTTGTGGATTATTTCAGATTTACTTTTTTTCCCCATTACCATTCAACAAATATATTTTTTTTTATATTAATTTCCTGTATACATCCATGATTGCTAGTTATCTTCTCCTTCCCTGTCTTTGTGATCCACAGTGAACTGCTACCGTTCTGTACACGTTACAGCCACCATCAGCTCGGTTACTCATAAAACACTATGAAAACTGAGCCATTACAACTGCAGTGTCAGAAATATGTGTCTGAAAAATAAAATATCATGTGAATAAGGTAGGAAAAGTGTTTGAAACCGTTTTTCTGCCATGGAGCAATCTAAGCAGCATGTTGACTTGTCACTTCCGTGAAGTGTCCCAGTAAAATATTGCAGTAAACCAGAATACCGGACCTTTGCTAAATGGAATCTCTTCATTTTATAAATGTATTTGCATATTGCATAGGGAACAGTGCATATTATTCAACACCGAAATTTTAAAAATGTGAGCTGAGCTGTCTCTTTCCACGCATATTCCTGACTCAATTTAAAACCAACAAAAGGAATTAAAAAAAACTTCAGAATAAAAAGATTACAATCGAATTAAGAGAAAAAAATTGTTGTAACAACATTAAATATAACTCATCAGCAAGATGATGATAATGATGTCAGTACTTACTTTCACCACTGTAAAAAAAAACTTAACTTAATACAGTGGACTCACCTTTTTGTTGGTCTAAGAATTAAAAGTCAAAACAGGAGATTGATAAACAGCCTGGCAGTAAATACTGCCTGATAAGCTCACCAAGGAGGTAAGGAGGTTAGCTGAGGTCAAAGTTCAGTTTTTAATTGATGTTGTTTTTAATTTTTTTGGACCTAGAATATCGTGAACAGTGATTCTGAAGAGTGTCCTTTTAAGAAGTACTTGTGACAAATATCTGGATTGTTGCTTGACTGATGTAGGCATGATTCTTTTCCATATTTGGACACAGCTGGACGAACTCCGCGGCTTACCTTCGTGTACCGTCACCCCACAGTTGTCACACTGGATGATCTCATCTGCATCCTCGCTGTTGTCACCCAGACAAACACAGCAGATGAGGATGTGCTGAGTGCTCCAGGTCTGGGACCGGTCGAGCAAAGCATCCTGGGGAATCAAAGAACAGAGGCACAGTAAAGCCACTTATCAATGCCTCATCCCTCTGTTCTGACCAAAGATCCAGATATGGGCACTTAGTAAATCCCATATACAATGCTCATGGACACTGTGCTAAGTCGATTACAACTGAATCAGAAGCATTCTCCTGGAATCCCGCTGATAACATCTAAACCTCTCACTGGATTATATGTTGACTGTGACTCATATTGTGTTTTGGTAAAATGGAGCACCATAAAAAGGCGGCGCTTCTGGATCATGTTTATAAATGTTTTTTTGCATGGTAGTTTTAACCTGCTTTTGTGGATGTCTCAATTAACTGTGTTTCCAGACAATTGTTTTTGGAATTGTTTCTGAGCCTATGCAATAATTTCCACGACAGAATCGTGGCCGGTTTTTAATGCAGTGCCACCTGAAGGATCGAAGATCACGACCACCCAGTATTGGTTTTCCGCCAATATATTCTCCAATTTTACCAAAGCTGTGTCACCTTGTCCTCCTATCAAATGAGTGTATTTGCTGTAACTTTACTGTACGACACTCACGTGAAGCTGCAGGACTGCTTTCGCTTCGATGAACTATATTCCTGGAAACGAGATCACCTTTGCTGCTTCAATGTGGACATCTACCTGCTGCTTGTTGTTACAATCGTTATGCTCTCATTATCAACTCAGCACAAAGTTTATATGCTTTACTCACAGGTGTGTTAACTGACTTGGATATAAGGCATCCGTAGAGCCAGGTAATATAATGTTAGTTTTTAAAGAGACAAGACGAAGTCGTCTTCTACTCCAGAAAAAGAAAATTGCAGCGGTCCTATTTCAACAGCGGTGGTGCACCGCTACCAAATGGAAGCAGGGCAAACACTGAAATAAGATCCTGTGCACTAAAAGTTTCCCATTGACACATATATAAGCTGCCACATGGTGGAAATACTATAAAATACCTTCAGATTTAATGTCTGTTTAGTTGTGTCTGTCTGCTGTTTGGAGCTTGGCAGGTGATGATGTGATGAAAGTGTAGTTTATAGGACGTAGAACCAAAACAATGATCTCGAGGAGAACGCCCGAGTTCATACTCACTTTACACATAGCCATTCGACCTAGTATTTATATGAATTTGAAGAAAATCAAAAGTGTCAGCTTAACTAGTATCTTGCTTGATGAAACATGCCTCAGGCCACTGATCTGACCCTGTAAGACATTAGTTGCACTCACCTCATTGCCTTTTCCCTGGGACATGCTGTCATTTGTTAGTTCATCATCAAAAGCACTGCTGCTCTTTGTCTTCTTCTTGGGCTTCTTCACCTCTTTGTCACTATCACTGCTGCTGTTGTTGTTGTCATCACCATCTTCCTTGTCATCATCGTCGTCGTCGTCATCGTCATCATCATCATCGTCGCCGTCATCATCATCATCATCATCATCGTCATCATTATCGTCGTCGTCGTCGTTGTCATCATCACTGGCACTTCCACCACCCTCTTCCTCTGTGCCTCCTTTCTGGGCAGCTGCTTTGCCTTTCTTCTTCCCTGCCGTGGGTCTCCAGTCGTTATCGTCCTCACTGTCATAGTCATCCATCTCATTCAGTTCTTCCATGGTGGTGAAATCCAGCAAAGGACGGTTCCTGCGGAAATTCCATTTCTTGGGCTCAGCCTGAGATTCTTCAGTATTCATGTTGCCAGACCCGGACGTAGAGGTAGATCCGGTTCCAGCAGCTTCAGCAGCTCCAGCAGGCTCTTGCTCAGACTCTGGTCCTGGTTCTAGTTCTGGCTTTGGCTCTGGCTCTGACATCTTCTTGCTCTTGCGTCTGCCTTTGGGTGGGGTGACAGTGGGGGTGTCTTTGGTGGAGCTGTCTGAGGACAGGTGCTGTTTGCCCTTCTCCTCATCCTCAGATAAGTTGTCTTCAGCAGCCAGGTCTTTGGCCTCCTCCTCATCTATACCATCGTCTACAGAAGCAGCGTTGTCCGAGTCGCTTTCTGAACCTGCAGCGCTCGCTTTGGACCCTTCGTCATCACTGCCATTGCCTGTGCCATCTGACCCTGTCAGAACACAGAACAATGACAACAGAGAAAAGAGTAACAATGAGGTCACCCTGAAAGGTTTGGTTGCTGCTCCCGGCATTTGTAGACATTCGTGCAGGTGTGTTCAAAGTCAAACTGAAATTGTATACAGTACATTTTAAGATGCATCGTCTTGGTATTTGCTTTGAGTTGGGTAGTTCTTTGCTAAAAAATTGTGAGACATAGATATATAAATCAATTAGTATGAGACTGTCATTCTTCCTTATTTCCCTCGTTTTTACCTTGAAAAAAATCCTTCGAACAAACAACAATCCAAGAGGGAAAAAAAAAAATCTATCTCACGGTGACATAGCGTAGATATTGATTTGTCTGAAAGTGCACTGATATTTCAGTTGGCCTGCTCCAAATCCTAACAATGTAAAACCTTTTTATTATTTCATTTGAAACAGAAATGAATAACATGTTATGTATTAACATTTTCTAGACATTACAAAATCCATGGTTACCTGAGGCGTCTCCCACTTCAAAGTCACTGTCATCAGAGCTGTCATAATCCAAGGCGTCTAAGAGAGAGGCAGCAAGTGGCTTCACTTGCCTTCGCTTCAAACTGCGGTCCACTGACAAAGGAGAGTTGCAGAAAACAAACATGAAAATACAAAATTTGAACAAGCAGGATAAAACATTCTGATTTTGTAGTTCAAAGACAAGCTGCACAGAACTATTAATAGAAGAGCACACCAAGGCCAATAGACCATCCTTCTATGATATGCAAATCTTCAAACGCAAACAGTACGCCAGGATATATTTAGAACTGTGAGGATACATAGATAGATAGACGGACGGACGGACGGACGGACGGACGGACGGACAGACAGACAGACAGACGGACTTTATTGATCCCACAAAGGGAAATGTTTCCACAACAGCAGCATGCAGAGATACAGGGTAAGCAATAAAAATGACAGAATAAAAATCGAGGTAAATGTAACAGGATATAACATTTGTACCGGTTCCTGTTCTCCACCATGAAACCACTGTATCTGAGTGCTCCACAGTGATATACTAGCCATCAGGCAAACAGAAGATAAGCCGGTGGACAGTCAAAAAAGCCATAACGTTTTTATCAACCCTCTCTGTCTGCCTGTCGTCAAGAGTGCACAGGAGAGCGTGATGCGGGCTGTCCAGTCTCACCAGATAAATCCAATTTCTGTCCTAGTCCACCTCTGGTACTCCATAACACCTGCCTGCTGTATTAAGTTTGGGCAAGTAAGACTGGGTCATTATATTTCTAAAATGGCCCATGCTTTGTCAGTATTTAACTGTATTTGAAAATCTATGGCGTTTAGTTGGCCAAATGCCCTACCTTGAAATGTTAATGAAAGTGAAAAATAATTTGTGGATCCGCCCCATGATTCAGATCAATTTAAAAATGTTATGGGTTCTTCCGTCTTATGTTACAACCATTCACCAAGTTTCATGAAAATCCGCCCAGTAGTTTTTCCGTAATCCTTCCGACAAACACACAAGCAAACCTAAAAAATAACCTCCTCATTTGCAAAACAAAAATGAACCTCCTCTTATAAAATATTGTTGCTCTTTACCATGTAAAACCTGTGTTGCTTAAAGGTCATTACTAGTTCATGTTATAAGTAGACCAAACACTAACTCCTCAGCGGTCACAACTATTAAAGATTTTCAAAAGAAGATTAAAGAAAATCTATTCTGTCATTCCTCTGTGAATATATAAAATAAAGCGTATCATAAAGTTAACCTCTGTCCAAATTCAGAATTTAACTGTGAATATATGAAATATATGAATATATAAAATAAAGCGTGTCATAAATTTAACCTCTGTCCAAATTCAGAATTTAACTGTGAATATATGAAATATATGAATATATAAAATAAAGCGTGTCATAAATTTAACTCCTTTAACTTTCATGATTTTGAAATTTTAGGCACAAAGCTATTTCCTTGTCCAATTTCCCACGATGATAGCACCCTGGTCACACTAACAATATGTATCATAGTTGATCAGACCTGATCAGTAGTTTATCGTATTCCCCGCTGCAACTGTTTCCTTTTACTTTGTAATACAGATTGACCTGTGTAGGTACTTATAACATAACATAGCACTCCAGTGGAGTCACAGATTTTAAAAGACGCACACCAGCAACAGTGTAGGCTCCTTGACCATGCCATCACCCAAACATCAAATGATGAATGAAGCTTTAGTGGTAAGCCACTGGGTGTCTCGTAAATGTCACTAATGGACACTACTAGTATTTCCAGGGCAGCTCAGACAACTCTATCCACCTGAACCTTAATGGCAACTCCTGATCAGCTCTGCTCGGAGCCTTGTATGAAGGTTTTTTGTGCACAGACCAACATTGAAACGACACAGTTCAGCTGTCCAAAAAACATTCAGTAGCCCAGCGTCCAATTACTTTTGAATTCTTGCAGTTTGTTTCTGTGTACAGATCCAATCACAAGTCACGTCTAACATCGAACCAACAGAACCTGAACAGGAATAACTGTCACATATTTGGACTCTGGATTGAATGTGCTGTTTTGGGGTTGTAGAATGAGAGTATTGTGTTTTACAGCAAAACACACATCGTTCCTTCCTGTTCAAGAAGCAGCTGAGTTGAGGAAACAATGCTAAAACCTGGAAGAGCTGGCTTCACATCCAACGGTACATGTTCTGCTCTCGAAAGGCCCCGAGGCTGATGTGTATTTACATTTTGCAAACGTGCACAATTCAGTCTCACTGAAGTGGAGAAACGACCCGGTTTGATCGGCCAACAGCTTCTCTGATGCTGCAGTCTGGACTCACTTCAGGTGCATGCTCGGTGGACGTTAGCAAAGAGCTCCGCTGCGCCTCTGCAGCTGACACAAAACTGCACATCTCTTGCAGCAAAACAGATAACGATACAAACTGTCTGTGACCGAACAACCTTCAATGTCCGTAGTCAAGCCGTGAAGCCCAGAAACACGTTTACTGACACCTCACCTTGTTTTCTACCATGCGACGTAGCTAGTTGTTGTTAGCATTGTCTGTACTCACTACCGTCACATTGCGGCTTTGTTATTCAAATCCTGAACTCAGCTGCACCAGCACACATGTTCGAGAATGACACTAAAGGGTGAGACTCCAATTAGACAGACAATAGCCGACCCAATAAAATGCAAAATTACACGTAAAACAAATTAGCATTAGCTTTAGTAGCCGCACCAAGTGCTAGTCCCATAGCATACCCAGGCTAGCTTAGCCATTTAGCAGCTAACTAGCACCAGTTAGAGTTTGCAAACATTGTTGTTAAAACGACGTGCTGTTAAATACACTTGGACAAATGCGTGCTGGATGGTAGAGAAAAAAAAAAATCACAATGTGGAACGAAAAACTTACTTAGTTCGTATTTACTAAAAGAAACAAAGCAGGTTTCCTTTTAGCAGCATGTTATGTGGACAAAGGAGAGCTCAGCAGTGACGTATCGACGACTAGATGTTGTTGCCATGGGGACAGTTAAGGAAGACGATGCAGGATGGGCGCAATAAATCAAATAATAATAATAAAAAAAGATTTCATATTTCAGTTTATACATGGTCACTGCATTAATGTATAGTGAACATATACTGTATAATTTCATAGTGTCGAGAAAGACAGCCGGATTTACAGTGTAAGGCCTTGAACCATGAAACCAACTACTGCTGAGAATAATAAGACCATACATTGAAGAAAGTTGTATCTTATTTCACCTTAAACCTGAAGAACAACTTGAGTGTTCAAAGATTCTCCACGTGTGTGGAAATCCACTGGAGGAGCGAACAACATACTTCTAAACAGGCTCAAGTTTTTCACGTGATGTTTTGATGGTGGAGGTAGAAACTGATAGTTGTCATGTCAGACCAAAATCTCCCAAAAGATGTTGAGAGTGATTACTCAGATGATAACTGAGATACTCAAAAGCAAAAATATAGCCAGGATACTATAGAGCAAGTAAGAATACTTAGTGGTTGTATATTGTAAGACAGAACAGTCCTATTGAAAGGGTATACTTTCTTTCCTTTTTCTTTTGTTTTATCCTTTACTGTCATGTGAAAAAGTAAGTACATCCAGGGGGAATTATTTTTGTTGTTGTTGTTTTTTTTAAAAAATATATTCAACCAAGCAAACATTCAATTGACTTTGCAACTGTGCCTCGAGATATAAAGAGTGATAGGCTACTTGAAAAACACCACAAAACAAAAGATGTTTTCAATCATTTAATTAAGTAGAGAGAGGTGTAATTATGCTCTTGTAGAAAAAGACAGTACACTGGCCCCTTTAGCAGAAATAACTTTTTGTCTGTATTTTTCATAACTGTCCAGAACGATTCTGACTTTCACTTGCTGAAGTTGTGACCACTCAAATCGACTCCACCCTAAGGAGAGGTAGCACTCCATTAGAGACATGCTCCCCTCTCTGGTTTGCCTCTTTACAGAGAAGGATTCATATTGCAGCACTATGATGACCCCAAACATACCTCAAAGCTTTGAAGAACTGCAGAACTTGAAGACCAAAATTAGACCAAGGAGTGTTGACTGTCATGGACTTTCCTCCACAGCCACCCAAATCTTTGGGGTATGAAGACTGAGAAAGTCAAACATTCCCGACATGACAAGAAGCTCTTTGAAACATTGTCAGATTATGCTGGAGTAACGTGGGTTATCAGGTTTGAACAAACTTGTGCACTCCATGCATCTCAAGTGCCACTGCCATTAAAGCAAAAAATCCTGAAATTCACATTGACATTTTTTCAAGATTCAACTTTTTTAGTTAAAATGTTGAACTGTTATCAGTGTTTTGGTATTTTTGCCTTAACTAGTAGAGATAGAAAGACAGCAGACATGATGTGCAGTGGCGGTCCACCCGGGAATCGAACCCCAAGAACCTTTTGTGTGAAGTTCAAAACACATGCAAAATACTACTTCCCTTCAATAGTGCTCACCCTCTTTTGAACTTCACTATATATGCTTTCTTTCTGTGAAATGACACGAAAATATTTTGGTCCTAAACTATCATAATGAAAATGGCCACCATTGTTTTATTTTCATTTAATACTTTCGTTAATATAATCCCTGTAAAATGTAAAATCTTGCAATTATACTTTTTTTTTTTAAATTATTTGTGAAGAAAGGGGGAAGCTCCTCAAAGAGGATGCAGTTGCATAAATTTGTATTTTGGCTCATTTTCAAAATGAGCTTTGTTTCTGTTGCCCTTCTTTGACTTTGCAGTTTCACAAATAAGAGACGATTAAAATAAATGAGCCTAGATTGATCCTGATACACGGTAAGGAGAAGACTGATGGGCTAGGCAAGTGAAAGGGATGATTACAACTGTCCTTGCTTGATGACAAATGGCCCTATATTGTGCTAGAGTGAGGTAGATTTTTTTTTTTATCTTTTTTTAATTTTTTTTTATCAGTTTGCATCAAAACACTTTGGGGATATCACAGCAGCATCGTTGTCATCATCACTATCAGCATTTTCTTTGTTTTCTTTCCTGACCCGCTTTGATCAACATGAAGCTGCACAGCAGGTAGATAGTGTTGGAGGGAATTTAATGAGTATTGTGTCTGACATTGGAATCAATGAGATAGTGACAGTCAGGCCGGATATAGATTTAATAGACTTACACTCACTGGATAGTAACTTTACTCGGAGCAGATCAATGTTTAGAAAATGACTTTGTCATACAAATAGGTATGAAACAATAAAGTCAAGGCCATACTTCTAAACATGAGGCGAGAAGAGACATTTGATAACAAGCCGTGTCTTTCTGGCACTCACAGCATACAACTTCTAAAAATAAATTATGCAGAGCAAGCATCTGGAAATCATGAATTACATTTTGAAGCTACAACAATTTTTTTTAAATTTTTTTTTTAACTCAGTCATACACATACATGTACAACACTTATATGTGTAGTTTATTTTACTTTTTTATTATTTCTGAAGAAATTAAGAAAACCACATTATAGAATAAAGCAAAATAACAAAATCCATGCAGGTTTCTGTACAAAACAAAGTGTCCAGAAAACAGTGCAGTTTTCATTTGTTCTTCTGTTGGATCCCTCTGAAATTAATCCTCACTGGAAGATCAATGTGCTTAAAACTGTATGAGTGTGTTGGGGGAGAGGGTGGGTGTACATTTTTACTTTAACTTGACTAAAAACTGCTCATTTTCAACTTGAGCTGACATTCAAATAAATTACATCAAATTTCCTTTATATAGTAAGAACATAATGTCAGCTGAAGACTCTTGACATCATCAGGAGGAGACGTTACAGTATTATGAAGAGAAAACCCAACCGTGGCCCAAAATGTGTCCCAAGTAGACACAGAAGGAAGACTGAGGCTGCTGCTGCTGTGGGAACACTAATTGTATGTCCACATGGGATGGGAACTTTAATGTGTATAATCAAAACAACAACATAAGGTCTGATTATCATTTTCTTATGTGGACGTGTGGATCTCAGTGGACACATTTTCACAATTAAATATTCTGCTAACTTTAACGAAAGTGCATTTTTTTCCCCTTAAACAGCTGGAAATGTTTTAGTTGACTCAACCAACTGGACTCCAATGTCAAAATACTTCTCTTTGACAAAGAAGAACAAAGCAACGAAGAAATGACATCTCTTTCATCACTGGCAATAAAACACAGAAGTAAGATGTGCAAGATTAAAGTGAAACTGCACAGCATTCTAATCACATATTTAGAAAAAGCAGAATTGAGGTGTCCAGGAGGTGAAGATGTGTAAGTGCAGGCAGTACAAGCATTAACATATATTACACTCATTGAAAAACGATAGAATCATACTCAAATCAGGGTTTGAATTACTCAATTTAACACAAAAATAAACGATCATATATGGACTCCACTGCATTTGGTATAATGTGATATGAAGGTACAAAATCATTTAAAAGGGACAAAGAAGATGCATGAACATACCGCATACTTTCAAAAATAAAGCTCAAATGTCAAAGTTAATAAAAAAGACACTCCAAAATAATGAAATCAGGTGCTGGAACAATGTTGAGGATTGAGTAGAAGTAACTCACGCTCACTCAAAGCTCCCAATGCAGTCCGTTTATAACAACACTATATGAAGTGCAATGTGCTAAAAAGGTCACTGATGTTGTTTTGTTGTTGTTTATAAATGAATTGCATCAGAAAATGTGAATGTTTATGTTTTACTTTTAAATCATTATGAAAAATGCCCTAACCTTTCATGCATAAATGATACAGTGTTACACTCTGTGGCCTTGCACAGCTGGTCGATTACTAAACTAGATGAGTAGGAAAAAAGGCTTTTGAATTGTTACTCCTTTATATGTCATTTCATTGAAATTATTTTGTAGTTAACCCAGGTTGCCTTTGATATTGGATGGGTGAGATTGGCTACTGCATTATGTTACGCGCCAACAGCCTGATTCACATCCAGTGCAATAGACGACAGTCAGTTGAAATTTTTATATGATTAACTGAATCAAAAGGTTCCATTCAATAATCTAGTTTTAATTGGTGATGTTGGAGTTGGCTGGTTTGAGCTGATGGAGACGCAAGCATCAACACAGCCCTTTGTTGTGTCGTTACACTGATCTGAGTGCAGCCGGGTTCATGTTGATCCTCAAAAATAGCAACTCAATGCAAGCGCAGAAAAAAGCACCCTGCGCTGCACCTAACTGCAAATACACTTGGATCCGCGCTTAGACCAGCTTTGTGCTGGAATGAAAGGAGGGCCTTTAGATTTAAGTTTGATTTAAGAGGAGCAGTCTGGTACAGGCCAAATGCAGAGACCTGAGATCTTGAGAAAGCGTCCTACTACAGATATCAGTCAGCTTGATGAGCCACAGGACAGAAGCAATTACATCAAGAGCAAGAATAACACAGGGTTTAGGAAATACAAACATTACTGTAAGGATGTGCCACGACAAGGAAGGTTTAAAACCTCATTTGAAGAGGAGTAATTGCATTGGATGTTATTTATTGATCTTGAGGTAAAATGTACCAAAATGTCTGTGTGATCTACAGCCTCCCTCCACCTCGAGATTTTGCATTTAAATTGGAATATTTATTCATTCATACAGTGTAAATCATGTGACACCATGTTCTGCATTCATCTTTCATGAGACTGCCTTTACATTTCATTATAAATGTGGAGAAAGTGGATTGTGTTACTATCCCACTGGCAGTGTCTGATGATGTCTTAATGCAATAAAACGTTCACTGGTAACCAATTACTTCTGAGGCATGCAGAACAAATTGTATTTAAGGAGGTGTCATTTTCATCTCTGCCTTAAATAAATCTAATAATGCTTTTTTTTTTTTTTACCGTTTAATAGTGCAGAATCCTGTGGAAACTTTGGAACTTTCAGGAGTGACTGAAGGATGTTCCAATTGATAGCTGAATTGTATTACTAATTATTTCAATTACTTGTAGTTTTATTAACTCTAAAACTGACTGAAGTTAATACAGTCTCAGAAGTAGAATGAGTGACAGAAAAACAGGCCCACCTGTGCAATGAAGGCAGGCAGGTAAAAAAAAAAAAAAAAACTAGTTTGGTCCCACCACATTAGGTGCCATTCCGAACCAACTAACGTTAAGTAGGAGTGCATTATTAAGTCCTCTAACAGTCTGCATCTGTACTGCCTCACTGATCAGATTCCTGGAAAGAGCAGCATCTGTATTAGGTCAGAAATAGAGGAATCTCCACATACCTGCAGCTACAAGAGCCATGTGGTTATTACAGGACAACTGCCGCAGTTATTTCTAAAATATAATCATTTTTGATATGTCAAAAAAAGATACCAGCAGCAGTGAGATCTGAAGCAGTCTATGGGGTAACATTCCAATCATTGCAAATCATTATTATATGTTTTTGCCAGAGGCCAGGAATCCCCCTCCCATACTTAGAGAATTTATATAAACAAAACAAAACCAAATAATAATTTAAAGACAGTAAATTTTAAATAATTTTTTTAAGTAACATTATAGCTTATAGTATATATTTTTTTTTTGTAAAGCACTTTGTACCAATTATTAATATTGTTATTATCATTATCACTATCATTATCATTATTAAGGCTCTTATTATAAGAATGAAGATAAGTGGGAGGTTATTGTCTACGTTGTAAATTCCTCAATGCAACTGAAACAGAACAGACTCTCACATTTTCCAGCAGATGTTGAATGGACACCGGACAAAGGAAGTTCCTGTTTCCATCATAGGGAGGTTTATAAGCTGCCCCTTAACTTCACGACCATGAGTGTGACTCCCAAGGAGTTGCACTCTGTGAAGGAGTGTTGTTGCTCACTGAACACTGTCTCTGTTAAATAAACTTTAGAGGCTGTAAAGTAAGTTTGTATGTTGACAGAGTGTATAAAAAACATTTGATTTATGCTGTCTGAGATAATCAGATGCCTCCCTTATGGTTCTGCATGATGTAAACAATTTAAACCCATGTGTCCAAAGTTTTTTTAACAGTCCTGCACATCATAGTTTATATATACACCAGCTTGTGATCATTTATAAAAGAACCAGCTCTTAATTCTATGTGCTGATAATTTAACTGGGAAAGCTTTATGTTAATTAAAGGCACATAAATGCTTCATCTGTGAGTCATATAACATTATCTATGGGAAAACAAATGTATGGGTCATTTTATTTCTGAAAGCAGGAGCATCTAAAATAACTCCTCCCACTAAGTTGTGGTGATATTTGACCTGATGATAAACACATTAATGTATAATTTATCGTTTTGATGCTTTGAATAAATTCCAGGCAGATCCAAGTTGTTATCCTGTCTGAACCACAAATGTTAATCTCAAATAGTTACCAGGTGTCCCACTTTATGTGGACTGCACAGCATTTCTTTTTCTTGTGCAACATATTGAGACAATGTCCCACATTTTGACTGGCTCTAATTACTGATGAAACTGATAACTTATTTTTTAATAACAGTGAAGTCACACAATCAGTTCAGGATCGCCAGTTCAATGCTGCTGAAGATGATGGACAACAGAACAAGACAACAGTGGGACGTCTCCAGATACTGGAGCAGCTGTAATAAATGCAATGGGCCCAGGTGAGACAAAATGGCCACTGATTAACAGCAACAGTTGTGACTCAGCAGATGAACACATTCTGTCTCCATCTTTGCTGCCATCATTACGTGACCACAGAATCACAAGCTGAGCTGCAGAATATGAAGGAAACTCGAAGAAAGAAAAGGAAATGCAGCGGCTGGGACACTTTATAACTGGATGGAGACGGTAGGAGGACGACATTCTCAGAGGTTTTTGCTTCTTTTGTCTCAAATTTACGTCGTGAAGCGACAAGTGAGTCTCTATGAATATGTGGTGTAAAAAGTGATCTGCTAAACTGTTGATACATTGAAATCCAAAGATGATTCTCAGAAAGATGAGGAAACAATTGTTGAAATAACTCCTGCTGACCACACTGTGCAGCATCCCAACCACAGTCAAACTTCACCTATCCTTTATTCTGACTGTGTTTACTTCATGTGGGAGTTTGGAAAGTTGCATTCAAATGAAATCCATTTGTTTAGTCCTTCACATGTTAACAGCCTGACCTGTAACCCTCAAAGTCTATTGTTTTATTTTTATTTAAATTGGATCGACATATCGAAACTTCAGATTACCTCTCAGCATTGGTAACATGTCTCACTTTGTCCCATATTCGGTTTGTGGAGATCTGGTCACCCTTATCTGAAGGAGGTGCTAGAGTAAACGTCAGGGGATCTTCACAGTCAGTAGGATTTATCACCTGGAAACCATAAGTGAGTTTACAAAATGTCACTGCAATCCACTTTATAGTTGTTGAGATATTTCAGTCTGGACCAAAGCAGTGGAGTAACTGACAGACTCACACAGATGTCTTACAGTCATGGAGCTAGTGAAGCTACAAACAGTTGAAAATGTACAAAATTAAAAGAAGATTTTTGGGAAAATATGTATACAGGTTTTACTCAATAACATCCATACAGGCTTTGCAATAAAAGATGCAATATTGTATCCGTAGAAAATATTGCCCTAGCCTCGTTCCTTTCCTATCGGATAGTTTATGATGTCATGATGTCCAAGTGATCAACAGTTTTACTTCTCTTTAACCCTGAAACCGAAGTACTGAGGTCCCAAGACCTAAACTCTTTCTGCAGAATAAGGATATAAAGGATTTATTTTTTTAGATTCACATTGACAAATTCAATGACACACACACACACACACACACACACACACACACACACACACACACACACACACACACACACAGTATAAGTAAAAGCAAGGTTAATAGATGTCATGGGAGCTCTGTTCATTAGCCCTGGCTCTGTCACACTGTGACTGGGCTGGGAATAGACTTCTCGTGGTGCAGCAGGAGATCCAATCGTTTTCAGATAGGCTCCCAGCTCTGCCACTTTGTATATTATGATGTTTCAGTCATGTTCAAAGAGCGCCTTTATTGGATATATCCTCAGAAATGTAGATGGCATGTGTCTGACAACTTCCAATTTCCTTTAAAAGGCGCAACTATTTATAAAACTGCCCGGCACTCTCTCCTTGGCGCTGAAGACACAGCCTCCATTTCTCTGATGGATTGGCTGTCATATTCCGACAGCGCAGTGCTTCTTTCACTTTATAGACATCTCTGTGCTCCTGACTGTGAACTGCGAGCTATAGTTTTTCTCCCTTATCATCACACTGCTGCCTCTGGCCTCCTCACATAAACAAACACGCAGCACAACAGAATAATCTTGAGTCTGGCAGGATTTAGTTTGGGTGAAGGTGCATATGCACCATGTGAGTTATTCAGCATTACTCACTACCTCATCAGACATGATAATTAACGCCATGTTAATGATGTTCCCAACATATAGCCTGCATAAACTGTATGTTTAAGAGCAGTGATGGACATAAAATGTGGCAGGATCCAGGATTAAGGTTAAAATTGGAGTTGGGATTAGGGTTGGATTAGTGATGGGGTTGAATGAATCAAATGGCCTTCTTTGTTAAAAACAAAGCAGCATGATTTTTATTCCAGGAAGCTTTATTTGACACAATACGAGCGTCCTTATCAAGAGGTACTTTTCAGTGTCACACACATTAATGCCCTCACTGTATAATCCCAGCTTCAACAACCTGCAGACCGTTTCCACTGCAGTAACACAAAGACTTGCGTTTTTTGTTTCCATTGTTCTCTGCTTTGTAAAGAGCTCCTGTAACTACATTTCAGCACCATGGATGCTCGAGACTGATGGTTACCGTTGGACGATATCAGATTCTGCGCTGAGACCAAAAATAAGTGTTGGGCATGACAATTGATCGAGTGCTGTACATTACTGTAAAAGATATCACATCTGGAATGAATCATGACTTCCTGACAAAAAGAAAACCATGTCAGATTTTTTTCTTACCTGGTGATTGGTCGGTCGGTGAACTTGTAAAGTAACGACAAAAGTTTTGATTAATGAATGTTTGATTTCACACAGTGACCATCTTATCAGACAGAAATACATCATGTATTGTGAACTCAGTATAAGGTTCCAAATTGCAAAACCATACTTTAGAATTTCAGCACAGCTCATGCGTTGATACCAAAACAAAGCTCCAGGTTTGCCAAACAATTGTGGTATCAAATTAAGAGAATATATGTCGAACAACATTAACTACCATTTTACCACTTTATTAGTACTTTATCAGTAGCTCAGTATCCCAGGAAGTTGCAGCTGTTTTGTAGTCCCAACCTCCCAACTGACACCCAGTACATGCAACGTTCAGGCCAATGTTGGAAAAAGGGTTTGGCGGTCAACTGTAGTTCACCTCACAGACCTGTAATTATAACGTGCACCATTTTATTTACCGTTGAGGTTCTTTTAAACAGCGAGTGGTTGCCCTTTCCTCCATTTTGAAAACATCTCTGCCGCTGACTGGGGACTTTATGATGATTCAACTTTCTTTACATGACACTGTGAATTGCAGGTGACCATGGCAACCACATAGACTACAGTTGGGTACATGATAGTTACAGGAGCTCTTCCCACAATTACACAGAAATAAACTGTATTAGAGCAACGTTAACTTCAAAGTGTAATGATCCCATCAGTGACAAAGCAGATGAGCTCACGCCTCGTCGGGTTTTGTTAGAGTCCATGCAGAGGAACTGGAGCCAGAGTAGTGCAAGAAAAATTCTAAAGATTCATAAAAAGATTCCGGAAAGCTAAAATGTGTTGTACCTCCTTTGTGCTGATCTGCTATTTTAAGATCATAAAGACAGACATGAACAAAGACAAAAAAAAGGGGAGAGTCCATGTCATTTTGCACACTGCAACCTTCACCCTAAATTGGACTAAAGTTTGTTTTATATCTGTGATTCATCAGGTTTGGGTGTTCGTATAACATATAGTTAGACTCATTTCTTTCTCCTCTCATTCATTTTCCTTCCTTTCATTCCAAGTTATCTTCTTAAAGGAGACATGTCTGCACTGCAGCTGCTGAGTTACATGTTTGTTATCACAGACAGACGTTCCTTCTACGTAAAGGTTAGAGGTTGTGGTAGAAATATTCTTACAAGTCTAGTTATACAAATGAATGTGTATCTGTGTCTGTGCGTGTGTTTTTGGCCATGTGTGCATCTGACCTAGTGGACATTGTCTTCCTGGTAAATCTGGTCCCTGTAGCAGGCCCGTGTGTGAGCAGTAGCTTATCAGCTTCGACCAGAGTCGCCCTCACTCCCAAACACCTCCATCGCCTGAGAGGAAAATAAATTGCACCCATGCAGTTAATAAGAATAAAAAATATATTGCCACAAAGTCTCACACAGCCATTACAAACACCACATAAAGTGAGTGTTGGGGGGAGTGTGTGTTTTGTGTGCTTCGTCAGGAGCTTGTTGGTGTGGTGAGACATCTTCCAGCATCAGGCGGTCATTGGAAACGCTTCTCATGATGAACAGTCGAGGTGGTTCGCCCTTCTCCACAAAGCCAAACAAACATTTTTTTCCTTGGCGTTACACCACCAGTGTCATGGGTGCATATTGAATTCTTGACAACAGCGTGACGATGTCTGTGGAAGGTAATTACATATTGAATGTTCTTTTGCTTCATTCAGCTCCTGGAGGGGAAAATCCATCTGTTGCACCCAGAGATTGTATGAAGAAATCATGTTTCCTCAAGCCCTCAAACACAGCCATTTACATTGATATCAAAACAGGTACGGCAGCGCAGGATATATATGCTATGGTAAATTAACTTTTGGCCATGCTGCAAATGATACATTTCCTGTGAAATACAATAAGGAGGATGTTCTATTATACAGTACTGAAAAAAGAACGCACTGGGTTCCTTCAACAAACGATTTAATAGAACGATGGTGTGTTGGATACAGATTTCTGAGAACTGCCCAGCAACATGATACTTTTTGGTTATGGTTTCTTGTAGCTTGATACGATGGGGAGGAAATTAGGAGGACAGTAGAATCAATGCATAATTTGAGCTGGATTTTGGGGCATTTACATTTTTGTAAAAGGACACCACGTAAATCACTTTGTACTTACCTTCTGGTATCTGACATGTAAAACCCTGACTGTTTGAAACTCTCAGTGGTACACTGTGTTTCCAAAGTGGAAATGCTCAACCATGGTGGTTACCAGTCCTTCCAGGATTTTGTATAATTTTTTTGTGATTGTTATGATCAAAAGTGATTAATTTTGCTCCGGCTTTTCTAAAAAAAAAAAGTGATGTAATTTGTGTAGCTTTAAGTGAGTTTTTTTGCATTAAAACTGTAGCCTGGTGTTACTAGGCGTGAATATCTGGGCCTGGGTACGCTTCATTGAGAATCATTAGCAGTCATTTCATTCTACTGGGCGTAGACCTTGGGTTAGTTTTGAAACTATTGGAGCAGCTTTTACCAGTCGGTTCTTCTGTTGGATCCCTCTGAAATTAATCCTCACTGGAAGATCAATGTGCTTAAAACTGTATGAGTGTGTTGGGGGAGAGGGTGGGTGTACATTTTTACTTTAACTTGACTAAAAACTGCTCATTTTCAACTTGAGCTGTCTTTGTGACATTCAATTAAATTACATCAAATTTCCTTTATATAGTAAGAACATAATATCAGCTGAAGACTCTTGACATCATCAGGAGGAGACGTTACAGTATTATGAAGAGAAAACCCAACCGTGGCCCAAAATGTGTCCCAAGTAGACACAGAAGGAAGACTGAGGCTGCTGCTGCTGTGGGAACACTAATTGTATGTCCACGTGGGATGGGAACTTTAATGTGTATAATAAAAACAACAACATAAGGTCTGATTATCATTTTCTTATGTGGACGTGTGGATCTCAGTGGACACATTTAAATTGATGCTAGTATGTCGGAGACTTTACCACTGCTGCAACTACATTTAGAAAATAATGCAAGTCCATTTTAACAACTACGCCTACCTGATAAAGAGTAATATGCAATTACACGCTATAATAATAAGCATGCTGCACATCACAGAATTAACTTATTTACTTTCAGTTTTTATTGATTTATTGAACTTAGAGAACCATTGGCTCAGACTTACAAAAGATTGATGTAACTTTACAGAACAGACAATCTGTGACTGTATTATAGAATACAAAGGCTACATCGGCTATAAAAAAAAAATAAGGGCTTAAAATGCTGAGTCCTACTGCATACACAAAAGCATAGTGCAATATTTTACAACTGGATGTGTGTATAAAACTAACTTAACATCTTCGCTCCCATGATAAGACCACATTTCCCACAAACCATGTCACTTTTGCTTTTTTCCTGTTGTTTCGGTTAGCTAGCAGCAGTTTGTTTTGATGGTGAGGGAGAGGTTGGGGGGCTGTTGATTGTAAATGAGTGAATGCATTTTTTTTTTTATAAAGTGAGTTTTATTTGAAAAGGTTTCTTTATGCTGTAATACTTGAAGCACAACTTCTGTTTATTAATTTTTTTGTGGAAGAATTGTGAGAATGTAGCAAAATTGCAAGCTCCCACTAATATTGCAGAAATTGCTTAAATTTGGGTAAATTATTGCGATCACAAGATGATGTAAGGTGATGAGATTGTTCCTGTGGGGACTGATCAGTTTTTAACCCCTTAACTCATTGGTGTTTATCAAAGTAGTTGTCCTTAATAATGTTGTGGTGTCAAATGTCAAAGTGAAAATCAGCTTTTTTATATTAAAAAAACAAGAATGCTGCAAACACTTCATCAGTCGCTTCACTGCAAAACATTGCAAGCACTTCACTGTGATCAGTGATTACTACACCGACTGATTTGGGTTTAGTAGGTGTCATTGTATGAGAAGTTACAGTTGACTGTGCGCATGATAAAACAGTGGAACCATGAGATCTACAAGTCTGCACTGAGACATTTTCATTCATTAAATAATTGTTCTTGACTTTATGGAGAAAAATTAAATTATGGAGCCAGAAAAACAACTCAGCTTCCGTGCTGGTTTCCAGATACTTTTGGTAGGTCTCTGTTCAGGAACAGTCAAACTTGAAAATCTTTCCACTGTGGTCCAGAAGATGCAGAAAACATTATTGTTGTTCATTCATGTGACCTAGCCACTAAGCAAGGCCCAGACTACACGACACTGACAATCCCACCCTGGAAATTTCACCCATAGAATACAGAATACAGAACACAGTAAGAACAGAGAGGTGAGGTTCCAGTTCCAAACAAAAATATTTTATTCAGGTTTGAGGGGCTTCATGGATGCTCAAATTAGCAAAGACCAGTTAAAATAGATTTCTTACAAACATGTTTTAAATCAAATTTTAAATTTACTATTAAACTGAGACCATGTTACCAGTGCAGGGGAGCCATGGGTTCCAATGACCAAACAATTGAACCATGTGAGATTAGGGTACACACACACACACACACACACACACACACACACACACACACACACACACACACACACACACACACACACACACACACACACACACACACACACACACACACACACATTAAAAACATTTTAAGAATGTTAATACAAAATATTTGTAGAGAGTTTTTAAACAATGTTATCCAAACCGTTAAGAAGAACACTCTGAGAACAAAAACAACCTTCCTGCGGAAAATGTTACTGGAACCCAGCCAACCTGGTATCAAAAAGAAAAAGAGAAAAGGATAGTGAGGTATGAGTCAGTTAAAGAGTAGGAGGAAAGAAAAGAAGCTCAGCATGTAACGAGGTCCCCCAGCAGCCTCGGCCTATAACAGCATAACTAAGGGTTGGTTCAGGTCTACCTGAGCCAGCCCTAACTATAGGCTTTATCAAGAAGGAACGTTTTGAGTCTAATCTTAAAGCTCGAGAGGGTTTCTGCCTCTCCAACACAAACTGGGAGCTGGTTCCACAGGGGAGGAGCCTGAAAACTGAAGGCTCTACCTCCCATTCTACTTCTGTAAACTTTAGGAACCACAAGTAGACCAGCATACTGAGAGAGAAGTGCTCTGCTAGGATTATATGGTTCTATAAGATATCTGAGAGCAAAACATTATCACCTGTGTGACCAGTGCCACCAAGCCCCCCTCCTGCCTCCTTATTTTGCCAAAAATGTCTTTTGTTGCCTCTGTTGTGTCCCACGGTTGTGACGGTTGGTCACACGATCCCATGTCACATGACATTTACATGTGTGGTTGTACTTTTTTTACGTGAAGACAGCCCAAAGCGTGGCTATTTCACATTTTGCTGTCGTGGACCACATGTCTATTTCACGCTTTGCTGTGAGACTGGCTTGACACGGCATACTATTCTCAGAACATATTTACGTTATAGAACAACTACAACACATTTCTAGTTGCATAGTGTGAACAGAAAGAGTTCCTTTCTTTTGGTCCACATTTTGGTCCACTTGAAGAGGACTGAGTTTAGTTTGTTTGTAAGGGACATCCAAAACTTACTGACAGCTGGCAACTCCTTTTAAAACCACAAACTGCAACTGTAACATTTCTCTTTCTGTAAGCCTGAATAAAAAACATGATGCAACATGTTAATTCAAATTCATATGTATGTAAATCTGAATCACTGTGCCTACTCATTTAAAGGAGCATTTTTGGTCCAATGTGTTACAACATGTTTTTTATGTTTTCTAATTTTTAAAGTAGGATTTTCCTCTTCCTTCCAGTCTTTTGGTTAAGCTATGCTAAACACATCTTTTTTACATTTGACCAATTCACCCAGTTTTTCAATTTTGCATTTCATGTCATGGTGTCATGGGAGGTTTTTACCATAAAGGTCGGTTGGGAGAGCCATTTTCATTTATTGACTCCTCCTTGAAAGGGCAATAGCAAATAAACCTGACGTGACTTCATACTTCATCATCCAGTGTATTTTTCTATGCTTTCCTCATCCACTATGTTTTCTTATCATCTCTTCCAAAAACGTTGTGTGCCTGTACCTTTGTCTGCTCCTAAACCCTGCTGGGCAGCATTCTGAGGACCCTGCAAAACCTCGGCTTCCGTCAGACTGTGGAAATAGAGCTTTTGTTCTCCGATGTAAGATCCTCAGCTTCAGCCTGTGGGATTAGCACTGGTAATTCACTGCTTGGCAGGGGATAGCTTTGGTTTTGCATGTTGCACAGTGGCTACAGTGCTTTGGCTGTGGCAGGTGGCTCACTGGGGAGGTAAAGGCTGGACATGGTTCCAGGCAAATAATACCCTCATGTACAAACTACTGCTATTATCAGAGACATAGCTTCAGTAGTGTGTCAGTAATTTTTAGTGACCTGAAGGGAAATGTACGTTCAATACACAAACATTTTAAGTGGCAGTTTTCTTTTTACTCATCATCTAATTCTCATACTATTACATTTTTTTCATATCCTAGTTCTTTAAAGGTTGAAAGCTACAACTGGAGGTTTTTTTTTTTTTTCTGACTTTTGGGAAACAAGTTCATGTCTCCAATGACAAGAAGAAAATGTTACTATAACTGCCGTAGACAACATTGGATTAGAATGATATTCTTTTCATGATTATGGAATTAGTCCATCTATTTTAAATATAAGTATTGAATATTTTTGTGTGCCATTTGTATTGAGTTTCTTAATGGCTTGTATTTTCCACTTTTTCGGTTTGCCTCTGGTTTCCCTATCTGCATCTTAGAAAACACAGATGCATTCCTGTTTATAATTCAGGTTGAATAGTACGGTGGATAAGAATACCAACGCTACCTCATATGAATACTCAAGACACCTGATGGTCTCAAATACATGAAGAAAGAAATAAATTCCACCAGTTAATTTATTTCACTTGTTAAGTCAAAATAATACTTATTGGATGTAACTCCAGTTCTATTAGTACTCGCGGGTCTCTAATGGGCTTTGCTATTGGTGAACCCCCTGTAGGCTTCGTCTCGGCACCGTGAGATATTTCATTGTACTCACTGACCAATCAAAGGGTAGCCTATGCACAGATACTATAAACCATGGAAAGCCCGTTGCTTTGGAACTCAGCAAACACCTTCAGCTGGCCTGATAGGTAGGTAGGTAGTTACTTTATTAATCCCCAAGGGAATTGTTTTTTTTCGCTACAGCAGCATACAGGAAGCAATAAGATAATAATAGAATAATAAAAAGCAATAAAATAGCAGTAAAATAATATTAAATATAAAATGCACAGTATATACAGTATATACAGTACAATATATACAGTATCTATATATATTATATACAAACAACCAAGAAACACAGACAACAGTGTTATTGTTTTGTGATGGATTTTGCCAGAGGTGAGTTATTGTACAATCTTATTGCGGTCGGCAGGAATGATCTCCTGTATCAGGAATGATCTCCTGTATCTGGAATTATCTCCTGTATCTGGAATGATCTCCTGTATAAGGAATGATCTCCTATATCAGGAATGATCTCCTGTATCAGGAATGATCTCCTGTATAAGGAATGATCTCCTATATCAGGAATGATCTCCTGTATAAGGAATGACCTCCTGTATCAGGAATGATCTCCTGTATCTGTCCTTGTGACAGCGGAGCTGAAGGAGTCTTTTGGAGAACGTCCTCCTCTGTCCCTGCAGCAGGTGGTGGAGAGGGTGGTCAGGATTATCCAATATGGATAATAGTTTGTTCATCGTCCTCCTCTCCACCACCTTTTCCAGGCTGTCCAGTTTGTAGCCGATGATGGAGCCGGCCTTCTTAACCAGTTTGTTAAGATTGATGCTAGATTGCTATGCACAAACTCATAGAACGGGAGTTACATCCAGGAACTACTATTTCAATTCCATATGTGCTGCGTCCATTAACAGGCTTTACTATTGGTTACCACCTAAAGCAAGGCCATTAGGGATTAGTGTACTCCCGGCTCGGCCCAGCAGTTATTTTTTTTCTGACCAAGGTCAGACTCTCAAGTACTCATCTCCCTGGGGTCGGGCTTATCAGTCAAGATTCCATCCACTCAATGTTAGATTATTCCCGGCGGCACCCCAAGCACTACACGAGACACTGAATCTGACACCACATCCCTAAAATATGATGGCACAAACATGGAAGTGGAGGACCAGGATGCGGCCAAGCAGATTTCCCTCACTGACACGCCCTCGGTCCACTGAGGGAGCACACGCTAGAGTCTCATGGCTCCTGTGAACTTCCTCACAAAGCTAATGAGCAATACGCTGAGACAACACCAGCACCTCTGAACCCATGAACTACTCGCTGGACTTCCTAAAACTCGCTGTGCAGTCCATGTAACAATAGAGTGCCTGCACAATAAGGTGTGAAGGTGCCTTTCCTCCTCGTTATCATAAGGCGAGGGGGCAAAAACCATGAGTCCTTGCTGGAAGAAGGCGTTAGGTCACAGCTCAACCTGTCGTTGGTGAGAGACATGCATAAAGGGTGCAGTGACAAGGCCCAGAGGTTACCTACTTTCCAGCAAGAACGCCATTTTGATCGACACTAACACCAGGCCCGTCAGCTCCAGTGGCTCGAATAACGACCCAGTAAAACCATCAAACACAGTCTGCAGGTCTCACTGAAGGACAAAGTGCCTTACTGGAGGTAGGAAACACCTCTAGCAGGAAAAACTTCACCAAAGGGTTTTTTTCTGCCATGAGCGCAACATAATTTTTTTCTAGACGGTAACAGATACCTACATAAGGAACAGCATAGTATTACATCGTAAAGTGTTATTTATACACTTACTAAATAGCTTGATGAACAGCACCCACCAAAAATACGTCCACTATATGTGCTTGTTTTTTCATGAACAAGCTCAGATTGTTATTTCAACTATATGAAAAGAATCCCAGCAGATATAGACCTTTTTGTTCATTCAAGTTTTTGTTTAAATTCTGGATTGGTCAAACGTATATGAAAAAGGAAAAACCAATAATTACAAAAAATACAACCATATTAAATAAAAAAATACAGGAAAAAAAAAATGTATTAGCACAAACTTATCATAAAAAAGTACTTTATCATTTGATACTAAATACTGCATCCCAAATACTCTCATTTATAAAAACATGTAAAATAAAATAATAGTCTTCCTCCCTGAACATGTTATGTGCACCTATGAGGTGGATCTTTTTGTTGAAGAGTGAGAACCTTTTTGTTCAAAAAATAATATCTCTGTTCAAAACCACCAGACTCAAACGCAGTTCCAATGTTTTGTGAGCTAAAATTCTAGTTTTTATCAATGGAGTCTGGTGGCTTTGGACATAATACTATGGCTGTTTCTGATTCCACAAAAATGTATTTCCCTTTAGGGATTATTTTCATTATGTTGTCAGACACTTATATTTACAATCTGAACCTGTCTGTGGCACAAACAAACAATTCTAATCTTGGACTTTTGGTGGGTGCTGGTTAGCTAACCTAACTGTCTATAAAGTGTCCAACATACGGTAGTAACAGAGCAGCGGGGTAATGTAAACCCATTTTTACTTGAGGTGTCATTAAAGTGAGATGTTGACGGTTAAGCGTCCAACTAAAATATTTACAATATTTCAGGATGTGGTGCATCCCTGGAATAATCACTTTGGATCTAAAATATGACTTTCCCAAAATAAGTGGTTTCAAAAGAGTATAAGTTGAGCCGCATGGGGTTAAACTGTACTGGTATCGGTAAGTAAAACTGAACATTTTCACCTCATACAATACTGCATCAAAGCAAATGAAATTCAACAGAGGTGGTCGCGTTTGTGCAAACTGAAATAACTGGTAATGTACAGATGGAAAGGGAAATGATGGTTTCACCTGCGTGTAATAACATCTGTGGAGGTGAGGCCCTGGTCTGTCCTCTGTGTATAGATGATGGGTTTTGGTTTATAAAATTAAAATGTCATGCTTGGTGATAAAAAGTAAGAATGCAATGTAGAATTAATACTTTACTTTACTAATATTTCAATAATTATACCCATAAATGGGGCACCTGGCAGTCCTGCTTTTTTCTCTTTTTAGGAGACGTGACTTCCTCAATTTGTTCACTTCCACTGGTAGACCAACAACCAACATACAGTGTTAGCGAGCGAGCTAACGAGAGTAGGATTAAGTTGAAAAATGTTTCTTTATTAAAGATATATGTTGTACAGTAATTCTGCTTCATGAAAAGTAGCTCCATCCCTTCATTCCTGACCATCTTCCTTCTGTTTGTCACCAAGCAGCCACACTGATTTACTCCTGACGGTATGTGTGCAGATTGTGGGTGAGGTGGACCAGTGAGTCCATGTCTCGTTCACTTTACTTCTTCCCCAACAGCTTCTTAGAAGAATATGTGGCTCTTTAGCAGCTATATGCTCCACGATGTTCAGCAGCCAGTCGCTAAGCATGTGTGTGTGCTGTTTGCTGCTGAGCAGTTTGTGTACAGTGGGATTATTAGAAAGCAGCTTCCAACTGCTGCTGCTGCTGCAAACAGGGTTTACAACAGCAATGAAGAAAACCAGGAACCAGCAAGTCTTCTCAGAGACACCCTCAACATATTATTATTATTATTTAAAAAAGTATTCATCAGTAAAGCTTTTAATGGGCTCTCCTGAAAGTCTTGGCCTTTAGATAATGGATAAACATTATGTATTTAATATATTTGTTTCTGACCATACACGCCTGTAACTGCAATGTACAAATTTGTGCATCCTAACATTTTTTGTTGGTAGTCTGTGTTGGTTAATTGAAGTGCATTGTAATGATGCCCTCCAAGTTCATTTATTGAATCACTGCACAATAGCAGCGAGTTCAGGAAATTCAATACAGCTCCCCTCTCTTGTAAATAACAGTTCGTTCAGTATTGTGATTGCTCTTTATGAAATGGAGGAACACTTTTCATATCAGTGTCAGTCATTCACTCTTCAAACAGCCTATTTCTCAGTGAGCACGAATGACAGGGCCCACATGTTTTCCTGCTGCTAGACTCATTTATCTCGCACACCTTCAGACCACCCCAGCGCTCAGCACAGAGAGTGTCAAAGTGCGCTCCGTCTATGTTCATATTCATTTCCTCCTGATTATGTCTCTCTGGTGTCTGTGATTACTCCCAGGCCCGCTCATTTCAGAATACATCATAAACAATTTACACGTCATTAGCTTTGTTTTGATCATATTTGTTTGACGAAATGTCTTCCTGCATGGTGAGTGCTGGGGTTATTTACCCCATTTAGAGGCCAAAGGAACACCATGCAGGGTGGGTTATGTTGCATTGTGTGATTAATTGTCATGGCTCTGTGCAGAACTTTACATTTTGCTAACTAAGAAAGAGGTGAATGTATTGTGTGTTTGTGATGAGTGTGAGAGTGCTGCTTGTGTTATTGCTTTATTCATTCTATGATTATAGGCAGTGTATCCTCAATAGCTCATGCAGATAGTTTAATTGCATTTATATTGATCCTGTCATTAATCAGCAAGTACCATGTAGAGGATGTGGATCTGATGTACAGCTTCCAAAAGGGGTAAAAAGACATCTGAGAAATCATGTGTTGTTTGTGCGTGTTTGTATGTTTATGTGTCATGTGCCCTGCAGAGGGCAGTAAAATAGCAAAACACAGCAGCTGATATAAGGCAGAGCAAATAAAAAGCAAACTCGTCTCATAATAATAATAATGAAGCAAAAACTTTCAAACCGAGCACGTGATATCATAAAATACACGCTGTATCATTCTGTCTGTAATCTATGGTCCACATTGATTAGGTACACAGGAGATGTTTGTGTTTATTTTTTTCTTTGTGTTCCTCTCACTGGTTTTAAGGAGGCGGGGCTCAGTTAGAGAAAGCTGATTGTGGTATTTTCTGGACCAATCAAAATTTATGGATTTGAATCCAAATCTGATGAGGATGTCAATTGGTCAAGGGCTTGTTTGGTGTTGTTTGATATTGTCTGAAGAAATATTGGAAGGTATCCCTTTATGCATGCCAAAACTTTAACACAGCCCTAAAATACTTACAGTATGTGCCCTAAGATACTGAGCCCTCCAAACACGTATTAACTGTAGATTATATTGTTGCTACTTAAGGCATTTTAATTTAAGATGAAGGCATGTCAACGGGACAAATATAGAGACTATCTTTTGACTTTTATTTCATGCTATTTATAACCACATACAGTTTGTCATTTTATACAATGTTCCCTTTTTTTTTTATAGATGTGGAAAAGTAAGCTAACAGATGAATACTAAAGAAAATAAAAGTGTCATATTTGGTTGCCTAAACGTTTGATGCAGTGATGAATGACCACTGACATACTGTGCCCAAAAGTGTGGTATCTTCTTTGGAAATGCTTTTCCCGGCCTTCAAAGCTGCTGCCTGCAGATGATGGGCAGTGTGTTTGGGTTCACTGTTTTGTTGCATTGGCTGAGATTGGGGAACATCTTTGTGTGGACAGTTCTGAATCCACCCTGCTGCTGCCTTCATCAAGTAATCAATAAAGACAGAGCCAGTTCCTGAAGCAGCTCTACATGCTCAGGTCATCAAGTGATCTCCTCCTTGTTTTAATGATAAGTGAGGCCATTTTCCCTCCCAGATTGTGAAATAATGTAATTTTGTCAAAGCATCTAAAGCATATGCACAAGGTGCCATATGTCTCATGTACTGTGGCATGTCGGATCGAAGAAGCTCAACACTCAAGTGTTAAGTCCATGCAGTGAGGAGGTCAGGTTAATTGGATGGAACAAATCCAGAACTTCCATTTTATTTTGGTGCTGTCTGTCTGGAAAACTTTTCTCCAGAAGCTTTCTGGCTTGTCTTTGTCTTTTTTGTCAATTTCCAACCCAACTCATGGACTCCTAATAAGAGGTCTGTATCATGCAATGCTGCCTCTGAAATGCGCTTTCTCTACGGTGGTGACATCACTGACTGCTGCTTTTAGAGTTCTTCTTTGCTTTCTAAACCATCTTTGTGTCATCAGCTGCAGTTGATTTCCGTGCTGCATTCATTTGTCTGTTAGTTACACTCTGAACAGATAAAAAATAAGGCTGGACACCCCCTGCTCTTTCACATGTGAACAATTTGTGCTAAAGAAAACACCTGGGCAATGAGTTACACATCAGTCAGTCATACACACGAGTTGGTCCAGTTAACACAATACAGCTATCTCTGAAATAGTAAAATGCAAGTGCACGTGAGGACTATTAAATGTAAGTTGGTCATTACTTATTTTATTGCAACCAAACCCAACCCCTCGCCCCGCCCTCCCCGATCAAGCATGTAAAGGAATTTTCTGGTGGGTGGGAAAGAGTTTGGTTTGTTCCCCATGAGCTTCTACAAAAACATGGCAGAGTCTGTTGAAGAGGGCCCACTCACTACTGTTATGACCCTGAGATCAGTGATGTGCAAAATGTTATGTGTCAGCTCTTCCTCTCCCCCTAGTGTGTGTGTGTGTGTGTGTGTGCGCGTGTGCGTGTGTGTGTGTGTGTGTGTGTGTGTGTGTGTGCGTGTGCGTGTGCGTGTGCGCGTGCGCGTGTGTGTGTGTGCGTGTGCGTGTGCGTGTGTGCGTGTGTGTGTGTACGTGTGTGTGTGTGTGTGTGTGTGTGTGCGTGTGCGTGTGCGCGTGTGCGTGTGTGTGTGTGTGTGTGTGTACGTGTGCGTGTGTGTTTGGTGTGCCGGTGATGCCTTCCAGTTAATCAATTTAAAACTAACTGATGAGCATCAATTGGAGGAGCTCAATAGTGTTTCTGCATGATTGGACGAGTGTGCTGCTCCAGCATTTTAAACACTGCCATTGGCTCCTCCCCCTCCGTCAACTCTTCTTCAAAAAGGGGCCAGCCCTGGGTTTGTTTAGTGAGAACTGATAAACGGATTAGCTGTGAAAGATTTCTGACCTTATTGTAAATAGCACTAATTATCTTCACTTTTCCAAATGTTGTACATTTGGAAATATACAATTATACAACAAGCAGTTCCGACAAGGAAATCCGATTGGTCTTAACTGTACATCTGAACATGCTCAAATCAGCATGTCAGCACACCGTGCTCATCAATAGAAAATATCCCTCCACCACCATTGAAGCAGAATATTTAGTTTGATAAAAACACGTGAATTTTGGAAATGATTCTATACATTTTTTTTCAACTAATTCTGACTTTTGCATTTTACAATGCTCTGGAGGACAGTTAGCCTGTTGGATCATATCAACTGTGTTGATGGGTGGGTGACACGGTACTATCTTAAAAGATGATGTGTCCTTGGATTTGTTTTCATCAGATTTCTTAGTTACAATGAGTCTGAGGTAGCTAAGCAATTTAGTGTTTCTATGTGCTGTATTTATTCAGTTTGAGAAACCATCTCTAGAAAGCAATAAAAACAGACTACAAATCCTCTGTTGCTAGGTGGTTGCTCCGGGTCGGACTACTTTGTGGAGTAGTAAATATTGCATACATTACATAAGAGTTTATTGACGCGACTGGTTGTTTTCCAGTTATTACTCCTATGCCATGTATTGTCATGGAAACAGAGATCACACAAACAGTTTTATATTTTGAGAGTGAATTGCCCCACAATATGAATACATTTTGATTACATATTTTATTTAGTTGGTAACTTGTTGTATAATCGCAATAATACACTCAAAGGGTGTACTTTAACGTCATTATTGTAACTTCAGTGATGCAGTCAGGACCGAGGAACAAGCATCGTTGAAGTTAAAGCTCCCCCTCTTGTGTAATATTGCTGAAATGTATACATTTGTGCAGGTTTAGTAAGTGAGGGAAGCCTGTTTTGTTTGCGCACACTTTTTTTTTTTCCTGTTTTAAATTTCGGGGTCCAGGTTAGACCCTCGTCTTCTATTTTAATTATTATTTTTGTTTTATGTTGGTGGTAGTAAGGGCTAATCACATTGTTTTGTTTGTTATTTTGGGCATTACTCTTCACTGAAGAAATCTAGACTGCTGAAATTTGACTATTTAGTTGTGTTGCTGAGAGTGGGAGAGTAGAAGGACTCACAGCATGTTGTGTGTCTGCTTCCATTAGACGAGGACATAACACTATGTTGATATGAAGCACTCATTGTAAGCTAACGAAAACACAACGAGCTGATTTTACACTGAAGAAAACATAATAATTAATATTATATTCTATATTTACAAATAAATCCTGACAACTGAACCTTTGAGTCAATGTTAGAAACAACACTCTCCTCTTAATTGTTATCATCTGTCTGAAGAACACTGCTGATGGTAAATGTATGTGAAATAGAGTTGAATTAATCCAGTTCTATGTATTTGCAGAGAAAACAGCATATTGAAGCCAGTTCTGCCATGGAAGAGGTGAAAGTATAGTCGTGTTGCCAGCCGCTGCTTACTGCTTGCCCACGATCAGTTAATTGACACGTAGAATAAAGCTGAGTGCTGGCAGCAGGTTCAGCCTCAGCTTTGTTTTCTCTCTTTATCTGTTGACTCCAAAGGAAGTTGGTTCCCTGTTCTCTGCCCTGCATCACATCGGGACTAATAGCCCTGGTGGCCACCATCATCGATTCCCTTTAAGATGACGAAAACTAAAATATTTTCAGTACATACAGAATATCACCTCATGCACGCAGCCAGTAAATTACCTAAAGCCCTTTTGACTGAGACCTGAGAAACCCCCTTCCAGGAAATGAAATGTGGAAATAACAGAGATTTTTACTGTCATATGCACAATGAAAAAAAACAAAAACAGTTTTACCATTCAATGAATTTCTACTTTGCAAGTCCTTTTTTTTCAATTTCCACAAAAAATAAAAAACATAAAAATATACTTAAAATCTAAAAACTTTAAAGAAATATATAAATAAAATAAAATGTAGAGTATTGTGCAAACAGCAGCAAGGAGCAGCGATCCTGGAGTAACCAAGGACTTTAGTTCATAAAGTGCACTATGTGCTTTGGTCATGTCATACAGGATACGTGAAAGGTAGCGATAAGAATAATTCTTATGGTTGAACCATGAAAAAACATGCAAGCCAGTGTCTGCCAGTGGTATTGACATCCAAGGTTACAAGCACACTGAAAGAGAAGTTATGTGGGGTTCAGATAGTTGGTGATATGTGAGTATAAATAGTGTCCATGACCAAAGCTGAAGCTAATAATCACTGAACTGTTTAGAATGTGGCTCAGAGTCTTCCACAAATCATGGAAGACTGTCCACATGCTGAAGTGTCTTTGGGCAAACACTGAACCACAAATGGCTCCTGACAGCAGGAGATGCACCCTGCATGGTAACTCTGCCACCATTGCTGGGTGAATGTGTCAGTGGGTGAATGGGAGCTAAACTGTAAAGCGCTTTGAGACAGCTAAGGTAGTACAGTACTATATAAGTGCAGACCATTTGACATTTAACCTTCTATTGTTAATTTATGCACATTCATTTCCTAAATCAAACTAATCTTATATTACTAATCAAATATTGTTTGCTATGTTACAACACATCTGTGAACTGTCTCCTTTCGAATCAGATGAGCAGTAAGCACATTAAAGAAGAAAACTATAGTTTATTACAATAACAGTAACATTTTTACAAATCTGTCCTAAACAGGGCATACTTACATTACTGAGTGGATCTCAGTAGAGCAAGAAACAAAAGCAAGTCTGTTTTAGTTATGTTGACTCTAAACTCTTCCAATTTTCTTTCCATTCCTTTTGTGCATATAATGTATCGAAATTCTAATTTTAAACATCTTTTATTTTTTTGGTCACCACAGCCTTTAAAGTCTGATAAATTTGCGATGTCAAAAACATCTGCAGTCACATAATTATATAACCTGGCATAAGTCTCGGTTGTTTTCTTTTTTTCTTTGGCAGGCCTGTAAAAAAATGCATTACAGTAGTCCAGTCAGCTAGAAATAAAGGCCTGAATCAACTTTTCAACATTTGTCTGATATGTAAATGAGGTTTTGGTCACCTTGTTAATTTGGTCCTTGAAACTTCGATCTCAGTCTAAAATAACGAAAAAATGTGTCACCTCTTATTTTAGTTAGTTTAGTTAGTTGCCCCAGATTATTTTCCAGTCTTTTTCGTTTAGTTTTTTTCCTCATTTAATTTGAGGAAATTATTGCTGATCTATTTATTTATTGCTGAAAAACATTTAGTGATGTAGCGCATAGCTGCATCATCCACATAACTATGGAAACAAGCCTCGCGTGCTCTAATGATGTCATCAAGTGGAGTGTGTAAAGTGAGAATAGTAAAGGACAGAGACAGCTCTCTGTGCAACCCCACTGTCAGCAGTTGTCTTGTATCTCAGACACATGATGTCCCATGCTAACATGAAACTTCCTCACTTTCATGAATGGTTTGAACCAGTTTGAGACACTGCCAGACAGAGCATTCACAATTATCACTGGAAATCACGAGGAGGGGCACAGAAACAGATTTTACGGCAGGATGCGGCACAAATTTAGCCCTGGTTATCCCATCAATTGTTGCCTTGTAGGTGGGATTAAGAATCTTCTTTCTCCATCACCGCTAAAATCGAGGGAAAAAAGCAACCTAAATTCAGTCACCCACGCACACGCACACGCACACGCACACACACACACACACACACACACACACACACACACACACACACACACACATACACACACACACACACACACACCACTCCGATGGAGTCCTGACAACAGTGTTGCTGAAGCGAGTCAGCAGAACAATGCTCAAGATCTGGATTGAGCAGGACAACTGATGAGTTTATTGGAAGGACTCATGGACACTGGTTCTAGTAAAAATCAGAGGTGAACATGGTGCAGGAGGAGGGTTGGGTCGATCTGACTCTAAAGTCAAATGAAAGTTGGCAGCAGCAGAGAAAGATGAGTTTTTTCAAATGACTAGCAACATAATTGGTTAATTGACAAAGGTTGTGGAAAAATCTCATGCGTTAAACTATGGAAGAAGTACCTTCAGTCAGCAGATGTGGTGTTGGGAGACACCGAGACTTTGAGTAAATAAATACAAAGTACCATGACGTGATCTTTGTTGGAACTTTCAGTAAGATTACATCTATCCATCAGTGCAGGGTTTTGTTAGGTAATTTACAGACAGATTTAAACTTTTATTCTTTTCTTTTAATCATTTAAGAATAACAGCTTCCACACCGTGTTTTCATATTGTCCGTCTATACTTCTCTGCGACTATACAGTATGTACACACAACCATCCCTCTGTTCCTCCGTTCCATTATCTTAAATTAAATATCTTAAGAACACTTTGAAAGAATGTCTTCCACTTGGTCCCAAGGATTAACTGATTAGATTTCGGGGGTCAAGGGCAAAGTCATTGTGACTTGTGAATGCCATATCGCAGGAACAACCATTTATTTGGATTCATCGATAATCTGATAAGGTTTTGGTGGTCAAAGGTCAGAGTTCAAGATCAATGTGACCCGTATCCTGTTGTGTGAAAGCAATGTTTCAGGAACACTTGATAGGTCCAGATGTTGCTCAATATTCACTTGGACTGAAGAATGAACTGATTAGATTTAGGTGGTAAAAGGTCACTGTTACCAAACAAAACATGTTTGTGGTCATAATTCAAGAATTCATCATATGCTACTTATGACAAAATTTGTGGTGCAGACTAATGAAGCAGATTTACTGAAAACACCCTGCTGGTGCAGCACTTTCTCATGCTTCTTCTACTGTGGACAAAGCATCTATTCCAATCTGCGCAAATCATTTAATAAAGAGAGCAGGAGTGTATGTAACCACAATGTCCCTAGTGTGAGCCCAGAAGGGGGTTGTTATTGAGAGGCACCTTTAGACAGGCATCTTTATCACCATAACAGCCGAAAGAAACTACATAGGCTGCACATTAAGTAGACGAGACAAATTCAGTCACTGAGAGTCCCTGATGTCTGCTAGTTTTAATAAAGTGATATACTCAAAATGTAAAGTAATATTAGATCAAGTATTCACTACACTGCCCGTGAATTACTTTCACAATACAAAAAACAAATGTTGGACAAAAAAACCTGATTTACTGGGTTACCTGTCAGATAATTCCAGTTACAGACAATACAATTATAAAGACACAATCCAAACTCAACAGAAGGACCATAGCATATTCATGCAGTTAGCTACGATGCATAAATCCAGAACCTGCTTGGTTGTGCTGTTACTTGCTTTATAAACAGCTTCGGAGGGACAGTTTGTGATTTGCCAAAAGAGGCTGGAGCACAAACTGATACCACAGAAGCAAAATGAGCTGCCGGTGGCAGGGCTTTACACATGGAGGGATTATGCAGGACTCTTCAGCTGTACCATCACTGTACCTGTGGGCCAGCATCAGCACCCAGCAACACCCACCTTCTACCAGCAGCATGAGCAGCATGTAGGTTTAAAATCATCACTTAGATTTTGTAATAGAAAATCATTACGCACATTATCTGTGTGTTACGCATGGCGTGCACTGTTGATTTTAAGCATGATAACTACAAGTTCAAGCTAAAGAGCACAATATGTTTACTTATTGCAATGAAACAGTTCCATTAATGGGGGGAAATCGATGAATGAATGAGTTAATAAATGAACTGCAGATGGGTGGAGGGATGGTTGAATAGCTGGTCATTGTTCATTTTTACACAAAAAAAGAATGAGTGATGGATGTAAACATACATTTTGTGTGGGTGGATGAAAGGACATGACTGACTGAATGTACCACTCTCACTGAATGGAAGCTGAAAATAATAAACACATAAAAGAAGGGCATTCATGGAGCGCAGAAATAATCCACTCTTCGATCATATGCAGATCTGCAACTGCATCCATTCTATATGTCTGGATATACTTCGAGTTTAAAATCACGACAGAATTTGATTGTGCCAAGCTTAAGCCTCCCATCCATCCAGAAAGATTGCTTGCTGTATTAAGTATGTGTGAGTATCCCAGAGCATTACTGGTATCCATAAATGTGGATTGTGATATGGAGTCAACTTAACTATGCCGATGTTTTATCACTATTGAATTTTACCACCATTTACTAAATTTAACATGAATTGCATAAGCAAAATGCAATATCACGTGGAGTTAATGAAAGTGAAAAATAATCTGTGGATCTGCCCAGTGATTCAAATATTCTCCAAAATTGAGTACTACTGGATTATTACATAACAATTTTTTAAGTCTTTATTGTTTTAGCATTGCACTACATGTTGCATAATATTAAATAAATTAGTCCTGAATCAAGTTACCAAATCCTTGTTACTAATTAATGCATACATTATGAGAAGGAGAGGTCAATAGTGATTAATATAATATTTATGTACCAGGGCCAAGTGGGGAGTTAATCAAGAATAATCAAGTCCACTTTTCACAAGGACGCACAACAGCACATATTTCTCTGTGGTATATATGTAAAGTCTTTGAATCTTTTATGACCAACAGGAGTGTACTGGCAGCAGGAGACAGATAACCCTTTTGTAATATGCAAATTTGGTTTGGCTTGCACACAAAAACAACTTGGTTCGGTTTATGCTCACAAAACAGTTTAGGTTTACACACCAAAACGACTTGTTTGATGTAGAGAAAGATCAGGCTTTTTGGTAAAAATAGAGGTCCTTTATTATCATCGACAATTACAGTTAGCATAATAAATACATGGTTATAGTTATGTAATGGTCATGGTTAAAAATGACACAGTTGGATATGAGTTTACAATAGGAAAAAAAGCATCAGTTTCCCAAATCCAATGTATTGTGGACCAATGATCCACCCCAACCTCCTTCCAGGGCTGCTCTATAAATATGACACCTCGCTCCCTCCTTTGCTCCTGTAATAATTGGCTCATAATAACCTGCTCGTACAACCGAGGAAGTTGTTTTTTTGTTTTTTTTTTTATGAGAAGAGTCTTGTTATGGTCAACCAAAATTATATGACACACGTGTCTTCCTGAGCACATTCCCTGTACAATACACATCACCATTATTTACCAGCAGCTCCTTATCTCTGTTGACATGCTTGAGTCCTGAACCATGTTGATGTAGGCTGATGCTCCTAAAAATGAATTATAACCTCCCTGAACGACTATCAGCCACCTATCAGTTATTACTTCAAAGCTGAGGTATGAGCTCTGCAAGGCGAAGGTGTCTCTCTAGTCTCTGATTTAGGAGATCAGCCTAAACAGCCCAGAGTCAATTACCAGGCTTAGCTAGGATATGAGCTAAGTAGCCAAGATGTCCACCAACTGAAAGGCTGGGAGAGAGAAGACAGCAGAGAAAGTAAAAGAGGAGAGAGCAAGAGGGAACCTATCAGGAAGAGAAACCTTGGAGGCCATTTTAATACTTTCCTCCAATTTATCTCCCTCGTCTCTCCTCCCCTGCCTCCCCCGAATGCCTGCAGGTACAGAACAGACTTCCACTGAGCAGTTTTATTTGAATAATTCCTTCCTGTTACCAAACCCAAATCAGGGGAAGATCAGAGAAAAGGGATGATGCCTGAGTGGTAATCAGTCTCCAGCTTTCCTTTTTTTCTTCAGCAGTTGTGAACAGAAAGAACAAAGGAGAGGAATGTTGTGTTGATATTAAGCATTGAGGCCATGAATGGACTTAACCAGGCACCTTCACATTATGATATTATTTGCTATTTGCAACAGAGTGTGTAATTTGTTGCATTTATAAATGTATTTAATAACAGCCACTTTGCATAGACTTTACAGAAAACAGAAATTACAGATCCGTTTATTTCCAACCATAAACATTTACAATCTGTTTTAAGGCCCTCTTCACATACCCTGAAAAAATATTTTGTTGCCATGCTAACAGGAACAAATACAGAGGACACTAAGTGAAACACAGTGATTGTATAGATTATAGATCTCCAAACATTTTTTTCCTCTGAGAGCTACTTCAACAAAATTTAAAGTGTCTACTCATGTTTAGTAACATTCAATCACATACTGTATCTGAACTCCACCCAAACAGGCAGAATAAGCTGCTTTTATGTGAAAAATAACAAACTGATACTCCTCACATGCATTTTGTTTCACGCCAGTTTATGTTTAACAGCATGTGCTTCTTTTTTATGTGTGCATTTCCTTATGTTTTCAGTTGATAGGGGGATATTCTTGGAAACATCGGCGCTCTACGTCGTCCACAAGTATGATTTTTTTTTACTTCTGTTATTTACTGAAGGTTAAAAGCTAAAGAACAAAATTGGCCAAAACTTGAATCATCAAAGATTAGTTATTAGGAGTCAAAGTAATTGCATAATATGCCATTATTGCAATTTTTATTTTTTTCTTATTTCAGATGGTTGAGCAAATTGTCCGCCACTCGCAGGGTTGCTGTTTTTTTTGTACTGATAGGCAAGAACCTTGCATGGCAGCTCTGCCACAGTTGGTGTTAGGGATGAGACAAGTAATCGGCTGAAATTGTATCCGGGGCGGATAATGTACTTTTGACGCGTATGAATATCATCCAAGTAAATGTGATATCCGTGTTGATGATGGCTTTTAACAGACACTAGCTGTGTGCACACAGCTACACACACTGCTCCTCCATAGACTGCTGCAATTTCGTCTCGGGCAAACACCCTCTGTCAGTGTCCAGGGTCCACAAGAATTAACAACAACTCGTTCATTTCTGGCATCGGCTCATTTCAATCAGGTTTGTGTAAAATATCTTGAGTCGAGTTAATCGGAGAACGTTGGTCTCACTGGACGAGTCACAAGTTACATATCATCACTCTGCTTTAGCTGGTTGGTTTTCCTTGATTCTCCATCGGCATAGGCGGGGCTCTGTGTGTAGCTGTGTGCACACAGCTAGTGTCTGTTAGAAGCCTTCATCAGCACGGATATTGACACATTTACTCAGATGATACTCCTACTCATCAAAAGTACATTATCCTTACCGGATACTCATTTCAGCAGAGTACTTGTATCATCCCAAGTACCTGGTAGCAGAACACCTTCAGCCTAAAATCAATGGGTTATATCGTCTGGTCTGTGGGTTTGAAATGTGAGTTGACCATGTCCAAAGCCTCCATTGTGGGTATCTAATTTATGGTTTCTAAGAGATGAATACTACAAATGTTTGTTAACTACTGCTACATCTATAGCACTACAATCATGTATTGGACAGATTGCTTTGACATTTATATTGCACTCGTGCTCCTCAGAAGATTAAGTACACTGCTCAACATTACAGTGAGTGTGTTGTGTCACTTCCTGTTCATACTATTCGTGGATTTATCATTGCTAGTTCAGCTGATATTTCTTAACTCACACCACTCAATCTCTCTTTACATTGAGTAATTTCAAAACGGGCCATGTGGGAGTCAGTATGAAAGGAAGCATGGCTTGAAACAGAAGCCCGTAATTTACCATCAACTAGTTCACATTTCAAATCAATTTTCCCCACTCAGGGAAACTCTGGTAATCTATTTTGAGAAACGTAAAGTTAGTGATTGCAGCAACCACATTTAAATGCTGTTCTGGGGCCATTTATACAAAATTGAAACTGCTGGCTAAGGATAAATGTAAATGCAGAAGGATTGTTTTTCACGTCGGCTGAGATGACACCTGACTACGGCAACCACAGGTCACTTAAATACATGTGGAATTAGTGTGTAACATTGCCAAAACAATGTCTGACTCCATGGCTTTCTATGACCCTTTTCTAATCTGACCAGTGGTGAGTTTAGCCGCATGTTGCCATTTACCTGCTGGCTGTCAAAGTGATGTACAAAAAACAATGTGGGGAAAACATCATCTGATTAGCAGAGAAAAATAAAAACCCAGGTTTCTTTTCAGCACAGTAGCCATGCTGACAGTTACAGCTCTGTTGAGCCTTCTATTCCTTCAGCTCTCAGTAGTAATGACTTCATGAACTTGCTTCGCTCTGTCTCAATTATCAACTTGTCTTTTAGACCCCATCCCCATAGACTACAAGGATGTTTAACCTCACTTAAAATGTCCATAATAGATCAGGTTTATTCAAGAAGTCTATTCTTGATTCAGCTATTTTAGGCAACTATAGATATCTGACTTTATTTCGAAAATAAATAAATAAATCAAAATTAAACAAGCCTTCCCAGTGTGTGACCATCTGCACAGGAATGGTTAGTTTGAAGTTTTTCAATCAGGTTTTGGAGTACATAGCACAGAAACAGCCCTGGTGAAAGTTACAAATGATCTGCAATTAGCCTCAGATAATGGACTTGTCCTGCTGGATCTCAGTGGTGCTTTTTATTTAATTAATCACAACATGTTATTGCAGAGACTTAAACACGTTTTTAGGATCACAGGAACTGCACTGGAATGATTTAAGTCATATTTATTGGATATATTTTATTTTTTTCATGTCAATAATGACTCCTCCCACACAAAACCTAGATATGGAGTGCCACGAGGCTCAAAACAAGGTTCAATACTTTACACATTATACATGCTTCCCTCCAGCAATATTAGTAGGAAACTCTGCTTAGATTCCCATTGTTATGCAGATAACACCCAGTTATATCTATATATGAAACTGGATGAAACAAATCAGTTAGTGAAACTTCAAGCATGTTTGAAAGACATAAAGGTCTGGATGGGCTGTAATGTTAAACAAATACATTCCAACATTATTGAAGTTATTGTATTTGGCCCTAAACACCATAGAAACTATTTTTCCAACCATCGAGTAGATGACGTTCCCTTGACCTCCGGCACCACTGTGAGGAATCTTGGAGCCATCTTTGTTGAAGATTTTCATCCTTTAAATCACACATAAAGCAAGTCTGTAGAATTCAATTCAATTCAATTCAACTTTATTTATCTGGCGTCAAATCACAACATAGGTTATTTCATGGCACCTAACACATTAAAGTCCTTACAGCAAGACTTTACAATATTATACAGAGAAACCCAACAATTCAACAATTCCCACATAAGGTAGGAGGGAAAAAACTCCTCTTTAAGGGAGAAAAACCTCCAACAGAGGGAAGAAAAACTCCCTCTGAACAGGAAGAAACCTCCGACAGAACCAGGCTCAAGGGTGGGCGGCCATCTGTCTCGAACTCTTTTCTTTCAGCCTCACTATATAAATAAAATCAGAAACATCCTGTTTTAGCGTGATGCAGAAAAGTTGATAAATGCATTTGTTATTTCCACGCTAGACTACTACAATTCTTTGTTGTCCCAGTTACTCTTTAAAAAGTCTTCAGGAAATACCACAAATAGATTTCAACAGGAGAGATCATATTTCTACCATATTAGCTTCTCTTCATTGGCTTCCAATAAAATCAAGAATATAATTAGAACTTCTTGCGAAGCAAATTTTTGGCTTGCCTCACTCGTGCGAGTACAGACGCTCAAGTAAAAATATTTTAAACTCGTGCGGATGCGAATTTGTGTCATGGCATTGACTTTTAATGTGTTCCCTCCGTGGGAATAATTTGCTTCGCGGTTGGTCTGAACATGGCTTTACACTAATAGAGTTTCTTTTAAGAGTGTTTTTCTCTCAGAATGCTGGTCTGCTTTTTTTTGCTAGAGTTTCCAAAACTAAAATGAGAAGTGGAGCCCTCAGTTCTCAGGCCCCTCTTCTGTGGAACCAGCTCCCAGGTTGGGATTGGGGGGCAGGCACCCTATACTTTTAAAACTAGGCTTAGCCCTCAGGTCAAAATGACCTGCAGCTGTGTTCAACCAAGTTCTATTTTATTTCTATATTTTTATATTTTTTGGGATCATTGGTCATCATTCTTTAAAGAAACCCTCACAGCCTCCTTGTCACCAATGATCCCCAAAAATATGAAAATAAAATAGAACTTGGTTGAACACAGCTGCGGGTCATTTTGATCCAAGGACAACACGAGGGTTAAGTTTACCTGCATTTTCCACGGGACTACCGTGTCGTGTGTGCGAAGCTGTTTTGTTGTACGGCTCCTTACCCCAGATGTTTTCGAACACTTCAGGAGCCAAGTGTTTTGTCTGCTTGTTTTTTTTTTTTCATTTCTTTATTCTGTCTGACTTCCTGCACGGCTGATCTCCATCGTGTTTCAGTGGATTCAGCGTCTGTCTTTGGCACAGTGGAGCGCCAAGATGCTTTTGCTGCTGACACACACCGCAGCACGTCTGGTGAAATATCAAGCTTTACAGTTGTACTTGATTGGCAGCGATGAGCTTCGGTGGTCATGTCGGAGATGGAAACTAGCCTTCACAGTGAGGGGCTGGCTCAGGTGACTCTGAGTCATCTCTGAGTTCTGCTGCTATAGGCCTAAACTGTCAGGGGACCACCAATGATGCACAGAGCTCCTCCCCTCTCTTATCTCATTCACTCCTCATGCATTTATATGCCACCATTACATCTCATTCATGAGTGTTATTCTTGGGCCCCCCCAAAAGGACAAAATGGCATCACATCTGAATCCAGTGAGCAGATTGTTATTAATTTGGCTTCTTTCATGCTCCCAGGTACAGAACCTTTTAAGCTCAAAGCCTTTCTTGTAGTGTCACTATCATTTCACAAACTGTACATTTTCAACAACACTGTCAGGAGGATGTTTCCATGGAGCATTTCTGTTTGATAGAGAGTTGCACTTTGGAACCATCGAGGCTTTGAACTGGACTGTTTTGTTGTGAAAAACAGAATGATGTACAACTAACAGGCAGAGCTCACCACTAACGCTAATGCTAACTTCCTATTGGTTAATATATCACTGTGATCACTAATAATACTGCAGGCTCTTCATAAAGGGAACATTTTAGGAAATATCTGTTTAATCAAGCATAATAATTTGATTAACACAAGGATAATTATTTATGGTTAATATCACAGCAAAGCAGGGTTTACCTTTAACTTCTTATTTAACTCTTTAAACGATTCCGAATCTCATATGTGCTGAGTGGTAGAGGGACTAGTGCACTGTTCAAGATCATAAAGCTCCAGATTTATCTGGGAGGGTCAGATTGATCTATTGGAGGCCTTTTGTTGACATCACATCCACCATGTCCTGTGCTTATGCTTGCTAAATGCCTGCTCCACGCTGAAGCTTTCTGCTGAAATAAGCAGCGCTCCGGCTCCTTGGGGTGGGACAACCTTCAACTGCATCGCGTCTGGATCATCCATAACCATGGGGCTGATAAACATTCCCCCTACAGTGGAGGAAGAGGGGGTAGGGGGTATCTTTGGCAAACACTCTGCGTTTCTTTGAGCACTGGCTAATGCATTCATTCAATCAGCCTTGTCAGAAGCAGTACAGCCCTAAGATGGTATTGTATTTGATTTTCAAGCTGGCTTTTGATTGGGAAACGGGAATGGTACCCCTGTGACACTGAAACCAAGTAATGCAATTACTCTACTACTCTATGTTCTTCAGGAAGTTAATTTATTTTGATTTGCTGTGTATTTCCTGGGTCTCCTTCCTAATTAGTAATGATTAATCACGCAGTAACCCTCTTGTGTCTTGGGGTTCAGCCTCTTTCTTTCAACCCGTGTAAGAGCATGTGAACCAACACATCGGAGTCTCTGCTCTCTTGGGTTAGGGGTCACATTTTTGCAGTGGTTTGAAATTAGTGGGCTATATTAAAGGCATTAAGAAGTTTCTAATGTGAACGTGAAACAAAGTTATAATTTCTGACACACTGTCTGGGACGAGTTTTAATTCAAATTCAAACAAGATTAGTAGAGTTAGAAAGTAAAGTTGCAAACAGTCCGAAAAAAATAAACATGCTTTCCAATTCTTCTGATAACTGGCAGTCCGCAGCCGATCTGAGAGAAAGATTGCCCAGGCTTTCCAGCAGCAACAGCAGCAGCAGCAGCTCTCCCACCTCCCCTCCCTCCCTCCACCCTCCTGTGGTCTCTTCCAAATGGAAGGCACGGGGTAGGAGGAGGAGAGGAGGTGGAGGCGGGAGGGAGGGTGCAGAAAAGAGGAAGTTATCACTAAATTGCCATATCTACAAAGCTCTCCCTGCACGCCACAGATTTCCCCTCTTTAATCTGACACATACAGCCTCATGCCTGCTAAAACCCTGCAAGGCGCTGTGAAGCTCAGCATCCTGGGCTGAAAGAACACTGAAGCCAAGAGAGAGGGGAGTCAGAGGGATAGACGGAGAAACAGAAAAAGAAAAGATAGAGCATGTGCGTGAGAGAGAGGGAGAAAGAAAGAGACCATTTTATTTGTTCTTTGGAGCAAACATGCGCCTGGCTTTATGAAGGGAGTTAAATCGTGGAGGTTAATTGAAAAATGAGATAAACAAAGGCTGTGAAAAGCAGAAGGAAAGATTGTGGCTGGCAGCGCAGGCGGGCCACCACTGAACCTCCTTCAGACTGTGCAACCCTGATAAAGAAGCCCAGTTAATTGTCTCGCAATTTCTTCCACTTAATTTCAGTCCAATTAGAGAAAAAAATAGCGAGGAACTGTCTTCTTCCTTTCATTGCTATGCACGTGCTGTACTGCCATAGAAAATAACTTTAATGGGCGGATACTTCTGTAGACAAGTTCTTATTTTGTCATGAAGTCATGCTCAACAAAGATGTTCAAATGTGTCTGAATACCAACATTATGTTTTAAACAATATTCGATTGGGTTCTTATATTTTCTAATCAGTGAATTTTCAAGTTCAGTCAAATGAAGTTCAGCTCATTTGATGACTAATAACTCTGATGTGAATAAATGAGGGAGCGGTGCTTGTGAATCACACTTTACTGTAGAAATGCTTCGAAAGATTAAAAGCTGTGTGTTTGGTTGAGGACCCCTTTTAGAGGTAACAGGCAGACTGAAACATCAGAGCACCTAAGGTGAGTGAGCGAACTGTAAGACCACAGCAATAAATGTTCTGTGATGACCAGACGTGAGTAAATGTATGCATACAATTATGCAGCATGTGATAGGAAGCACCAGCAGAACTGCAACATCTTTGTTCTAATATTGTCTTACTAGTTTAAAATATGAAACCAAAACCACCGTCTAGTAATAATTCAAATGGTTACGGGATGTAACCTTGACAACGGTATGTTGTGTGGTTCACTCCATACCTCTATAAAAGGATGGTCATTTTTAAAGCTCAGGCCGTTAATACACCCCTGAGACAGAGACCTGATATCATGATGTCAAAGCCAGGTTAGCCTCTTTTCAGCTAGCTGCTATAACTCCATTCAATCTATCATTTACTATTTATTTAATTTGTGTCTAAAATACATCGTCGGATGCACTTGACTGTCTTCAGTGATGATACTTGAGGATACTCTGGTCTGTTGACAATCAGGCACCCTCACCCTCTTGACACAAATGAGTGTGATCAAGTTCCAGTTTGTGTCCAGGCAGCACTACTTACTCAAAAACCACTAATCATGATCCACAGACAGTTATAGGCCCTGCCGACTGCCTCTGTTACCAGCCTGCTGGCCACTGTGATGTGTAGCATGTTAAATGTTTTTTAAAAATTTCCCTTCGGGGATTAATAAAGTAACTACCTAACCTAACAGCCCTGCAGAGGAACCGGCCAGCAAAATACTTTTCCACCTCACATACCTGTCATTGTGGCAGCAGACATCACCTGCTTGAAGGTGTTGAGGAGTAGCAATGATATCCTCAGTGATGTTGGAGAAACTGGCTTCCATAGGTCGACCCTCAGCTCCAGTTCAAGCAGGCCAGCAACTCATCAGTCTTTTACAAAAATAATTATATTTACTTTGTAAAACAGAATTCACAACAGCACTTAACTATTATTCATTGAAACCTTTATGAATGTTATTCAACAATAACTACTTTGCGAGTATAAAAGTTAAAGAAAAAAACAAACAAACAAAAAACAACTCCATGAAAATGTACAAACAATACAGCACAGGTATTTTTGTCTTCATTGTAAACTGGTTTAGTTTGGTAAAACTTCTAAATCCTCTGTATGAAACGGATTTTAGGTCAGTTTTGGTTCCTGCTGTTATTTCATACCACACACTCTGCGGAGGTCTGTAGTTTTGGGGTTGAATTGATATTTAACAGCTGATTAAAAACTGATTATTAAATATCATTTTTTTACATTATTTTTCAAAACAATATCATTCATATTTTGCAGTTACCAAAGGTGGCACATAATGCTGCTTGCATTCCACAAGTCAAATAAAGTGAGCTGCATGATGCACCATTTAGAGAGGCAAAACCCTACAAACTCATATGTATGCTTTATCATGAAGGTAGCAGAAATACGAAATGACCTGTAGAGTATTTAAAGCATTTAAATGAACATGTAAATCACCAGCAGACACAGCCAAACTGAAGCCGTGAGTGGAGAAAGCCCAACGGCAGCAGGAATAATGTCCTCAGTCTAACAAGGTTCAGCACTGAGTCTGCTGCTACTCTGGTATATGAACCAAGCTGGCGAGACCTGGAGCCTCTGAATGGTCTCCTTGGTATTAGTTGGTGTACAGGCTGCAGCTCAGCATGGAGGGGAAGTGTGGAGGACAGTGAGTCTGTACGAGAGCTGATATCAGCAGCAGCTGAGCCGAGTTACAGGTTTGTTCAGGTTTGTGGTACTGAACAGTCTCAGGGTAGCTTATACAGCTGTGCTGAGCTGTAGAGGGAAACTATAATAATTTAGCTCTTTGTATGATGTAACATGTCATGGTTCCAGACGTTTTACACAACAATGCAGTGCTATAGAGCCCAATTAATTATTGTACACTAATCTCAAACCCCTATAAACTCTCAAGTCAGAGCCCATTGCAGTCACCTTACAGATGTACTGAGCCCCAGCAGACACCTTCAAGCTCTTGCTGAGATTCATATGCATAAAAACATTCTGATGCTATGCAGTCTACATGTTTAACATGTGATAGTTTAATTTGAAATAGTTCTGTTTTGTCAAGCGCAGGTGTGCCGGGGGCACATGCTGGTATGGCCAACGTGTTGGTGCAATTCTGGAGCAGCACGGCACAGTGGTGAAGTAGGCGGAATAAATAATTAGAAGGTGTGTCACAGCCAACTTCAATCATGACCAATCAAATCAGCTCCTTTCATTCCCTTTAAAATCTCTGTGGCACAGTGTATTGTCAGTTTCTAATGGCTGAAGAAGGAAAAGACCAACATCACCATCAAGACTTTACACCGGAGACATACTTGTCTGGAAAATGTAGACTCTTAATCACCGAATTTATGGTCCCACAAGTCGTCTTCCATGGGATGATGATGTATAATTGGCTCGGGAAGAGGTATCTAATATTAGAAATGCCTCTCCCCCAGTTGCGCTGCATTTAGACTGAATCTGAGCTAGTAGAGGTGCAGGCGCAAGTTCACCTCAAAATTGACACCATAATTGCACTACAGCAGCGCATCTTCACCAACACAGCGCTGTTGTGGCGTTCTGCCCACCCGGGCTCAGCCGGGTTCATGTTGATCCACAGAAATAGCATCTCTGCGCAAGTGCAGAAAAAAAGATGTGAGCATACACCCCACAGTACTCAAATGAGGTGGCAATACTTGGCACTACTAAGGTTGCACAAGCTTCTATTTGTATGGCCGGGAGTTAGTTTGGTAAGATATTAAAGAGCTTTTGCCTATTGGCTTTTTCGTGGAGACAGTTTTTACCACACAGGCTTTTCTGTACCACAGAAAAGTTTGTTGTTAGTTAATTTTTTCAGAGTTGATGAAGTTTCATCAATCACACCTTTCTCATAATCATTTCATCCACTGAATCCAAATCAAATCCATTACTGATTGGTCAGGGCAAAATGAAACAAAAGCAATATATGAGCTTGAAACATACACAAATGAGTTAGCTCAGGTGGGCGGCAGCATTGGGCTGCGACCTCTCTGTGTCTGCGGGGTTTTCTCCTCCGGCTTCCTCCCACCGTCCAAAGACACATGTGCTCGGTTAATTGGTGATTCTAAATTTCCTGTTTGTGTATCTGTCTTTCTGTATTGGCTGTGTGATGTCCAAGGAAAGCCAAAATAAAAGGTTTAACATCAACGAATCATGGTTTCAAATATTGCCAACAAAGTGATGAAAATGATGGATCATTGTGAAGCTCAAAAGACTGCGCAATGGTAAGCGAGCTGATTAGCATGGGGTCAATTCAGTTTGATTGTCTGAGGTCTTTCTGAAAAACTTTACCCAAGCATCGACCAATCATGATGTCACCTAATGGTTTGTGTACTGCCATTCTGAAGTGTCAAGTTTGGCAATTCAGCTGTCACCATCTTGGAGCCAGAAATTACTATATTTGGACGAGCGGTGAACCTGACTCCATCTGATTGGGAATCTGAGGACACTACGCCCGCCCATCTATAGCAGAAACCTGACCATCTCACAGACCTGTCAATCAAACACACCAGAAATCTAATAAGAGGGATTGACTTAAACGTATGACACCATTAGGGCTGGTTGAAAAAAATGGAATGACTTTGTATTTCATGAGACTTTGAATGGAAGTCTATGGAGCCACAGCCTTTTTGAAGCCAACCCCTAGTGGCTCTCGGTGGTATTGCACTTTATGGCACTTCTGCAATCTCTGGGTACACTGCAAACATAAACTGTGCTGATTGGGGGTTAGCTAAAGGTCAGTTATCAGAAAGTCTTCAGTGACCAATTGTCGTTCTATTCAGAATGAATGGGTAGCTGTGAATTTTAACACCTTAAAATAACCAACAAAGTGTTCTTCAGTAACACTCACATATACATGATTTGATCTATAATGCTCACACCTGAGAGTTCCCCAACTGACTTAGCACCAACCCTTTCTGTAGAAATGTTTCACATTGAAAGTCTTGCAGCGGCTCAATGACATTATTTTTCACACCATCATCTCTTGTAGGCTTTTAATTCAAATCAATTGCAGGACGTGTAGCATTTCATCGACAACAGTTTAACGGCAAATGGAAGAAATGAAGTAGAAATGATAAGTAAATTACTTGTGAGTGAGAAAGTTTGTGTTGAAAGAAAAACTTGTGACTTTGTTTTTGTACACTAATGACATTAATTAGTTTCCATGGCACAAATGGAATATTTTGAACTATCCAAATAACTGGATTACCTGCCTTTATTTGAGAAATTAAAGTACATTTTCCTGAAACATTGTAACAACAAAGATTTTGACTCTTGTTGTTTAAGATTAGTTAAGCCAGAAAAGGCAAGGGAAAAAAGGGAAACACAACCAGACATTTGTGCAGGAAATTTGCAAAATATCCACATGTATACGCGACATTATGACATTCAAAGAAAGTCCATCTGTTCCTCTGATTGTTGTTGAAGTCGACAGAACTCGCAGATCTGTTCTCTCGGTTCACTCCAAAGATACAGGAAACTTCAAACAGACTTCAAGTTGTAGTGAATGTGAGAACAGCTTTGGCACACCAAAGCCTCTCTCAAAAATAAAATTTAAAAAAGAAAATATCTTAATTTTAGATTTGTGGCTGACTTTGAAGGCTCATGCCTCACGGACACTGAGGCGTGATTAGCATATGTTTCCAGCGCACAGAATGAATCTGAGGGGGGATATACATACATTAGGAGCTGTCCCATTAGCAGCCCAGCAGAAGGACTGATTTATGCTTTCTGTTGGCATCACCTGACAGGGACATTAGTGTTACAGATGGGGACAGGTGACTTTGTCAGGACCATCAGTCTCCAGGTGACACACTGCCAAAATAATGTGAAAGGAGCAGGCAGCGAGGATTATGGGTAGCATCAGAGTTTGGAAAAAAAGCTCTTGCAGCCACTCTGCTCGCCTTCAGAGCACCAAGTGGAAGATTACCTTGTCAGCATCTGAGGAAAAACACTTCTGCAGCAAGACAAATGACAATTGAATAATTTTGAATGCCTTGAAAGTGTCTCTCTCTTGCAGAACTCAATTACAGTGATAAAGGCAACTAATATAAGTTCACTGGGTACATGCCCAGATGCTGACAAGATTTATCGCATCATGGGAGCTTATGACTTATTCATGGCCTATTATACTTTATGATTGCTATCACTTCGGCACTAAGTACAGTTGACGCCATACAACACAGTTCTGTGTAAAAGGACTGTTTGAAAGATCAAGGCACAAATATTCCAATGGTTAACTACTCCTGTCAGTGAGAGGACATGAATAATGATTCACAAATCACTAACAGAAGACATAGAGAAGATTTCGAGGTCTACCTGTCTCTGCAAGTAAGAACACTTCACTTTAGAAACTTGGATATGAAGAGAAAATCAAAGTCATAAAACAAAGCAATCAGACCCGTTCGACGACTTGATGTGATGTGATGTGATGTGATAACTGGCTCCAATGTGTAGCAGTACACTGGTGAGCTTTAGCAACCAAAGTAGTTCCAAGACATAAAAGACCATGCTATCAAACAGTGGTGGTCAACACTTAAAGCTATTTATGGGTATCCTTTAAATAGATTACATAATTCCAACCTGGCAAGCACCCAGTTGTTATTGGTCCAGAAATATGTTAAATGGATTACATTTACTTATAGTGTTGTTTTGCCTTCTCGAGATTAAAGTGCTTAACAGTCTCATGACTTTCAGGGCCTGGCTTAAATTTTCCCATTCCTTCCAATCTCTAAGCTAAGCTACACCAAACATGTCCTGGACTTTGATCTTCAACTGATTTACTGCATTTCATTGCTGCAATTTTTTCATATGCAGTGTCATTATTAAGGATCATTATTTATACCAGAATTTTTGCTAATATTATACATGCCTAATTCCGGAGTTTACAACTGTTACTGATATATACTATTATACTATTTATTATTTTACTGTTCCTTTGTATTTTGTTATCTTTTGCTGGAACAACCACTGGAGGTCATGACAATTATTTTATTTTATTATTTTTTACCATTTATATCATTTTAATATTCATTATTATTATGATTACCAATTTTCATATGCATGATAGAAAGGGGTACATTATGTATGTTCTATCTATCTATCTATCTATCTATCTATCTATCTATCTATCTATCTATCTATCTATCTATCTATCTATCTATCTATCTATCTATCTATCTATCTATCTATCTATTCACTTGTGTATTTATTTCATCACCGCATCAACTGCAATGACTCTTGACTCACATTGTTATACTCAGATAGACAAACAGGGAGAACGAAGGGGAAGGGGGTGCAGTGGTTTATAGGGGGAGGGGTTTGTATGCAGAGAATATGTGTGAGTGAAGGAGAGAGAGAGAGAGAGAGAGAGAGAGAGAGAGAGAGAGAGAGAGAGAGAGAGAGAGAGAGAGAGAGAATCAAACGCTGGCTGAATTGGGCCCAAATATCCAAGGTTAATTTTGTGAGAAAGCTGCAGTGCCCAGATAAGACCATCCCTGCAAATGAGTTCTGCCTGCCTGGATTACAGCTAAATTTATGCAGCTTTCCTTATCCTTTCACAAGCTCCTCTGAAGTGGCATAATTAACTTGCACACATGAAATGTGCACATTTTCTGCATGGTGGTAACATTCCTCATTTTACTGCTTTGATTTTTTTCACTATTCATGAAGCTACTTAAATTTTGCTTTTTCCTCAAGTTTAGAGATTTGTCATTGTAATGGCACAAGATGTGTCTTTCACTACTTAATCATTCTAATTACTCAATGGCTAAATCTCTGCTGTCATTATATTTTGCAAAGATATGGAAAATAAACAAACACAGAGCTCCAATTATGCACAAATGCACATGCTGTGTGACTATATACAGTAAAAAACATGAGGTGAAAAGATTATTATGCAAAACAGATTTCACTCCTGACTCATCATGCATGCTTTACATGTCACATACAGTAAAGTTCATGCATACGCAAAACAGGTGAACATGTAGTACTGTACTAGACTGGCTCACAGTGAAAACAGAAATCCCTGTTACATGTCCAGACCCAGTGAAACCCCAGAATCTTCAAAGCACATACAGCTGAGATGCAAATATGGTAAGCTGCACTTGAGGACACGGGAATATGCTCTGCTATTACAAAGCTCTTTTTTTTTCTTTCCCATCATGCCCCAGGCTGCGCTGTTTATCTCTCCTCATACCACCTACCCCACTCCCACCCAAAAATAGAGAAACAAATGTCCAAGGAAGGCTTCCTTAGTAGCAGTAGTCCCAAACACCAGCTCCAGATTTAAATTTCAGTTTCCACTCCTGCTGGATCCTGAGTGTCACCAGGATGTTTAACTTGCAGGCACGACCACTTAATATTGGTCCTGCAGAAAAACAGCTGCAGACACAAATCAAAACAAATCAAAACATCTGATAAAGAACATGGACACATTAAACTAAGTTTCAGAGGTGCAGAGTCAAATGTCCTGTGGACAAGCTCTGCTGCATGTGGATTAATGTCCGCATGGATCCACATGAAGTGTGTGTGTGTGTGTGTGTGTGTGTGTGTGTGTGTGTGTGTGTGTGTGTGTGTGTGTGTGTGTGTGTGTGTGTGTGTGTGTGTGTGTATCTCAAATGATTCTTAAAGTTTAAGTTGCTGAATAGCAAAAAAATACGTGTATTAAATAATAAAACTAAAATAAGATATATGTATATCGTGAGTATATCATAAAATAAAGAATTAGTATTCTTCCACAGTCACCTAATTTGACAGTTCTTATTAAATCATAATGCTCATTTGTCATCAATATAAATAGCTGTAGTTGATGTAGTACTGGTCAAAGTGAGAACAGATTTCAGAGGCTTTTTGACATCATTTTAGATTTCTAGGAGCTGAATGTCAAAACACAGATTTACTGTATAATGAGCGTTAAATGCCAAAATAACTGTGAAATTCAAGAGAATAAACCGCAGATAATGAAGGATACTCAGCTTTAATAAGATTTGGTAATGAGTTCAATAAAAATACAATTAAGCTTGGCAAGAAAAACATCTGTAATTATTTTAGGTCAACTAAATTTAGATCACACTGTAAAACCAGACAAAATTATCTTAAAAAAAATCTAGGAAACTGACTGCCCTAAAAATGAAAAACTATTAGTCCTAATTCATGTTTACTTTTTGTCCACTTCTTAAGTTAACATTTACATTCCAGTTTCCAAAAAACTTGGGATGCTTTGTAAAAAGTAAATAAAAGCAAAATGCAGTGATTTGCAAATCATGTAAACCCATATTTAATTGCAAATGCACCAAAGTCAACATATCAAATGTTGAAGCTGAGAAATGTTATTTCTTTTGGAAAATATGTGCTCATTTTAAATTTGATACCAACAACACAATTCCAAAAATTTGGGGACGGAAGCATGTTTACCACTGTGTTGCATCACTTCTTCTTTTTCCAACACTGTAAACATTTGGGAACTGAGGATACCAATTGCTAGAGTTTTGAAAGTGAAATGTTGTCCCATTCTTGCCTGATTTAGGATTTCAGCTGCTCAACAGTCTCTGTCGTATGTTTCATTTCATGAAGCACCAAATGTTTTGAATAGGTGACCGGTCTGAACTGCAGGCAGGCCCATTTAGCACCCAGACTTTAGCATATGCCACTCCTAAACCTGTATATATTATTCAGAATAAACGGTGTCTCCTGTGACGGCCTCTGCCTTAGCTGCTGCTGTATGTGTATGCAGTGGTGGTTCACTGTCTTCATTGAGTGCCTGAAGGTGGCTGTGCATCCCAGTCGGCATATGTACGCCTTTGTTGTTGTTTATTTTTCCTTATTTTTCACAGTAAATGTCTTCTCCCACCGCCATCTCCCATGAGAAGTATTTAGCTGTCGTTCAGGCTTTCAGATTTGGTGGGCAAATTTTGATGAAAGAGCTCACGGTGCACCAGGATACATTTTACCTTTTGTCTTTTTCTGTGTAGCTGGTAAGGTATGGTCTGCTCGTGCATGAGCAAGTGTTTGGTTGAAATGAAGGACATGGTTTTGCAGATGATTGTGTAAAGTCAGTTTGAACATTTGTGCAGGTTTTGTGGTAGGTTTTCTGCTTACTATTTTCAATGTTCTGCCAAAATGTAAGTTTAAGTTGCTACATTGTGTTCATTGTCTCATCCAAGTAACAATTCTGGGGTAAAGGAGGTCAGACTCTTCACATAAGTGGTCAGGGGCTGCCAATTACTCAGTCCTTCCAGGATTTCCCAGAGTTTCTTTGGGATTATTGCAATCAAAACATGCTTGATTCTGTGGCCACGCTCCTGATGAGAGTGAAAAACTGAGCTTGGATTGCTTTGGGTATGGACCTCCAATTGTTCCTACCATTGTTTTTACTAAGTTCAAAAGATCATGTAATTCAAATTCACAGTGTAAATATTTCTTTTGAGCTGACAGGCACAGCTGGTATGAAGCTTTTATGATGCTTTTACTATGGGATATTATGCTAAAGTATGGAATTTGTTTTTGAGAAGGTTTAGGATAAATTCACCACATTATGTGTTCCGGATACTTTCTAGTTGTGTCCACCAAATCAACAGACTAAATGAGAACCGAGTGAAACCCAGGTGAGGCTTGAAGCTGGTTTACAGCAGACAGGTTACCTAAAGGTTTCTGTCTTGCAAACATTTTTTGAGGAAACCTGTCACATTGGTTCTTTGTAAACATTTTGGACAGTGTGCATCAAAAGATGTCCCTACCAAAGTCACAAACAAATCTACCAAATACAGGCACCAACCCTTTTATACAGACTTGTAGCTTTGTTGATTTACTGACTCCATGAGGTCCAAATGTAATGTCCAATACTTTGGTTCTGTACCACATTTCTGCAAAACTCAAAGCTAATTAGAAAAGCTGACCATTCAAACACACGATGGTTTACACACAGTAGTAACATTATCTGCTAAACATAACCATCCTAGCAATTTCATTGTGAGCATGTTAGCATGGATGCTCATATGTACACGTTCACCTTGAACAACCTTGTAGACTCTTAGCAGGGCTTAAGGCTGAAAACTGCCTTGTGATAAAACAGCGCAGGGGGCTGCATACAGTAGATGGGTGTGTATTGTTTACAATTAATGTTAACAATGATTAATGTGTTTAAAGGCTTATCAGAAGCCAAAACACTTGACAATGGTATTTCAATACTCACAGAATTTTCTCTGGAAAGTTATCACCAACTGGTAAGTTATCACTCTGATTTTCCATCACAATGAAGACAAACCTGCCGACACATTGCAAAGTCATCTAGCAGGACTGTGAGCTTGGATGTAATTGATTGGTCACTAAAGCTCCTAAAACACATGCTGCTGATTCAAGTTTTTTATACCAGACAACCCTATATTTAATTTTTTTTTGATACTTACTATTTCATTAAGGTATTTTTATAGCAACGATAAACAAATCCCTTAAAGATAAAAATAAAAAATAATTAACCATGCAACTGACAAATAAAGACCAAAAAGAAAACAACAGATTAAATAAATAGATAAGTTCAAAAATAAAAAGACAAAAAAAATTCAACAAAACAACCACATAACACACCAACAATGTTGTCAGACAATCGTGTCAACCATAAATTCAGCCCAACAAACAGATATCAAAAAATATATTCAAACTTGGATCTAGTCTTAAATACATGGAGTAGCATCCTGGTTGGAGAGAGTATTTGTCTTTTTAAAAGATAATGAGCAGCTACAGCAAACTAAATCCAACAACTTGTGAGGTTAGGGGAGGCAAGTCACCTGCCTATTTCCTTGTTCTGACAAATATTTAGTCCATTTTGTCCACCTTGCTATGTATGTGTCCTTTCTTAGTCTCAGCAGGAAGGTCAATCTTTCCATATCGTGGATTTCCTGAATAATTTCAGTCCAGTTTTCTATTGAAGGTGGGTCGGTTTGTAACCATTTACGGGTAATTGCTTTTTTCGCTGCTACTGTTAATATTTTCAGGAGGTACCTGTCATTTCCTGTTATTCCTTCTGGTAGATTGCCCTAATAAAGTGACTTGCATGTGAATAGGATCTGCTGCCCAAGAATATGCTGCATGATTCTCCAAATGTTTTCCCAGAATATTTGTATGTTAGGGCAGGACCAGAAGATATGGTGGTGGTTTGCATGTATGGTCTGTTATAGTTAAGTAGGTCTTCATTTTAGGGGAAATAAAGAAACGAGCAAGGTTCTTCCAGCCAAATTCCCGCCAATACATAGAACAGGAAATAGAGAACGCGGTTTCGCACATATTCTCCCATTGCTGACTGGGTATTTTATCTTCTAGTTCTTTCTCCCATCTCTCCTTGATATATGTTGTGGTGCTTCCTCCGCCCTTTGTAATTCCCTGGTCAACTTTTGAAATGACTGATTTGGGACTACCTATGTATGCACATACTGTTAATTGTATTATTTTGTTCGGTTCTATAGTTACCTCATGTTTCCTAATTTCTTTTAAAAAGTACTGCCGTAACTGTAAATATCTGAAAAAAATCTTACTTTTCCAAATTGTATTTTTCCTTCAATGCCTGAAAACTTTGTAACATGTTTTTCTCCATTATTGTGCAGAAGGCAGTAATACCTTGGTTTGTCCAATACCTGAATCTACAGTAGAATCTGTAATATTTGGTTTAAATTCTGTATCATGTGCAAGCCATTTGAGTTTAATCAACTGGTTCCACAAATTGAATTGCTTTATAACATCAAACCAGGTGTGAAGGGTAAATGAGACATTGTGGTTCAGGTGGTCACGATAAGTTAACATCAGTTTGCGGTTTGCGATCATTGCTTGTACTGGGATACCTTTCCATCTCCTTCCACTCAGCCTCATAACCATTGTCACACCAAAGAACTATTGTTTTGAATTGGGCAGAATGGAAATAGTCTCTAAGGTTAGGAAGAGACATACCATCTCCCTCCTTACTGATGGTTAACGTGCTATATTTAACCCTTGGTTTCCTTTCATTCCAAATAAATCTGGAGATCTGTCTGTCCCAATCCTGGAATTGTCTAGTTGGGAATTTAACTGGTAGAGACAAAAATAAACACAGTAGTCTAGGTAAAATGGACATCTTTATAATCTCAATTCCCGCACTTAGTTTCAATAGGGGTGTTGACCAGTTACTTAGATCTTCTTACATTTTTTTTGTTTACAATTCCATAAGTTGTTTTATACAAGTCACTAGTACAGTGAGTTAACCAAATTCCAAGGTATTTGATTGCTTTCTGAGACCAGTTAATGGGTATCCTTTGCTTTATAATGGGTGATGGATTGTAGTTAAATGGTAATATTTGAGTTTTTTGCAGGTTTAACTTGTATCCTGAATATGTACCGAATCTGTCGAGGAGATCTAAAAGGTTAGGGAGGCAGGCATCTGGGTCACGGATGTATAGCAATACATCATCGGTGTATAATGCTATTTTATGTTCCTTCTTATTTATCAGAATTCCTTTTGTCACAGCATTCTCTTATTACTTGTGCTAAGGGTTCCATGTAGAGTGCAAAGATGGTTGAGGAGAGCGGGCACCCCTGACCAGTGGATCTTTCCAATTTTATGCGGTCAGTAAGACGTCCATTTATTTTGATTCTTGCTGTCGGGGCAGAATATAGAGCTTTAATACTGTTAATTGACTTTTCAGCAAAACCAAATCTTTCTAAAACTAAAAACAAATATTCCCAGCTCACGCAATCAAAAGCTTTTTCAGCATCTATCCTGACTAACATGGCATTTGATTTGGTTTTCCCGATATTTTCTATAATATGAAGAGAGCATCTAATATTATCTTGGGTTTGCCGCCCCTGGACAAAACCGGTTTGATCGCTGTCAATTAGGTCAGGAATAAAGGAATCCAATCTCCTGGACATGATGGATGCACACAGTTTGTAATCCTGATTTAAAATCAAGATCGGTCTATATGAACTACATAACATTTTATTCTTGCCCTCTTTTGGTATGAAAGAAATAATAGCTTCACTCCAAGAGGGTGGAGTTGACATTTTTTCAAGTGTCCAATTAAAGGAGTTCAGAAGTACTAGAGTCAGCTCTTCCTTAAAGATCTTATACCATTCAGCTGGAAAACCATCACTTCCTGGTGTCTTATTGTTTTTTAATTTATTCACTGCAGTATCCAATTATTTTTTGGTAATCTGTAAATTCAAGTAGTCATTCTGATGTTGTCTAATTGAGGGCAGGTCTATAGATTTTAGGAATGATTTGCTATTCTCTTTAGTTTCCTGTTTTGGTTGTGAGTATAGGGTTTTGTAGTATGTCTGGAATGCGGTGTCGATCTCGTCTAGGTTATTGCTTATTTGTCCTGATTCAGGGTGAAGTATTTTATATATTGAGTGTGAGATCTGTTTTTTCCGTATTTTCTCAGCAAGTAATTTTGTAGCTTTTAGACCTATTTCATAATATGTTTGTTTTAGGAACTTATATTTGTTCTCTGTTTCTTCTTTTATAAATATCTGAGATCACAACTGCTTTTAAGGTGTCCCATAATATATTTGGGTTCACTTCCCCATTGTCATTAAGGTCAAGAAAAGTTTGAATTTCTGATTTCACGTGCTGTATTACTGTTTTATTATTAAGTACACTTGTATTAAGTCTGCAGATTGTTTTCTTTGGCCTACTATCCAAATGTAGTGTTAAATATATTGGTGAGTAATCAGAGATATCTCTAGTTCCTATATCACAGTTTCAAATCCTATGTCTATCATTCTGAAACATAAAAATATAGTCTATTCTTGAGAAGACTGCATGGGGCGAAGATGGACGTAGGTCCCTCCAAAAGTCAAGTAAGCCTGTCTCATCCAAACCTCTTCTCAGCAATTTAGACTGCAGGGACACTTTTCTCTTATTATTAGATGTATCCCATTTATTACTTATTACTGTGTTAAAGTCTCCTGCACATATTAGTGTGCCTTGTGATTCTGAGGAAGTCAATTCGTGTATTTTTTTCATAATACTTTGATCACTTTGTGGGGGTAAATAAACACAGATAAGTGTGGTCTGTTTGTTTTCAATCTTTCCTTGCACCAGGACATACAGTATCTGCCTTCACTGTCTCTGATCTCCCTAACCAAGTCAAAATTAATAGAATTATGTAGTCATATCGCAACTCCTCTTTTTCTGGTTTTCATTGAGCTATAAAATGTGTTCTTGTACCCAATTTTTTGTAATTTTTCATGTTAAATTTGGGATAAATGCGTTTCCTGTAGAAATATAATTTGGTGGTTTTCCCTTCTCATCTTTGACATTACTCTGCTTCTCTTAACCGGATTATTTAAACCATTCACGTTCCAAGATGCTACTTTAAAGTTACTGTATCCCATAACAACAATTCAATCTGTTTGTGTTGGCAACATAAACACGTGTGTTGTGACAATAACGAATAACAAAACCGTTAATAACAAATATAACATTTACTTCCAACCTCAGGGTCTTACACTGCCCTGTCATATTCATGAACCTATTCTGCTAGTGGAGAATTAATCCTACTTTGAGTAGGGGCTCCCTCTCTGCACAAAAACAAAGTCTCTTTTCCCTCTTGCGCCTTTGGGCATGTTACCGGCTGGGAAGTATTTTAATATTTTTAATACCTCTTTAGCGGTGTGAGATTAGTCCGTCCATACCTGATGAGTCCTGGTAGTATATTGTTCATACTTATTGGTGTTTGTCATCTTTGAGCCTCTCTCGGACCCGGCCGGTCTTTCTGCTCCAGTGAGCGCCTGGTGTGAGTTTCTGGTTCCAGCTGGTGTCGGGCGTCTGCGGCAGGTCCGGGGAGTAGCCTCTCCTCCTCATGTCCGTTGTTGTAGATGCAGGGGCCGTTTCCCCGGTGGATCCTCATCTTGGCAGGGTATGGTGTCTGGAAGCGTATTTGTTCCTCCTTAAGGATCTTATTTATGTCTTTGTACTCCTTAGGTGTGTTGTTCACGTCAGTAGGATGATCTTGTGCAAAAGCCACCACTTTCCCTTCGTATGTGATCTTTTTAGCCCAAGCAGTTTTAAGTATTTTGTCTTTAATGTCAAATCTCTGGAAGTTAACCAGAATAGATATTGAAACAGTGTCATCCGGAGGTTTCGGGCCGAGTGACCGGTGGGCTCGCTGGATCTGTAGACCCGTGTTTATATCGAGGACCAGCTGTGTCTTCAGAAAGTATTCCATGAATGTTAGCATTGAGCTTCCCTCCGTACCTTCGTTAATCCCATATATGCGAATATTGTTCCGGCGCGATCTTGCTTCCAGATCTGTCACCTTGGCCTGGAGCAGTCTCTGCTGTTTGACGCAGTAAAGCAGCGCGTCCTTCAACTCGGACTTGGCGGTCTCCGTTTCCTCAACTCGTTGCTCTGCTTCTGCTAAGCATGCGCCTTGGTTGCAGACATCTGCGGCAACATTTTGTAGCTTTTGGTTTATCTCCATCTTAAAGTTGTTGAATTCCTGTTTAATGTCATATCTAAAATTGTTTTTGAAATCCTTTAGTTCCTGTTTGAGTTCCGTTTTCAGGCTTTGTATTTCTTTGCCCAGGTTTCGGATGGCTTCGGCCGTAGACATAACGCCCTCCTCTGCACGAGGCTCCGTTTTCACCACCGTAACTGTGTTGTCGTTCGTCGTTTTCTTTCCTCTTCCCTCGCATTTCTTACTTTTTCTCGTTGCCGCTTTCCTGCTTCGAGCCCCACTCATTCTGGATCATTTTAGTTTTTTAACAGCTGTTCCCTTGCATTGGTGGGGTCTTTTTTCCTTAATTTGACCAGGAGAGTTTTCGATCTACGTCGCCATCTTGAAACGCTCACTGGAAGTCGTGTCCCCAAACTCAGCTCTTTAAAATTAAAGGGCTGCATTTTTTCATACAGCGGGAAAGTTGGCCTGAATGTGGCTGTATATGGAGGTGACCCAAAATAATTGAATGGAGACAAAAAGAAATAAAGCAGAACTGGGTCTGAAAAAGTATGTTTCTTTGGTGTAGACTTGTTTTTAGTGATGTAAAGAAAGATTTCTTGCATTATTGTCAGTGGTAATTTACAATGTGCTGCTTAAAGCTTCAGAACAATACAAGAACCTGGACATGCACACTGAACCTCATAGAACTGAATACTTACATGCTGAATGAATCAGATGTTACAGATATCATTAAAAGGAAAAATGGTTCTTTAGAAATAAAAAATGAGGCATGATGTTTTGTCCCTCACTGTCACTATGGTAACAATATAATTAGTGAATGTGCTCGCTGACAGAAAGACCGGACTGAAATTAATTTCCAACATTTCGCAAATTAGTTGATGAGCGCTAGATGGAATGGATTCTGTTGGTGTGGACAGATAAAAGGAGCTCTGATAATGGAGATTATTTCTGTTCATAATTTAAGGTTCAGGATTTGAGAGAAAGAGCACTCTGTTGCATGAGTGTTCTCCAGCAGACATATGCAAGCAGTTTTCATCAAATGACTTCCACCATAATCTTTTCAATCATGTATGCCTTGCATGTTGAATGAAGGATGAGGATTACCAAACCTTTGTTACAGCTTTTAGCATGGAATAACTGGTGAAATTCACAGAAGCCTAAATTACTTTTTTTCCCATATCTGATGTAGCGATCTGTACTTGCATCAACTTTCTGCCAGACAGAAGGACGCTTTGCACTTTGCAAAGTCTCAGTCACTCCCATTGTGATGATTTTCTGTGTAATCCAGCAATTTTCACAATCCGGATTATTTTATCATCTCTCTACTGATAAACACAAGCCAAATGAAGTCAGATTTAATTTACACTATCCAGGCCAGAAATAATCACCCCACCCCCTGAGAATCCTTTATGAATCTGGGTTCATGCTCTAGTTTTTGCAAAATACATTTTGCTAAACTTTTTGTCTCACTGGCATCAGGGTCAAAGTACAGGTATGTATTTTGAGTATGTATGTAATATGTGCACAATCAACAGGATCTGTGTCCCAAATAGTAATTAACCATGTTATGATTGTGTCATTTCTCATTCAGGGATTAAAGGTCATTTGTGAATTAATACTGTATAAAGGAGATACCACATTTTGCAATGTGTATGTGTCTACATAACAAAATGTGTGTCATTTTATTAAAGGTAGGTTTCAGACTTCAGCATTCCCCTTGTTTGAATGTTTATATTTGGTTTTTTTAGGAAGGTGAGAATTTGAACATTTATAGTCAAAAGTTTTATGGTTGCCATAAAATGTGTTGAACTCATGCATTCTCCCAAAGAGATTTTTTTTTAAATTTTATCTCAACGACGCTGTGGCCTTAGTACCACCATCGGAAGAGACTTTCCTCTTTTACACCCACAAGTCCTCAGGAGTGGCATCAGCACCAGTAATCCATCCAACACCAGCCATCAAGGGGAACTTTTCTGGAATAGGGTCAAATATCCAGGTACAAGACCTAATGGCCACAACAAGCTTTTTTTCCCTTTAAAGTTGAGGTGACCACAGGTACTGGTGCAAACAGGTGCAAAAAGAATATGCTTCATGATATATGCCTCTTAATATTAAAGATGCTGTAAAGTACGAATTAAAATTAGTTTTAAGTTCATCACACCACATAAGTATGGGTTGTTAACTACTCATCCAAATTTGAATAATAAAAAAAAAAACAGACAAGTATGTTAATTAACCCTTTAAGCCCTAGAGGCCCCCAATTGGGGGCCAGGGACTAAACTATTATTAAAATATGGACATATATACTGATATTTACACATCTGAACAAATCTCTTTATTATTTTTTTTATTGTTGTTGCAGAGATATACTTTTTGCAATTTTCAAGCAGAAGCCTAAAAAAATAGTTTTTAAAGGGTTTATTTTTTTAAAGGCTTTTATAGCGTTTCACCGTGTGAGAGGAGGAGCCATGCAGAAGGTTATATAAACCCTCTGAGCTAGCTCGATGATGTACTGAAACTATCTTTTAGCCCCGCCTACAAAAACCTGAGCTGAAGACGGGTGAGAAACTGTTTAACGGTCTAACTCCAGATTTCAGCGCGACAAAGTTTTCTAGCTTTGCACATGCTTTCAGCAACTCATTTCACACGTATATAATGTGCTGAGAAGCAAATCTTGGAATTTTCTTTACAGCATCTTTAAGCTTTGAGCTACATAAAACAAAACTGAACCAACTTATATGTATTTGGTTTCATGACAGTAGCATAAATAAAAAAAAAAAATGCCGTGCAAGTCTCTCCAACAGCTCCAACTCCACAAGCAGAGGAAGGAATATTCACAGACAACAAGCTACTTAATGCTGAATGATATATTCAGGTTTTGGAGCAACATATGCTGCCATCCAGACAGCGTCTCTTTCAGGGAAGGTCTTGTTTATTTCAGCAGAACAACGTCCAACCACACTCTGTTTTTTAAACTCACTGACTAGGTCTTTTTTCAGGTGACAAAACAGCCGAGGGTTTAATGAGTTAAGGAGAACTGTGAAAGACATGAAAAGATAGAGGAAAACATTTAGATAAAACTACAGGTCTGCTGAGCAAACAGATCAAACCCCCATAAGAAGGCAGAGGAGATGCAGGAAAGTTCCACTATGCAGACCTGATGCACAAACAGAGTCTCCACAGAATCAGAAGGAAACATTACCTTCCACATCATCACAAAGCTCAACTTCTGATGTCTGAATAAACCTGACTGGATTTTGAAAACTCGTGTTGTGGATGAAGTTACTGGGCTCTTTAGCTGAAATCAACAAAGGTATGCTTGGGGAAAAAGAGAAGCATTTAATTAAAAGAACATCTTGCCAACTGTTGAGCGTGAAGGTTACATTTTGGATTTGTGTGGTTTTGTATGTAATTTCCTTTCTCTTTATATAAGTCCATTCTCTTGATTATGTTTATCATGTCTTCCCTACATATCTATTTGTCAGGTTGCTATTACTTCTTCCTCTACTTCTGTCTGAAGACAAACTTGGTCATAAAAAAAAAAAAAAAAATCTAAACTCATGGATGCAGACATGATTTTGTGTGACCTTTCACAGACAAACATCTTTCAGGTGCTTTTTCATTCTATTTTATTGATTTCCAAATGAAACTTCACACCGATACAGACAGTCCATGGATTTGAAAATGCTGCAGTTGTTATCAGCATGAGATTGCAGCATCGAGGGATTGCAGGGTTTGTCAACTTCCATTTGTGATGAATAGTACTCCATTATTAAAACTACCAAGCACATTTTCTGTCTCTGCTGCAATCAGGACATTGATTGCAGGACAATGGATGTGTTTGATTGAGACATATTCAAACACTTCACTAATTTGACTTCAAAGGAAAATCAACAGCATGCACAGGAGATAAAAATCATTCAGCAGTCCTTCTTCTAATGAGGTCAAAGGTCTATAAGGAAGCGCGGTCACATCAGACCTCCTAAAGTTTAGTTGAAAATGTGCTTCTTAAAAAAACTGAACAATATATATGTGTAAAATATAGTTTTATACAGAATGTAAAGACATGTGTTTTTCTTCTGGTTTGCAGTGCAGCGGTGGGTTTCTCCCAGCATCTCTTCTCTCTATGCTCTCAACCTCTTAAAGGATAATAACAGATTATTTCAATCAAGTGTATTTCCCATTGATGTGTCTATTGTGTTTCTATGGGTAACTTTGCATTCATCACCACCACCTAGAGATTCAGGGAAATGAGGAGTCACACAAGACAGTGCTTATCGGAGCAGCTAGTTTGAGCTCTCTGCAGCTTTCCAAACATGCAGATTTATACATTAATCATTTTAAACATTTGGGGCTCTATTTTTGTATTTGGTGCAGCACAAATTCAGGCACAGTGGTATTTTGGTGCAGCTCAAGGATGGTTTGTTTTGTGCTTGCGCCGATTGGCAATTTTGATAGACCAGGGTGAACCCGGCTCCTCTGAGATGGGCGGAACAGTGCAATAGGGGGTGTCATGGAAGAAGCGCCCATGCAGTGCAATTTTGGTGTCAATTTTGAGGTGAACTTGCACCTCCACCTCAGTCAGCTCAGACCAGGTGAACAAGAGAGAGAGGACCACCAGGTGAACAAGTGAACAAGAGTCAGCTATATTTTTCATATGAAAAATATAGCTGACTCTTGTCAATTGAATTAGATGTGAATCAGGCAGATTGCACGTGTTATGAAGCCGTAAGCCATAAAATATAGAAGGCACTACAGTTAACTACAACTGAATTGCAATTAAATTACACATAAAGAGGTAGCAATTCAAAAACCTTTTCGTCTCATCTGGTTTAGTAATCTACCAGCCGTACAAGGTCACAGAGTGTGACACTGCGTCATTTAAAAGGTTCAGGGCAATTTAATGGCGACTCTTAGGCCGTTTAATCAATGAAGGCAAAATAAATTAGGCACACTCAAAGCATCGATGCAGTTTATTTGTTAACACCACAACATCAGTGATGTTTAGAACACATTACTTTTTATCAGTGTTGTTAATACATTAATTGTGACGGGAACTTTAAGTGTGTGTAATTTATATCTGGTATCTCCTCAACATCATCATTTCTGTGTTCTTTGTTCACTTTGACATTGAATTAATGCCAGTGTTTATAAAACGCAGGTTTTTATTAGGCGCTTCGTCTTACATCATTGAACCACTTCTTCCACTGGGCAGCGGTTCTTATAATACGAATGGAAGACCAACTCGTAGTGTTGGAAGTTCGCTGATTAGAGCCTGAACCTCCAGCCAAGTGTGTCAGTTTCCTTCGGTGTAAAGTTTGGATGGTGGTGGAGGTCTGCTCCTTCTTTATGTAGCCCGTCTACTATCCTAATCAGTAGATAGGGCCCTGAGTTCTTTACTTAATTTAATTGTGTTATTATAACTAATTATCTCTGTATAATTAATCCTGGATCAATAAATAAACCTGGTACCTCACAGATATAATTTAACAGACTGCTATAATAATGTAACTACTAAATGCATGTACTAACTCTTTAACCTTTGAAAATAATAAACACACCCAGAAACCGTTTTAAAATTAAATACAATAGTGTCCCACATTAATCTAATGCAAATCAATCAAAATAAAAAACAGGAAAATATGTGTATTCTTAACTTTTTGTAACACTATGCAGCAATAAACCAAATAACTTTCTCTTTACACACTTTTCACTTTGACTGTGATACACAAATACACAGGCACACCCCAGTAATAACTTAATGAACCTTTAAAATAACAAACGTTGCAGGCCTGGTTTGATGCTCAGGATCGTGGAAACCAAAAACTTCACGGTCGCTTCACTCAACTGAGCAAAAACAAATGAGACAGGGTTACCGGTCCACAGGCCTCAGTCCAGGAGCAGGATGATGCAGGGGGGATGTTCACGGAGCGGGGTGGTTATCCAGTGTTGCCAGAGGAACTCTGACCATTCCCGGGTAGCTCAGCGCGCCACCTGGTGGTCCTCTCTCTCGGTTCACCTGGTGGTCCTCTCTCTCTGTTCACCTGGTGGTCCTCTCTCTCTGTTCACCTGGTGGTCCTCTCTCTCGGTTCACCTGGTGGTCCTCTCTCTCGGTTCACCTGGTGGTCCTCTCTCTCTGTTCACCTGGTGGTCCTCTCTCTCTGTTCACCTGGTGGTCCTCTCTCTCGGTTCACCTGGTGGTCCTCTCTCTCTGTTCACCTGGTGGTCCTCTCTCTCGGTTCACCTGGTGGTCCTCTCTCTCTGTTCACCTGGTGGTCCTCTCTCTCGGTTCACCTGGTGGTCCTCTCTCTCGGTTCACCTGGTGGTCCTCTCTCTCGGTTCACCTGGTGGTCCTCTCTCTCTGTTCACCTGGTGGTCCAGGCTAAAGTCTGTCCACGTTGCTAATTAGCCACTCGCTGAATTAACGAGCAGAATCAGGTCACAGCATATCAAACTTCGTGTGGAAGTTTACTGCTACTTCCCGAACAGGTAGTCCTACAAATTATATTGCTGATAATTCACGACTTAAGGAAATATCATACTTTTCCTTACCACTTTGGCAAAAACTCCGCCAAGCTCATTAACACCTCTCTCTCTCTCTGTCTCTCTCTCTCTGTCCACACACCTCAGCCCAACCATGTGACTTGACACACCTCTATCGACAGAAATTATTCAATAAAATTAACTGCTTCTATCAAAAAAGGAAACATAAAATACATCAATGCACTTTTAACATTCGTATCCATGAACTTTACATTTTATCACACAAATTAAATATGTAGTTTAATCTTACTTTTTAATAAACTTTTCATTTATTTATTAATTAAAACTATTTATTAACACTGGATTTATGCATGTTTTTTACCTGGGCTACATTCATTTATAGAAAGATTACATTATGTTTTGCCACAGCGGTCTTAAAAGGCTTTGAGAGGAGCTGCTTTGATTGGCCATGTTCAGGTCTTTCTGTTTCATTTTACTTCCTCCTAATTAAAACACTTTGAGAGTGAATAACAGCCTGAGTCAGTGACACTGATGTTATTCTATCAAACTCACACCAAATTGAATGTAAAAAGGCTCAGGCACACGGTTGGCCCTGAACCTGAAGTGTTCAGTATTAGTCAGGAGAACAAATACATGCCATGACCTCCTGGTGTACCGGCACCATGCTTATCACTGACATACTGTGACATGAAATTGTTGTTGTCCTTTGAAAATAGAATTAAACAAGAGCGCTGTCATCATTATCAAGCAGTATTATTAGAGATAAATTCCTGTTAGATGCTACATGCAGACAGATGTTAATCAGTGAACGCTGATGATATTTTGTATTTATTTAATAAATATTTAAATTGGCCTTGAATCAAGGAGCACTTGCTACTTCTAATCAACCCAGTGTGTTTGTAACCTCCTGAAATTAGCCCACGCAAATTATCTCCTAAAAGCTGTAATTTGTTTTACAATAATTCCAGAGCTGTGTGCATACAAAATGGAGTGGCCCACAAGCGGCCGTCTCATTCACAACTTCTCTGCTCTTTATTTTGATTTTGCTGTTGTTGTGGAAGAGGAGAAGACTCCCTATGGACCCTTCTATCACTACCTACAAGCATTTCCTCTGACCAGCCACAAAATACCGCAACAGCTTGTAGGTAATTGATCAGGCAAGTGAACTGTAAAATATTCATTTTCTACTTCAACAGCCAGATAAATCTCTAGGGAGGGTTTGTGGAGGACGCTGGTGGAAATATTGCTTATGCACCACGAGGTAGGAGCTGCAGCAGCATGATGGTGAGGGGCAGATAAGAGGGGAAGCGTCGCCGGGTTCGGGTGTAGCTGCCAGTGATGGCCAGTCATGCAATTCCCTGCTTGGCTTTAGACCAAGAAGCCAAATCCCCCTCTACAGCCCTGGATTTCATGCTGCAGAGCTGAGGGGAGCTTGGTCTGCAACCTCCATGGCTGGCAGGTTAAAGAGCTGATTCCTGCCCCAGTCTGCCTGACCTGTTTTTGTGCATTGCAGCCTCAAACATACACACGGCTGAGACGGCACCTCTTCAAGTCACCAAATGTGTGTGTGTGTTTGTGATTGACACTTATGCAGAGGGGAAAACAACAATTTCCAAGGCTCCCTTTTTATTTGTCAATAGGATTTATCAATGAGACAGCCAGTGGAACAGCTGAGACACAAACCATGAAAAGGTCACAATGTCACGAGTAAAAGGTTATTTTAAAAGTCTTTTTCTGATGATTGATTGATAAACCTTGATGAATTTATATTTAATCTATATCAATCTATATATTCTAATACGTTTGATCAGCAGGAAAGCAGTTGATATGTTGCAGGGCTTTCGTTCTGACCTTTTACTGCATCTGGTGGCGTTTGACCTTCAGACTCTTCACATACATACTCACAGATGATGGAAAATGTGGTCGTTATTTCACCAAACAAAACAGGGCTCCTTTAGTCTGGTGCCCTTTTTATTTGGACGTTTAGAAAATGAGATGCACATTTTGATATCAGAAATCTCACATTAAGCCAATGATATAATGTATCAAAAATATTTACTTGGTGTTCAGTAGGCCTTTAGGGTAGGTAAAAACAATAGTATGAATAAAAATAATATTTCAATCATACAGAGTTGCTGTATAATAAAGCCTACGGATTTTTCCACCTTTACAAGTACTTTTACTTTTTGAAACATGTTCCATTGGATTTCCAAAACAGTTCCTACTGGTGAAATGTCTGAGAATTCTCTCTCAAATATTTTAATTATCATCTTAAAATCTCCCTTACTCACTATCATTTTCAATGACTACATTATTTGATTTCTTTGCCGTAGATGTCAATAAAAAAGAAAGAAGTTTAGAATACAGCTTTTTTAAAATAAGCAATTATTAAAATGTTAGAAATCACGATTGTTGGCACAAGTCTAACAGATTTCAAAATGTTTGGGACTTTAGTCTTATCTTGTAAATTGCAATAATACACACCGTAAACCTTAGTGGCTGGTTGCGGTATAAGTTGGAAGATACTTAAGTCAAACAAACAAAAAAAATCAAAGTACATTTCAAATAAATTTCTTCTAAATCTCTGTCATAAAGAACTTTTTATCCTGTTGATGTTTGTTCAAGTGTTTGTTTTTCTGATCAGTTTTTTTTCTTTTCCGGTTAGATATTTGAAGCTATAAAAAGGATGGACTTCATCATGATTGACAGCTGTTATTGACAGCTGCTCTAAATGAAGTGATTGCAGAAGCACCTACGACTCAGGACTTCGATACCGTGTCTCCACCCACTGCTCGTAAGATGGCAGCGCCAATATGCTGCAATATTTTGGGCTGAGTTTTGTACATGGTGATGTGTTTCTTTACAGTCTGCAGTTCTTTATCACTCAAACAGTGACGACTTCTCTGATTGTGGAGGTGATGCTCCACCCTGTCCCTGAGCACAGCTAGAATTTGAACTGATTAATGTCAAACATTTGACAAAATAATATTTTGGTGGCTTTTGTGCTTGTCAGTGACGGTAAATAGTACTCCATTTTGTTCAACAACAAAATCCTTTTTTAGGACAACTCTTTGCTTTCAAGGAGGTTTGGATGTGTGTTTTCCTTTATCATATTTTTTCAGGAAAGATTTTAGGTTCTTATTTCCAGAACACTTGAAACTAAAGGTGTCACTTCACAAAAAAAAAATAATCAAAGCATAAACACTTGTGATTGTGTGAGGTCAGTTTAGTAATGTCTACTGGAGTGATGTTATTATACGGAGGGAGGAACAATAAAACATCCGATTTTGACCGCTAGACCACTAGATTTAAACTTGATCTTACTGCAGGTACAGTGTGCAAAGTAGAGGAAAGAGCTGGTTGAATGACAAAATGACTCATCAACAGCTGCATTTCACGTTTCATACTTGAAATGAGGAATAAAAGCAGGACGTAAGCGGTGACATTGTGCGTCTGTGAAGCAGCGGGTGATGTGAGCGGGACCGGATGGCCCTCACTGAGCTCACACATGCTTTTATTGCTGTGTGAAGTGCTTTGCTAAACACTTTATAGTCCACTAAAAGATGACGAAATGCCCAGCTCACAGCACCGGAGCAAAGCAGTGTGTTTGTAATTAAGTAGTTAGAAATCAAAGCAATATGTGGAATGATTAATATTTAATAACATGGAGTTTTTATGGCTCAGTTAATTGAATACCTTATCTTTACTATGCAGATGCTTCATAAATATGAAATATTACTCATTACAGATAACTGCTCTTGAAAACCTCACTGAAGCATTTAGAAATATAATTAAGCTTAGGAAAAATAAACCCAGGACATTTATTATTTCCCAATTTTTCCATGGAAAGCTTTATCTACAATAAACCTACATCAACTAAATAATAAAGACCTCTGTGGACCTGAATAAAATACAACTTCCTCCATCCCCCAACCTACAAACACAAACTTATTTTGACATTTATTGCTGCTCTTCCCCCTGCAATTTTTTTTATTATTGTTCTTTAAAGATCAATGTAATCTCCCAGAGAGGCTTGATTAATCGTGGGATTATGTTTCAACTCAACCGATGAATATTTCAATATAAACTGTAATCTTGTCATTGTTTGCTGCTCTGTGGTCAGAGCATGCACGCTGGATTTGACGAGCCCAACAATGATCATCTGCAGTGGATTACACAAAGCCATGCTTAGTATTAAAGATGAGGGACTGAATGGTACACGCACATGAAAGTACCTTATATGTTTTTATTTGTTTAAATAAACTTCTCAGCTTGCCTCACGGGAGTAACAAAAAGGTCTCAGAACTTTGTGTCTTGTTATTGTAGGGGATTTTGACTCTGTGTCACGAATGAATCTATTCACAAGCAGATTGGGTTTAAAAAAGTGGGGGAGACAATATGAAGTCGCAAAGTCAAGTTCCCAAAAACAAAGATCTTTAAAAATATTATTCTAGTAAACCATACATTATGATCAAATTGGTTATCCTGGTTTCAACGATAATGGTCGTCCAACAAAAATCAGTAATAGTACAATACAATGACTTTAAATAATAGTATGTTTGTCAGAGAAAATGTACACCAAAAAAACAGATGACCTGATATTTCTTTGAAAAACATGGTAGAAGTTACACAGTTGTCGTTTTTTTTTTTTTTTACCTTTGTTGAGTGTCTGCAGGTGTTCTCAGAAATGGTGAGCATCAAAGGAACTCCACCAAATATAATTCGAGCCAATGTTCCGAGTGACAAAAACAAGACAATGTTTAAACCAAGAACCGTTCATTTTGTTGTTGATGTGCACTTTGAATCAGAATCAGACTTTTCAGCAGGCACCTCAAAATCACATCTATTTATGAGGCTGTACATACCTGACATTAACATGCTTCCTGGGTGATCTGACCAAGTTTGAATGCACAGAGGATGCATTGAAATCTGATCTGCTCAGACCACATTCAGAGGTAGTCTAGTATACATATATATATATAGACACACACACACACACACACACACACACACACACACACACACACACACACATGCGCGCGCTCCACCACGCTCCCCCTGTTGTGGAGTTGTTGCTGACTGAGTCTAGGATTTTTTTTCAGGTGGAAAAAACAAATAGCTCAGGGCTTAACCACATGGGTATATATGTCACCATGGCAACAATGTTACCCTAATCTCAACACAGGAGCTACCATTATGTTTACTCCAGCTTAACTAATTACCTACCCGTTTCAAAGACAGACTGTGACTTAACCCAGTCAGTCAAAGTCAAAGTCAGTAGCACACTGCTCTGTGTTTATGTTACATTCCACAAATCTGTGGCTCATCAAACATATTAAATCACAGTATTTTGACCATACTGGTCTGAGTCTGTAGATTTGAGTATTTTTATTATAAAAAATGTAAAAGTACTCAATGCTTTTGTATTTTTATTATAAAAAAATTTAAAAGTGCTCAGTGCTTTTGAGAGTGTATATGCCTCTCGAGTAGTGTTCAAGATGTCATGGGAAACACTCTCCACCAACAGCCAAACTAATAAAACATTTTAGTTGTCTTACAGACTCAGCAGACTGAGGCGGCTTTCATTACAGGTTTTGTTGAGCGTCGGCATAAATCCCTCCACAACACACTGCAGAATGTCTCTGATTAGACATCTGATAACAGTATATATTCATTAGTAGTGGATTCTCCACACAGCCAAGAGATTTGGAAAAAGGTCGCCACTGATCTGATGTGCAACATGTTGTCAATATGAAGGAGATTGAATGTTCCAAGACCCAACAAGACCAGCAGTCTCAGTTAGTATGGGCACATGGCCATTTAACCCTCATGTTGTCCTTGGATCAAAATGACCCGCAGCTCTGTTCAACCAAGTTCTATTTTATTTTCACATTTTTTGGGGATTATTGGTGACAAGGAGGCTGTGAGGGTTTCTTTAAAGAATGATGACCAATGATCCCAAAAAATATAAAAATATAGAAATAAAATAGAACTTGGTTGAACACAGCTGTGGGTCATTTTGACCCGAGGACAACACGAGGGTTAATTTGAGGTAGCAGCAAACCTCTTTGCCACAGTTGCTGCAGGCTGATGGATGAGAAGGGGAGATTCACCTCTGAAGGGATGAGGAGGTCCTCCCACTCATGTCCACCTGTACCTGCAGCACACAGGCCTGTGGTGGGATTATGACCCTGCCTTGCTGATGCATGGACTAATGTTTGCAGGCTACATCTCTGCAGTTAAAATGGAGGATCAAAGAAGGAAATACTCAGAACTTGATTATCTGTGACGAAATGATGTAACTCTCTCCTCTGTGGTACCACACAGCAATTGTTTTGGAAGTTTTCCAGAAACTGTCAGCCAAAGGCTGCAGCTGGACTGCTGGATCAGATTGAACTTAATAGAAGCAGCACAGACAAACTGTGGTGGATGAAAGACTTTGCAGCTCTGTCAGTTTAAAAATTCTAGTAAAGTACAAATAGTCATGAGGTTTTTTACACCACAGAAAAACACATTATTAACTACCCAGCCGTATTTGAATGATTATGAGCAACAACAAGTTTATTACATTTTATTTGTAAATAATAATAACTTTATTTATATAGCACCTTTAAAAACAGAGTTTACAAAGTGCTCTACAGAGAAGCAAAGCATAGTCATATGTGTCGTCAAAACCGGTAAACATTTAAGAAAACAGGGGGCAAAAAAGACCATACCATAAAGGTAATGAATACAACAAAACCAATCAAATAACCAAAACGGGCAAATGGAATAGAAAACAAACAAATAAATAAAATAAACAAACAAAAACAGGGGAACAAAAGAACTGCATAAAAGGACATAAAAGGACGACATCATTTAAAAGCAATTCTATAAAAATGGGTTTAAAAAGTAATTTAAAAGAAGTTATTGATTCTGCAAGGCTTATCACCTCAGGTAGTTGAGGGGCCCTAATGGCAAAAGCACGGTCACCCTTTGATTTAAGTCTCAACTTTGGAACGGCCAGAAGGGCCCCACCGGAGGATCTAAGGCTGCGAGTTGGCTCAAATGGGGCTAACATTTCAATAATGTAGCTCGGGGCCAGACCCAGGCGGGCCTTAAAAGTGATCAACAAAATCTTAAAATCAATTCTAAAACCAACCGGCAGCCAGTGGAGAGAGGCCAGAACTGGAGTTCTGATGTCGTCTGTTAAAATCAGTAATAAGCCGCTGCATTCAGGACTCGTTGGAGGCAGGAGATATATTTTTGGTTTATGCCAGAAAGGAGGGAGTTGCAGTAGTTGAGTCGAGAGAAAATGAGTGCATGAATTACTTTTTCCAGGTCAGAGTGTGACAGTATGGGTTTGATTCTGGAGATGATTCTTAATTGAAAGAAGCAGGACTGGACAATTTTTTTGATCCGTGTTTCAAAGCTTAACTGAGAGTCAAACATTACTCCCAAGTTTCTGGCAACAGGTTGTAAATAAGCAGACAGGGGACCAAATTCACTCTCAATAAGACTGGTGTTATTGTTTGGGGAATTGAACAATATGACTTCTGATTTTGAGTCATTGAGCTGAAGAAAGTTTTGTGCTATCCAACAGTTAATGTCAGAGAGACAGTCTAAGACAGCATCCAGGCTCTTTGGGTCACCAGGTCTCAGCGGAAAGTATATCTGTGTGTCGTCTGCATAACAATGAAAAGATACATCGTGTCGTTGGAGGATTTGGCTGAGTGGAAGCATGTAGATAGAAAATAAAATTGGACCTAAAATTGAACCTTGTGGTACACCACAGGTAATACGTGTCGTGGAAGACGAGTAATTACCTATGGTGACCGAGTAGGTTCTTTCTAAAAGGTAAGAATAAAACCAGCTAAGTGCAGCGTCCTTGATGCCAACCCAGGTTTTGAGGCGATCAATTAAGATGGTGTGATCTACGGTGTCAAAAGCTGCGCTTAGGTCTAAAAGAATTAAAATTGCACTCTCCCCCCTGTCTGCTGCTAAAAGGAGGTCATCAGTTACCTTGAGGAGGGAAGTTTCTGTGCTATATAATGCTCTAAAACCAGACTGAAATTTCTCAAAGATGTTGTTATGATTCATAAAAGCTAAAAGTTATGTTGAAACCACTTTTTCTAAAACTTTTGATAAAAATGGAAGTTTAGAAATTGGCCTAAAATTGGAGAAAACAGAAGTATCAAGCTTGGGTTTCTTTAAAAGAGGTTGGACCATAGCATGTTTAAAAATCGATGGGTAGGTGCCATTTGCTGTGGAGTTATTTATAATAAATAAAATACTGGGCCCTACAGTGCCAATAACCTCTTTGAGAAATTTAGTGGGAATAAAATCAAGGCTGCATGTGGTTGATTTCATGTGAGACATGATTTGGGATAAAAAGGACAGTGATACAGGTTCAAAATTATTAAAATAGCTTTGAATGTCCCTACTGGCATGTAAAACACGGGTTGGGGGGGTAATTTGTTGTCTTATTTCCTTTACCTTATTAATAAAATAATTAAAAAACTTCTCACACATCTCTTGTGAGGCATCAGTAAAATGACAGGGGGAGGGGTTTTTGAATGAGTTTATGACCTTGAATAAAACTCTGGGGTTCGAGTGATTATCTACAATTAAGCTGGAGAAGAAGGAAGCTCTTGCTTCTTTAACTGCCTTTTGATAATTATTTGTTGCATCTTTCCAGATCCCATAAAATACATGTAGGCCAGTTTTTTTTTTTTCCATTTTCTTTCCTTTCTCCTATAGTCTCTCTTGAGTTCTTGGGTGGATTCATTTAGCCAGGGCTGTGGTGTTCTATTTGACGTTTTGACCTTGTAGGGAGCAACAGAGTCCAAGACAGTCTGACAGGTGTGATTAAAAAGGGAGACCAGCTCCTCTGTATCAGAATGTGGATTAAAAGCAGTTAAAGAAGCAACAGTAAAACGCTCTGAAAATTTGCTAGCAGACATGGAGTTAAAAACCCGGCGACGGGCAGGTGGACTGAGATTTGTGGGAGGTTGGGATAAAACCACTTGAATAAAACTGCTTTGTGATCAGACACACAGATATCCTTAATTTTAAAGTTTTCAGGGCTGAGACCATTATACAAGACGAGGTCAAGGATGTGACCCTTTGAATGTGTGGGTTGTTGTATTGCCCGAGTGAGGTGTATTACAAATTAATACCCATATTTAATTGAAAATAGACCTAATACAACATATCAAATGTTGAAATTGAGAAATTGTATTGTTTTATGAAAAATATATGATAGTCTTTAATTTGATTCCAGCAACACGTTTCAAAGAAGTTGGGACAGGGGAATGTTTACCACTGTGTTACATCACTTCTTCTTTTTACAACATTGTAAACATTTGGGAACTAAGGAGACCAGTTTCTGGAGTTTTTAAAGGGAAATGTTGTCCCATTCTTGCCTGAAATAGGATTTTAGCTGATCAACAGTTCAAGGTTTCCTTCATTGTATTTTTTATTTCATGATGCGCCAAATTTTTTAAATGAGCAACATAATGCAGTTTGCCATTGTTCTGCTAGACCTTCCCTGAAAGAGATGTTGTCTGGAAGGCAGCATATGTTGCTCCAAAACCTGAATACAGTGCATCCGGAAAGTATTCACAGCGCTACACTTTTTCCACATTTTGTGGAAATGTTACATCCTTATCCAAAATGGATTAAATATTTTTTTTCCTTAAAATTCTACACACAATATACCATAAAAATAATGTGAAATTATTTTTTTTTTGAAATTTTTGCAAATCTGTTAAAAATAAAAAACAAAAAATCACGTACATAAGTATTCACAGCCTTTGCAATGACACTCAAAATTGAGCTCAGGTGCATCCTGTTTCCACTGATCATCCTTGAGATGTTTCTACAACTTGATTGGAGTCCACCTGGTAAATTCAGTTGATTGGACATGATTTGGAAAGGCACACACCGTCTATATAAGGTCCCATAGTTGACAGTGCATGTCAGAGCACAAACCAAGACATGAAGTCCAAAGAATTGTCTGTAGACCTCCATGACAGGATTGTATCGAGGCACAGATCTGGGGAAGGGTACAGAAATATTTCTGCAGCATTGAAGGTCCCAATGAGCACAGTGACCTCCATCATCCGTAAATGGAAGAAGTTTGGAACCACCAGGACTATTCCTAGAGTTGGCCGCCCGGCCAAACTGAGCGATCGGGGGAGAAGGGCCTTAGTCAGGGAGGTGACCAAGAACCCGATGGTCACTCTGACAGAGCTCCAACGTTGCTCTGTGAAGAGAGGAGAACCTTCCAGAAGGACAACCATCTCTGAAGCACTCCACCAGGCAGGCCTGTATGGTAGAGTGGCCAGACGGAAGCCACTCCTCAGTAAAAGGCACATGACAGCCCACCTGGAGTTTACCAAAAGGCACCTGAAGGACTGTCAGACCACGAGAAACAAAATTCTCTGGTCTGATGAAACAAAGATTGAACTCTTTGGCCTGAATGCCAAGCCTCATGTTTGGAGGAAACCAGGCACCGCTCATCACCTGGCCAATACCATCTCTACAGTGAAGCATGGTGGTGGCAGCATCATGCTGTGGGGATGTTTTTCAGCAGCAGGAATTGGGAGACCAGTTAGGATGGAGGGAAAGATGAATGCAGCAATGTACAGAGACATCCTTGATGAAAACCTGCACCAGAGTGCTCTGGACCTCAGACTGGGGCGAAGGTTCATCTTCCAACAGGACAACGACCTGAAGCACACAGCCAAGATAACAAAGGAGTGTCTTTGGGACAACTCTGTGAATGTCCTTAGTGTCCCAGCCAGAGCCCAAACTTGAACCCGATTGAACATCTCTGGAGAGATCTGAAAATGTCTGTGCACCGACGCTCCCCATCCAACCTGATGGAGCTTTAGAGGTCCTGCAAAGAAGAACGGGAGAAACTGCCCAAAAATAGGTGCCAAGCTTGTAGCATTAAGCTCAAAAAGACTTGAGGCTGTAATTGCTGCCAAACGTGCTTCAACAAAATATTGAGCAAAGGCTGTGAATACTTATGTACTTGTTATATTTTTGTTCTTTATTTTTAATAGATTTGCTAAAATTTTAAACAGACTTTTTTTTTACTTCATCATTATGGGGTTTTGTGTGCAGAATTTTGAGGGGAAAAAAACAATTTAATTAATTTTGGAATAAGGCTGTAACATAACAAAATGTGTAAAAAGTGAAGCACTGTGAATACTTTCCGGATGCACTATATATCATTCAGCATTAATGGTTCCTTCCCAGATGTTGAAGCTACCCATGCCATGTGTGCTAATGCATTGTTGTACCGTCACAGATAGTGGCATTTTAACTGAGCAGTATTAACAAACTGGGTGGTCCCTCTCCCCATTAGCCCAGAGGATGCAGCGTCCATGATTTCCAAAAATAATCTCAAATTTGGATTGATCAGACCACAGGACAATTTTCCACTTCACCTCAGTCCATCTTAAATGATTTTGGGTCCAGAGAAAGCGGCAGTGTTTCTGGATCATGTTTCTTCAGTGTAGAGTTTTAACCTGCATTTGTGGATGCAGCGGATCACAGACAATGGTTTTCAGAAGTTTTCCTGAGCCCATGCAATTTTTTTTAAATTTTACTTCACTTCATTAATCCCCGAGGGGAAATTTCGTTGCTACAGCAGGGGGGCTCTCAGGGGGGAGCTGCTGCAACAGGCTGCCACTAGCGCGGCGCCAGGTAACCTTTCCTGAGGTGCATGTTTTTGGATGATGGGAGGAAGCCGGAGAAGCCGGAGAGAACCCATGCAAGCACAGGGAGAACATGCAAACTCCACACAGAAAGGCCCAGGACCGGATTCGAACCCAGAACCTTTTTGCTGTGAGGTGACAATGCTAACCACTGCACCACCGTGCCGCCCCTAAACAGGATATGTATATATTTTATTTTTTTATTTTATTTTTATTGTGTCTGTTTTTAATGCGGTGTGTTTTGCAAATCTTTATTTGACCATCAGGCAAAGTGAATCATCTGTCAATCACTTGCTCTCGTACTGTATTGTTTCATTTGTTGGGTTCTCAGGTACAAGCTGTTATTAGAGCAAATATTTGACATGACAGCGGCCCCTCTATGTCCTGATAAAATGGTGTTTAACTGTTTATCTTTATCGTGTGCATGTAAAAGGTTGTTGTGTTTGTCGAGACAACAGTACAGTCGTCAGTCAACAGAAATAAGACGTATTACATCTTGGGAACCACACAAGCAGAGAAACGGCAGATCCTTGGACTACTTCGCCCGCCCACCACACCGCTGGCCTCAATTGCTGCTCCCCACCCAAAGAAGAGGTGCTGTTCAATTCAATTCAATTTTATTTTATTTATATGGCGCCAAATCACAACACAGGTTATTACTTAACACATTAAAGTCCTTACAGCAGAACTTTACAACATTATACAGAGAAACCCAACAATTCAACAATTCCCACATAAGCTAGGAGGGAAAAAAAACTCCTCTTTAAGGGAGAAAAATCTCCAACAGAGGGAAGGAAAAACTCCCTTTAACAGGAAGAAACCTCAGACAGAACCAGGCTCAGGGGTGGGCGGCCATCTGCCTCGACCGGTTGGGGTGAGAGGAGAGCAGAGAGAGAAAAGGACAGCATAGAGATATAAGAGAAGGAATGTTGGTGGAGACGACAATCACAGAGCAGAGACATGCAGCTCCATGATGGGACATCTGAAAAAGAAAGAACAGAAACTACACGAGCGAAGGAACTGAATGGAGACAACAGACAATAAGAAGAAACTATGGGAGAGAAAAAGCATGAAGTTAATGAGATGTGATGGTGAGATATGAGTCTACAGAGAGTTAAAGAGTGAGAGGAAAGAAGCTCAGTGTATAACGAGGTTCCCCAGCAGCCTGGGCCTATAACAGCATAGCTAAGGGTTGGTTCAGGGCCACCTGAGCACCTCCAACTATAAACTTTATCAAAAAGGAACGTTTTGAGTCTAATCTTAAAGCTAGAGAGGGTTTCTGCCCCTCAAACACAAACTGGGAGCTGGTTCCACAGGAGAGGAGCCTGAAAACTGAAGGCTCTGCCTTCCAATGTACTTTTGGAAACTCTGGGAACCACAAGCAGGCCAGCGTTCTGAGAGCAAAGTGGTCTTTCAGGACGATATGGTTTTAGAAGATCTCTTAGACAACAAAATGTTGTGGTGTCGGGATGTTATGGTTGTTTGCAGACACTGCTCACCGCTGGCAGAGTTTATGTTCGTAAAGTGCTGAGTGTTCTACCTGCCGAGGGAATTCACAGCCAACAAGGACAGGAATGATGCACTCAGTGAACTGTATCAGGCCATCAGTGAACAATGGACAGCTCATGAGGTTGTCAGGATGCTAAACTCCCCTCTCTCACCCTTCACCCATAAAGTCTGAACATTGTCCCCACCCGTCAACCCTCTCCCTTTATCACACAAGCACACCCATATCCAGCACCAGCACTTTATAAGAATAGACTCAGGTAAAATATTTGCACTATGGACCCGCATTTGCACTACATATATATTGCAGTCAAGTGGCACTTGTGGTTGTTGTCTGTTTTTTTTGTTACATATTTCTGCTTTTCTCATCTTATCTTTTTTTTCTTGCACACCATGGGACTGTGAGAAACAGTATTTCGATCTGTCTGTTCGTCTTGTAAATATGGTGAATTGACATTAAAGTTGACTTTGACTTTGATCATAAGACATTGATAAGAAGTACTTCTTGTAGTCTGTAGCACTCTGTTGTCAACTATTTGTAAGCGAATGTAGCTAAAGCACCACCAGTATCAGGTGTGTCTGCTTTAAACAAAGAAAAACCCTGTTGATCAGACTTGCGTCCTTTTCTCTTCGGCGATGACCCACCTGAACATTAAACCTGGACATAAGCTATTTCTAGTGCTCACCATGTTGTTCCATGGTGTGTCGGGATGTTGCTGCATCTAGGGCTTCTCTACACATATGTGCATATCATGTAGAAGTTCCTGTTTGCACATGTGCACATGCAAAAAGCCAATTAGAAATCTATCCTCATAGCCGGCAGGGACCTACCTGGGGAAATTAGGTTTCTCTGATCTCCTACCCTGATAGCTTTCCTTTTACATGGCATTTAAGAAATTAGCTTACTCAAGAAAAATGCAATACACTTTGAAGGTTGTTGTGGTGAACATTTTTGAACATTCAACATTGACATTTGAGGAGTCAATCTATGATATCAGAACCGTAACTACTAGTCATAAAGTTGCCACTGCTGATAAGTTGTTTCAGACTTCAGACTGGGTCATATGACTTGTTGGCCTTGATTTGGAATTTAATAGCCAACATTTTATGTGGTGGTTTAGTTTCACCTTTACTTTTTTAGCCCCATGATCTGTAAAACTGTTGGTGGTGTTGGCTCGGCCCTGCTGTGATCCATCCACTGCCAGCCATTCTTTGATGCACGCTTTGTGATGAATTCAAGCCTCAGCATTTTCAAAACTCTCAGTAAAGTGAGATGATGACCTCTCTTCATGGAGCAGTGACAGACAACCTGTTTTCCTTCTACTTCTCTCCTCTTTGCCATAAGCTGTCATGTCAGTCATTTTGGCTGAAGGCCCCTCAAGATCCCCTGAGGGTCGTGCTATAATGCGACAGGATGGTAGACATTAACCTGGAATTAAATTTTAAAGGTAAGATGGCGACAAGGATTTACAGCTGTCACAGAAGCTTACAGGTGATGTGGTGCATTTTATTTTATTTTATTTTGTGGTGAGGGCGGGAGGGACGGGGAGAGAGAAAGAATGTAATTAACCTCCTCAGTGGGGGAAATTCTATTACAAGCTTCTATTCTGCCATGCAGAGTGTGGTGCGGGGAAATGTCACAGGCCGTCGAGCAGAAAGCCAGGGCTGTCTGCATTTTAAACCAAACTTCCAATTTTCTCCCCCTATCTTTCTTCATTCTCACTGAAGCTGGAAATTGAGTACGGCACACTTATGTGGAGAGGAAGGGAGGGGAATAAAAGCTTAGCTGTATTTCAGGAGTTTAACAAGTTATTTATTCAGTCTACATTACCTGTATGTTAGTTTGGGCAGAGCAGTGGAGGTGTTTTTGTTTTTGTTTTTCAGTTCCTGGTCATGTATATGTCATCTGAGTGAATATTTAGAAGTAGGAAGTAAAGTTAGATGACTGTGGTTGCAGTAAAAAAAAAAAAAAAAAAAAAAAAAAAAAAAATTAAAATAGGATTTGTCATGAATTTTAAGTTTTTGTCTCCTAAATATATCCACACCTATCACCTTCTTGTCGTACCATACTTGCAGGTCTAATTTTTGTCTATGAAAAGGTTAGTGATAAACGCAGTGTCTACAGTGTCAAGGTAATTCTGTTCTGCAGCAAGAAAACAGGCAGCAATTAAAATTCTGAACATTTGTCTCTGTTGTTCCTGTTCAAGTAATTTAGAATCTGACCAACACATTTGTTCAGTATAATACTGCAGATTGTTTTAGTTTAGCTTTCGAGGAAAGGCTAAATTAGTCAGAAATATTAAAATTGTAATATTTATTTAATGAGCATCTCAAGGATGATTTAGACTGCCTGCCATTATTAATCCTGGATCTGACATCCTTGTAAAAGAACAGAAAAGGTACCTAACTAAAAGTGTTGTCAACAAAACATCCACATCACATGATATTAAAAATGTAATTTAATGTAGCATTACATTCAGTTTTTATCAGGGGGTTTTAGATGCACTCTATATTGTCAATAAATCATTTTCTTTCTCTAAATGGTAACATTACTGACACACTCATAATGCTACTGAAGGCTTCCTGTTAACAGTAGTGTAAACAGATCTAATTGTCAAATCACCTTCTGAATATGAAATATTTACTAATCCACAGCTGCAGTGTGTGATTCCTCAGAAATTGCATTAAACCAGTAATTATTTAATTTATTCATATTTGATATTGGGTTTTTAATTGTTGATGAAAAGAGTAATATATTTTGCCATACCTCCATGAGGTACCTCAGTGTTCTGCATGCCTTTTTTGTGTCTGTTTTTGAGTGCAGACAGAGGTGGACAGCTTTGTGGCATTGAACAGCCACCTCCCTTTAACTGTGGCCAAGATGAAGGAGATGGTTGTGGACTTAAAGAGGACCAGGACCGGATCGAACACCACTTCAGTAACTGACCCTAACCCTGGGAGAAGAAGTGGAGGTGGTGGAGGGCTACAAACACAACAGGCTGGTCTGTGAATGTAGTACTAAGGCTGTTTACAGTAAAAGTCTACAGGAAATTGCCTGCACTTATATTGTATGGTTTTAAAAAAAATGTTCCCTGAACATGTGTCCAGGGAAAAAAAAATTGACTTTGCAAAAATTGCACTGGATGCATAAATATTTCACTAAATGCAAAAACATTTCACAAATCACAAAAACATTTCACTAAATGCAAAAGCATTTCAGAAAATGATTAAATATTTCACTAAATGCAAAAACATTTCACAAAATGCAAAATTATTTTACAAAATACAAAAACATTTCACAAAACGCAAAAACTTTTCACTAAACGCACACATCTTTCATCAAATGCCAAAATATTGAATTAAATGCCAAAATATTTCACCAGACCAAAAATCTTTCACAAAACACAAAAACATTTAACTAAATGCAAAAACATTTTCACAAAAACATTTAACTAAATGCAAAAATATTTCACATTAGGCAAAAACATTCCACTAAACGCAAAAACATTTAACTAAATGCAAAAACATTTTCACAAAATGCAAAAACATTTCATCAAAATGCAAAAACATTTCACGAAACATAAAAACATTTCACTAAACGCACAAATCTTTCATCAAATGCCAAAATATTTCATCAAATGCTAAAAATTTTCGCAAGACCAAAAAACATTTCACTGAATACAAAAACATGTCACAAAAAATAAATATTTCACAAAACACAATAACATTTAACAAACCGCAAAATCAATTAACTAAATGGAAAAACGTTTAGCAAAATGCAAAAATATTGAACAAAACGCAAATGTATTTCACTAAACGTAAAAATATTTCACACTGATGATGTCACAGAGGAGTCCCACATTTTGATTGTCTCTTATTTATACTAAACACTGCCGGAGAGAAGCTTTTCTAACATCTGTCTTTTATCTGACGGCCCCTCCGTGAATCGCCACCTTATTGTGGTGGAGGGGTTTGAGTGGCTCAGTGATCCTGGGAGCTATGTTGTCCGGGGCATCAGCCTCTGGTAGGGTCTCCCAAGGCAAACTGGTCTCAGGGGAGAGCCCAGACTAAGAGCGGTTCAAAAGACCCCCGATGAAGAGCAGTCTAAGGTGACCTCGCACAGATCATGGAAACCGGGGAACCCTCCCGGAGCCAGACCCAGGAGGGGAGATCGCCGGCGAGTGTCTGGTGGCCGGGCCTTTGCCCATAGATTTCATGACAGATGGGAAGAAATAAAATCAAGCTGAATAGAACATTTTCAAATGTCATATAAGTCATGAAAACTTTGCAGCATGTCATTGTCTGCTGTTATGGAATTAGTGAACACAGTGTTACACTTCATTATCATTTGCATTGTTGTGAAATAATCAGTTCCTGTTTGAAAGCATATAAAAAGAGGACATAAGGTTATTAACCCTAAAAGTACATTGTAATAACCTTAAAATATTCAAATAAAAAATTAAAATAAATGTGCCAATTTAGTTCGATAATGACTCATACCATTGTTAACTCGGCAGTGGGCTTCTGGAGTGGTAAGATGACATCATAACTTTAATAAAAGCAGACTCCATTTCATTTATGGTGCTGAGTGTCCCAGTGTTCTGACAATGTAACCTGTACATCACTTCAAAGGAGTGACTTGTTCAGACTGGTATCTGGTGTTGCACACATACAGGTAAACCATTTTCTGCATTTATGCTTACACCAATAAAACCAAAGCATCATACAGCATAGCAGAAATGTACTTTGGTCTCTCTAATGACAAACCATGTTTTTGAAGTGCTGCTGCTGTCTAAAAAAAGCTTCATTTGAACTTTGCTTTGTTCATACCAGGCAGGCTGTCTGAGCTCTCAAGTTGTATCCCACATTGAAATGGATGCAACAAGTGCTAATCTGATTTTTTTTCTGTTTATTTTTTGGTTAACTTTTAGGGGTTAGAAAATAAAAGGAGGTTGTGCTGTGCTGAAAGTATTCAGAATTTATCCCAATGCCCCTCCAAGTGATGAGAGTGGCTTCGGCATTTCCCATTACACCTACATTCAGGAGTGTATAGAGCTCACCATTTGTACTCCATGGAGGGTGACTGGACCTCAACAAACCAAATGTGGGACAAAGAGTATGCTCATGTGGGACAAAGTGGGACATGTTACCAATGGTGAGAGGTAATCTCAAGTTTTGATATGTCTTTCCAATTTATAATAAACCAACAACAGACTTTGAGGGTTACAGGTCAGGCTGTTAGCTTGTACTGTGTCGCTTCACGACGTGAATGTCCTCCTACCGTCTTCATCCAGTTATAAAGTGTCCCAGCCGCTGCATTTCCTTTTCTTTCTGCTAGTTTCCTTCATATTGTGCAGCTCAGCTTGTGACTCTGTGGTCACGTAATGATGGCAGCAAAGATGGAGACAGACGAACCTGCACTGGACCCACGTATACACAGACTGACATCCAACAGCTCAATGATAACAGCCTTCCTGCTTTCTACACAGCCATCCATCCATCCATCTTCTTCCGCTTATCTGGGATCGGGTCACGGTGGCAGCAGGCCGAGCAAGCTGACCCAGACTTCCCTCTCCCCCGCAACATTTTTCAGCTCATACTGGGAGATCCCGAGGCGTTCCCAGGCCACCTGGGAGATGTAATCCCTCCAGTGTGTTCTGGGTCTTCCCTGGGGTCTCCTAACAGTTGGGCGTGCCCGGAAAACCTCCAGTAGGAAGCGCCCTGGAGGCATCCTGATCAGATGCCCGAACCACCTCACCTGACTCCTTTCCACGCGAAGAGTAGCGTCTCTACTCCGAGTTCCCTCCTGATGTCCGAGCTTACTGGTCGATCTACGTTCCGACCCTGACCTATGGTCATGAGCTCTGGGTCATGACCGAAAGAACGAGGTCGCGGCTACAAGCGGCTGAAATGAGTTTCCTCCGCAGGGTGGCCGGGCTCAGCCTTGGAGATAGGGTAAGGAGCTCGGACATCAGGAGGGAACTCGGAGTAGAGACGCTACTCTTCGCGTGGAAAGGAGTCAGGTGAGGTGGTTCGGGCATCTGATCAGGATGCCTCCAGGGCGCTTCCTACTGGAGGTTTTCCGGGCACGCCCAACTGTTAGGAGACCCCAGGGAAGACCCAGAACACACTGGAGGGATTACATCTCCCAGGTGGCCTGGGAACGCCTCGGGATCTCCCAGTATGAGCTGAAAAATGTTGCGGGGGAGAGGGAAGTCTGGGTCAGCTTGCTCGGCCTGCTGCCACCGTGACCCGATCCCAGATAAGCGGAAGAAGATGGATGGATGGATGGCTGTGTAGAAAGCAGGAAGGCTGTTATCATTGAGCTGTTGGATGTCAGTCTGTGTATACGTGGGTCCAGTGCAGGTTCGTCTGTCTCCATCTTTGCTGCCATCATTACGTGACCACAGAGTCACAAGCTGAGCTGCACAATATGAAGGAAACTAGCAGAAAGAAAAGGAAATGCAGCGGCTGGGACACTTTATAACTGGATGAAGACGGTAGGAGGACATTCACGTCGTGAAGCGACACAGTACAAGCTAACAGCCTGACCTGTAACCCTCAAAGTCTGTTGTTGGTTTATTATAAATTGGAAAGACATATCAAAACTTGAGATTACCTCTCACCATTGGTAACATGTCCCACTTTGTCCCACATGAGCATACTCTTTGTCCCACATTTGGTTTGTTGAGGTCCAGTCACCCTCCATGGAGTACAAATGGTGAGCTCTATACACTCCTGAATGTAGGTGTAATGGAAAATGCCGAAGCCACTCTCATCACTTGGAGGGGCATTGGGATAAATTCTGAATACTTTCAGCACAGCACACCCTCCTTTTATTTTCTAACCCCTAAAAGTTAACCAAAAAATAAACAGAAAAAAAATCAGATTAGCACTTGTTGCATCCATTTCAATGTGGGATACAACTTGAGAGCTCAGACAGCCTGCCTGGTATGAACAAAGCAAAGTTCAAATGAAGCTTTTTTTAGACAGCAGCAGCACTTCAAAAACATGGTTTGTCATTAGAGAGACCAAAGTACATTTCTGCTATGCTGTATGATGCTTTGGTTTTATTGGTGTAAGCATAAATGCAGAAAATGGTTTACCTGTATGTGTGCAACACCAGATACCAGTCTGAACAAGTCACTCCTTTGAAGTGATGTACAGGTTACATTGTCAGAACACTGGGACACTCAGCACCATAAATGAAATGGAGTCTGCTTTTATTAAAGTTATGATGTCATCTTACCACTCCAGAAGCCCACTGCCGAGTTAACAATGGTATGAGTCATTATCGAACTAAATTGGCACATTTAGTTAAATTTTTTATTTGAATATTTTAAGGTTATTACAATGTACTTTTAGGGTTAATAACCTTATGTCCTCTTTTTATATGCTTTCAAACAGGAACTGATTATTTCACAACAATGCAAATGATAATGAAGTGTAACACTGTGTTCACTAATTCCATAACAGCAGACAATGACATGCTGCAAAGTTTTCATGACTTATATGACATTTGAAAATGTTCTATTCAGCTTGATTTTATTTCTTCCCATCTGTCATGAAATCTTTCTTGACTTTGCCAGACTATTGTTGACAGCTTCAGTTTTAATTGCTGTGATTAAAGTCCAGAGATGCTGTTCACTTTAATTTTTGCTCAGCCACTCTGGACCAATCAGCAAACAGTGTCGGTGGTTAAGTTCAATGATGTTGAAGACAAGCTTTTTTTCTTTTTTTAAAAAGCTACTTGCAGCGCTGGTAAAGTTTTGGTCAGTTTCGGTGCATGCTGATAGGTTTAAGGCTGCTGCAATAGTTTCAAAATGAATCAGAGGTCTACGCTCAATAGAATGCAACCACTGGAAACAGTTCCCTATGGAGAATACCCAGACCTATATATTCACAACGTCAATTTGGGTAAACCAGGCTACATTAAAGCAAAGTTTGGTCTCATTTTAGAGAAGCAGAGAGTCATATTTCCTTCCTTCCTATGCTGCTTCTGACAAATTACAGTCATTAATTAGTTTATAATTAGGCAAATAAACATGCTTTACTTGAGCATTTTATTAAATGACTAACTCTCAGTTATGTAAGCAGTGATTATGCATTGAGTCTTTGCTGAAAGAATAGAAATCAAATGACATTATAAAGGCTGAGAATCTTCACAGAGCGCTGACTGAATGAACATGTCCTCCATTACATTCCCTTTTAGTTTGAGAAATTAGCAGATGTGTTCAGCATTGTTCTGCAAAGTGCTTTCACATCCCTGTCTTTCAGCTTCGGATAGAAAGCTGAGAGCTGAAAGACCACTTTACAGTGAGAATAGCGTGAGTGGTAGAAAGGGAATTAAAAAGGGTGGCTTTAATGGCCTCAAGAAAATTGCAGGCCACATGAGACCTTCCTTTGGTTCTGCTTCCCTGGAGCTTTGACTGACAGCTCTGGTGCTGCAATTGTGTCATCCCCCTGCCAGTGGAGACTGCTTTGGCTCTTGTTGTATGGAGACAGCTACAGAGAAGGACTATCTGTGACAAAACCAGCTCTTTGTGCTGTACTTCCTGGCACTTCCCAGGACAGATGTACCATTCATTTCCCCAAATCAGCAGCCGTGTTGTAAATTGTTACCATTGTGAAGAGTCACAGTAACCAGGGATGTAGTGGAGGGAGAAGTTGCAAAAAAGCTAGTTCAGCTGCTTTTGTACATGCAGGAAAAAATGTTTTACCTTGTGGGGTCTCACACATGACTGGGAATAAAAAATGGCAAGTGAACCCACACACAGGACCACATTACTCAGGACTGTAGGCAGTGAAGGTAGTGGCAACTAATTTGAGGAAGTTATAGCTGGTTGCCTGGATACCTGACTACTATAGGATGTCACTATAAAACACACATGCTGTTAATCTTCTACTTGTCATTTTTACAGTGTGTGTACAGATCAAGCAAGATACAACATGATAGTACGTGTTCTTTAGATAATAGATAACAGTAGGTGTCAATTTAACTTGATTACAGACTGATTCAGTTTATGCTAAGCTCAACTAAACCACCTCTACTCACTCTGAAACATACTGCCATATATGTTCTGTTGTGTGAATCCTACCTGATTAGAACATACAGAATGCAAAGTGTTCTGGATTAAGCAAAGCTATTGTACATCATTGTCTTATTAATATGAATATGAAAATTCAGATTTCATGAATCAATTTTATAACCCTAAATCAGCAACATTTCCCTCACAACATGTGATAAAATCTCCAGATCAGTTTAATAGCACTTCTACAGATTTGGATCATGCCACATGTTTGTCAAACCTAGATACATGATAGTCTCAGAAAAATGGAAATTTGAATTATAGGTCCATAACAACAGACTACAAACAATGAACTCCATCTGCTGGGGGAGGTGGTGTGATGTGATCAAAATCACTATATTAGCTACTTCTTGGACCAATTGCAGAGACTCTCTACTCCTGTTTCAGAGACAACAACCTGTTAAAACAAGTTTACAGGAGATCTATGAAAATAATGGTTCCATTAAACAATTTTAACTGTAAAAACAATAATCAAAGGCTTCAACATGAAATAAAGACAGAAAGAAAGAAAAAAAAGAAAGCAAGACAGACAAAAACAACACAATGGAAAGAATGCATGACTGACCAAGCTTTAAAAATTGTAATAAAACTGATTTGTTTTGTGTTGTATTGTGTTGTGTGCGTGCGTGTGTGTGTGTGTGTGTGTGTGTGTGTGTGTGTGTGTGTGTGTGTGTGTGTGTGTGTGTGTGTGTGTGTGTGTGTGTGTGTGTGTGTGTGTGTGTATGTGTGTGTCAGAGTGGATGCTGAAGCGAAGCGACTTGCTTGGGTAGCATCTGCATAGCTGTCCTGCCTCTATTAATGCAGTTATGAGAGTAGATGTGAGTATAAACCACATTAGACTTCCTCCAAGCAGGAAATATCCCACGTGTCAGCCTAAATTCTGTCAGTGTTCTCACTGATTGCTTCCTACATTTCATTATTCTAAATGCATCTTTTTACATGCGCAATGAGGACGGTTTCATATGGAGGATGGCCAGGGGATGCATCCTGGGAGCATCTGAGCATGCCAGCCACAAACAGAGCATCCTCAGCCAGCTGCTTATTGTGAACAGGTTTTTAAAAGCTTGTGACAGGGTGAACTGTAACAGCAGACAACCACATCATCCTCAATCCTCCTCCTGCAATTCCAGTGGTTCATAACAGGGCTGAAGACAAAGCCTCTGAGATCAGTTTGGCAAAGGAGCGACAAACGTATCTGCATTCTAAACCTGCTGTAGGAAATCCCCCACTTGGCTAGCTTTAAATGCACAATGAAACAGCACAAAGAGGACAGCAGTAAATTAGTTCAATCAGCTTAGAGTGCATCTATTGCTGCTGTCATAATGACTCTATTAAGTGTTGAAATGTAGGCCAACGTTTAATTTCAATTGGACAGTGTGTAAATGTAGCAAAGTTAAAACCGCCTGTCAGTTTCGGCCTCGAAGGGAGCGGATTGAGAAACGATCCAAAACATTTAAAAGGATCTCTGCTCGATCAAATGTCAGAGTCAAGAGGAGGGGGTTCATGAAGAGAAAGGCAGGTGTCCTGCGGGTGCGTCACATGACCCATTAGCTCTTGGCAATGCAGAAACCCTTCAGTCAGAACAGGAATTAGGATCTGCCAAATAGCAGACTGGACTAATGTCAGGGTGGGCCACAGATGCTTCCACGCTGCGGATGTCTGTCATGTGTGGCTGTTTCTACATTTAGGAGGTCAAGGGAGGCAGCAAGACTCTCCCACTGACATGCACTCCCTATAGACTGCTGTTGAGAAAAAGATCGCAAATAAGGTTTATAGATGGATAGATAAATAGATAAATAGATGGACGGACGGACGGATGAACGAATGAATTAATGAATTAATGAACGGATGGACGGATGGATGGATAGATGGATGGATGGCTGAATGAATGAATTAATGAATGGATGTATAAATTAATGAATGGATGAATGGATGAATGGATGGATGGACGGATGGATGGATGGACGGATGGATGGATGGATGGACGGATGGATGGATGGATGGATGAATGAATGAATGGATGTATAAATGGATGGATGGATGGATGGATGGATGGATGGATGGATGGATGAATGAATGTATAAATTAATTAATGGATGGATGGATGGATGGACATACACTAAGCTCTTGTAAACCAGCTTATGTAACATTATTGTTGGCTAGAAGTACACAGGTTAACTAATATATTTTACCTGACAATGGTCCTCTTTCAGTCTGGGATACATCACACGTACAAGTTTCTCCATCTCCTCAATTAAATTATAAAAATATAATTAAAATTTCAAAGCACGTGGCCCTCTCTAAAACAATGTTTGGGTCAGGGTTTGTCCCTCTTGGGTGACATGGCGGCTCTGTGGAAAAAGACCCACTGCCTATGTGGATATTAAGGGTAATGAAAACACAACCATTTGTAGTTTTAGCTGATTGTACAATAATAAATGAATTTGAAATAGGATAGTCCTTCTCACATAAAATATCTAGAGTGCAATTAATTTGGCTTTGAAACAATGTTATTTGGAGACAGCATGGCAGCATTCAGTACTTTTTGTTTCTTTACAGTAAATGCTATTTAGTGTCATTATACTAGGTTTCTTTATGAGTTAATTCTCAGCGTTAACAGAGAGGCCCGGAGTAAAGCCTCAAGCTGCAATGAGAAGAAAAGCCGCTGTAGACTGGTGTGTAGATCTGCTCTCTTGTGGAGAGGAATGGAGGGGCTGCCAGTTCTTCCACAACTTCCCACCAACAGGAAAGCATCAGTGCACAGAACTGATAACAAAGTATGCAACGTCAAGCCTTTGATAAACAAGCGGCTCTTCCTCCCTGCTGGGACAAACTGTGTTTCTGGGAGCCCAGGCTGGAGTGTTTTCCACAGTGATACCAGCACTACGAGCACAGCTACCAGGCGTCAGCTCTTTCCAAATCACTCAATGTTCAATGATAATCCCTTTTTGTGAAGACACAACACTGAACTGCTTCATCGCATCCAACAATACATAACAATACTTGACTAAAAGTCATGTTGTCTTATTTTGATTATCACTATTCTACGCTATACAGTAGCATATGACAATCATAATCTAACATTGAGTAGCAATAACGTTGTTTTTTTTTTTTTTTTATAAAGCACGAGTTTTTAAAAAGCCAGACACTCATGTAGGCAACAAGGTTTTGCATGATCCGCAATAGGCTACAGCAAACTGTGCAGTGTTTTGACTATTTTGTTTATGGGCTGGCTGCCCAAATGTTACCAGAACACGATGATTTGCAAGACGTATCCTATTGTATCTTTCTTAACCTAATAGCTCCTGAGTCCAGGCAACTAAATAAACAAAATACTGTTTACGAATGGTGTTCTTTATTGTTGAATAGCAGCCAGCAAAACACCTTTCACTAAAAACATTAACTTATTCTACATATACTGTATACTATGCATCTTTCAAAATGTGTTGGAGAACTTGAACAGAATAGTGTTCTTCATGTGTAAGGCTAAACTATTTATTTAGTCTTTTGTTTTTTTTTTACTATCTATCTAGTTTTCTTTTAAACACTTTCAGCACACGACCAGCTGAGCTGAATGAATTTTGCAACTTTACAAAATTTTCATGATTCCTTCCTCAATAAAAGTAAGCAAAACTTGCTTTATATAAAAGAAATAACTCTTCCTTTATAGTTTGCCAACCTCTTCAACCTGTCAGCATCAAGACTAACCACATGCTAGTTGACAATACAAAAAAAAGGCAGCACAACTAAGACTGACAGGGTTCATGAGAAATGATGTCTTATCATGAAAAATAGGTACTGTATGTGTTGAATTAAATGAGTTTAATGCAACTTCCCAAGTATAAGCAATTTTTCTACAAAGCTTTTAAAGGACTTTTTTTTTTTAATAGAAGAACACTTTCAAATGATTTTTATTATAAGAAGTAATTTATATTCTTTTCTTTTGTCAAAAACTTGACATTTTGGTCAATTCTTCTTGTTTACTAAAAAACGTTTCGTAAAACTCCACAAATTGCATCACAATTTTTTAAGTAAAGCTGCAAAAAAATTAAGTATTTTTATGCAACGTTAAAAAAATCTCCACAAAATCGTGGCGGGACTGAAAGTCATTTAGCATTTGGTCACACAACCACTGAATGGGTGGGATATATTTAAACTAAAGTTAAACTTTTATCTAACTAAACAATTTAAACTTGTTGGTTCTCACACAATATAGCAATCAATCCAGCTAACTCTTAGTGCCCTAGCATGTGAGCAACTTGGTTTTCTACAAGATGTTGAAAATCGTTACCTTATCACAGCATCATCGCTGTAGTGCTGTTGGAGCGCAGTGGACTAAAGCTTTAGCTAAAACAGGGAAATAAAATGTTCACAGTTCTCTTGAGTATTCTGCAATTCATTCACATTATTTTTGATTAATTGACCGGAAGCCTTGGTATGATCAGTGACCATCTGTGCTGTAAGGTTTACTGCATTACATGTTAATATAAACTCACCATTTATTTTATTATTTCAAATTAAAAGCCCTCTGACATTTTTATCTAACTAAATTAAACTAGTTGAACTTGTTAGTCTTCACATAGAAATTGCAATCTCGCAATCTATAATAAAAAGTAGCGCTGCCCCACTACCAGTGCCATAGGGCATTTTTTATAGCCACTGGAAATGCTATATACAAAAAAGCTTAGTCCCCCAAACATGTCTAAGACATGTTATTGAACTATAATTAAAGTTGTAGTTTATTAAACAAACTAAACTCATTAAACTTGTTGTTGTTCACATCATTTAAGAAAATACAACATATAATGGTGTTGTTCTTTGTTTCACCACCTCACTACTTAAATAGCAATTTTGAAAACTACTATGCTCCTGAACAGTCAGGAAATGCACTTTAACAATCAGCATTCCTATATGTTAAATGTTACTTTTTCAATTTTTTTCTTTTTCCACATTGTGAGTCAAAAAAGTAATGTTGGCAAACTAACAGAATCCATCACTGTGAATGGTACTTGCTTTTGCAGCACATCTCTGAGATGTCGTAAGGTGGCTGCATTTCATATACAAATCTTACCATCTGGGGTGTGGTATGTTTTTGTGTTTCTTTCTTTACAGAGCTTTTTTTTTCTTTTTCTTCTGCATTTTATATCTCTTCTGTTGTATTATGCTTTTTTACACTTTTTAATATATTAGTAAAGCACATTGAAGTACATTTGCATGGAATGGTAAAAACAAATAAACTTGAATGTAAATTTCAACATGAAAGTCTACAAATAAATCTCACTTGTTTTCTAAACCACATCACATGGAATGTAAAGGCACGTCTGTTTAGTTATTCTGACTTGAACATCCTTGCACATTTGTACAGAGTATATGTTTTGAATCATTTGTGCAATACATTTGTTTTGTAAGGAGCAGACCTGCTGACATTCCTCCAGGTAACACCCATTACTATCACCTAAAACTGAACTTTGATTTCTGAGAAACTTATACTGAAAATAGTTGCATGAATTCCAAATACAACAATGTTGTGTAAAAAATGTTTCATTAATACCCAAAGACCTGTCCCCTGAAGATATTTTTAGCTACACTGAAGAGAATCCTCCCTGCTGCCATGCTGCAGCAGATTTCAGCTTTTTCATTCACATTTGCATGTCCTGGGAGCACATTTTTATCACAAATATAAATCCACCAAAGACTGTGTTGTTATGTACGAAAGACATTTTCTAAAAAATACAACCCAGAGAGCTGCTATTTGCATTATGTGCCAGGTCATGCTCATCTTTATAATGCAAAATTTATTGTTTTACCTTTTGAAGGGTGAAGATACAGTTTTGTATTTGTATTGTATTTGTAGTTACTGCTTTCTTTTCAGAGTATAAAGTAAAATTAAAAGCATTAAAGTGCAGGAAATACATATATTTGAATGACTAGTATAGTCAGAAAATACAAACAAATACTCAGTGACAGAAAGCATCTCTAAATATGACACACATTCTTTTTCAAAAGTAAAGTTAAGTAAATAAACATTCATGGACTGCTATGGTATGGAAACGCTGTAGCAGCATTCTCTCTCTGCCTCCTCACTCTCACTTTCTCTCTCAGGTCAACAGTAAAAGGATCCGACCCACAGATTGACTTATCTACCTGAATCCAATTTTCATGTTCAGTGACTGCAATGAGCGGCTTCATTCCAGGATGAATTACGCTTTTTCTATCAGCTTTTGATAAACAAATGGAGCGCTGCTTCAAGCCCCCGAAAGGAAAAAGTGTTGAGCATTCACTATGAATAAATCACAGGTTAGAAGCACACACTTCATGGGGAGATTTTATTTGGAAACCAAGTCATGATACCACGAGCAGTCTGCATGTCAGAGTAGAAGAGGAAAAGTTATTCTAAACCAAAGCAAGTGTCCTGTAAAATAGTTTTTATCCATTCTTCCTTTCTGTCTGTCCAGCTGTCAGTAGAACCCGCAAGCAAAACATCCTGGTTCTGTTGCGGAGGCAAAATAATCACACTTCCATTTGTAATACAGCGAATAACAAAAAATACAGCCCTTAACATATCCTTGCTCAAAAGTATGCTGTTTGGTTTAGGTTTTCAACTAATCGGTTGAATTTGGGGTTATTTTGTATAATATAATGACAAAATTACATCAAAGACTCCCAAAGCTCAAGGTGACATTCTCAAAATTGCTTTTTTCTTTCCTTTTATCTGACATACAGTACCAGTCAAAAGGTTTTACTCACTTACTGATTCCAGGGTAGTTGTTTTTTTACTGTTTGTTTTTTTTAATGCTTCTTCTTTTGTCATTTTCTATGTATTATGGTGGAATTTCAATGACACAGGAGACCATCTTTATTTCTCGACTGCTCTCAGAATATGAAAGTGATGTTAAATTAATTTGGAGTATTTAAGTGGATTTAGATTTTAATTCTAGGCTAACTGAAATTGTCTGAATACATCTAAGTCAAATAAACAAACTGGTGAACTACTCCAGTACATAAATACAGTACATACGCTTAGGATTCGTTGAATGCATAAACTCAGTGCATGAATTTGATCGAAGCTAATTAAGCTCAATTAATTAACTCATTACCTAAAAAAGTGCCCAAACAAATGTATAAGTTACTGTATAACCAAATGTACAAAATAGTGCATAAAGGATTGCAAAAAACAATTGTGAAACATTAAAAATTAAAATAAAACATACATATTCTTGTATTTTAGAATATGAATTGACAACCACTGGAATATGTTTTATTCAATCACACAGACCAATGAAACAAATACCTAACTGCATGGGAGCTAGCAAAACAGCCATGAGCAACATGGTTATCTCAGGGTTTTTCTAACATTTAGGACAAGTTCCATCAGTGCAATGTAAGTGAGTGTACATCATCCCCCTTCCCCTTTCACCAGGACATTTGAATGTCATTAGTGATGGGGAGAAGACATTAGAAAGAGAAGACGAGGAGCGCTGGTGGAGACACGTGAGAAACAGCAGGGTGCGTGACAAGTGAGAGAAGGCTGAATAATTGACTTTATAGACTCCTGATAGATGAGGTGATTAAAAGCAGGTGATAATATATTTAGAATGTAATCTGGTGTGAGGAGAACAGGAATGTGTCTGGGGTCCAACTAGGAGAGTCCACAACATGTATATAGCATTACAGTGGTACAAATCTCATTACAACTCAAATTTTTATTAATATGTTGTTTATTGTGTTACTGTTTTTTTACTCTCAATCCGTGATTGATACGAATACAAACAAGGATTCCATCTATGTTCAATGTATGGAATATATACATAAAACAATGGTGCAATTGGACTGAGTGCAAATGATGCTGATGGAGTTGGGTGTAGTGCAAAAAGGTCCAGTCATATTGAAGATATTAAATGTTGAGCAGAGTGACGGCCTGTGGATAAAAACTGTTCTTGTTTCTGGTGGTTTTGGCTCACAGTGCTCTGTAGCGCCTACCAGAGGGGAGGAGGTGAAACAGAGGGTGTCCAGGGATGGATGGATCTGCAGAGATGCTACCGGCCCGTTTCCCTACTCTCGATGTGTATAAATCCTGAATGGAGGGCAGGTCGGTACCAATGATTTTCTCTGCAGTCCTGACTGTCCGCTGTTGTCTGTTCCAGTTTTGTTTGGCGGCCGAGCCAAACCGAACAGTGATGGAGGTGCAGACAACAGACTGGGTTATGGCTGAGTAGAACCAGATCAGCAGCTCCTGGGGCAGGTTGAGCTTCCTCAGCTGCCGCAGGAAGTACATCCGTTGCTGGGCTTTCTTGATTATGGAGTTGATGTTGGACTTGAAGGTTTCCACAGCAGGCACGGTGTTGTTGAGGATGGTGATGGGGGGCAGTGTTGGGGGGCTCCTCCTGAAGTTCAGGTTCAGCTCCAGGTGGTTCTGACTCCACCAGAGAACCAACTGTTCAACCTCCCGTCTGTATGTAGACTCATCACTGTCCCTTATGAGGCCGATGACCGTCGAGTCGTCTGCAAATGTCAGTAGTTTGACAGATGAGTCTCCTGCAGTACAGTTGTTGATGTACAAGGAGAAGAGCAGTGGGGAGAGCACACACCCCTGGGGAGCGCCAGTGCTGATTGTCCTGGTGCTGGATGTTAAGTTTCCCAACCTCACCTGCTGCGACCTGTCAGTCAGGAAGTTTATGATCCACTGACAGGTGGATGCTGGCATGGTGAGCTGGGTGAGTTTGGTGTGGAGGGTGAGTTTGGTGTAGAGGGTGAGTTTAGTGTGGAGGGTGAGTTTGGTGTAGAGGGTGCGTTTGGTGTGGAGGGTGAGTTACTGTGGAGGGTGAGTTTGGTGTGGAGGGTGAGTTTAGTGTGGAGGGTGAGTTAGTGTGGAGGGTGAGTTTAGTGTGGAGGGTGAGTTAGTGTGGAAGGTGAGTTTAGTGTGGAGGGTGAATTTAGTGTGGAGGGTGAGTTAGTGTGGAGGGTGAGTTTAGTGTGGAGGGTGAGTTAGTGTGGAGGGTGAGTTTAGTGTGGAGGGTGAGTTTAGTGTAGAGGGTGCGTTTGGTGTGGAGGGTGAGTTTGGTGTAGAGGGTGCGTTTGGTGTGGAGGGTGAGTTACTGTGGAGGGTGAGTTTGGTGTGGAGGGTGAGTTTGGTGTGGAGGGTGAGTTTAGTGTGGAGGGTGAGTTAGTGTGGAGGGTGAGTTTAGTGTGGAGGGTGCGTTTGGTGTGGAGGGTGGGTTTGGTGTAGAGGGTGCGTTTGGTGTGGAGGGTGAGTTACTGTGGAGGGTGAGTTTGGTGTGGAGGGTGAGTTAGTGTGGAGGGTGAGTTTGGTGTGGAGGGTGAGTTACTGTGGAGGGTGAGTTTGGTGTGGAGGGTGAGTTTAGTGTAGAGGGTGAGTTTAGTGTGGAGGGTGAGTTTAGTGTGGAGGGTGAGTTTATGGTATGGTGGTATGGTATGGTATTTACTTTATTAATCCCCGAGGGGAAATTTTTTCGCTACAGCAGCAAACAGAAGCAATAAGATAATAATAGAAATAATAGAATAAAATACTAGAATAGAATAGAATAATAGATAAAATAAATAAAATAGCAGTAAATAACAGTAAGAATATAAATATAAAATATACAATATAAAATGCACAGTTTATACAGTACATTATATATCTATATATATTATACACAAACAAACCAAGAACACAGTCAACATATATATATCTATATACAGTACAGTATATATCTATATATATTATATACAAACAAACCAAGAAACACAGTCAACAGTGTAATTGTACTGTGATGGATTTTGCCAGAGGTCAGTCTTATTGCAGTGGGCAGGAATGATCTCCTGTATCTGTCCTTGTGACAGCGGAGCTGGAGGAATCTTTTAGAGAAAGTGCTCCGCTGTCCCTGCAGCAGGTGGTGGAGAGGGTGGACAGAATTATCCAATATGGACAATAATTTGTTCAGCGTCCTCCTCTCCACCACCTTTTCCAGGCTGTCCAGTTTGTAGCCGATGATGGAGCCGGCCTTCTTAACCAGTTTGTTAAGTCTGTTGGTGTCACCGGCTCCAATGCTGCTCCCCCAGCAGACTACTAGAAGTACAATGCACTGGCCACAACAGATGGTAGAACATCTCCAACATCTCGCTGCACACATTGAAGGATCGAAGTTTCCTCAAGAAAAAGAGTCGACTCATCACCTTCTTGTAGACAGCATTGATGTTGGTCTTCCAGTTCAGTCTGTTGTCGATGGACACACCCAGGTACTTGTACTCCTCAACCATGTCCACCTCCTCTCCCAGAACTTTCAGCAGTTGTGGAGCCGTCGCCTTCCTCCTCAACTCAACCACCATCTCTCTGGTCTTGGCTACGTTCAGGAGCAGGTGATTCCTTCCCGCCCACTCCACAAAGTCCTCCACTACTGCCCTGTACTCATCCTCCCGTCCATCCCTTATGCACCCGACCACTGCAGAGTCGTCAGAGAACTTCTGCAGATGGCAGGACTCTGAGTTGTACTGGAAGTCAGTGGTGTAGAAGGTGAACAGGAAGGGAGACAGAACAGTTCCCTGAGGAGCTCCAATACCACTGACCACCGTATCAGACAGCACACTGCCCAGACGGACAAACTGTGGTCTGCCTGTCAGGTAGTCATTGATCCAGGAGACGGTGGGCACATCCACCCCCACCACCCACAGCTTCTCACTCAGCAGCAGTGGTTGGATGGTGTTGAATGTACTGGAGAAATCAAAGAAAGTGATTCTCACAGAGTCACCGGTTCCATCCAGGTGAGACTGAGCTCGTTGCAGCAGGTAGATGATGGCATCGTCCACTCCCACACGAGGCTGGTACGCAAATTGCAGCGGGTCCAGAGAAGATTTCACCAGCGGCCTGAGGTGGGCCAAGACCAGCCTCTCCAGCACCTTCATCACATGAGATGTGAGGGCAACCGGTCGGTAGTCGTTGAGGCCAGATGGAGTCGTCTTCTTGGGGACAGGAACCAGGCAGGACGTCTTCCACAGCACCGGGACCTCCTCCTGCTTCAGGCTCAGGTTGAAGAGGTGTTGTAGGACCTCAGCCAGCTGGACGGCGCAGGTCTTCAGGACCACGGGGCTGATGCCGTCAGGTCCTGCAGCCTTGCGCTGGTGGATTCTCTCCAGCTGTCTCCTAACCTGGCCAGTAGTCACAGAGAGGGGGGTGAGGGGTGTGTGTGTGTGTGTGTGTGTGTGGGGGGGGGGGGGGGTCGAGGTGTCGATGGAGGAAGAGCCCTTTGAGATTGAGGGCTCTATGCAGTTCACCAGGGGGCGCAGAGGGGGGAGGGGGGGAGGCAGCAGAGGTGTTTGGGAGGTGTGAGGTGTGGAGGAGACAGATGAGGGTGGTGAACTAAACCTGTTGAAGAAACAGTTTAGTTCATTTGGCGGCACAGTGGTGCAGTGGTTAGCACTGTCACCTCACAGCAAAAAGGTTCCGGGTTCGAATCCGGTCCTGGGCCTTTCTGTGCGGAGTTTGCATGTTCTCCCTGTGCTTGCATGGGTTCTCTCCGGGTTCTCCGGCTTCCTCCCATCATCCAAAAACATGCACCTCAGGTCAGGTTACCTGGCGCCGCGCTAGTGGCAGCCTGCTGCAGCAGCTCCCCCTGAGAGCCCCCCTGCTGTAGTGAAGAAATTTCCCCTCGGGGATTAATAAAGTGTATAAAATCAAATCAAATTTGACCTCTCCAGGTTCCCCCTGGTTGTCTCTCTCTCCCCTTGAACCCAGTAATCTCTTCCATACCGGTCCACACCTCCCTCACGTTGTTCTGATGGAGTTTGGCCTCCAGCTTCCTCCTGTAGGAGTCCTTGCACTCCCTGAGCTTCTCCTTCAGGTGGCGCTGCACTCTCCTGAGCTCCTCCCTGTCCCCAGACCTGAAAGCTGCTTTCTTCTTATTAAGAAGCACCTTCAGGTCCCTGGTGATCCACGGCTTATTGTTGGTGAAGCATTTTACAGTCCGGGATGGGACGGTGGTGTGTTCACAGAATTTGATGTATTCTGTGATACAGTCCGTCCTGCTGTTGATGTCCTCCCCATGTGGTCCAAACAGCACATTCCAGTCCGTGGACTCAAAGCAGTCCTGCAGGGCTTCTTTAGCCTCATGTGTCCACCTCCTCACAGTCCTGGTGGTTACAGGCTGCCTCTGTACCAGAGGAACATACTTTGGAGTCAGCAGGACCAGGTTGTGATCCGACCTACCAGGTGGGGAAGGGGGGGGGCAGTAGCACTGTATGCATCCATGGCATTAGCATACAGTAGGTCCAGAGTTTTATTGTTCCATGTGGGGCAGTTCACATACTGGTGCAAAGTTGGCAGTACTTTATCCAGACTGGTTAAAGTCTCCAGTAACTGCCAAAAATGCACCGGGATGCTTAGTCTGCAGTTTGGACACAGTGGAGTGGATGGTGTCCACTGCTGCCTCTACGTCAGCTGATGGAGGAACGTACACAGCGATAACAATGGCGGACGTGAACTCCCTCGGCAAATAATAAGGGCGCATCCCCACGGCTAGAAGTTCAATGTCCGGGCTACAAAAACGTTCCTTCACACACACGTGGTCGGGATTACACCACCTCTCGTTCACATAGACTGCAATCCCTCCACCTTTCTTCTTGCCGCTCCGAACAACGTCTCTGTCCGCCCGAACAGTCCTGAAGGTGGGTACGGCCGCGCTGTGGTCCAGGAAATGTGAGTGCAGCCATGTCTCGGTGAAACACATGTTGCTGCACTCCCGGTATTCCCGCTGAGTCTTTACCAGCGCGCCGAGCTCGTCCGTCTTGTTAGCCAACGACCTCACGTTCCCCATTAAGATCGCCGGTACCGATGGTTTATATTTCCTCCTTTCCGCCTTCAGCTTAGCTCCAGCTCTGTAACCCCGACGTCTTCTCCGAAGTTCAACGGGGATCTCAGGCCTCGCTCCGGGCAGCAGCAGTAGAGGGCTACTCAGCGCGATCAGCTGATCACGCGAGTAAACAATAACAGTGCCCCCAGCCAGAAACGTGGAAAAATTACGGTCCATTGTCTCTTAGTGTGGAGGGTGAGTTTGGTGTGGAGGGTGAGTTTAGTGTGGAGGGTGAGTTTAGTGTGGAGGGTGAGTTTGGTGTGGAGGGTGAGTTTAGTGTGGAGGGTGAGTTTGGTGTGGAGGGTGAGTTTAGTGTGGAGGGTGAGTTAGTGTGGAGGGTGTCCGGGATGATGGTCTTGATGCCGAGATGAAGTCCATAAACAGGATCCGTGCATAAGTCCCTGCACAAGAAAAATGAGAGTAATTTTTCTGGAGTTACTATTATTGTCCTCTAAAGGAGTAATAGTTCATCATTTTGGAGTGTAATTACTACCACTAGCCAGCAGAGTGGGAGCAAATATTCAGAATAAAATCTATTGGAGTGAAACAGTGTGACCATGCCCACCAGGGTTCCTTAAGTTTAGTTTCTGCCGCCATGACACCTCACTACACGGGAATGAGTTGACGGTTTATGGGACGGAAGAGCTGAAGTGAGAAACAGAAGACGGCATTCGTAATAAGATGCCAGGTAAGGTAATTATTTCTGGTTAACTTCATGTGTGTAAGGTACATTTTGTAGTGACATTGCAGCTAACCTACTTCACTATTTGCATTGTCAGATACAGTAGCTTGTGATTATTGGCGTTGCTTGATGCTTCTAACTTGTTCACATAGTCACAGTCAAACGTTAGCTTCTAGCAAATGAACATGTACTCGCACCACCTTTGTTGCTTTAGGACATATTAACGCCAGGTGGATTGTCGACACACCTGTGTTAAAGTCTCAATAAAGCAGGATTACTTCACTGAGCAGGTGTAGTGTTTGATTCTGTGTAGAGTAGTGTGGAGGGACCGGTTTTTGCTGCAGTCAGTTGGACTTTGGAAGTGACTGTTTTTTGCTGTCGTTTGTTGGTGCAACAGGTACATTTTACTGGTAAAAGAGCTCTGTAGACAGACCGTTACAACCTGCAGTGTGTTGGGACCAACACGTGTCTTTTACTCTGAAAAGAGCTGTTAACGACCCTTTTAAACAGACTGTTTCAGGCTAACGTGTATTTTCCTCTGAATGGAGCTCTGCAGGTGGACCGTGTTCAGCTGCAGGTCGTCAGCACCCTGGTTGAAGCAAAGTGTGTGTTGTACTCTGAAAAATGCACTTCACTGTGTTGACTGCTAAAACTAGCTGGGCTTGACATTGGCACCGGCCACCGGCCACCCGCCAAGTGCAGGTAGAATTGGGCAGCACAAGCGGATTGGTCTGTTATACTGTGGTGAGCTCGAGACAGCAGTCAGAGACAACCAGGTGAAATAGAAATTGTTCAAGATGACCACAACTCTACATTTCTGTTAGTCAGTCTGCACATCCTCTGTTTGTTTCTGCCATGATTACTACCTAAAGGGTTCAGACTCCATAACTAGCCTGACTATAAGCTAACTGGCGGCTGTGTCCTGTATTACAGTGAATATGTAGTCAACATGGCTTCCACATTAGTGGTCACTGCGGCAGTTGATATTACTGTTCACTAAAAATTAATAAATTGGCATTTACATGAGCATATAACCAAGGTGGAACAGATTTTTAACACTCCTCCCATTGTACAAATTGTCTTTTTTACTGTACTTTTTATGTACAAAAAATGTCAGCATAACAAATGCTTTAATTTTGACCTGTTGTTAGTACAGTGTAATAAAGATGTGCTTGAAATGTCCCTTATTTTTATAATGAAATAGTTTACCCCTGTGGAGACATAATAGTCCATGCATCATGTCTTTCTAACGTTAATTTACTAACATAATGTTGGCAGTTACACTTCTTCTGTACATTTAATTGGAGTTGTAACTGTCCATTGTGAGATGCCAGTTTTTCACAAAATCCACCATGTTCTTAAAGATGAGAGGTTATTGTCGGTTACATTTGCCCTGCAAACAGTGTCTTGATGAGCATTATAATGCATATAAAGTTGTGTGTACAAAAGAGGGACCTCATGTAGTTGATGTCAAAGAGCTTTTCTGTTACAAAGCATTTTATATACAAATATCATACAGGTGTGATGACGCAAGTTTGTATATTGTGCCATACTGTTTCCTATGATGTAGTATTCAAGAGGGAAAAGGCCAACATTTTAATTTTTGTTTTACAGAGGTCCAATTTTATTTTCTTAAAATGTATTCTGTAAAATATTAGTTTTGATGTATTGCACATTTATTATATTTGTTTTCAAAATAATAAAGCGTGCTTTGTTAAATACTGATATCTGATTTATTTAACTTTTGGGGTTTAAAGATAACCTTGCAGAGTAAGTTCTTACAGGTTTTGATCATAATTTAAGTATATATCCATCCATCCATCATCTTCCGCTTATCCGGGGTCGGGTCGCGGTGGCAACAGGCCAAGCAAGCTGACCCAGACTTTCCTCTCCCCCCTTCCCTCTCCATATAGAGTGAAAATGAGTTATATATGGAGTGAATTCCAGTTCTATAAAGAGTGAAATTATACTCTAAATGGAGTAAAATATAACTCTAAATTGAGTGAAATAGTAGTTAGAGTTGTTTTCATTATGTGCTACATAGAGTAAATTATCATCATGTAGAGTTAAATATAGAATAAAAAATGCTCTGAATTATTAACTCTGAGGCAAGAGTAGATTTTACTCTATTTAGACTGGGACCAAATGTTATATTTAGAGTAAAAACGTTTTCAATTTGGGTACAATTTACTCTGACAAATTTACTGTGTGGGGAGTCAAGGTGGCGCAGGATGTAGTCCAGTCCCATGTTGATTGCATCATCCACAGATCTGTTTGCCCGGTAGGCAAACTGCAGGGTGTCCTGCAGGGGGTCGAGCAGGGGGCCTGTAGTGTCCTTCAGGTGGACCAACACCAGTCTTTCAAAGGACTTCATGATTACAGACGTCAGGGCGACGGGGCTGGAGTTATTTAATCCTGTGATGGAGGGTATTTTGGGAACCGGGATGATAATGGAGCGTAGACCTCTCTACTCCTGTAGGCCTCCTCCCCACTCCTGTAGACCTCCTTTCCACTCCTGTAGACCTCCTCCCCACTCCTGTAGACCTCCTCCCCACTCATGTAGACCTCCTTTCCACTCCTGTAGACCTCCTCTCCACTCCTGTAGACCTCCTCTCCACTCCTGTAGACCTCCTCCCCACTCCTGTAGACCTCCTCTCCACTCCTGTAGACCTCCTCTCGACTGTAAACCAGGGTTTGTTGTTGTTGTATGTGGTCAAAAATGCTCCAATCAGTGCAGTCAAAGCAGCCTGGAGCTCCAGCTTTGACTCATTGGTCCATCTCCTCACCGTCTTGACTACAGGCTTAGATGATTTTAGTTTTGCCTGTACGTCGGGATGAGATAAAGCAGACAGTGATCAGTGGGTCCCAGGGCTGCATGGGGAACAGAGCGGAAAGTGTCCTTTATTACTGTGTAGCAGTGGTCCAGGATGTTCGTGTCTCTGGTGGGACACGTAACATGCTGTCTGTATTTGGGAAGTTGGTGGCTGATGTTTGCTCTGTTAAAATCCCCCAGAACAATGAGCAGGAAGTCCTGGTGGGTTTTCTCCACGTTGTTCATCTGGTCAGTCAGGTGTTGCAGCGCCTCACGGACACAGGCCTCCGGTGGGATGGAAACACCGACCAGAATGAATGAGGAGAACTCCCGCGGTGAGTAAAATGGTTTTCAGTTTATAATCGGTCTCTAAGTGAGGACTGCATGATTGCTGTAACACTGTGACATCTGCACACCAACCTTTGTTTATGTAAAAACAGATTACTCCCCTTGTTTTCCCCAAGAGCTCTGCTACTCGGTCGCTCGGTGGAGATGGAATCCAGACAGGTGAAGCGTCGAGTCCAGGATGTGCTCACCAAGCAGGTTTCAGTGAAGCACAGGGCGGCAGATCTGTAGAAGTCTGGATTTTTACTGTTAAGAAGCAGCAGTTCATCCAGCTTGTTTCCCAGAGAACAGACATTCGCCAGGTGAATAGACTTTGTGTGTTCGCCTCCTGCTACATCTCCTCATAGCTCGAGAGGACATTGAACAATAAAGCCACACGTCTGCCTGTCTGAACATTTTATCCTGTTTTCTCAGGTTAGTGATGTGTGAAAATCCACAAAACACCTTAAATAACTTCAAGCCGAGTGTTTACATATACCTTGGTTAAAACGATTTTGTGTTGTGTTTTAGTCGTATTAGCAGCTACGAGCATTTGTGTCGAGTCTGAGTGCTAGCATCGAGCTCAAACATAGTAACAGATTATTCCTGTGTGTTAGAGGGCGGTTTCCTGACTCCTGTACATTGTTTTATTATAAAGAAGCAAATAATTTCAATATGTTTAAAGAACGCATTTCATGTTAAGTCTGTTTGGTTTGTGCTAAGCAAAATGTGAGTTATGTGTTCTTTAGTCTATGTTTGCCCTGTCAATATATATGTTGGCCATTTTGTATAATTTGCCGTTAAGTGTATTAATCATTCCCTTAGTAGATATCTGTTCATTTTGCAAGTCTGTAAACAGCTGGTATGGGTTGAATACCAATCTATCACACCAAATAGGATGATTTAAGTACATTGCTACAACGTATATGAATGAATGAAATAGGATAGTGTGAATCTGTATAGTTTTATTTTGGCAACTTTTGATTTAATTTAGTCTAGAGACATTTCCCACATATGTTTGATACAGGTATTTACAGTGATTTTGCACTTTTAGTTGTTGTTGTTTACATTTGAAATGTGTTGATGTGAAATATATAGCTCAAGAGAACATTGAACAAAAAAGCCACACATCTGCCTGTCTGATCATTTTATCCTGTTTTCTCAGCTACACAAATCTGTTCTCAGCCTCTCCCTGATGGAGAGACCTGTAACACCTACAACCAGCCAAAACCAACAATGTGTGATTTTTTTTCTGTTCAGTATTCCATGTTATAGCAGGCGTCACAGGTCTGTATAATGTTTTTTTTGTGTACAAGTTGAACTAATGACATTCTGTATGTGTTAATTACTGAGCATTCGAGAAGCTGGTAGGTAACTTTAGACAGTCAGGCCTGCTGTTTCCCTTTCTTCCAGTTTTGAAGCTAAGTTAGGCTAACTATGTCTCAACCCTAGCGTTGTACTAAATACACAAACATGAGATACATCAAAACAACAATATGTCATCCAGAGGAGGCTTTCATCACCATGCCACTATCTGGGGGAAAAAAAAACAATCCTGCAAACTGCAAAGACAGCAATGACGTAAGCAGAGGAATTTGAAAAGTATCTCTCAATTTCTACTTTAAACTAATAAGTTTACATTTATTAATAATGCTATGCCAAAGAGTTGCTGTGTGGTTGGCTGCACAAAATTCAGTGAGCCCAGATTTGCTTACCTGCTATGGCAGGTGATCTTGATTGAAGGGCCTTATTGCCTGACAATATCCAAATAACCCAACGGGACACTGAGTCATAATGTAAAAAAAACATTTTCAAAAACATTGGGACACTATAAAATATAAATAAAAACAGAATGCAATGATGTGCAAATCATATAAACCCATATTTCATTGCAGACAGACTGAAGACAATATCAAATGTTGAAAGTGAAAATTTGTATTGTTTTAAAAAAAAAAATAAGCTTTTGAATTTGATGGCAGCAACGTGTTTAAAAAAAGTTGGGACAGGGTCATGTTCACCACTGTGTTGTATAATTTCATCTTTTTACTACACTGTAAACATTTGGGAACTGAGGAGTTCCTTCTCTCATAGAAGATATTATGTTAATGTTTATTGCTGCATTTAGTTTTACTAAAATCAATACCATTTATCATCAAAAGTAGTTCTTTTCTCAAAGCCTCTTGAAATTGAAGAGGATTTTTCATTAACTGGGATAGACCGTTAGGAATAGCTTGCATTACAAACTTAAATTCTTGAACTGAAAGGATTTAACAGAAAGGAAACATTCAGAACTAAACAATACACCACTGGTGTCAAAGAGGTCACATACATAAATAATACCTTTATCAACTCAGTTTTGTTCTCTTCTATGGCATCATCAGATTCTCTCCCTTTAATCTCAGATGAACATTCTACTACAGAATGCTGGACAAGACATAAAAAGGGTGTGCAGTCCACTGAAGTAGGACACCTGGTCACGAGTGGGAAGTAGAAAGCATGGCCTCTTTGAAAAGTTGTTGAATCTTGCTACATAACAGCATGCACTATTAGCATATTTATGGCATCACCATGTTGATTTGTCAGATGTCAGCATTTTTATTTCTGTCTGCATATGTCCTACTTTGCACTCACTTATGCTATTTCAATATAGCCAAATTACAAATAAAACTGTTGTCATTTACATATTTGTCTATTTTTGTTATGGAGGTTCAGGAAACAGACTCAAGCAGAAAGTCCTCGAACAAAGCTGTGGCATCACAGACTCAACTCTCCTGGAGCCAGTAGTCCAGAGGATCCGAGGTTTGATGAGGTGAGTGCAGTCTTGGTGGGCTTGGAGCAGCTGGTGTAGATAGGTCTGCAGGCAGGAAATCCTCCGGAACGGGAAGGCAGACTCCCATAGGATGAGTGGCAGGTCAGCAACTGAAGACGAGTCGGACAGACAATAATTAGGACTGACTTCAGGTAACAAAGACTTACAATTGTCGGGCAAGGTGGTCTGAGTCGTAGTATCACGTAGCAGACTAAACGATCTGACAAGATGGTGTGGAGAGCCAGGGATGATATACTGCAATGGGTGATTAGTTGAATGATGATCAGCTGCACCAGCCATCTAGGGGAGTGAGACAGGGAGACGCCTTCAGAAGGTGACACCCTAGCAAAGCCCACACAGACACAGACAGACAGGACAATGACCAAATAAGGACAAACAGGAGGACACAGGACAATGAGCAGGGAAAGTAGGGGGAACACAGAAAGGGAAAAACACAGGGAAAAGACAGAGATCCTGACACAAGTATAAAATAGTGATTGGAACGCCGCCTTTTAAGACTACATGTTAGAAAACAGTCACTTTCGAGCCATCTCAGATTGTTTTTCATAGACGGTCAATGTCAAACAAACATCCAAAACATACAGATCCTGGTATGCTTTTATTCATAATTAAGTTTACGGGACGTGCAAATTACAGGAGTTTCCAAAGAATGACAACAAATCATGAGAATCCCAGAGGATGGCCTTAAAGTACGGGACTAATCTGCTAAAAATATGGGCGTATTGAGAGGTGTGAAAGTGTCATTATGAAGGCATAGGAAGATCTACTGGGGTTGGCATTAGGTCAGATATGAATGGAACATTATCTAAGAATGATTCGATGATGAAAGCTGGTCTTATATTATCATTTGTGCGAGTTCATCACAAGATGTGATTTGGAAGAGCATTTTGCCATTTACTGAGCTGAGATCTGAGGAGCTGGAGGTGTGCTGTTGTTGTGTTAAATGCTGGTATTTTTCAGTGCATGACCTTCAGACTTTGGGCGTCCGCACCAAACAGGTATCCTGACTGTCAGACTAAGAATATGTAAACCATGATGGGATTAGGTCTAAATATCTCCTGTTTCTCCTTTATTGATCCTAGTTTTATTGTAAATTATTAACTTAACGCTCCCACAATGTAGTGTAACACATGAATCTTGACCAGAAAAGATTAGAGTAGTTTGACTGAACTGCAGTGCAAAGCCAAGAAAGGAATTTCCAAAGCTTTAAGCAAATAAGGCATGAGACTGCTGATGACTGGCAAGGAGGAAGACTTAGGAGACAAATGGAAAAGGAGAAGAGAGTAGGCAGCAGAGACAAAGATGAAGACATTAGAAATGGAGAAGATGAAGAACAAATGAATGTGAGGAATGAGGACAAGAATAAATCATAAAATAACAGAAGAGGAAGTGATGAAGAGAGAGATGAAGCCAAAGAGACCGATGTTTTTATTCTCTGGTCAGATAAATCCAGTGCAAAACCATGTCACTGAGTAAAATTGTACATTTTCAGGTATTGTTTAAATATCTGTGAAGAAAAACATCAGTCATTAGTTAATGTTTAATGATTAGTTCATGTGTAGGGCACCAAGAAAAATAGCATTATATAAGAATGATTTTTAAGACAAGGTGCATCAAAGATTCAACAAACAACATCATCAATCACCTTTGAAATAATTTGCTATTGTCACATACAGTAGAACATTTGTATACAACTAAATTGTTTGCAAATTTTGGAGTGAGTTTTATAGTTTGAACTTTGTAGGAATGTTCCATGTTAAGCCTCTACACTCAGTCAATATTAATTTTTTGATATTTTGAGCAATAACAACAGAAGATAATTCTGGTGAATGTTGAAAATGAAGTGGTATATTTACCAAACAAATGTTTGATTTATCTTGTTGATGTCACGTTTTGAGGACTATAGGATACCGAAATTATTCACCTTGAAGGTGTGATATCAGCTGTTACATTTCACCCAGCAGTCCCCTTGCCTGCTCAAGCATTCGCCAACTGCAGAACATCAAATTTTGGGAGCTCTCAATTTGTGGCCAAGAACAAAGGGGAACGGCTTGTCTGAATGTCACACCTGTTTGAACTACAAAGGGCTCAATCTTAAGACTCAGTAAGCTGGAACTGGCTGTAATGCAATGCCATTGCAGTATAAAAGCAGGTCAGGGCTGCGGAGGCACAGTTCAAAATGCCACACTGGATGAGCTGAAGTCTTTTACCTCAGTAAACTAAATGCTATTCTCAGAACTGAGCACAATGTCCTTTCACTGACCAGCTCTGGGTAAACAGAAATGCCTTCTAAATGCTAGAAAACGAATGTCTCAGTAACATATATGTATAAAGAAAATGCCTGTCACGATTCCAACCAACAGAGGTGGTTGAAAGTTTGAGAGTTGGATTTCTTATTTTGTATTTGTAAATATAGCGTAAAATATCAGCAGATTTTCACACAAGTCTGAAAAGTAGATAAAAGAACACAATTGAGCAAAAATATTTTATACCTGGTCCTTTATTTATTTATGAAAATGGTGCAATATTGCATATCTGTGAGTGGCTAAAGTACGTGAACCTTTAGGATCAGCAGTAAATTGAAGGTGAAATTAGAGTTAGATGTTTTCAATCAGTGGGATGATAATCAGGTGTGAGTAGAAACCCTGTTTAATTTAAAGTATAGGATTCTATCAAAGTCATAGCTTCACAACACTTTTGTGGAAATTAATCATGGCATAAACAAAGAAGATCATTGAGGAACTCAGAAACCGAGTTGTTGGTGCTCATCAGGCTGGGAAAGATTATAGAATCATCTCTAAGGAGTTTGGACTCTACCAATCTACATTCAGACAGACTGGTTACAGGTGCAAACAGTTCAAGATCTTTGCTACCCTCCCCGGGAGTGGTCGACCAACAAAGATTAGTCCAAGACCAAGGTCTGTAACAGTCCGTAAGGTCACAGAGCAGACTAACATCTAAGCAAATAAAGGCTTCTTCCACATTGGTTAATGTTGAGGTTCAGGAGTCAAGCATCAGGAAAACACTGAACAACTGTGGTGTGCACAGCAGAGTTACCAGGAGAAATGTTAGAACATCTGCAGCAAGACATCTCTAAGCACACAAGTCGTTTTATCAAAAGAATGGTGAAAGAAAAATGTAATTAGTCACAACCTGATCTTTATTCAAAAGACATGTTGTGGAAGGTCCTGGACCGAGCAGCTCTTGTATGGAACACCCCCATTATGACAAAGTTGAAGCTGTTCTGTACAGAGAAGTGGGCTAGTCGATGTGCAGGACAGATCAACAGTAACTGCAAATATTTAATTGAAATATAAATCATATACTGAAATCTAAGGTTCATATACTTTTGCTACTGACAGTTATTAAATATTGGATCATTTTCCTCAATAAATAAATGACCAAGTATGGTACATTTGTCTCATTTGTTTGTCTGTGTTTTTATCTACTCTTCGAACGTGTGTGAAAATTATGTTTTGTGTCACTTTAGTGCATAAATGTAGCCAACTCCAAAGGGTCCACAAACGTTGAAGCACCACTGTAGGGTTAGTCTACAAATGTTTTTCTTACTTATCATGAGGTTAATAGAAAAGACACAATTTAGTCCCTAGTAAATCCAGTTCTCATTTCCAAACTTGCTGAACAGAACTGCACTCAGTCGGTCTTGCTCACATAGCATTACCTTTTGCATTAGCATTACTGTTGCAGCTACCTGTCTTCCCCACTGAATAGCAACAACTTATTCAGAGAATGATTACATTTTCAAATACTGTTTATTGTCACAGATAACTTTAATACAGTAATATCTCTTCAGCAAATATCTATGGAATGAATTGGATGGAGCACCCTGACAGTGGTGATACCAAAAATAGTACAAAGTGCTCCAATTTCTGCCCAAAGAAAAGAAAAGAAAAGAAAACAAAACCAAGTAGAATTGAGTCAGTACTCACAGTGGAGAATGAGCTATAGGTTTGTCTATGGTGTTCTGCCTGCTTTGTTGTATTGTAATATGGATGTATTTATTTATTTGTGTTGACTGTCCCTCTTGTTTGTGGTTGAGTTGTATGTATTTTACAGGCTCATGTGGTGATGGGAACTCCAAATTAGTATTGGCTATAAATGCTGTAGTGTCTGTTTTTTTCCCCACACAAAAAATAATTCCTTAACACAGCAACAAGAATACTGTGTTCTTTCTTTTTCTTCTGGTGTTTGACACCTTTGTGAATTACCATGACAGCAACTCACTGCTCTTTGTTTGTGCACTTTCTTTCACTGTGGCCGCAAAACACCCTTTATACTGACTGCTACTGTCTCTGTGATGAGGGACATTAGCAGCGCTGAATGACTTAGAACCTTAACCAGGCAGGTGATGGGCAGACCAACGTGAAGACACGCGCTTACATCAAACATGCTCCTTGCAGGGCAGCTGGGCTGTCCTGTAAGTGTCCGTTACACTACTACTACAGCCCATAAGAAGCCCTGACTCATGACCATCTATTTATATCCACATAGACCACAGGACTTTTTGAGTCAGTTTGCATAGTCAAAAATGTCAAAATAACTGGTACACAGAATGTGTGCAATATTCCTTGTGAGCCACCACACGTCCTCCTCAGACTCTCTCCACATGTAAAAGCTTCGTAAATGGCATGAATGGAGGATAAACTGAATTATTTACAAGAACTGCTGCTGAGTAATAGTTACACACACACGTATTAAACTCACAGTGTTGAAGGCATGTACAGCAGGCTTCAAAAGTAGAGTGGGAATATGTATTATAGTACAATCAGAAAACATTTAAATTCAGGGTAAATTTATCCTCATAAGAACAGTGCAGAGTAGCTTTCAATACAGATAACATGCAAACCATAAACTAATAACTACAAATAAATAAATCCATCTATCCTTTATCTTTATCTGTCACTGCCTCTTTGTGGGTGTGTTTGCTTTATGTCTCACAGCGTCCCTTACGGGCAGTTACTGTTACTGTTACTGTTACTGAACATGGCCTCTTTATACAGTAGAAAATAAGACTTATGGCAGCGATATACCGCCAAATGCAATGCCTTTTTATTCTTAACTGTGTATAATCATGAGCAACTACTTAACAATTAGAAAACAATTAGATACAGATATGTACACTCAACAGGGTACACTACTGCCAACATGATTACATAAAACTTATTTAGGTATCTTCATACTTGCAGAAGCAAAGTAAAACAGCGGATGAACTCCCATGAACTGCCATCTTAGCGATTCCTCCAGTGGGTTGCTCTTACTGTACGAAAGTTGGGGCGTGTTCCTCTGCACAAGTGTTGGGGACATCAGGCCCATAACATTGTTTTGCTAGGTCATCATTTTAACGTTAGCTTACAAACATACTACTTTTTAACTCGCACACACACATTACTTGATTAACATGTTACATTAAAGCTTTCAAGAAAAAGCAGTGTATGTGCAAGCTTTTTATATGCATGTGTGAGGGAAATGAAGTGTATGTGTGAACACTTTTGTATGTTACGTGTGAAAAAAATGTTTTTATGTGCGTGTGCGTGCAGCTTTTAATTAAGGGTCGACCAATTATTGGGGCCGATATTTAGCAATTTTACGATTCTAGGTATCAATATTTATTTATTTAATAGGCAATTAAATTAATTAATTACAAAATCTGCTGCTTTGGCTCTGATGCAGCATCTCTCATTCTGCAGTCACCACTCTGTGGTGTTGAGCAATGTCCTGCCCACAGCTTTATCTGATTGGTAACACCTCTCGAGCAATGGTCAATCAGCTCTGAAGACTTCAGCGGCCCATCGGATCTATGTTGAAAAGATAAGACAGAAGATACTGCAGATGTTAACAACACAATGGTCTTCTATGCTGAAGATGCAAAAACAGCTCAATCGTGTCTTACTTGATGTTTCTTAGAGTTAAACGACACACGTTTTTTCATAAAAGTTTGCCTCAAACCGTAGCGACTCGTTATCTCCCTACCACTGTCTGGGAGGGCCGGCAGTGCCAACATGACCTCCTTCCCAGAGAGTCCAGGTGCTAAACTGGCCTGCTGAAAAATACAACAAAAGACACCCAAACTGTTGAGCAGCTGAAATCCTGTATCAGGCAAGAATGGGTCAACATTTCACTTTCAAAACTCCAAAAACGGTTCTTCTGAGTTCCCAAACATTTACAAATTGTTGTTTAAAAAGAAGAGATGCAACACAGTTGTAAACATGCCCCTTTCCCAACTTTTTTGAGATGTGTTGCTGGCATCGAACAGAAAAAAACATTTTTCATAAATAACAAGGATTTCTCAGTTCTAACATTTGATATGGTCTGTTTTTAATTGCATATGGGTTTTTAAATTTACATTTTACAAAGTTTCCCAACTTTTTCGGAAACAAGGTTATATGAGCCAGCTTTTTATATGTATGTGTACCAAAGTCCTGTATGTGCAAGCTTTCATGATTTATGGCCTAAACGGCACCTCATACCATAGAACTTTATGGGCTTGTATGTTTCTTGTATGTTTTCGTTTTCCAGCTAACTTTACTGTTATTAGTGATGAATCTCTAAAAACCCACTGTACAATATCTGCCGAGCTCCAAACAATGGACAGACACAGTCAGCAACATGGAAACAGGTGAATATAGTCAAAGTGAAAATGTTTGTATCGCCAATGATATCCCAGACTTCTGCTCGAGTAACAAACTATACCAATCAAGTTATCTATACAAATATCCTTGCTTGCAAAGTGAAATTAGCGTGCAAGTGTCTTATTTCTTAAAACGATGATATAGACCATAGTGTTTGTGTGAATTAATTTGGCATTGGTGTGTAACTTTGCTAAAACAATGTCAGGCTTTGTAGTTTTCTCTGGACCCCTGCCCAACCTGAACAAGGATGACATGTTAAGCTGCATATTGTCATTCACCTGCGACACAGGGTCTTTTATTCTGAAAATTGAAAGGATGTTCTTAGCTTTCCTTCGTCTGACTTCCTGCCTGGCTGATCGGTTCTGCACGGATTGACACAATCTCTGTTCGGCTTCTGCCAATAGTAAACTGCACCTATCTTTAACGCAACGGAGTACTTGTGGGTCGCTCCTAACACTAGGGTGACCAGATCTCAACAAACCAAATGTGGGAAAAAGAGCTTGTTTGTGTAGGACAAAGTGGGACATGTTACCAATGCTGAGAGGTAATCTCAAGTTTTGATATGTCATTCCAATTTATAATAAACCAACAATAGACTTTGAGGGTTACAGATCTGGCTGTTACCTTGAATTTGAGACATAACTCTGCAAAAGAAGCAAAAACCTCTGAGAATGTCCTTCTGCCGGTTTACCTTCATCCAGTTATAAACTGTCCCAGACGCTGCATTTCCTTTTCTTTCTGTTAGTTTCCTTCATATTGTGCGGATTTACCTTGTGACTTTGTGGTCACATAATGATGGCATTATGGCATCATTAGATTCTCTTCTGTGACATCATCACGTTCTCTTCTGTCACATCATCAGATTCTCCTGTGACATCATCAGGTTCTCCTCTGTGACATCATCAGGTTCTTTTCCTTTAATCTCAGATGAACATTCTACTACAGAATGCTTCAGAGCAGCTCTTTACAGTTTCAGGGTTTCTTCAATATTTCAATAGCAACGGATTGTGTTCACTTCACTGTTGATTACAATGTGTTCACATTGTGGTAACTATGGAGACAGGTGGAAACATACAACCCTTCCTACTCACATTCACACTTACAGACAGTTAGTCTCCAGTGAATCCACACTGCACGTGATTGGACAGTTGGGTGTCTATGTGTGTTTACATTGAGGTACATCAATGTGTTTACATTGAGGTAACCATGGAGACAGGTTGTTCACTTCACTGTGGATTGCAATGTGTTTACATTGTGGTAACCATGGAGACAGGTTGTTTACTTCACTGTGGATTACAATGTGTTCACGTTGTGGTAACCACAGAGACAGGTTGTTCACTTCACTGTGGATTACAAAGTGTTTACATTGTTGTAACCATGGAGACAGGTGGAGACATACAAGTTCACAAGAAACAGTTTAGAGTCCAGTGAATCCACCCTGCATGTCATTGGGCAGTTGGGTGTCTGTGGCTCCACCTCCATCTCCTCCTGTGGCTCCGCCTCCATCTCCTGCTGTCAACAACATGTCAAAGTTTCCTGCTATGAAACACTGAACTTTAAAAAATGAGTAGATGAGGGCCTGACATGGTCACTGCAGATATCAATGTCTGAGTGTGAAAGTCCAACTGGATTTAATACAAACATCTGGAACACTTTCACTCTTCATAAACTTTTTCTTTACAATAAACCTCATTTTGGTGCATTTTGGATAAAATTATGAATGTATAAAATTACGTAAAAAAAATAAGTTTCATCAGTAACTAGAGCCAATTCAAAATGTGGGACATCGTGTCAATATGTGGGACAAGACAGAGAAATGCTGTGCAGTCCACATAAAATGGGACACCTGGTCTCACCAACTTTTTTGAGACATGTTGCTGCCATCAAATTCAAAATATCCATATATTTTTCACAAAACATTAACATTTTTCCATTTCAACATTTGATAGGTTCTCTTTGGTCTATTTTCAATTAAATATGGGTTTATGTGATTTGCAAATAATTGCATTCTGTTTGTATTAGTATTTTATACAGCATCCCCAGATGAAACAAATCAGTGAAACTTTAAGCATATCTGACAGACACAAAGTCCATATTGATCTATAATTTTTACTTCAAAAATCAGACAAAACTGAAGTTGTTGTATTTGTGTGTCCAAACTCTGTTTTTAAGCCTCCCAGCCCCAGCTGTGTGTTAGTGATTATTTAAGAAGCAGAGCCTGTACAGATTCCATGAAGATTTGAATCACCTTTCTGAGGCATATTACCACTGAGACATTTATAGAAACATCATGTTTTACATGTGGACACATTCATGGACCGCAAAATGGTTCATAAAATCAGTTACACCCTGCCTCTGTGTGACACACAAAGTTGATCCATGGATTTGTTACTTCCAAGCTAGACTACCGTAATAATCTTATAAAAGCCAGCAGTTGATCTAAAATGCTGCAGTGAGTGTACTGATGGGATTTAGCAAGGGAGTTCATTTGTCTTCAATATTAGCATCTTTTCATTGGCTTCCAACAAGTTCAAGAATTAAACTTAAAATGCTTTTCCTAACTAAAACTCTGAATGGCCAAGCTTCACGTTATCTCTAAGATCTTACAGTACCATATTATCCTAATAGAGCACTTTGCTCTCAAAATGCTGGCCTGCTTGTTGTTCCTGGAGTTTTCAAAAGTTCCCAAAGCTTGCAGAATGAGTTTGCGAGGCAGACATCCTTTCTACTTTCAATATTAAGCCCACAACATTCTTATTTGACAAAGCTTATTTTTAGGGCTAGCTCAGAGTCATCATGTAGTAATGCTGTTAGGTTGTTGGGGGGCCTTCAGTGAAGCACTGAGCACCTTTTGTCTGAAATTCACTCCACACATTAACTAAATGCATTCCATCCCATTAACTAAATGCATTCTCTCTCCCATAGTTTTTCCTTTTTCTTTCTTCATGCAGTCCACCTTGCCTGCATAGTTTTGTACTTTTTGTTACAGGTATCACTGACCATGGAGCTGCATGTTTCTGGTCGGCCCCACCAAAAGTTTATTGCATCTTGTATCTCTATACTGTTATTTTTTCACCCCACTCTCCCCTCACTCCAACCGGTCAAAGAAGATGGCTGCCCACCTCTGAGCTTATTTCTTTCATACGTTTCTGCTTGTTAAAACCACTTTTTTTTTTTTTCCATCCTGATGTCACTTATGTTTGCATTAGTATGTTTAGTGCCTTGATATTGTTTGTGTTGTGATTTGGTGCTATTTAAATAAAGTGAATTGAATTGAAATTTGATGTTTACAAGACAGGTAAAGACAGCAAAAGTAACTAAAACATAAATATTAGATGTTGAAAAAGTGTAGTGAGGTCAACATATGGTCCTTAATCATAAATTGCATGGCACTGTATATTAATACCATGAACAGTGCTTTACAGAGGAGTCATATTTATTTGTCCAACTTATTCATGTTTATATACAAGGTTGACACTTATTCAACAATTATATAACAATATATAGTAACATCAATGAAAAATATGTTTTGAATTAAAGGAACCTGGAAATCTATTAAACAGAAAGGAAAACCACCGAAAACACAGAAAAGAGAACCTTGAATGTGTAAACACACTAGACACTCATTTTACCAGACAGGACAGGTGGCTTGATGAGCATGAAAATGAATGAGAACCATATGCAGAGGCCATCAAAGTCACCAGGAGGAGTTAGATGTACCCAGACCAACAAAAAAAAAAGGTAAAATACACTGATGTAGTTCCAGGGGTTCCAAACGTTGGGGTCTGGCAAAATCTCCATTCCCAAGTAAACACACAATTTTTGGGTGTCACAAACCAACAATTGTAAACTATCAGTTTAACCATGTGTTGTACTTTATAAACAGACCATATGCTTTTTTCTCTGCAGTATTCAGGGTTCTTCAGAAATGGAGAATTGATGACACTGAAGTTCTTTTGGAAGCTTGTGGTGGAACAACACCTAAAAAAGACATTTGATGTGTTTTACATTTGTTGTCACCCATGCTGTAAGGGTAACAGTAGGTAATCGTGTGACCAGATAAAAACCTAACTTACGACAGTGACGGGGGTTCGTAAAATTTAAAGGCTGTGTATGTGCACATATGGGCTGGCATGAGGTGGGACCTGGATATCATGTCTCCGACCTCCGGTCAGTACTGCTCAAACTGGTTGATCCTGGAATGAAAAGCTATTCTGAAAATCAACAAATACAGTAGCTCTGTACACAACAAAACCAACCTACGTTGAGATGTACGGAGAAACTGACCACAGTACAATTTCATTGTGACAGTCTTAGGAAGTGGTACTTTATGTGGACAACAAGGTTACAGATAATCTATAACTTTTCTCTCTCTGCCCGCTAATCTTGTCAGGGACAGGAATCGTGACTCAATACCATCGACCTCAAATAGTCCCTCTTATTTCCTGCAACTGCTTCTCTCAGGAGAAAGCTCGGCAGCTGACAACAAAACATAACTGGATTTGAAAGAGATTCACAAATTGCCCCTCTTGTTTGCTATCCACTAAGGTTTTCTACAATGTTACAGTGGATGTCTTGAATATTTGAGTACAATGGGCAGTGAAATGATAAAAAACAAGGCATGCAGTGATGTATATTTCTAAAAGGATTCAAGTCTGAGAAAGCCAGATGGAGTGAGCAAACTACAGTTTGACAGTCCAGTGCAGTGAAAGACAGAGCTTAGCTTCCTGCATTGTTTCCAGATAGGCAGGGCTAACTCAGGGGCTCGAGCTGCATGCTGTTCCTGTGATTAGCCTTCCATCTGGCAGGGTGGGCAGCATGAGCAGCCAGAGCGTCACAGACTGCTGCATATATCTCAGAGTTGGGGGTCTTCCTTTGCGTTTGGCAGAGACAATCTGTGTGCTCTCACTGTCCAGCCCTGCCCACAATGCCCAGAGGGATCAAACATCTGGCTGACTTTGTTTTCTGGACGGTAAAGTACAATGAATAAGATGTCATGCCCCTCATGGTTCACACATGTCATCTGTGTTTATGCCTTTGTTATTTTGACTGAAAAAAAAAAAATTATAAGTATATTTGATTCCAGATTAAACTGGAATTAGCTTTTTTACATCGTACACATTCAGACTTTTAAGAAATTAAAGCATTCGACATCTGTGGTTATAACAGTAGTATAGAAGCAGGAGCCCCTTTTCCACAAATTCTGATTTGGTTTTGCTTTATTAATGTAATTTGTCCTATTGTGGTAAGAAACCAGTGTTCTCTGCTTTGTTCCTGTTATAATATACTGCTAATGTCAAATGCTGAAAAACGCAATAAAAAAATATTCACAGCACCACAATGTCAATGGAACAACAGAGACATGTCATGTTCATCAATGTTACTTGGAAATACATTTTATGTTTTACTAATTGATTAATGGAGTCTCATTTTATTGAAGTCAGTTAATTTTCTGATTCTTAAAATGCATTCAATGTGGCTCCACACTTCCTGCACAGATATTAGACTTCCAGCAGTTCAAAAGGCAAAACCCCTGCCTTGAGAACAAGTGAAGAGTTACGTTTCACAGACAAAAGCTTATCTTTCAATAAAAAAAAAATAAAAAAATTGAAGTGAGTATCCCAGAAAATTGAATCAATTAATCTGCACCCAAAGTTTAATGGGAGAAATATCTCATCACTCATCCAAGTTACTTGGTCAGTCTCAGCTGACAGCAAGTATCCACAAACATTATAAACAGCACGGCTGCATAACGAACGGACCATCACAGTTGAATAACCAGGAAACCAGTGATCTGTTTTATATAGATATTGCAATGACCATTTTTTTTTTTTTAAATTACCACATATACTATTCACAGAGGACTGGGGAATAGACAAAATCACAGCACTGTGAGATAGCAAACGATTACTCTTAAGCACCCTTGGTTCAGGGATGGTTGTTCCTTCTTTACATAGTGTTGTATCTCAAATTGTTGTCCCCAATTGTTTTCCCCGAGTCCGTTGATAGAAGCAGTCTTTAGGCATTTACCGGTCTTAGTTGATTTTTATTAAGCGTAGTTTACAAGATATCTTGGAGAGCCCAACATCAACAAACGTCTCTTTGTTGGATTCTAACTTCCCGCTTTCCGGCACATACCCTTATGCTATTGGAAGAGGCGTGACCTATACTGTGACGGGAACATTTGCATATTATGTTCGTCTGGTTGTTTTCCACTGTCCTCCGTTTAAGCCACACCTCCTCTTGCCTGATAGGGAGTTGCACCCCACGTGACCCTTCCATACAGATTCCTGTTGTCTATGATAATACAAACAATCAACACATTCAGTTCCCTCGAACACATTTCATTTCCTAATATGATGCACTAGTTGCATCCTACTTTTGGCCATATTTCATACCCGTAATGCTTTCTGCATAAACAATGTGTTTTACAATGATTACAATCAGTATGCATTTTGAACGTACATCATATGAGCCCACATATGCTTTAATCAGATCTATATTCCACAATTCCCCCTTTTGATCTCTTTTAAGAGATCACCAATTCCAAATCAAATACCTCCTTTTGGTCGTCTTCCAGGAGAGGCATCAATACTTGTGGATCAGTAGTACCTACTGCTTTGTTGATTAGTTTTACCAGTAGAGCGCGGAGACAAGGTATACAGCAACAACCACAAATCACCAGTAGAGCACAGAACACAGAAATGGAGATCATGACAGACATCATAAGACCCTTCCATTTTCCAAACAGGGAAGTCATCATAGAATTAAAGGGATTATCGATACCAGACATTTCATGCATCTCTTGTGATAATGTACGCAAGCCCTCCAAAGCTCTAGTCACTGATCCATCGGGGGCAGTGTTGTTCGCAATGTATGTGCAACATTGATCACCAAACATGTGACAGACGCCCCCTTTCTCTGCTAATAACATGTCCAATGCCATTCTGTTTTGTACAGTCATCAAGGAGGTGGCCGCCAGTTGCTCTGAGAGACCAGCCACAGCATCTCGTGTGGCATTTGCCAATCTGAGGACATTATAATGCACAAAATTAATTCTGTCCACATTTTTATTCGGAGTGATGGGGAATAGTGCTGAAATGATGGGTAGGTTTTCGAACCCAGCTGCCACCTGGTCTGCCAATTTAAACTCATCTGGAACGCCACGAGGCACTCCAATGGAATCCATATATGTAGTGGAGGTGAAATCGAATGGGCCTACATCTCTTTTGCTTCTGTGCTGATTTAGTTTTTGTCCAATCAAGGTGAGAGGTGTACCTAACCTTATAAGTGCACAACTCCCCCGCCAGTTAAGTGGCATTCGAACCAAAATCGTTAGTCCTCCGCAGTACCAGAACAAATCACCCCGTCCCCATTGTCCTAATTGTTGGTTTTTTGTGCTGGCCCAGTCTGAGGTGTCTAGATATCTCATACACCAATCCGAATTTATGTATCCAACATCGTTTGTTCCTGTCCCGTTAAAGCAGGTGTAATTACCGGCTTTGGGCGTGAACATAGGGGGAATGATGTTCTTTTTCACTACTGGAAATACATTCCCTAGAATGTCACATCCGTCTGGTTTCTCTGACAGAGTAAGGTTTAATACACACCTCAATCCATTCGGGTCCGTGTCTGGAAATAAGGGAGCAGGCACTGTGAACAAAGTGGGACGTGCAGAAGAACATGCCACACATTCAGACATATTCTGGGACAGAGCTGTGGCTGACATCCAATCCAACCAAGTGTTTCTTTCACTGTAGCCAGTAGCGATTCTTAACAGTACTACCGGGGTAACTTTTGCTACTATAGTTACCTCTTTCCCATTCTCGTCTAATTGTTTAGTCTGTAATAATGTTCGCTTGTTGCGTACCTTTATCATTGTGACTTTAAATAGTCCAATTGGGTCAGTGCCGGTAGTGTCTACTCCTATGGGTAAGTACTGGGTATAGCGGTCTATTGTCAAGGTAATGTTTTGTATTGTCAGAATTAATGGGTTACCGGTTCCTACACCTCTACTTAGGCTAATGTGTTTTTTCCAATCTTTATATGGGTTACCTTTACCGGGAATGTGTGGCTTATGACCCGTAGAGCTAGTGGTCCACCATACTTTACTCCAACTGTTGCATAAAGGGCCTTTTAGTTGCCCATCACTTCTTGGATAAACCATACACATGTAAACATTCTTATTTCTCCATGCACCCGTGTCATGTCCGCATGTAATTATCTTACAGAGGTCAAATTGGTAGGTGGTTTGGGTGCCCATTTCGTAGGTGAACTGTATCCTCTTTGGTTGTCCTCTTTTTCGTCTGATGAGTTCCCTTGTCTGGTTATGGTGCTCCTTTGGTCCCAATGGCACACCTGAAATTCCTATCTCCCATAATATGACACATACTACACCTGCAGAGATGAGTCCCAAGGCCATGATTCATCTCCAGTCACCCCAGAGGCTGGTTCTCTTGTTCATCTTAATTTGTCAACAGAATTATTGCATCAATTAACAGCACAGGTATCAATAGCCAAGCAAAACTTAAAATTTATTTATGTGTATCTTCAACTTGTGATCTTCTAGTGACGTGGCAGACACTTGATGCAAACGAGCCCTCCCTCGTTCGAGTCGGCTGTCTTCTTGCTTCGGATACCGAGAGTAGACTGTCTCGGTATCTAAACGTTGAGGGGATTATTCTGCCCCTTTTGATGCGATGTCTTCAGGCCCAGCCGGGCTCGAGGTGTTTGTGGCGACGTCGGTGCTCGCCTCTTCCAGGGTCCGCTGCGGTTCCAGTGCTGGCGCGCACTGGGTCAAGTGAGACCACGTGTCTCCTTTTCCTTTGAGCCTCACTGCATGGGAGGTCCTCTCTGTCACCAGGAACGGTCCGGTCCACCGTGGCTCGTCCCACTTTCGTTTCAGGTCCTTCAGGAGGACCCACTCGGCCGTGTGCGGCGTTCCTGGCTTCCCAGGGAGCCTGTCTCGGCTACCTGTGTAGAGAAACTTGACACCAAAGCTGTTAGTTGATCATAGTATGGCTTATATTTCATCCAGGAACTTGTTTCGATCGTCACCGGGTTTCCTGCGCCTGGACCTGGAAACTGCTGTCTAGTACACAGCTCAAAAGCGGTGAACCCTGTGGTAGAATTCACAGAGCTGCGCACTGCCATCAATGCTACTGGCAGAGCCTCCACCCAGGACAGCTTGGTTTGCGCACATACTTAACTGATTTTACTTTTCAGTGTCTAATTCATTCTGATGGGTGTCTTGTCCGCAGTCAGGAATCCTGCTCTGATCCATTGCCTCAGCTCTACGTGAATAGCGCCCACCACATATACTGCGTCTGTGTAAATATTTCCTTCGGCCCATTCCAGCGCTCTAATCATCTGCAATCTGCGCTGATTCCTTTCCCTCCACTGGTTCTGCCACCACTTCTTCAAATCCTGCCTGCGTTCTCCTGACTACCGCTAGGGCTGCTTTCAGCCCTTCCACTGGATGTCTGTAACAACAGCCGTCGGTGAACAATGTTTCCTCAGCTTCCTGTAAGGGAGTACTCTGTAGATTTTCTCACCCTGATATCTTTCTGCACCCTTTCTTCACATACATGCGGCTCTCCTTCTGCCTTCATGTGTGTATGTGATGTGCGGTGCTGTCAGTGTTTTGTCCAGTCTGGTTTGTCTTAGTGATGACATGGTGAACTCTGTAGAATTCACCTATGCCACGACTGTGTGTGTGGTGAGTACTATCAGTTGATGTTGCATAACTATGTGTGCTTTTTCGTGTAAAATTTTAGACACTCCTGCTGCATGTCCTGCAGGGGATGTCTGGCTTCTGTGGCATCTAGTGTCACACTTACATACATCAGCACCTTCCTGTCACCCCCTTTTTCTGAAACAGCACATCATTTGCTGAAACAGCACATCATTTGCTGTCTGGGCTGTTTCAGAAACATCCAGATAGAATGGATCCATGTAATCTGGTACCGACAGGTCAGTGGCATTGCTCAGGGCATTCTTGGGTGATATAAACGCCATTTCAGCCTGTGTGGTCCAGAATAAGGCTACAGTGAGGTTCCTCCTAGTCTTTTGCTCATTACCTTTTCTTTTATTTCTTTTATGTTGTGGTCCTAATGTTCTATTATTATTTATCTACTTATTCTAATCCGCCCTTCTACTTCTGGTGTGACTAGCGCTCTCCTATACTACACTGTCTTTGGGCCCCTTTAAATTTTAACTTTTACGTCTTAAAACTTAGTATTCTCTTATTTTCTTTGATCTATCTTATCCTTAACTTTGATCTCTTAACTTCGTTCTATCTTTTCTATTAACTCAGCTCTAACTAATCTCATATTATTTTAAGTTGATTTATTTTACTTTATCTTATCCAATCAAACAACTATTCTTCTGAGACAGGTACTGTTTCAGAAGTTGAATTGCTGGTTCATCAGACTTCCTGTTTGATTGTTTAACGCATTTTTCTACATCACCGCCCCCTTTTGTCCCCTGTAGCATTCTGTTGTTAGCGTCTCTTAGCAGTGATCACCTGACAGGTATGAAAGGAGTTCGAGTCGGTGGAGTCTGTTGAGGTCAGCCAACTGTTTCTGACACCCAGATTGTCCGTGCCTCCCGTACTTGTGCCACCGGATCCATCTCGGTGTTTTACTGCCTCTTGTCATGATTTCAGTGTCTTTTCTTTTTTTATTGGTCTTTATTTTGATGCCTGTTGCTTGTGGTTGCTCCGAGGAGGAGTGTTTGTCTCTGTCTTCACTCTCTCTGTCCACTTCTTGCGGTGCAGACATGGTGCTGGTCTGCTGTATTGCCTCCTTTGCTCTCAGGGTGTCTTGACTGTGTTGTCGCAGAGTTTCATCTTCCTCTGCACTGGTAGAGTCCTCCTGCTTCCCTCTCTGGCTACCACACCCAAACCCTCTCAATCTGTCCGTGATCTTTGCATCTTATAATATCTCTTGTTTTTACTGTGGGTTTGTTTGATTTTCCCACCTTTGGGCTCTCACGGGGCTGTGATGCAGATTTTGCTGTCTCTAACCTAATTTTCTCCCTTACTCTCCCCGTTGTTTTGTGTCCTTTTTACTTATCAGTAGCTTTTGCGTCTGGCGTCATCTAATTGGAATTTTAAAAGCTGAGCCTGTGCCTGTCTCAGCTCCTCCTCCTGTTGCTTTTTCCTCTGTTATCTCTATGCTATCACTTATCTTAGGTTATTCTTGTTTATTCATGTATTTTCTTCAATTTTTAACCCATATTTGTTTGTTTCTCTCTTTTTTTTTTTAATTGGCTTTCTTAACCATATTGTTTCTCTATCTTTTTTTTTTATTATTTCGTTTTTTTTAACTATCACTTTTATTAATTGTTCCCGTTCTTTTATTTATATATTGTTACGTTCTGGATTATTCTAGTCATTTGTCTGTCTCCGTTGTTCTAAGTTTTTAGCGCGATCTTTCAGCGTTAGTTTTACTGTGTTCTGATTTTATTTTTTGCTTACTTCAATTTTTGTTATTTCTGACTGAGATTCTGCCTCTGTTTATGTTATCCTTCTCTCTCAGTAATTTTGTTCATCTAGTCCTTTCTTCACCTGCTCTTTCCGTTTACTCTCCCACAATTGCTGTGTGGCTCCGCCTACTAATGCCATATTATGCAAACTTCTTCTCCTATCCTGCATCTCTTCCTTTTCCTTTTTTAATTTGTTTTTTACTGTTTATTCAACACTACCACACAGTGATAATTCAACACACACGTGGAGATCGAGTGTGAATGACTCCTTTAGGTCAATTTGTGGATCTAGTGAGACAAGCTTCTAGGCTGAATAAATTCAGTCCGGTCTCACTCTAGGGGTCACCCCAGATACCACAAATCTTTTAATTCACGCTCACTTCTTCACCAACACCACCCTTTGTCCCCACAGAACAAGAACTTGCCGAGACTGGATGTCTCTATATAACTTGCTTAGTTCTTGGAAGCCACCCACATTTCCCTTTTTTCCTCTTTTCCTTTTACCACATCTTCTACTACAGTCTTCCAACTTCTTCTGTCTTATCTTTTCCTTTTTATCGCCTGCTGCAGTACCCATTCCTGCCAGCACCAGCTGCATCTGGTACTCATAGGGTCCCCAGCCACTGTTGTCCATCTCACCCTCAAATTCTCCCTCCATTTTGTACTTCCTTTGTCTTTCTATTGCTACCCTTCCCCCACGCCTGTCCTGGCGTGTGCTCCACTTACTTACTTTTATTTCTGAGAGAATCACTGCTCTCCCAGCATTATACTTACAGCTCTATTTAACACTATTTCTGAGAGAATCACTGCTCTCCCAGTATTAAAGCTACAAGTCTATTTAACGCTATTTCTGAGAGAATCACCGCTCTCCCAGTATTATACTTACAGCTCTATTTAACACTATTTCTGAGAGACGCCGCTCTCCCAGTATTAAACTACAGCTTTATTTAACGTTATTTCTAAGAGATTCGCTCTCTGAGCTTCGCTACTGCTCTATTTAGCTCTATTTTTGAGAGATTTACTCCCCGGGCATCTCAACCACTCTATTTTTGAGAGATTTACTCCCCGGGCATTTCAACCACTCTATTTTTGAAAGTCGCCGTTCTCTGAGTATTATATTTTACAACTCTTTTTAACTCTCTTGTTCAGATTCACGCTTCCCGGGTCTTCCAACCCACAGAATTCGGGGGGTTCCTGAAATCCCCCCCGGGCCTCTAACCCAGCGCTTGCCAAGGCCTCGTCAGACCCTGGTAGGGTCCGCCACCACCAGGACTTAATTCGGGGGCTTCCTTACTTCCCCCGGGCCTTTCACCCAGCTTTACCAGTGCCCCGTCAGGCCCTGGTTTGGTCCGCCACGACCTGGACTTTACTCGCTTTTCTTCCCGAGAGATTCCGCTCTCCACAACTTTATTTAGCCTTTTTAGCGATTCAGTTTACACAGATTCACAGAGACTTTTTTAGTAGTAGTCAATCGCAGAAATTCAGTTTAAACTCGGTTTTCTGCTTACCTTCGTGCGGTCGACCTGGTCTCTGAGTGCCTGTGCTTCACTGAATCAGGTCCGAATATGCCTCTATCCCGGACGAGCCCCCAAATTGTTGTATCTCAAATTGTTGTCCCCAATTGTTTTCCCCGAGTCCGTTGATAGAAGCAGTCTTTAGGCATTTACCGGTCTTAGTTGATTTTTATTAAGCGTAGTTTACAAGATATCTTGGAGAGCCCAACATCAACAAACGTCTCTTTGTTGGATTCTAACTTCCCGCTTTCCGGCACATACCCTTATGCTATTGGAAGAGGCGTGACCTATACTGTGACGGGAACATTTGCATATTATGTTCGTCTGGTTGTTTTCCACTGTCCTCCGTTTAAGCCACACCTCCTCTTGCCTGATAGGGAGTTGCACCCCACGTGACCCTTCCATACAGATTCCTGTTGTCTATGATAATACAAACAATCAACACATTCAGTTCCCTCGAACACATTTCATTTCCTAATATGATGCACTAGTTGCATCCTACTTTTGGCCATATTTCATACCCGTAATGCTTTCTGCATAAACAATGTGTTTTACAATGATTACAATCAGTATGCATTTTGAACGTACATCATATGAGCCCACATATGCTTTAATCAGATCTATATTCCACAATAGATAGCCGCTTTGGCTTTGTTCATACCCACTCTGTGGCCTGTCTGAAAGGCAAAAAAACACATCGAAACCAAATTTGGCTGTGGTTTGAAATGTGATTCCTGATGTCTCAGTCCGGACACTCTGGTGGTTTAGGTCAAATTTCTTATGTCGCTTGCAACAAAAGTGAGCAGAATCTTTGTTTCCACTATGACTAACAGAGTGCTATCAGAGAGTGGAGATTCTGCTGCTATGGAGGACAACTAGAATAACAGTCTCAAAATACGGTGAAAGAAATCTTCTGCTGGCACTTTGCTTCCACATTGGAAAGCTGCATCACCAGCGTAACTATGTGTCAATCGTTACCACAGTAACCCAAGCAGATAGGTTGGGGATATCGGGACACACCAAATCCGATTTGCTCAGTTGCATAAGACAGTGCAGACAGTTTTTCCTAAGGATCTGATTTGGAAGAAAAATGCGATTTGCCTGCAGTCTGAATAAAGCCTTTGATTTCCTGTTCAAATTAGCGTTCTTCCCTATCAAGGCCGGCACATCCTCATCCCTAAGAGAGTGGCCACTGGCCTGTTAGTGTGTTTAGAACGCAGAGTCCTGGCTTGGCAAAGTAGATATTTGGTGTTATGCCAACCATTTTGCCTGCGACTGTTTGGTTTTCCTAATGTACAATTCACAGCAATCCAACACTTACTGCACTGTTCTGTTTCTGCCGGGGCACTCATTGGAGAGGACCAATTTCTGCAGCAGTGTTTTGGGCTTTGAAAGCCACTGAGACATGGTGTTTGGAAAATATGTATTTCAGCTGTTCAGAAACTCCTGCAGAATCACCACTAGTTTCCACTTTCACAGCGGCTGTCCTCTTCTCTTCAGTAAGCTGGTGCACTATGTGAGCATCTTCATGGCTTTGACAAATGCCCAGATCACTTAACTACATTTAACCGAGGCCTATCCAATATGGGATTTCTCTCAATGTGGGAAATTAATCCAGTGTTTCCTTATAGTATTGCCAATTGGAAGCACATCTAATGTGAAAAGTATTGGACCTAGCACTGAACCTTGTAGCACTCCACTACCAACTGTTGTGCGTGTCTAAGTGTCATCATGGACATAAACAAATATAAATCTATATGATGAATATGATTTGAATCAAGCTAATGCAGTTCCTTTGATCTCTGTCATAAAATGTTGTTATCAATCGTATCAAAAGCAGCACTAGTGTGGACATGAGTCCATTGGCTGAGAAGATCATTTGTAACTTTCACAGCTGTTTCTGTTCCATGATCTACTCAAAAACCATTACTGTACAAATGGTCACATAATTGATTTGCAATGGTTTTTCAAGGATGTTAGAAGTAAAGGAGAGGTTTGATATAGGGCCTGTGTCCACCAAAGCATATTTTATTTCCCAGCTCAAAACACCAAGCGCTCTTTTAAAAAACTCCCAGCTGGGAGTGCTTGTAAGTCTGTTGGAGGCGCAGCATTTGTTTTAGTAGAGGTATTTTGGTTGCTATGATATAGAATATCCACAGAAGTAAAGGTTTAATTTATGTGTTGCAAGTACCTAATTGTACAGATAGTTTGTGTTATCAATGTAGTGATCGCTGCTGCAAGACCTGGATCTGATTTTTCTCAGATTTTGAGTTGAAACAACCTCTTTCACTTTTTAATTCCACACATCTTAAAAGCCACAGATTCCTACAGATGATGGTGAGTTATGGGAACAAGGGTAAAATACACAGCAGCTACGCAGGAAGATGGGCAGCCACAAAAGGGCTCATTAGCGTGGCTTCTATACTCAGCCAAACAAATGTATAAATCAGGAAGTGGGAAGGCCTGTTAGTCCTACAGTAGCTAGGGAGGGACTGGCTCCATTAACAAAAACTATCAGCACAAAGTAGTATAGCTCCTTTGGGCCTTGCTCTGGATTGGGGGGAGACTGAAGGTAGGTAGGTAGGTAGGTAGTTACTTTATTAATCCCCAAGGAGAATTTTTTTTTTCGCTACAGCAGCATTTATAGATACAGGAAAGCAATAAAATAACAGTAAAAAAAAATATTAAATGTAAAAATGCACAGTATATACAGTACAGTATACTGTATATATATATTTTTTTTATATTTAAACAAACAAGAAACACAGACAACAGTGTTATAATGGATTTTGCCAGAGGTGAGTTATTGTACAGTCTTATTGCAGTGGGCAGGAATGATCTCCTGTATCTGGAATGATCTCCTGTATCAGGAATGATCTCCTGTAACTGTCCTTGTGACAGCGGAGCTGGAGGAATCTTTGAGAGAAAGTGCTCCGCTGCCCCTGCAGCAGGTGGTGGAGAGGGTGGTCAGGATTATCCAATATGGATAATAGTTTGTTCAGCGTCCTCCTCTCCACCACCTTTTCCAGGCTGTCCAGTTTGCAGGCAATGATGGAGCCGGCCTTTTTAACCAGTTTGTTAAGTCTGTTGGTGTCTCCAGCTCCAATGCTGCTCCCCCAGCAGACTACTAGAAGTACAGTTCACTGGCCACAACAGATGGTAGAACATCTCCAACATCTTGCTGCACACATTGAAGGATCGAAGTTTCCTCAAGAAAAAGAGTCGACTCATCACCTTCTTGTGGACAGCGTTGAAGTTGGTCTTCCAGTTCAGTCTGTTGTCGATGGTACTTGTACTCCTCCACCATGTCCACCTCCTCTCCCAGAACTCTCAGCGGTTGTGGAGCCGTCGTCTTCCTCCTGAAGTCGACCACCATCTCTCTGGTCTTGGCCACGTTCAGGAGCAGATGATTTCTTGGTGTCGATGGAGGAAGAGCCCTTTGAAGTTGAGGGCTCTGTGTCTATGCAGCTCACCAGGGGGGACAGAGGGGGGAGGGGGGAGGCAGCAGAGGTGTTTGGGAGGTGTGAGTTGTGGAGGAGACAGATGAGGGTGGTGACCTAAACCTGTTGAAGAAACAGCTGGTAAGGAGAGAGGAAAGACCCGCCAGTCATCATTTTGGCGGGTACCATCATTTGGTTCAAGAGCTGAAGTTGGAGGGAGTCCGGTTCAAGGAGTACTTTCGTATTAGCAGGACTCTGTCTAAAGTATTACTACCAGAACATTGTATATTTCATTTCAAGTAAAGACACAAATTACAGAGATCCTCAGTTTTGAGACACATCGCTCCATTATTCTGAGGTATGAGATGAAAAAGTGTTCAGATCTTGTACTTAAGTATAAGTAGCAATACGACGGTGCAGAAAATACAAGTAAAAGTCCTACACTCAAAATCTTAAGTAAATGTACGGAAGTACTGGCATCAAAATGTACTACTACAGTACCAAAAGTGAAATCACTTGTGATGCAGGTTCATTTTAAAATAAAGTCATTTATGCTATTGAATTATATTTATTAAAATTATGCATTCATTTGTAAGCACTGAAAAAAGTATGGACTTCTCTGGTACAAGCGAGCATTAGGTTAACTTATGTTTAGCTTTTTATGTTTATCTATATGTTCTATAGCCAGCGGTTTACCATTACACCAGCTGTGTTCAGGAACAATTTAAACAAGGAGGGTTTTCTGATTTCTGATTGTGCTGTATAAAAACATAATGTTACTTTTTAAGAAGTAACAGTCTGACTTTCAGCAAATGTAACAAAGTCATAAAGTTATGCTACAAGCAGTTGCAACAAAGTATTGTTTAAAGTGAATCAGAAAATTACCTGTTGACGCCGGTTAGCAAACTGAGCTACTTTTGACTTTTTTTTCCAATTAACTAGCTGATGCTAGCTGACTGCTGCTTATGTGGTAGAACCATGGGAAATAAAATGTTCCTCCTTTTCATGTTGATGTGGTAGCCCGGAAATATCATCTGGTGCTGATATGGGTACTCATAGACCAACAGGAATATTTTCTCCTCCATTGTTGTCATACATGTCATCCATGTAGGATGTAATGTTATGTCTTTGTGGCATATGTCCTGCCACTCCTTTACTGTGACCAGATGTCTGGGTAAAAAATTACTGTGATGAATGCAGCATTTTACCCAAAATTTAACATTATTCAACTCTTGGTGAAAATAAAAAAAATGCAGAACATTTAGTGCTCTGTGCAGAATAAATGCTCAGCATCTCAACAGAAAAAAAAAAAAAAAAAAAATGCAGCGATCCATTAAAATTCACTGGGCTCAAGAAAAAAAAGGCTTTGGTGGTGTCAGGAGTCCTGTTTTCCTCCATTTTACCCTCAACCCCCTCTCCTCCTGTGTCCCCTCAGTCCCCTGTCTGCTTGTTCTGTGTCCTCCTCTCCTCACCTCCCGTGGCCACGCCCCTCACCGGTCCCAGCAGCTGCAGCCACTCACCCCCGATCACCACCTGCAGGTGTGCTGCATCTCCCTGATCACCTCCCCGGACTATATGTACCCTGCTCCTGCACTCCTCTGGTGGTTGGTTCATTAGTTAGTCACCCGTCCGTCCCGTTCCTCTGGCTCCTGTTCCACCTGCAGAGCTACCTGTCGGAGTCACCAGTCGGTTGAGTTGCCCTCCCGACTCGGAGGATTATAGACTCTGCTTTTTCCAGTGGTCCTGTCCGCTGGTCTGCCGGCTGCCTTGCCAGCCGTGTCTCCCTGGATCAGTCGGTTGAGTTGCCCTCCCGACATGGAAGCAAGTGGACACTATAGGTGCCACCTTTTGGTTTGTTTGTTCCTTTGTTTGTTTTTATTTATGGAAATAAAGACTGTATTTTGGAACCGATACCCGAGTCTGTGAGCCTGCATTTGGGTCCTGGTAAAACACCCACCTCATAACAGGTGGACATAGGTCAATAGTTGCCTAAAATCTCTGGATCAAAAGTAGCCTTTTTAAGTAAAGGTTTAATTACAGCGACTTTAAAAGTCTGTCGTACATAACCTGTTAGTATAGATAGATCTGATCTAACATGGACGTGTTAATTAGGGGAAAATGTCCTTGAGCAGTCTTGTTGGGATGAGGTTTAAAGGAAGAGTTTTGCCTTGTGCAGTGAGACTGCCTCACTATCAAGACAAGCAGTTTCCCTCCATTGTATTGATGTAGTTAATAATGGAATCACTGTTTTAAATATGGTTACAGCATTATCAGATGGGCATTTACTGTAGTTAAGTTTTCCCCCAGATGTCGTCCAGTATTGTGAAATAATTTGCAATTGAGTAACAGTAGGTGGGTGATAAAGAACAACAAATAGAAATGTTTTTCTGTTTTCCTCTTAATCTGCAAAGTGGTTTTGTAAAATGGGGTTTAATTTTTACCCTTTATTGGTAAAGTAATAGAAAGTGTTGGATTTTCTATGAATCAGAAAAGAGCCAAGAAATAAAAGTCTCTCTAATATTAACCATGTTCTATTCAGTTCTACTGCTAATGTGAATAGCTGAGAATGTATAATATACAAAGATATAAATGTATTACTTCTATAACTTGTATAGCTCAGGTGTGAAATTTAGCAGGTTTCTTAGCTTTCAGCAGACAGACAAGAGTTAATGATGTCATCTAGAAACACATGCTGGAGCTGTTCCTCAGACAGTGAATAATGGAACAACTCCCAGAAGACTGTGCCAGCAGCCATGCTGTTTTTCCTGGGATGTAATGGGTACATTTTCTCTTTCACAGCTGGAAGCCCCGTATTCAAATGAAACTCATTAGAATGTAATAGCCTTAAAAAAAAAAAAAAAATCCTTCAAGAGCATGTAATCTTATCACTGATTTAGTGACAATGGACCAACTTCAAGTGTCTCACGAAATCATGGATTTTGAGAGTTGTTAGTTCGATATTAAACTTAAGACATGTGTATGTTATTGTAAGTAGAGACTTTACTCTTCCAAATCATAGTAATAGCACACTTATGACAAGCCAGGTACATTAACTATCTGCACAATCTTAACTTGTTGGAATCCAATATGTGGGAGACTAATTTGTGTTTAATAATATCCCATCTGTGCTGACATCCATGACTCGTGGACCATTGTTGGACCTCCTCTGTTCAAAGACTGCCTACTCCTACAAGCTCAGAATATAGAATACAATAACACTAGTAAAATAGTAAAAAACACAACCCAAATGAGCAATCTTGCAGAAGTCTAAAGTAAATATGATAAATATGGAAACGGCCTGCTGTCACGTTAAAATATTGTGTCTTTACAGGTCTGTAAAGAGTTGAACTAACTGGTTCACATATCTGGAGCATATTTTTTAGGGTTAATACTTTTCTGTTTTCTACAGCTTGTGATTAAATACAATTTTGGTCTGTTTAGATATTAGCATTTAGCTGTATTAAAAAAAAAACTTGATCCCAATGTATTTAACACAATTTATTAAAGTACATTTTTACATGGAGAAGTCTGAAGTCTGTGTTCACTTAGCTTGAATAAGTTAGAAAACTGCATACCCTGTTGGTCCCTGGAAGCTTAGTTACAGATCAAAATGTATAAAGCATTCTTGTGCTTAAATTCTATTGCATCAAATCTTGTAGTGTTGCAGTTGAAAATGTGTCTATTTTTTCCACTGAGCCATAAAGTCTGTAAATAATAGTAACATTCAATAATAATTAGTTAAACTGAATGAACTGTAATAACATAATTAAATACAATTATTTTTAATCTTTGTTTTAATTTGGTCTTTTTTTCCATTTACTCATTTCATTGTATTTTATTTCTTTCAAATCCCATGTGTTGTGTGTCTCTTATATACTCTTACATTCAGCACTTTTAATATAGATGTTGTTGAAAGCAGATGTACCAACGAAACTCTTTTACCTCCTTGTCAGCCCCTTGGACAACCCTCCCGCCTTCAAGCCCGTCTGCCATCTCCATCAGTAACAGAGTTCCCAGCTCAGCTTCTCCATCCTAGGCTTCATCATTACCTGAAGGAGTCTGTGTAAGCCTAATCAAGACTTTGATTAATTGAATAAGGAACACTGAGAGGTGGTCCAGCATCAGCAGGCCTTCAGGCTCAGCAGCTCCTTCTTCTCGCCTTCCTCCCGACTTCATGAAGAGATGGTTGGCTGCAGGATGGGCCATATGGTGGTGCTGCTGTGCATGAGATCAACTCCATGCAGAGATACTGGTGCTTCCCACATCTCAAAACAGTAGCAGTGAGGCCACTGTTTCTTTCAATGTTCCCTTTGTGGCTGACATTGATATTTTATGTGATACTTAATAAATTAAATGTATATATTTCCATCTACTTTTGCAGTTTTACTGAACCTGTGTTTCTCTTTGTTGCCTCTAATTCATTAGTGTTAGGGAAGCAGTTACCAACACACAGTACCTTTTTTCTTAATTTGCATTTTATTTTTTATATTTATGCATATTTATTTTTAAAATGTTGTAGTCCTCATTATTGCCTTTTCAAAATCGTATTATTGTGTAGCTTGTCATGTGTAAGTTAATATTTACCACATAATAGTGTTGGGCCACCATGTGACGGAAACAGAGGCTGACAGGGAGACAAAGCCTGAATACTACAAACTCCATCAGCCTTTGCGTCTAGGTCTACATCTGAGATTGCTGGTATCTTCCTGGGGAATACCTTTCATCTCCCAACAGAACATCCAGTGACAGCATGTCCGAGATGAAGTCTAGAGCACACATCTATTCTTTTCAGCAACGATGTTTGAACAGGAAGAAAAAGGAGAGAAGCAACAAACATTGGAGCTCTTTTTTTTTCTTTCTCAATAATTATGTGTCTCTGTCTGCACAGCCACAAGATTGAACCCATCTCTGGCCTCTTAAGTGCATATAGGATAATACCAAATAACAAAACTTTAGACTAGTCTTTTTCTACAATTTGAATATAACTAGGATTAAATACATCTTAAATGATTTCAATTAAAATCAATAAGAAAAAAACATGTATTTACTGATAGAGACAGATTCTGAAAGCATCCTGCAAAAGGGAAAACAGACATGGTACCAGTTCTGTTTTCTAGCTTTCCAGGTAACACAACTCACTGCAAGAGGAGATAAAACACTCAGCTCTCCCTCTACCTCCTCAAGCCTCTCCTCTCTCACTCACTCACTGTCTCTCTCACTCCTTCATTCACTCATTCACTCACCTGTTCATTCACTTATTCAATCACACACATACACACACTGCTGCAGAAACCAGATAAAAGAATGTGTGAATGCGGGCAGAAGAAAAATGGCATTGGGTAGTCACAGTGAAGCATTACTAGTTATTACTCTGCGCTGTCACTTGGCGATGAGAGACAAGGTTGCGAGTCACACGAATCCATGACTGCCTGCAGTCGCCCAATGCTAGATTGATCCTCCTGCCTCCTCTCATCTCCTCTTCTTTTTCCTTTGCTGCTTTTAGGAGTCACAGTTAATGAGTCAGCTTGATGCTCTTTTTTCCTTCCTGGAAGGTGGACAGCTGAGCGAATCCCTACATCTGCCAGCTGACCTTGAATGGAATGAAGACTGCTTCACCAACAGAGGCCATGCTGCTGCTACAGAAGGTTGGAATGTGATCTGCTTTTTGATGAAACATTTTTTTCAAACATTTATCATTGCACATTACATTAACCTCTGGGGTAAATGTAGGACTGTGATAAATATAATTTCACATGCCAATAATCAAAACTTTCTATAATTATGTATGTAATGATAATGAAACACTTGTGCTGATGAACCTACAGCAAATCATAACAAATCTGCAGCTCTCTTACAGTGAGCTCTCCTATAGTGAGTTTCAGTGTTTTGCTGTCCAGCCCACATCTTTACAGGGTCACCTTCAATAAACGGCTGTAAAAAGCTTTAAAAACCCAACATACACCTGCTCAGCAGCATCAAACAGCTGATATACCAAGTCTGAGTCTAGCTGAATACAGAGTTAAACATTTAGCAGCTCAAAAGCCAAATATCCCCCTCGAGTTTACGGGACTTCAAACAATGCTCCAAATAAATGCTAATGTTACTCCACAATGGCTGGATATGTACATAAGCAATTCTTACATTTTGATATGTCAGTAGTATTGTGTTCACAGGCTGCTGCCCCAAACTGGCAAAAGATTAGTTACTGCAGATTGACTGTTTTTACATGCATGGAAATATATAGTTATTTTATAGCTATATGAAGTGAGATGGATATACTGCAAACCTCATGTTTGTGTGTTAAAGCAGTGAGAAACAGCTCAAGTTTGTGCCAACATCCAAAAACCTCAATGACCAACATGTTTTATGTGTGTTGATACCACTTGGTTTTAAAGGGATGGATGTGTCTAATCCATCCAGGTGCTCGACTCTATTTTTGAAAATCAATTGTTTTTCATTAATTTCACTCAGTACTGTAAACAGATATACATGTAAAAGAAACAGATGAACATTAAACTTTGAATAGAACCAGACTAGCTGTTTCTAGTCTTCATGTTAGTCTAACCTCGTCATGTCCTGACTCTAGCTTTTTATTTACACACTTTAAAAAATGTAAAGAAAAACAATGTGATGATTTGCAATCTGAAAACAGAACAAAGACCACATATGAAATGCTGACAGAGAAATTGTGATTATTCTATAACAAATATCTGCTCATTTTGAATTTTAAGCTATCAACACGATTAAAAATGTTGGTACAGGGGAAACAAATAATTGTAAAAGTTGTGTAATGCAAAATAAAACTGGTGGAACATCTCACAACTAATTAGGTAAATTTGTAACAGGTCAGTAACACGATTGGACATAAAAAGAGCATCCCAGAGAGGTAAAATCTCTCAGCAGTAAAGATGGGGAGAGGTTCACCACTCTGAAAGATTGCCTGGGCAAATAGTGCAACATTTTAACACAAACTTTGATAATTTCATAATCTAGAGTACATCAAATCATTAAAAGATTCAGAGAATCTAGAGAAGGGACAAGGCTGAAAATCTGTTGGATGGGCATAATCTTCAGGCCCTCCGGCAGCACTGCAATAAAAATGGACACAATTATGTAATGGAAATCATTGCATGGGCTCAGGAACACTTCTTAAAACCATTGTCTGTGAACACAGTTCATCGCTGCATCCACAAATACAGGTTAAAACTCTACTATGCAAGGAAGAAACCATATAGAAACATAATCCAGAAACATAGCTTTTCTTGGCATAAGCTCATTTAAAGTGGACTGAGGCAAAGTTGAAAACTGTCACATGGTGTAACAAATCTAAATTTGAAAATCTTTTTGGAAATAAAGCAATTCGTCTGGACCAAAGAGGAGAGGGACCGTTGTTATCAGTACACAGTTCAAAAGCCAGCATCCTTGATAGTATGAGGGGGATGGCATGGTAGATAATCAGTTTTGCTGAATGGTACATTCCTCTTTTGGAGCAACATATACTGCCATCCAGACAACGTCTTTGCAGGGAAGGCCTTGTTTATTTAAGAAAAACAATTCCAAATTGTATTCTGCACATATTACAACAGCATGGCTTTTTCATACAAGAGTCGAGAGTTGAGAAGTGATATAAAACTGTGGTAAACATGTCCCTGTCCCAGCTTTTTTGAAACATTTGCTGCCTTCAAATTCAAAATGTGCATATATTTTCCAAAAACTATATGATTTTCAAATTATGTCATTCAGATTTGATTTACATTTAATCCCAATTTTTTGGGAAACGGGGTTGTAGTGCATACCATTATTTAAACTGTGTTAATCTAATATTGAAATTTTTTTAGATAACATTTTCTAACATGTAAATAGAGTTCATATTGACCCCCATGTCATTTATATTATTGGTATATTTCATGCATCCAACTTAATGGCAAACATTAGGATCTTTTTACCTTGTATCTTTCCATGTAAATAATCAAGAATCATCCGGAACTAGAACGTATTAGAACCAAACATCAGAAAAAAAGGTATGAAACATGTATACTGTTAACAGAAAGTAGCCACATAATATTTCAGTTTAATGAGGATTATACTCCTAAATATGAGTAATAATATTTTAATGCCATATGACCATGACATACTATATTGAACAAGCCTCTCTTTGAGATTTTTTTTTTTCATCATGTGGCGAGAATAGCAACATCAGTCTGTTGGTATATTGCTTGGTCCGCTACTTGGACCCAGACTGAAATATCCCAGCAACCGATGGAATATGATTAAATCTAATGAAAAAATAGACTGGTAATCCATTGGTAATCAACTAATCATAATCATTCCCTGACCTTTTCTCTATTGACAGCATGATGTTCACAAAAAAATTATATGTGTACGTAGGCAAAGCTGCCCTGAATCGTTTGTTGTATTTTAAGACCAGTTGAAAAGAGTGCTATTGGGAGTCAGTAAGAGACACATCAAGACGGAGAGAGGCACACACAAAGTGAGGTTTCCCCGGAGATTGACTTCTCCCTGTCACTTCTTCTCAGAGGAGAACATAGTCCTAATCCAGTGAGAAGGCTAGATACAGCTGCTCTACATTGCACCCGCTGCTGGGGCTATTGAAAGTGATATCTAAGATTACCTTTCATTCTGGCCAGCCTCCTATAACCAGCCACTGCAGTGTGTGTGCCCACTGTAGATTCGAGCAGACAGTCGCTCTCATTGAGCAGACAGCCTCCACTTCTCTCCTGCCATTTTCAGCCTGTCCTCCTTTCCAAACACAAGCAGACATTTAGAACCAGGGACACTCTCGCAGTTGATAGCCTTTGGCTGTTTGCCCTGCTTCTTTGTGCGGTGCATCTTTAGGAAAGCACATGTTCTAAAGTGGGAGAAGGTGTTTGTAAATGTTAGACCACACCTGTGACTTGACATCAGCCTTTCTTTCATAACATTTGTTTTTTATCCACACAAGTGGAGAGAAAGGGGTTTGGGAGGATGTGTGGATGATGCACCTGGTCCACGAAGGAATGGCCTTCGTGGGCCACCTGGTCCACGAAGGCCGAACCAAAATGGGACGGTCTAATATACGATTTGTGTAAGCGTGTGTTCCTAACTTTACCGCAGTGCTACTTCAATCGTCTAGGAAATAAATGGGACCAGAAGTTTTCATTTTATTTCATTATTTAATTGAGGAGATGGAGAGGCTTCACTGCTGATACATGATGTGTCCCAGGCTGAAAGAGGACAATGGCTAGGCCAATAATAATGTAAACATTAGCTAGTTAAAAAGCGTTGATGTTAATTTAGCATAATCCAATGGCTAATAGTCACCTAACCTTGACGTGTGTGCATCAGTCACACCAGTCTGACTCGGGGAAATCACAAATCTTATCGTCTCTCCTTGGATTAAAACTATTTATCCAATGCTATCCCCCAGGACCCTTGCCATAATTCATTTGTTTCTCCACGACAATACACTGTACAAATTACTACTTACACCAACCTATTGACCAAAACACAGCCGTTGATACTTTTACAAAGTAAAAATACTTAGTTACAAGGAACTGAAGTTCCTTCCTCCGGAAACTAGCGTTTCCTAACTTCCTGGAGTGCCTGTCTCATGCATCCTTTATATCTGTCCTAGCTCCATCACAGATGATCAGTGATAAATAAAACTGTTATTTCTGTCACTGGATTTAGTTTTTGGTTGGTTTGAACGAGGATTTAGTGAGTTGAAATGTTTTTATTTTCTGTCAATTAGCATGTTATTACCTTGTTTCTGCTAAATGTGTTGTCAAATTCACCTGTAACTGAGCTAAGTGAGAGAGACAGCGTCTTACATTGTGTATTTGTATGTGTATTTGTATGTATGCACCGGGCAATTGTAAAGCTAACGTTAGCCTCGTATGTTAAGCTGCCGCTAAATGTCGCTGCCATTACAGGATGCGGCTCAAACTGAATTTACAACTGAGCTATATTTATGTGCAAAGGGATGTAAAACTAAAATATCATATGACAGGGCAGGTTTTTTACTTTGGTTACGAGAAGTTTTTGGTGTTTGCACACCTGAGACCCTGGAGTCAAGATGGCAAGGCACCTGTAGGAGAAATCACCTTTGATGGACACGATCTGCAGGATCTACCCACACTTCACCGTTAAGGACACAGATTCACACATCTGAGCCGCAATAGAACAAACTAGCACTCACTCAGTGTGTGTTGCAACACGCAGAGAATCTCACTTGGACTTTTGAGCAACCTAACCCAAGGACTGGTTATTGAGATTTGGAGAATTTATTTTGATATGTGAAAATTGTTTTTTGTGTTTGATACTGTGATTCATTTTTTTTTTTTCTGAATTGTTAATGTATTTTTATGTATTACTCTGCATTACTAATTTACTGGTTAAAATACTGGTTATGTAGCAGAGAAAAGTGAACTAAAGTAGGCCTAACCGTGATTAAAAAAAAGTATTTTACTTTAAAGTTCCTGGTTATTAACTGCTCCTCCGAACCTGGTCTCTGGTCCGGGCTATCTGCTAACATCTGCAGGTGTTACACTTTGTAATCTAAATAAAAAACTTTAATGTTTTAAGAGAATCGCCACCTTAACATGGTGGAGGGCTTTGAGTGGCTCAGTGATCCTGGGAGCTATGTTGTCTGGGGAATCAGCCCCTGGTAGGGTCTCCCAAGGCAAACTGGTCTCACGGTAGAGCCCTGACTAAGAGCGGTTCAAAAGACCCCCGATGAACAGCAGCAGAACGAATGTAGCCACCTTGCTGACTTGGACGGGGGACATCGTCGGGTGGTGGAAAGAGCACTTTGTGATGAAGGTGCTGGAGAGGCTGGTCTTGGCCCACCTCAGACCGCTGGTGAAATCTTCTCTGGACCTGCTGCAATCTTCACTGGACCCTCTGCAATTTGCGTACCAGCCTCATGTGGGAGTGGACGATGACATCATCTATCTGCTGCAACGAGCTCAGTCTCACCTGGATGAAACCGGTGGCTCTGTGAGAATCACTTTCTTTGATTTCTCCAGTACATTTAACATCATCCAACCACTGCTGCTGAGTGAGAAGCTGCGGGTGGAGGGGGGTGGAGGGGGGGGCACGTCCACCGTCTCCTGGATCACTGACTACCTGACAGGCAGACCACAGGTTGTCCATCTGGGCAGTGTGCTGTCTGATACGGTGGTCAGTGGTACTGGAGCTCCTCAGGGAACTGTTCTGTCTCCTTCCTGTTCACCTTCTACACAACTGACTTCCAGTGCAACTCAGAGTCCTGCCATCTGCAGAAGTTCTCTGATGACTCTGCAGTGGTCGGGTGTATAAGGGATGGACAGGAGGATGAGTACAGGGCAGTAGTGGAGGACTTTGTGGAGTGGGTGGGAAGAAATCATCTGCTCCTGAACGTGGCCAAGACCACAGAGATGGTGGTCGACTTCAGGAGGAAGACGACGGCTCCACAGCCGCTGAGAGTTCTGGGAGAGGAGGTGGACATGGTGGAGGAGTACAAGTACCTGGTGTCTCCATGACAACAGACTGAACTGGAAGACCAACATCAACGCTGTCTACAAGAAGGGGATGAGTCGACTCTTTTTCTTGAGGAAACACCGATCCTTCAATGTGTGCAGCAAGATGTTGGAGATGTTCTGCCATCTGTTGTGGCCAGTGCATTGTACTTCGCTGTGGTCTGCTGGGGGAGCAGCATTGGGGCCGGCGACACCAACAGACTTAATAAACTGGTTAAGAAGGCCGACTCCATCATCGGCTACAATCTGGACAGCCTGGAAAAGGTGGTGGAGAGGAGGACGCTGAACAAACTATTATCCATATTGGATAATCCTGACCACCCTCTCCACCACCTGCTGCAGGGACAACGGAGCGCATTCTCCAAAAGACTCCTGCAGGCACAAGGACAGATACAGGAGATCATTCCTGATACAGGAGATCATTCCTGCCCACTGCAATAAGACTGTACAATAACTCACCTCTGGCAAAATCCATCACACAACAATAACACCATTGGTTGTTTGTTTTCTTGTTTGTTTAAATCTTTGCACTATTGTTTAGTTAGTTTTAATTTAATTTAATTATTCTATTTTATTTTAATCTATTTTATTGTATATACTGTGCATTTTTATATTTAATATTTTACTGTTGTTTTATTGCTTTCCTGTACCTATAATGCTGCTGTTGTTAGGATTCCTGTCTGTTCCCAGTGTGTTTTCCCCTGTTTAACCCCCGAATACCTTTCCTCCTGTGTCCTGTCATTTCCCTGTCTGTTTTTCTCCCTCAGCAGTACCCTCCTCCAAGCACCGCCCACTACCGCACCTCTCCGGCAGCACAGCTGAGCGGCATTCCAATTGATTACGCCGGCCGCTACTTATTCCCTAGTCTCCTGCCCATCCGGTGTCAGTTCGTCCGTTGCCTACCCGTCAACCCGTCCAGTAAGTCCGTTCCGTCTCCCGCTGTTGAGATTACGATTCTGACCTGTTTCCTGTTTCCTGCCGTTCAGTGTCGGGCCACGGGCATCCACCTGAACGAAGAAGATTCCAGATCGTTCCTCGGAGATCATCTGCTGCAATCTTGGCAATCCTGTGTCGAGCTACGAGTGTCACACAGTCGACCCTGCCGGTTCCGTCCAGTGTCGAGCCACGGGCATCACCTGCACGAAGAGACCCTCCAGTGCGTTCCTCGGAGATCCGCTGTCGAGGTTTTGGGGCGATCCTGTGTCGAGTCGCGGACGTCACACAGTCGATCCAGCCAATCAGCTCGCTGAGGAGAGATCTGGGGATTCCCCCAGCGGAGCATCGCCGTTCGGCTACGTCACCCGGCCACGTGTCAAGGGGAACCCCGGGGATTCCCTCGTGTGGCGAAGCGCAAATTGACACAGACTCTTGGCGTGCATTTCCTGTTTGTTCTCACTGCCCGGGGAATAAAGACCTGATTCCTAAGAGATTTTGCCGTGTGTCTGCATTTGGGTTCGTTGATTCCCCTCACCTCATAACAGCTGTAGCAAAAAAAAAAAAAGTCCCCTTGTGGGATTAATAAAGTAACTATCTATCGATCTATCTATCTATCTTTGAGGAACTCCTAAACCCGACCAGCATGGCCCCTGGAGAGGAGGCAGCGTCTGAAGACTTGGGCGGGGGGGTCTCTGAGGTAGTCAAAAAGCTCCTCAGTAGATGAGATCCATCCTGAGATGCTGAAGGCGCTGGACATTGCTGGGCTGTCTCGGCTGACACGCCTCTTCAATGTCACATGGGGGTCAGGAACAGAAAAGGGCACCGGAGAGTTGCTCCAACTATCGGCGTATCACACTACTCAGCCTCCCGGGCAAAGTTTATGCCAGAGTGCTGGAAAGGAGGCTCCAACCGTTTGTCAAACCTGGGGTTTGAGAGTAGTGCGGATTCTGTCCCGGTTGCGAAACAGCAGACCAGCTTTTTACCCTCGCAAAACTACTGGAGGGGGCCTGGGAGTTTGCCCATCCAGTCTACATGTGTTTTGTGGACTTGGAGAAGGCTTTCAACCGGGTCTCACAGTTTTTTTTTTTGTGGGGGTTGCTGCGGGAGTACAGGGTGCCGGACCCGTTGCAACGGGCCATCTGGTCTCTGTACAACATCAGTAGGAGCTGTGTTCGTATTCTCGGCAATAAGTCAGACACGTTCCCGGTGGGTGTTGGCTTCCACCAGACCTGTCCTTTGTCACCGGTCCTGTTTGTGACCTTCATGGACAGGATATCTAGGCGCAGCCGGGGGAAGGAGAATGTCAGGTTCAGGGGTCTCCGGATCGCATCTCTGCTGTTTGCAGATGACGTGGTCCTGTTGGCCTCTTCAGACCATGACCTCCAGCATTCACTGGGGCAGTTTGCAGCCGAGTGTGAAGCGGCGGGGATGAGGGTTAGCACCTCCAAATCTGAGGCCATGGTGCTCTGCCTACAGGTGGGGACGGAGTCCCTGCCCCAAGCAAAGGAGTTTAAGTATCTCGGGGTCTTGTTCACAAGTGAGGGTAGGATGGAGCGGGAGATCGACAGGCGGATCAGTGCGGCTGCAGCAGTAAAACAGGCGCTGCACCGGACCGTGTTGGTGAAAAGGGACCTGAGCCGGAAGGCAAAGCTTTCCATTTACCGGTCGACCTATCTTCCAACTCTCACCTATGGCCACAAGCTCTGGGGGTCGTGACCGAAAGAACGAGATTGCGGCTACAAGCGGCTGAAATGAGTTTCCTCCTTAGGGTGGGTGGGCTCAGCCTTAGGGATAGGGTAAGGAGCTCGGACATCAGGAGGGAACTTGGAGTTGAGGCGCTACTCCTTCACGTCGGGGATCCCCCAGGATGAGCTGGAAAATGTTGCTTGGCCCGCTGCCAAGGCGACCTGATCCCGGATAAGCGGAAGATGATGGATGAATGGATAGATGCTTTAAAAAAACATTTTAATTATTTAACAATAGGCTACCTTTACATTGTAGATAACGTGCACACAATATAGTACCCAAATAAAGTAACATTTATTTAATAAATATGCAATATTAGACTTCATTATATTAATTTAAAAAATACATTCAATGTTAGGACATTACAGGAATACACAACAAAGATACGAAGTACAATAATATTACCCAATTATACATATTCAGTAAAGATAATTGGTAAGAGATAATTTATTATGTTTAAATTGGATTAATATTTACACACTTAAACATTTCAAAAGTGTAAAGCTATCACAATCACAGTCATGTAAAATACAGTATAAAACACAACATAAAAAACTAAGCTGTGACAAACCTGGCCTATATACATTTCTTTGAGTGTGTGTGTGCATGCACACACTTGTGTAAGATTGAAGTTGATGATGGGCATCATTCATAGTCAAGTCTGTCATAGAAGCAATTGAAGTCCTTTGGGAAAACCTTCAGTTCTTAACAATATTTGAACTTCAGCACTTCAATTTTTAGGTTGGCTGTGTAAAGTGGCAACACTGCAGTCATCCTTCTCTTCCTCCTATTACATGTGGACTGAGAGGCTTTCCAGTCATCTGAGTGGAGAATGTTGTATTCTATAATTCCATAGTGCCATCTACTTTGTATCTAGTAGATGCATGGAAGGGAAAAAAATGATAGGGAGAAGAGGGAAATTTGGAGGACATCAAAAACATTTTAATCAACTACACATAAGGATGAGACGAGTACTCTGCTGAAACAATGATGTTGACAATGTAGTATAAATAATAGATAATGTACTTTTGACGATCACGAGTATCATCTGAGTAAATGTGTCAATATCCATGAGAGAGTACAGCATGAACTGTATCTGTTAAACCAACTAAATTATCTGTATCCGTATCTATACTCAGATGGGGCCGGGCTTAATAAATGAAGTGGATGGGAACTAACCGGAAGTTGGTCATTTAAGCCTGAAATTGATATGGGTTGATCAGAAATTGCTAAATTTATTATTTATTACAAAATTATTTACAGAACAGCCCCAGAATTGAGCTGTCGAGCAATATTTTTGATCGCAAGAGTAAGAAAACTCTTTAAAGAACAAGTTTTTTCTAAAATGAAAGTTGCTATATTTATTGTTATTGTTGAGCTATAGGGAGAAAAAATGTCAGGCAAGTCATGAATAAAATAACAAATAATACTTTAAAGAGTGTGTAAAGTAAAAATGAAAATGAGTTTTAAGTTCATCACACCACAGAAGAATGTGTGTGATGACACCCATCCAAATTTGAACGAATAAAAACACTGACAAGTATGTTAAATTAGGCTTTGAAATCGTGAGAAAATGAGCAGTCTCCCCTGCTCTGAGACTGTGGGGGCGTGGCATGGAAGCATGGCACTTGAAGGCCCTGAAACTCCTCCCACTCGCAGGAAGGTACTTCTCTCAAATACCTACGACCAGGACAATGGACGCTACGTCGAGCAATGAAATAGGACTCATTCAACCGTATATGTTTGAGCCACCAGAACTTGAATCAAGTTTTGAGCAGGACATCAACCAACCTGGAAACCAATGTGGTTCTTCTGATTCTGCAACAGAATGGTCATTTTTTTTTCTCTCATTTGTTCAAATTAGCAACAGCAATACTGACTAGCATAAACTAGCTAAATCAAGTTTGGATATCATAACAGACTGTATTTTAACATTGTTCCACATAGTTTTAATTGTCTGAACGGTCAGAGATCAAGTTCAGCCATCTTCCACACTTCAATATATGCCATTTATCCATAACTGACATATATTTCAGTTATGGATAAATGACATTCATATCTGTATCTGTACAGATAGAATAGGAATCTGTACTTTATTTTAACTTCTGCTTTTTATTCCCACATTTATTGGTGAAAGAACCCACTATTATAATTAGTATTTAGACTACGATCACATTTAACACGTGCTGTATTGTTAGTTTCATTCAACTACACCTACCTGCAGTCTTCTGAGTGTTTTATGTGTGAACTGCTGAATTTCTCTGCATCATAGCAGCTAGAGTAACAGAATGCGGTAAACCAACTATATACCTTTATTGACTCGTTGTTCATGATAAAGAATTGATAAATTAAATAGTTAACGGTATCTTTAGTCACACCGTCAATGAAACTGTACATGTACAGGTGGTCTTGTGGGGAATGCAGGACGATGGCCACGGAGGAAGAAAATATCTGTTGCAGAGATTAATGCTGTATGTAAAAAAAAAAAAAAAAAAAACATCTTCCACAATGATCATTTACAGCCAGTAGAACACGAGACCCCTCCACTGAAACAACTTAGTTTGTAACAGGTTGTGAATAGATGTGCACAGCTTCCAGAAGCCCCACGGTGCATCACTCTCCATCCAGGACGAGAGCCAGTCTGCCTGAACCCGGCTCCCTGCAGGATGCTCTGAACACTAGGCAGAACACGGGCCGCTCCAGAGGATGGAAAGGGCTTCGTGAGTTTCTTCATAAAGCAATTTTGCTATTGATTTTGAATGTGTCGAAATAAAATTTTTGTTGATGAAAAAGTATGACTGTCTTTTAAAAATTGTTAAGGTTTATGACTTAAAACCAAGCCGCACTGTTTATACAATCATATTTGTGTTGCTGACTAATCACCACACATACAACAATCTGTGTAAACAATAAAGTATCAGAGGAATCACGTCATTACACTAGTTTATGGATTAACACACCAAAACCCTATAACTTGCTTTTAATGTAGGCAAACAAAGTCATGATATTTGACTAATGACAAACAAGCTCTGAGCTATTAACAAACAGCTTGCATTCATGTATTGCTTTTGTATTACACAATGCAGACCAGCACTCTGAAATATGATAAGAGGCCTGGTCAATTAACGCTATGTTTAATAAAGCCTAAACAGTACATGCATAAGGTGTATAATACAACAGGTATGAGAGCTGATAAGTAGAGGCCATTAACTGAGGGTGCGCACAGGTTTTTATTCAATATTCAATAGACATCTGCCTTCACCGTTGGGGTGAGGGAAGATGAAGACAGGAAAGAACTGCATGGCGATCCAAGACAATCTGTTGGTGGGTGCAGTAATCCCAGAGCAGAGACATGCAGCTCCAGGATACCTGAAAAAATAAGCACACAACTACACGAGTGAGGAGAGTGAGGAGAACTGCAAAGAGTCCCCCCCCCCCCCCACACACACACACAAACACACATGACAGACACATAATTTGCTGAAGAAAATACAAAGTACATTATTATTTTTATTTTATTCTTTATATGACTAGCCTGACATGTGTTTCTCACTTTAGCTCAACAATAACAATACATGTGGCATCTTGTATTAAAAAAATATTTTTTAAAGCTTGTTCTGTAAATAGTCCTCTTACTCTTGTGATCAAAAACATTGCTCTGAGGCTCAATTCTGGGGCTGTGTTGTAAATAGTTTTCTAAAAATAAATTCAGCAATTTGTGATCAAACCATATAAATTTCAGTTAGTTTCCACCCACTTCCGGTCTGAGCGCCGCCCACTTCTGGATTAAACCCTGCCATCTCTGAGTACGGATACGGATACAGATAATTTAGTTGGTTTAACAGATACAGATAATGGTGTACTCACACCTCCATACCACATAGTATTTATTTTAATATAGAAGGTGTTCAGAATTCCCTCAGAAAAATGTTTTTTAAAAAAAAAATCCATTATTAAGCAAAATTGAGCCTGTAACTTTTGTTGTTATATTGGTGATAAACATAATTTTATGTCATGTGCTAAGCAACATTTCTGTTCTTAATGGCCCGTTGAGACATTATACCGGCTAAAATTGTAGACAGGTGGAGGAAGGTGGAATCCAGCTAAAATTTTGCAATTGATGTGTATGTATGCAGTGTGGTTTTTAACAGAAAATACATTGTGGTCATTGTCATGCCCTTTTCACATTGCTGTGTATTTGAAATAGAGGGCAATATTTGTATAAGAAAATGTGTGTATGATATCAAATGTCTATGGTAAAATATCTTCTATATACTCGGAGGTCACGCTGGATCTCCAGCCTATTTTTCCAGTCGGATGGACTGGCAGATGTTGACCTGGCTGAAGTCGGTGAAAAAACTGAAAAACTACGTACCTCACATGGTAAGGCCTGGGATTGGAGCGAGCTCCCCGGATCACTGCTGCGTAGTCAGCCGGAACATAGATGTCTCTGTTCCTCAGTCTTTTTTCGATCAACTCCATTTTTTGTGTGACCTTTTTCAAGGTACTGGCTTCTTTTTAGTTGCAAACTTGAGGAGGTCGTGCTTAGAATCAAGTTTTGGTTCTGGTAGCTGCATCCATCACTCCACAGGATTCTTGTCATGTGATGACATATCAAAGATGGTAAAGTTATGGACAGAGCCAATAGAGGGCAGAGGCTTGAAGCTTGGGGCAGAGCAGTAGGGCCTGTAGATCCCTGCATGACACCAAATTCTTCTCACCTGCCTATAATCTGTCCTTCTGCTTCATGGCTTTGTGTTGTAATGCCATGCTCCTCGTATGTGCCATGTTCCCAGCCTTGAGTGCACAACAGGTATCGCACTGGTCTTTCTTTAGGTGAAGGAGAGACACAGGTATATGTGTGTGTGTGTGTGTGTGTGTGTGTGTGTGTGTGTGTGTGTGTGTGTGTGTGTGTGTGTGTGAGGGGCTACACACACACACACACACACACACACACACACACACACCTGTGTCTCTATACGTGTATGTGCATGTGTGAGAAAGAGTGTGTGTGTGTGTGTGTGGCTGAACACAAACAGTAGCAAGGAATCTACCAAATATGCAGGATTCACTCTTCCTTAACACTACTGCTTTAATTCATCATACACACACTTCCATGATCTTATTATTTTTCACTCCATTATGATCTCTGAAGCCATTTGAGCTGCATTTAACTTAATTTAAAAGTGCCATTTCATTGTCCCATAAATTAATATGACAACATGAACCTCTTCAGATAGACATTCCGTCTGCATTCCATCATAAGACCCATGATAACAGTGCTATCATGATAAAGGCTGCCATGTTGCCTGGTAAACAGCAATGGACACTATCAGTAAATGCATAAACATATGAGATAGGGTTAACCTAACTATATAACCTATATATACAGTGCATCCGGAAAGTATTCACAGCGTTTCACTTTTTACACATTTTGTTATGTTACAGCCTTATTCCAAAATGGATTAAATTCATTTTTTTCCTCAAAATTCTACACGCAATATCCCATAATGACAAAGTGAAAATAGTTTGTTTAAAATGTTTGCAAATCTATTAAAAATAAATAACAAAAATATAACACATACATAAGTATTCACAGCCTTTGCTCAATACTTTGTTGAAGCACCTTTGGCAGAAATTACAGCCTCAAGTCTTTTTGAGTATGATGCTACAAGCTTGTCTCCTATTCTTGGGCAGTTTCTCCCGTTCTTCTTTGCAGGACCTCTCAAGCTCCATCAGGTTGGATGGGGAGCATCGGTGCACAGCCATCTTCAGATCTCTCCAGAGATGTTCTATCGGGTTCAAGTCTGGGCTCTGCCTGGGCCTCTCAAAGACATTCACAGAGTTGTCCCGAAGCCATTCCTTTGTTATCTTGGCTGTGTGCTTCGGGTCGTTGTCCTGTTGGAAGATGAACCTTCGCCCCAGTCTGAGGTCCAGAGCGCTCTGGAGAAGGTTTTCATCAAGGATGTCTATGTACACTGCTGCATTCATCTTTCCCTCCATCCTGACTAGTCTCTACTATACTCTACTCAACTATTTAAGTTGTCTTCACTTCCTGCCTTCATGTCTTCCTGCCATTTTGATTGTCCCCACCATGGTTGTTTGCCCCTGTGTTTAGTGTGACCAGGTGTCACACCTATATGGGCCTGCACAGCATTTTTATGCCTTCTCCCATGTATTGAGACGATATTGACTTTAGTTACTGATGAAACTGATTGAAGCAAATCTTGTATATGTCAGGGAACTGGAACCAGGACAGCACATTACTAAAAACATGTTCTTCCAGTTGGAACCTATAGGAGCATACCAATGAAAGCAACAACAACAACAAAAAGTAGAAATAAATTCTGATAATAATTTTAATTTAATCAAAAATGCACCAAAATGAGGTTTATTGTAAATAAAAAAGTTTATTAAGAGTGAATGTATTCCATCTGTTTGTATTAAATTCAGGTGGACTTTCACACTTAAACATTGATATCTGCAGTGACCATGTCAGGCCCTCGTCTACTCATCTGTTAAGGTTTAGAGCGTCACAGCAGGAAACTTTGACATGTTATGGACATCAGGAGATGGAGGCATAGCCACAGGAAGAGATGGAGACAGGGCTACAGATACCCAACTGTCCAATCACATGCAGGGTGGATTCACTGGAGACTCTAAACTGTCTATAAGTGTGAATGTGAGTAGGAAGGGTTGTATGTTTGCATGTTCTCCCTGTGCTTGCGTGGGTTCTCTCCGGGTTCTCCAGCTTCCTCCCATCATCCAAAAACATGCACCTCAGGTCAGGTTACCTGGCGCCGCGCTAGTGGCAGCCTGCTGCAGCATCTCCCCCCTGAGAGCCCCCCTGCTGTAGTGAAGAAATTTCCCCTCGGGGATTAATAAAGTGAATAAAATCAAAAATCAAAATGTTTCCACCTGTCTCCATGGTTACCACAATGTAAACACATTGTAATCCACAGTGAAGTGAACACAATCAGTTGTTATTGAAATATTGAAGAAACCCTGAAACTGTAAAGAGCTGCTCTGAAGCATTCTGTAGTAGAATGTTGATCTGAGATTAAAGGAAGAGAACCTGATGATGTCACAGAGGAGAATCTGATGATGTCATAGAAGAGAAGCTGATGATGTCACAGCAGAACAGTAGAAGTTGAGCTTCAGAAGTGTCAGGAAACATGTCCAACTGGTCTGAACAACATCTCCCAACAGCAGATTCATGGTGAAGACAGCATGAAGAGCAACGCGACGAACAAACTGCAGGTATGACGTGCTGCCTTCTACCACAGGATCTCCAGTTTAATGCTGCTGAAGATGATGGAGCCACAGCATGAGACACATGGTGTTTTAAATTTGATTTTTGTGTGCAATTGTAGGAATTAGAAAAAGTTGCAAATTCAGAAAGAAAAATGTGATTTTAAAAAAAAATATTTTTTAAGCACTACATGATAAAGGAATAAATATGGAACCACTCCCTGTGATAATTACAGGAGTATTTTAGTTCTAATCTTAGATTAGAGAACCATGGGGCTAAAAGTTCCAAAAATAAATCATAAAATGCAGCTTTACGGAACAGACAGTATGTGACTGTAATATAGAAACAACAACTGCATCAGCCATCAAAATAAGAGCTTTAGATGCTGTTTAATTAATGTTAATTCAACACAGGCCTGCCTATTTCCAACCTACTATTGTTAATTTATAAAACAAAATGGACAGACATATCAAAACTTCAGATTACCTCTCAGCATTGGTAACATGTCCCATTTTTTCCCACACAAACATACTCTTTGTCCCAAATTTAGTGTGTGGTGATCTGGTGACCCTAACTGTGTTCAATTATTTCCTTACCCTCATGTGTATATATACTCTGTTTTCACATTACATCATCATGTGTACTGCTGTGATCAGATCACAAGTGGCTAGGAAAAGACCAGGGGCCTCATGTATAGAACTGTACATAGGATCCATACTAACATATGCATAAAAAGCTGAAAATAGTATACACAAATAATTCTCAGTTATATAAAACTGTGCGTATGCACACCTTCACGCATTGTTTCCTTTATAAATCACAATGCACATGGAAATGTGCGCATGCAGGTCTGCCTCATATCCCGCCTTCAACAAGCCCACATTTAACCATAAAAGGTCACTGCAAAGCATCAAATGAATGTTGATGCGAACACAATTAGCCATGTGGCTCTTTAATGAATCTGACAACAGGATAGGAAAACCGGAAAATGGGATTTTTTTTTTACGACACAGAAATCAAGGTGGAGGATATGAAGCTCATATTGTTTGGTGGTCGCAAGCAGAATTAAATACAGTGAGTGGCAACATGTTGCTGCTACAGTGATAGCAGTTCCACCATGGTGTCTCCAATACACTTCATCTGTAGTCCTGACAGCGCAGTCGTGTTCACTGCAGCACTTTTACACACAAAAACGACATACAAAATTATACACACAATATGAGAGGATATTTTAAAAAATGGCGCACTGTTCCGCAATTCATTAAAGCTGTTTGATGTTATGTTGGATTTCTACGACACTGGCAAGGCGGGGGTCGTGCGGGTGAGACAGGTTTCTGAAAAATTGGGCGGAATTTGAATTGAAATTTAGATTTGCTTATATCATTTACAATTCTTAGTTTCTTATGGAATAATTATATCTCAGTACCACAAATTACACTGCTGGTTTCTTATGTTGATGAAGAACTGGATCTATATAACATGATATAAAGAGAAATGAAATATGTATACTGGATCTTGATCTGTGTCCCTTGCCTCCTGTGCATCATGTATGTCTGTGCGCCTCAGAAACTGCTTTAACATCTCCATGTCACACAAACAGTTTTCTCCGGCAAATTTGTAGCTGGCACAGTGACTAAGGCATTTCATCTGTGGGTAAATAACTGGAGGGAGCACAATATAGCGATATAGAGAGAGTGCTGATACCCTATTGGAAGATCGCCGACTGAGCTCATGTTCTCTGAATAAACAATAAAAAATAACTGCGGCTTCACGTTCCTGTATTCATATCTGACCCGGTGCTTTCATGTTACAGCAGGTTTGGATGTTGTTGTTTTTTCCTCCACACAGTCATTCATCTGAAGATGTTGTGTGGGAGTGTTCGACGAGGACCAAGAAGCTGATGTACAGCAGACAGGGATGTTTTTTTTTTATTGAATACAGATTGTGGAGTTGTGGAAGTTTGTTACTGAATGAGTCCAGAGTCAGAGTTCTGAAAGACAGGTTGCGGTGGCAAGCTCGAGAGTCCAAATTCACCAATGATTACTCCCGCAGGGCGGAGTAGGGAGCTGAGCCGGCCGGAATTCCCACAGGAGCAAAAAGGGAATGGGCAGGCAGAGGAGCCAGCAGGTGAGTCACCAGAACTAACCATGGACAAAGGCTGGGACAGGGGCAAAGTCTACTGTGTGGTCTCCCGAGGACTGACACAGGAATGCAGACAGGTTTGGATCGTCAGGTGGTCTCTGTGGACCGACGCTGGATTCCTCAGCAGGTGATCTCCGTGGATCGATGCAGACTGGGATGTACGGCTGAGGACAGGGTCAGACTGATCAGGCTGGCTCGCTGGTAGACTGCAGCAGGCAGAGAACAAGCAGAGGTCAGAACCGGGAACAGAGTAACTGGAGACAAACTTACTACTTGGCTACTGCTGCGTTGTATCAGGCTGGTGATGGAACGGACTGACGGAGGTGGAGTGCAGGACCGGGGTTGATGTACTGCCAGGCGGTGATTACAAAGCAGCTGTCCCAGGCTGATTACAGGTGTGGTAATGGGAGGTTTCTGGATGTGGGCAGTGGAGAAATCCATGCTCTCCAGACACAGATCAAAACACAAAGCACATGACAGACAAAAACAAACACAGGGAATGACAGGAAACACAAGAGGAAAAGTGATCGGGGAGAACAAAAGGAGAAACTCATAGGGATCCTGACAGAGGATCTCTGCCTGCTCTCCTTTTATTTTTATTTTAATCTCCTTTGTGATTTTGTTGAGCCCAGCTGTACAGAAAGCAGGAGAGATTTAGTACAAACTCACAACATGAAGCAGGTGATTAGGGAATTAAAACACATGCTGGACGTGATGCTTGAAGCCTCTTCTGGTTTTATCCCATTTACCTTTTAGTTTATATGGTGTAAAATCCGACACACATCAGACTCACAGCTGTAGGAGAGCCATCACCCCCTTATGAAGTTTATTTGATCCACAGCAGTGGTGATGCGCTGGAACAATGAATTCATCTGACACGAGCCGATCAGGTCCTTACGTTTCAGGCCATAAATTAGGTTTACAAACTGTTTACTGTTGCTTAAACTCCTCTTCTCATGTATCTGTTTGTGTTACATGTATATTTTTGTGTTGTAGAACGTGTTCATTTGTATGTAGAGCAGATAAGTGAGATCTGCTCACTACTGGTCCCTCAAGACACATTTGGAGTCACATGAAATGCCAGGTGGTAACAGACAGCTTACAGCTGGCCACTTGTGATGTGATCACTCCAGGATGAATGCTGATGCAAGGTGGAAATACCATAATAGTTTGCATCTTACTTCCTGTGCCGGTTTGTTGTATTCCATGTGCTCTTCGTTCCAGACTTTGTTCATTGTGTTCCTTGAGTTTACCTATACACTGACCTGCTTTTCTGGACCTTGATTTTGCAGAACCTTCATTGGTCTGATTGTTTCCTGCATCTGGACCACACCTTGGCGTTTTCACCTTAATTGAAGTACGGCATAGAATTTTACCTGTATCTCAGAGTTGTGCATCTGAGTCCTACACCTTGAGTTGTTACAAATTGTACACTGTCAACCATTTGCATAAATTTGTCTGCATTATAATAACCCACCAAAAATGGTCTGGTCCTTAAACCGCAGGCCACAGTAGACATTTTTGCCCATTATTTTGCTATTTCCTTGATATAGCTCAATCTCATGAAATATTTACAAGATATAAAATATTTATAAGATAAAACATTTCAATGAAATTGAGGTGCCCATTAAAGGGTTAACCTCACCACAGTTACTATTGTGTTTGATGAAGGCTGAAATATGTATTTAAAAGCTAAATTGAACCCCTAGGTTATGATTATTTCATCATATCAGTCAGGGATATCTAATCCTATCTGGAGTTTGGCTCCAATATCTGACTGTGGTGTAATTTGGTTATTAGGTGCAGCTGTGGCTCAGATGATAGAGCAGGTTGCTCATTAATCGTGGAGCTTCATGATACTTCAGGCAGTCTGTCACAAGCTTGTTCCCTTCCATTCACTCAAAGGCTCCAGTTGTTCCCTCCCAATTGGTGTGCTTTAAAGACGTTCATTCATTCTCCCTGCGCTCTCCACGTTGCTTATGACACACTATGGAAACACTGCAATCTGGTAATGAGAATCAGCATTTGGCCTATTGCTCTCACCAGTTGCCTCACGATCATGTCCGGGTATCATCGATCTGATCCTTCCTCAAGGAAGGACTGCATCTTTGACACCCGAGCGGGTCAGCCCACCTCCGACGATGACATGTCCTCTATCTCCAGAGTATGCCGGAGTGCACGTCTGGCTGAGAATACCAGCTTCATTAACATCTGGCCGATTCATAAAATTCTTGAAGAGCTTTTCAACTGCCATAGCCAGTCTACAACCAGCATAAGTCACCAGGAGCTTTTCAAGTTCTATGTGGCTTCGTCCAATCAATGCTGCAGCGTAACACATCATCACATCCAGGAATCCTATGGCTGTCCTCACCTTGCCCAATAGCTTGGTCCTTGGGATCCTTTTCCTGCCCATCTGAGGAAAGCGAGGGCCAAAACCAAACACCTCACTCCTGCCCCGCAGCACATTTGACCGCCTCCTCCCATCTGTTCTCCTTATGCGGACCCAGTTCTTCTTGCCCTCATTATAATATCCTGGTCCCTAATAGATCTGGCGCAAGTGAGTAGGCTTTTCACTGGCCATCACCATATCATGCGTAGTCTGTGGAGCTTTCCCTCATTCTTCCAGTCTAGTCCCCAAGCCCGTCCTCAGCTTCCACCCGTGTCTCTCCTGTCGTTGAATCGAAGATGAACACTTAGCCCATCCTAGTCATTAACAGTCTCGTCCTTCTCTCCATTTTCTCTCTAATATGCCACAATAGATCACGCTATTAAACGAATCTACATTGCTGGTAGAGGTGTTTGGCTAGGCAAAGCGGACATTACCGACACTTTCAAAACGATCCCTTTCAGTGGCACATGTTTGGCGTGCAGTGGAAAGAGAAACACCAGCAGGCAGACTTACTTTTGGTCATTGTAGCAGTCTATGCATCTTCAACACACTGTCCAGAGCTCTCTGCTGGATATTACTAAATAATTCCAAATTGCCTTTTGTTTTGCATTTATGAGATGATGTCTTAGTTATAGATTTCTGTTATGTCTAGGGGAACCTGCCAGTAGCAGAAAGTCCAATTAGACACATAGTGGTCAGATCTAACAATATACGACCGGCACGCACAAAAAGTGGAACTATGCCTATCCTACAGCCCATCATCACGGAGACTGTAAGGGGGCTGCACAACAGACACCAGGTGTTACGACCCTGGCTTGGAGGTCAGCAATATTAAAGAAAAAGCACAATTAAGATAACACACAAATTATATTTACTATGAAAAAGGAAACCAAAAGAACAAATAATGTGGTGTGGGGAGACTCTGCTCAGCAATTACACCATGCTGATTCCAGAAAGGGCATCTGCCCACACATTGTTTCTCCAATGAAACACAGTTTCCATGTTGCATTTTAACAGAAACCTTTACTTCTCTTTTAAACATGTATATATTTTACACATAAAAATTCAAGGGTACACAGTCTCAAATTGGAACCTGCTTACAGGCATGGGGAACACGAACACATAATTGTGCCTGCTAGGTTTATGTGTCTTAATACACACCACAAAGTCTTTAAACAAAGTAATACAACTACACATGAAGCAGAAAACCGAGCACCCTCCACACGAACACTTCAGCTACCAACAGACAACTGAAGTTTCCACAAAATCACTTAACAACTGAAGTAGCACACAGGTTTCCTTGGAACGAGGCAACCCTACTGGACAAACAAAAGCCTCAATTAAAACTGCAAGCAGTGATATGCGGCTCTCGCGTGCTGCACGTCGGGGAGCCAGCAGTGCCCACCCGCTGGATCCCCAACGTGCAGCACGCGAGGGTCATATTCCCGCTTGCAGTTTAAAAATGTTTCTCGATCTTGTTCCTTAGTCTTTTAAAAATAAATTGCTTTTTTTGGCGGCTTTAACATCCTCAAAATCTCATTAAAATTTGGTGCCTGACGCATGCGCAAGGTTTCGTGAGGTTTGGAGCATCGTTTGACCTTAAACATCAACTTCCAGTGTCATGGCCAAACATCAAACTGAGCCGCATCACCCTGGCTATACTAAACACTGTATACTATATACAATATACTACATACAAAAATGACTTTTTTTTAATCACTTTTTGGAGTATGACCTTTTTCTGAACTGACGTATGCCTCAAGTGGCGATCGAACCCAGTTACTTCTCACTGTGAGGCAAGTGCTCTAACCACTGCACCAGTGTCATACCATAGCATGTTGTCTGAAATATGAAAAAAAAAGTCATACTATAGCATTAAAATGTATTAATAGGGTTTGTATTTTGTATTAGGGTTTTTGTATTGTTGTTGACCTTTAGTTTGGTGTCAGTATGACTGCATGTACAACATGAACCTGAAACCTGAAACTGTGAGCACTCAGAGGGATTTGCCTTGGGGCAGGGGTGGGCAAACGTTTTGGCTCAGGGGCCACATTGACTTTTAAAATTTGACAGACGGTCCGGGCCAGCACCAGATGCATACATATCAAACATAAACATAAAAAAGGCATTACAGTGTTAATACTTACATTCACTTTTAGTGGGAGCAGTGTTGTTGATCACCCTTCTTTGCCAGTGCATCGAAGTCTGGTGTTAGTTTTGTTGTGGCAATTCTCAGAACAGATCTGAGGTGTTCATCACTCAACTGGGATCTGTGAGGTGCTTTGTTGGTGTTCATCACACTAAAAGTCTGTTCACACATACGTAGAGACAAACAACACCAGCATTTTCTGGATGTTTGGAAATTTGGCTGCGCCTAATGAAGCATAAAACTCATCCAGTTTAAGAGAGTTGAACTTCTCCTTTAAGACGGTGTCACATTGGAGATCAATCGGTTCCAACTGCAACTCCTGTGGCGCCGTTTCAGGGTCTCGTGTGAAGGGACAAGACACCAGCTGAAGGGACAAGACACCAGCTGAAGGGACATGACACCAGCTGAAGTGACTTGTCAATTTTTCCAAAATCAGAGAACCGATGGCAGAATTCTCCGTGCAGGTTGTCCAGTGATTTCCTGTATGTCTTCATGTCGAGGACGTCTTTCAGCGTAGCCAGCGTGGGGAAATGAGCAAATGACTTGTTTGACATTTGCTTTGAGAATAAAGCTAGCTTGGTTTTGAAGGCTCTGACGTTTGTGTACATTTCATGCACAAACTGGTCTTTCCCTTGTAGCTTCACATTCAGCTCATTCATGTGTGTCAGTACATCCACAGCAAAAGATAAATCACAAAGACAATCTGTGTCACTCAGCTCAGGAAAATCGTCAGCTTTCTCAAGTAGCTCCAAAAATGAGATAATCTCCTGTTTGAGCTCCCACACTCGTTGACATACTTTCCCCAAACTTAACCAGTGAACGTTGGAGTGGTGAAGCAAGTCCTGGTGATCAGAGTCAGTTTCTTCAAGAAACTTAATAACCTGACGACGGTGAAGTCCCCTCGCTCCAATAAAGTTAACCACTTCTACAACTGGCTTCACTACGTGGTCGAGCTGCAGGACGGATTTACACAGTGTAAGAAAATGACCTCCTGCTCAGGGTTGTCCTCTTTCACCCTCTCCTGGATTCTTTTGAGCAACCCGATGTTTTTTCCAGTCAGATTTGGCAATCCGTCTGTGGTAACGTTGGCGAGCGGACTCCAAGGTAGCTGGAGCCTCTCGATGACCCCCGACACGCCGCGTTTTCCCCTTCAGTGACTCCTCTGTTATCTCAAAATTGTCATTAATCCCTCTGATAAAAATTAAAAGCAGAGCGGTGTCCTTTATGTCATTACTTTCATCCAGTGCCGAGGAATATAATGTAAATGACTCCGCTTTTTTGTTTAGCTTGGTAGGCAAGTCTTCGTCAATCATTTCAACATGGTGAGTCACTGTCCTGTGTGATGAGCTCATGTTTTCTAATTTGTTCTTGCTCTCAGGACACAAGACACCTGCTGTCTCTACCACGCACTCTTTGAGAAACTCCCCTTCGGAGAAAGGCTTGCTGGTCTTTGCTAATTTGAATGCCAGCAAATAACTTGCCTTCGTGCTTGATTCTTGGATGGCAATTTGTCAGATAAAGGTGTTTTGCTGAGCCTGCAAACTATCTGCCGACCTCCGAGCGGTCGCCGTCCGTTCTTGCGTTGACTGGTTGTTAGCGCAATTAGCATGCTTGGTGGAAAAGTGACGGCTGATGTTGTATTCCTTTAAAACCGCAATGGTTTCTTGGCAAATAAGACACACAGCCTTCGACCGGACTTCAGTGAAAAAGTATTCAGTTGTCCGTTCCACTCAGCGCTCGCTGTCGACTTTTCTTTTCTTTGGCCCGTTCATTGTTGCAGATGTGTTCAGAGCAGCAGCAGAGTAACAACAGAGAGCAGCCCGGCCTCCGCAAAATCAAGTCAGTGTTTCACTACGCCTAGTGCGCCACCTGGTGGACCGCCAGGTATTACAGGACAAGGTCAAATTAATGCAGTCATAATTATGATATGATTTGGGCAATTCTGTACCAATCTTCAGCGGGCCGTATTAAAAAGACCAACGGGCCGTAGTTTGCCCACCCCTGCCTTAGGGGGATTTAGCCCCAGTGAACCATGTGGCTTACCCTTACAAGGACTCTGTCCCAGGACTTGAACCTGTGTCTACATGAGGTCATGTTGAGTTTGGTGTCAGTGTCATAGACCACTGGACTATCTTCGGCATTGGAGAACAAGTCACAGCAGGAGAAAGTGTTTCACGGAGTTCACTTAGATCTTCCAGTGACTCAGCCGACGGTGAAGTAGAATCTTTTACCTGTTGAGTTAACTAGACTAAGGTTGCTATTAATGGTTCAGATTCCACCTTGTCCTGTTGATGGTGATTCAGCTTTTAGTGAAGTTGAAATGTTGGGAGAAATTTAAAAAGTTTTGCATTTACAACACATTACAGCAAGATATTTAATATCACTGCAGACCCCCTTGAAAACACACACACACACACACACACACACACACACACACACACACATATATATATATATATATATATATATATATATACACTATCCAAAGAATGTCTGTGGCAATTTTGGTCGCATTTGAATGAATATTTGTGGATGGTGGAGTTACAGGTTGCAGTGAGCCAAAGATTTGTCATGATGTAGATTATCTCCTGGGAAGATTGGTGATGTAGTGGTTAGTGCTGTTGCCTCTCAGCTAGAAGGTCTGGGGTTGAAATCCCCCTTTGTCATAACTTTAAACAAAAAGGTCATACTGCAGCAAAAAGTTACCCAAAATTAATTATTGAGTCAGTTTTTGGACAACATGCTATAGTATGACTTTTGGGTCACTTTTTGGCTGCCACACCATGAGCACACCGGTCGACAAAAATTAATTATTTTGATAACTTGTAATTGTTAAGAGTGCACAGACTAAATTTCAAGTCCATCCGACAAAATCTGTAGGAGGAGTTTGTTAAAGTACAACATGCCAAATCCGCCATGGTGTGGATTGCCAAAAATGGCGACTAAATTCAAAATGGCGGATTTCCTGTTGAGTTGACGTAATGGTGCATTGGAACATTTTTGTACATCTCGGTCCACCATATTTCGTGCATGTAGGTAAATGTAGCCAACGGGGCCGCTAGCGAGCCATTAGGCCACGCCCATTCATGACTCCACTAAAATACTAAATTTTTCACCGGGAGAGACGCTTGTACCAACTTTCATGAGTTTTTGAATATGATAAAGCCTCCAAAAATGCATAATGCATAGCAGGGGGTGCTACGACTATGAACAAATATCAAAGATGTAATGTTTGAGGAAGATCAGAATATGTACATAAAAGTTACAGTCCTTTGTAGTTTCATGGTGAGACGCTCAAAATGACCGCCACACTACGTGCACACTTATCGACAAAAACAAATTCATGATGCCAAGAGACTTTTCGGTACATCTCGGTGTGATACACGTCCAACAAATTTGGTGTATGTAGGTGAAACCAGGTGCCGGGGCTGCAGTTTAGGGGGCGCATGGCGAGCCATTTGGCCACGCCCATGCGCAAAATAAATAGCAGATGTATCGTGTCACCATGCCGGATGTATGTGCTGTGTTTTGTGAGGTTTCAACCATCCTTTGACCTTAAACATCAACTTTATGTGTCGTGGCGAAACATCAAAGTTTGCTGCATCACCGTGGCGACACCCTTTGACTATAATGCACAGGCTTCTCAATATATCATCATCAACATGTTTAGGCTATTCTTACCCGAATTTAGGTTCACGTGATCAACCAGCTCGACGTAGCATGTGGAAGTATGAATTATTTAATTTCCAGTTGCCAGCAGGGGGCGCTATGACTATGAGTGAATATTACCAGAGCGGAACTGTTATCAAAGATGTCATTTTTGAGGAAGATTAGAATATGTACATAAGATTTACAGCAACTTGTAGTTTCAAGTCGAGAAGCTCAAAATGGCCACCACGCCACAGGCACACCGATCAACGAAAACAAATTATTTTAACAACTATTTCATCTCCCAGGTGTTAAGATAGAACAGACAAACTTAAGGTCAGTATGTCAAAGTCGATAGGAAGAGTTCGTTAAAATACAACACGTGCAAGTAGCCAAAAAAGGCAACTAAATTAAAAATGGTGGACTTCCTGTTTAGTTGAGGTCATGCTGCCAAGAGATTTTTTTGTACATCTCAGTTGACCTTAAACATCAACTTTCTGTGTCGCAGCAAAATGTTTGCCGCATCGCCAAGATTTACAGCCATTTGTAGTTTAATGTCGAGATGCTCAAAATGGCTGCCACACCACGGGCACACCCATAGACAAAAACGAATTCTTTGAACAACTTTTAATCCCAAACATGTTAAGAGTATACAGAAAAAAATTCAAGTCGGTTCGACAAAATCCCTAGGAGGAGTTTGTTAAAGTACAACATGTGCGAATCGCCAAAAACGGCAACTAAATTCAAAATGGCAAACTTCCTGTTAAGTTGACGTAATGGTGTAATGTAATTTTTTTTGTATGTCCAGGTCCGCCGAATTTCGTGCATGTAAGTAAATGTAGCCGCTGGGGCATCTGTTTAGGGGGCGCTAGTGAGCCATTTGGCCACGCCTACTCACGACTCCACTAGAATATGAAATTTTTCGCCAGGAGAGACGTGTGTACCAACTTTCATGAGTTTTTGAATGTGATAAAACCGCCAAAAATGTAGTTCTTTGCGGAGAAAAATAAGGAACGAGAATAATAATCGCTTGATAACAATAGGGCTTTTGCACCTTCAGTGCTTGGGCCCGAATTACCTAAACTGCTGCGTTGCAGACACTCAGCACTACAGCTAAAGCCAGCACCTGTCCCTACTGACCACAAAAGCACAGTGAACAACAGCATCTTACAAACAAAGCACTATCAGAAATTAAACCGCGGTCCCTCACAATGTGTCCAGAAAACCATTCAATGCCTAACCGTCTTCTGTGGCGTGTTGGGCTCGAGACAAAAGCACTGCACAGTATCACCGGCCAAACTAGGCTAATGACACTGACAACATACCCCCAAAAGGGACTAGTGTCCCCACCCAGGATTACTTCAAAAGGCAAAATAATGAAGTAGTGAGCTGTTGGAAGAACTTGGAAAACAGTTCAGCTTGTTCACTCTATGCCTAACTCACCATGGTTTACCTCTAAAGTCAGGGTAAAACAGGCTACTTACCACCACACCACAACAAAGCAAACTTAACAAGGATTTAGCCAAATATCACAAACTAAATGCCAAAATTAAAAGATGGCCCGTCTTCCCCAGGTCCCAAGCGGCACAGGAACAAATTAATTAATTTCAGCCAATGACATTTCAGACAATTCATTTACAATATTTACAAAGTGAGGTGGAGTTTAACTTAGAATAGCTTCAGGATGTGCTAAGGCCAAAACAACAAACAAAACATTACTATCTTTGTAAGAAAACAACAACTTTGACTTAACAAAGATGTCTTACCTTCCTAACTAGCAAAAAACTGGAAACAGAAAAGGCAGCTCACCCCTTCAGGCTTCAAGCTTTTGAGTTTTCCATGAAAGATAGGCAAAGAGACAACGTGTCATCAATTTGCTGTGCTTTAATCAATTCCTTTTTATTGACAGGTTTTTGTCATCAAGTTGAAGCTCTAAAACAGATGAACTATCTTTATTGTCTGCAAGTGAGTTCATTGAATCAGATTTTATAAGATTTTAAGATCCACCAAGTGTCCAAGTTTCCGTGCCTGACCACAGGTGTACAGCACACACGGGAAACAAGTTTTCCGCAGCAGTGTGGACACACACAGGTAAGCGGTTGGATTTTCTATTACCTCGGGAGACAGAAAAACTTGTCCTTCAGCCAAATCATTCCAGAGGATCAGATCAATTCCGGCTATTGGTAAATGAGGTCGCACAGCAATTTTGAATCTTCTTTTTACAAACCTGGAGGACAAGTCAACAAAATGCAAAGGTGCACGCACAACACTCATTTTTACTCAGAATAAAATATAGTTGAAAAGGGAAGTGCCAGTATCTCGCAGGATTGTAATAGGGACACTCTTTTCCCTGTCCACCAGAGAGATGGAACCCTGTGGAGCAAATAGCTTGGAAGCCTCATCAATGTTAGTGTTTTCTGATTTTGCTAAATGTTCCATTGAGTGTGACTTTGTTTGTATGAGCCCGAATGGAGGGACTTTTAGCAAATTAAGCGGTTTATTTTTTCTTCAGTGGAGAGCAATGCCTAAAACAACAAACAAAACAACATAGTTAGCCCTAACACTTACCAACCACCAAAATAAACAAGATGTAAACAAAAGACATGGATCTAACCTGCATCCTAACTCAAAAACTGGAGAAAAAGGTGTGCAAACCAAAGGGCTTCTCCCACCTACTAAAACTGCCCAGAAGGTGCTCAATATTTATAAGTGCTACAGCATTACAAATGTTTGGACAAAATCTGCTATTTACAACTACAATAGGTCCATCACAGTTTTGGATTTTTAGGGCTTTATCTTGACTCCATGGAAATGCAAGCTTCTCTACCTCACAACAAATTAGCGAATTAGAGAAGTTTTGCAAAATGTGATGTCATCTTCATTTATTACAAAGCGTGATCTATTGTCTCTGTTAGGGTAACTCAATTACGCCATGCACGTTATCCCTCAGGGTTCATGTCCAGGCTTCTCAATCTCTCCAAACTGTCAAAAATCGTACATGACACTGCATCTTTAGGCAAAGGTTCTAAACTAGATTTACAGTTTTGGTCATTGTTGTGCAGCTACTAGAACGAAAGATCATTCTTCTATAACGATGCTGTGGAGTTATCGGTCGCCTTGGGGTTTTTCACCGATATGGCTCGACAGTTGGTTTTGGGGGATTCTTTAACAATAAAAAGGTTGTGGTCACATGGCCAAAAGAGCTCTCTTCTTTACCAGCTAGTTCTCAGTCCACCGCTCTATTATAATTACATCCCTATTATAATTACATCCTTTGGTTGTTGCATTCATCCTCTTGGGAACTAAATGGTCAAGAAAGCAAATAATCATGTTCTGTGACAACAAAGCAAAAGTTAACATTATTAATAAAGGGCCTTCTGCTGTCCCTGTCATTAACAAGTTAGTTCTCCGTTTAACTTGGACATGTGTTATGGGTAACTTCACTCTGCATTCTTCTTCTTCACCTTCTTCTCCCTGCAGCCTTCAACTTCTGTTTCCCACTATATGACACTAGGCTTGTCAAAAAACACATGAAAAGCCTATGATCTGTTCCTACTTCTCTTTGCACAGCTTTCTTCATCTCAGTCCTGCCTGTCAAAATTCCATTGATCTGTGCTTTCATAGCATACTGTTCAGAATCTAATAAAAATTCATCCCTCCTCCATTAAGGCATTCATTGCTGGGGTTCAATTTCACTTAAGGTGTCTAGACCTTTCAGTTCCTAGCTTGCTTGGGAATCCCTCTATCTGCCACTTCAGTGGATTAAAAAAAAACTTTCACCCTGAAGGCAATGATAAGCGTCTTCCTTTCCTACTTTCTTTGGTGCAAAAGTTGGTTGTGCACTTGAGAGGGTTTCTCACTCCATATCTTCCTTCTTTTGTTAGAAGCAGTCATTCTTACTGCGTATTATGGGTTCCTTAGATGTGGGGAGTTCACTACACACACACACTGAGAGTATTAATCCCCAGCATGACCTCTCTATTTCAGACTTCTCTTCAGAAAATGATATGTTTACTGTTAGCCTTAAACATTAATAAACTGATAAATATGCTGCAGACACTCCAGTGCTCACAGCCTCAGCTCATTCTGCATCGTGTCCCTTTTCTTCTATGTTCCATTATCGGAAATAGTGGTCCAACCTGAGCGGAAATGAGCCCCTGTTAATCACTGACACCAGAAAGCTTTGTCCAGATCCTGGTTTGCAGCTCGTCTCGGCATCCTGTGCCGGACTCTTCCCTAAGCTCTACACCACCCATTCTCTCTGCATTGGGGCTGCAACGACAGCTGCTTCCGTGGTTCCATCCTCAATTCTCAAAGCCATGGGTTGTTGATTCTCGGGAGCATATGAACTAAATGCCAAGGAAATTCTTTCAGCTCAAAAAGCCATTAGTGGCTCGCGTAGCATGTAGTGGGCTTCTTGGCTCAATAGATTCTTCGTCGCGAAGTGGGGTTCTGCTTCACCTCGTTTTATTTTCTTATCCTATAGTTCTGGTGTATCAAGTCACTTTTAAAAAAAATCCTCAAAATTTACAATCAGCATGCTGCTGTTCCCTGCATCTGGATGAGAAGTTCATGCATGCAGGAAATGACCTGGCCATGAGAAGACCCCATATGAGCAGCGCCTCTTGTGGTATTCACAATGTTGGAACTCTGAAGCCTCGAGTCCACAACTTGTGACATGTTTTCTGACATTTACCGAAATGTCAGAGGCCATGGACGTCATTTTTTGTTGGATGTTAAGCTAATATATTGTCATTGTAGTCATGTAAAGTTTTCTTTAAAGTGTTAATCTCTGTGGCTTCTAGATGCTGTACATGTTGTCATTGCCTAGCAACAATGTTTTTACGACTTGAACAGCAAGCATATGGTGCACACGACTTCCCATGTTGTTACCACGAGCTCGAGTTGTATGTGACTTGTGACACAAAGTCAACATTTCTAAAGTGCTTTATGACAGTAACATATTCACAGACAGATCTTCACTTACCACAGAAATGCCCACTATAGTGAAAAAAATATAAGAACTATTACAACAGCTAAAATGTCATTCATCCAGGCTTGTAAATTAATGATGACTGATAATTAATGGTAATAATGAATTAATAGTTAATGATAACTTGTTTGATGAAAAACATCCTTAATTCACTTTCTAGCTTTTTTAGAAGCATTGTCAACAATTTAACCAATTTCAATCTGGTGACTGTGATCAAATATAACATATTCAACAAGACAGAACAAAAAGCATCATTAGATTCTGGAAGAACTTGGTGACTCAACCATTCTCTAACTGAGGTTTGCCTGAAGTCAGTGAGATGAAATGTTAAACAGCCCAAATTGTTCCAAATTTGACTCTAGGTTGTTTATTAATTTGGGACCATATCACTTAAAGTGAAAAAGTAATTGAGAAAGTTGTATTTTTTTCCGCCTGCATTGGATGTAACAAACTTCCAACTAGAGGCTGTTGTGTGTCACTTGTTTCTATAGTTAGTGCGATGTTTACAGAGGAAGGCTGGACACTTCTGAGAATTACAGCTTTCAACCTGGTTGGCCATGCAGATCTATCTGGCCCGTCTAAACAGATCTGATAAGGTGCTGGATAAGTGTTTTCCACGATGTTTGAAGAGACTCGAGCCCAGATGGTTAGTAGTGCTGCCAGATCAATTACCAGCAGCACACCAGCAGAGAGAGCAGAGCGCAGCATTTTGCTTCCAGGGCCAATTGAATTGATCCCTACTTGAACTTTTACATATCTTCATAGCACACTGTGACATAAAGGGCTCTAACGTAATGCCTCATGTGCAGCAATAAACCCATTGCTGGGATATTGCTGTTTTACCTTCCAGCTACATCTTTTATTGTTCATTCCAAACTGCCATCATGACAATGGCATAAAGTAAACAGCTGTGCTTTTTGACTAGTGGAGGATAAAGCCTTATCCAAATGAAGTGGAGTCATTTGCTTTTTATAAAAAGCATGAAACACTTCAAATAAATGTTAGTTCACCAGTTAACTTTTTTACTTACAGCAGTTATATCCATGCTGATTGTAGCAACTATCCTAAATTAATTGGTTTGACTTACATTTGTATCCATGCATTCTAGAATGACTATTGATATTTCTATTGTTAATAGTCAACAGTTACAAATCAGTCAGGTCCGTTGACACAACTTCCTCTGAACTTCACCATTAGTGATGTCCTCCAATAGTGCCAAAGCAGCCATGGCTTAACAATTGGGCAACATCATGTTCACGCCTCTTTTATAGGCCATACTTAACTTTGTACACGGTGTTCACTTAATTACACATCATCCATGAAACAATTACGTATCACACGTGAGTGCATTTGCCCACCTTACGCTGCGTTTCCCTCATGGGGATATGGACTTATGTCCCTCGGCTCCTGTGTGTCATGGATGTCTGTGCACCTCAGCAACTGTACAGGTGTGCGCTAACATCTCCATTTCACGTAAACAGAGAAAACTGCAGTTCTCACTGGCAATCTTGTTGCGGGCAAAGGGAGTAAGGCATTTGATCTTTGGGAAATTAACCAGGTTTTTTTTTTTTTTTAATAGTAATCTTAATTTTATTCCTGCTACTAATTTGAATGCACCCAAACGTCTGTTCACAGCCCAGCACAGAATATTTTTACAGCTCAATAATAAAATCCAACTACAGAAGTAGTCACTTAATCTAGGGTTGTGTTTTACAAGTCCAGAGCTCTGACCCAAAACTTACACTCCTGTTCAAGCCTTGCTCTTCTTGCTACTCGTCTTACACCTGAAACTTTGATATTATTATCATTTCAAATCAACCACCCTCCCCAGAGAAAAGTTCAAACCCCTACGATGCTTTGTAGCTCTGCTGGAAGTATTTGATCTCCTATGCCTTTAGAAGGCTGTTTTTCTTGATTTTCAAATAGCAGCGCAACGAAGTCAAATCCTAACAGTGACCTCTTGAGTAGAATACCTACATTGTATCTCTACATTGATTGCACTTTCTCTACCATGTCTCAGTCTATAAGAGTTAGGAAGATCATTCATTTTGCATCTTTGAACTCAGGTTAACCAAACATACAACAAATCAAAGAAAAGAAAGGTTGATCAATCAAGAGCTGTTCCACAGAAATGTTCAGTTTCAGTGAGTTTTCTCAAAGTGAGCTTCTTTATTAATAGTTTGTTAATGCATCACTTTGTAAATTAAAGGCAATACTGATGTAAATATGGCCGGAAATATTCAAAACAGTGGTGGAATAACAGGATTTTGGTGATCCAATGACCGTTCCTCCACTTCAACCGTCAGGACTACGGTGGTGTGAAAAAGTGTTTTCCCCCTTCCTGATTTCCAATTTTTTTGCATGTCTGTCACACTTAAATGTTTCAGATCATCAAACAAATTTAAATATTAGTCAAAGATAACACAAGTAAACACAAAATGCAGTTTTTAGATGAAGGTTTTTATTATTAAGGGAGAAAAAAAATCCAAACCCACATGACCCTGTGTGAAAAAGTGTTTGCTCCCTCCTGTTAAAACATAACTTAACTGTGGTTTATCACACCTGAGTTCAATTTATCTAGCCACATCCAGGCCTGATTACTGCCACACCTGTTCTCAATCAAGAAATCATTTAAATAGGACCTGCCTGACAAAGTGAAGGAGACCAAAAGATCCTCAAAAGATAGACATCATGCCGAGATCCAAAGAAATTCAGGAACAAATGAGAAAGAAAGTAATTGAGATCTATCAGTCTGGAAAAGGTTATAAAGCCATTTCTAAAGCGTTGGGACTCCAGTGAACCACAGTGAGAGCCATTATCCACAAATGGAGAAAACACGGAACAGTGGTGAACCTTCCCAGGAGCGGCCGGCCGACCAAAATTACCCCAAGAGCGCAGCGACGACTCATCCGAGAAGTCACAAAAGACCCCACAACAACATCCAAAGAACTGCCGGCCTCACTTGCCTCAGTTAAGGTCAGTGTTCATGACTCCACCATAAGAAAGAGACTGGGCAAAAATGGCCTGCATGGCAGAGTTCCAAGACCAAAACCACCGCTGAGCAAAAAGAACATTAAGGCTCGTCTCATTTCTCCAGAAAACATCTTTATGATCCCCGAGACTTTTGGGAAAATACTCTGTGGACTGACGAGACAAAAGTTGAACTTTTTGGAAGGTGTGTGTCCCGTTACATCTGGCGTAAAAGTAACACCGCATTTCAGAACAAGAACATCATACCAACTGTAAAATATGGTGGTGGTAGTGTGATGGTCTGGGTCTGTTTTGCTGCTTCAGGACCTGGAAGACTTGCTGTGATAAATGGAACCATGAATTCTACTGTCTACCAAAAAATCCTGAAGGAGAATGTCTGGCCATCTGTTCGTGACCTCAAACTGAAGCGAACTTGGGTTCTGTAGCAGGACAATGATCCAAAACACACCAGCCTCACACCTCTGAATGGCTGAAGAACAACAAAATGAAGACTTTGGAGTGGCCTCGTCAAAGTCCTGACCTGAATCCTATTGAGATGCTGTGGCATGACCTTAAAAAGGAGGTTGGTGCTGGAAAACCCTCCAATGTGGCTGAATTACAACAACTCTGCAAAGATGAGTCGGCCAAAATTCCTCCACAGCACTGTAAAAGACTCATTGCAAGTTATCGCAAATGATTGATTGCAGTTGTTGCTGCTAAGGGTGGCCCAACCAGTTATTAGGTTTAGGAGGCAAACACTTTTTCACACAGGGCCATGTGGGTTTGGATTTTTTTTCTCCCTTAATAATAAAAACTGCATTTTGTGTTTACTTGTGTTATCTTTGACTAATATTTAAATTTGTTTGATGATCTGAAACATTTAAGTGTGACAGACATGCAAAAAAATAAGAAATCAGGAAGGGGGCAAACACTTTCACACCACTGTAAATACCAAATTTGTATTAGATTCCCCCAACATTTAATGAGTACAGTCACGCTACCAAGGAGATAAACTGTTCTGCATCACCACCCTGAGGACTTTTGCATTTTTATGTATTCTAAAATCCCCAAGTCATTTAAATGTCATGTGGCCTCTCTTCAGTTTTGAAGACCAAATGTGACACACACACACACACACATATACACCTTTATGACATTGAGAGGGGGGGTGACAATGTTGACCATTTGCTGTGACTTTCCAAAACTGATGTTCCAAATATTAGTGTTGTCTGTCAATTATATGACTATTTCCGGGTGTGCTTGCTCTTGGGAATTGCTGAATTGTTGTTTTTCTCTTTAAAATATTGTAAGGGGTTGACCTTACAACATTTATACACATTTTACAATCGCTCTAAGGCCTGAAAGGACCGAGCTCAAAAACACCCTCAGTTTTCACATTCAACCTGAATGCACCTTACCATTTTTGTAGTGAACAAAGTAACTAACTTTGTAGCCTTTAGGGAAGTTTTTTCCAAATCTTAGAAGCACAATGTTGAAATAACATTCCAGATGACAGACATTGCTCAATACTCAACACGTACAGTTAGCATGTTCTGCAACACTGTCCGTATGTTAGCTGATGAAGATGTAACTGTAAAATAAAGACCACAGTGGTCCTGTTGAGTCTCACCTTTATTTTATAACTTTTTAAAATGTTTTACTTAGACACTGTCTTTAGTGTTTTGAATAATCATTGTAGTGGAAATGAAGTTCAATGAATAGATCCATCTGGATTGTTTAGGCAAGGTTCAGATATGGATCAGAGATGAGGGTTGGACAAGGTAGGTAGGACTGAAGACGATGTGCTTTAATCACTTCCCCCAGGCCACAATATAGTGTCGATGATTATCATCAAAGAACATCTGAAATATGTGTGCTTGCCCTGAGCCTTATCACACTTGGGTAGAAATACATCTTTTTTTTAGACTCCTTCCTGACCTTGAGTGACTATGCAGTTACGCATATAGCTTGAATCGCTCATTCTTATGAGTTCAGCAATCCATAAGTGTACTAAATTCTCCAAGTATCACCGATGCAGCATCAGACTAATATATGCATGTCGGATGCAGTGGGTAAGCGGCCAGCCGATGTGCAGTATCAGGTAACTACGGACCATGTTTACGCAGTAAACATTAAACTGATTCTGATTCAGATAAACAAGTCGAGGAGGACTGTCAATCTGAGGATGTTTTTTTCTCAGATGATAAACTTAGCCAGGAGACTCAGCCACGTTACAATCAATCTGATCAGGAATACCATCTGTAATTGTGAGAGAAAAATTATATGAGCCCTGCATCATCTGTCAAAGTGCATCCATACAACAGCATTAGGTTCAAATATATCAGTCTTGCAAAAGAGTTTACCTTAATATAACGTGCAATGTACCTCATGTAGCTTCTGAACACATTTTCCATATGATGTAACGAGCTATGCCTCCATGGTTGCTGCTCTAGATCAACACAACAATGTGATTAGGGAACAAGTGGGTGAGCTATCATTATGTATCTCCTTTGTAAGCATTATGTGTCTTTTACTGGAAAACTGACAGTTCATTTACCTATTTTATCTGAACTTGCAACTTTTTCTAATTCCTGCAATTTTATGCAAAAATCTAATTTAAAACACTGTGGGTCTTGTTCTGTGGCTCCATCACCTGCAGTTTGTTCATTGTCCACAAACTGCAGCTTTATTTTCTTAGATGCAGCTTTCTGCTGCGTGTTTGGTTGCGTTGCTCTTCATGCTGTCTTCACCATGAATCTGCTGTTGGGAGATGTTGTTCAGACCAGTTGGAAATGTTTCCTGACACTTCTGAAGCTCAACTTTTACTACTCTGCTGTGACATCATCAGATTCTCCTCTGTGACATCATCAGGTTCTATTCCTTTAATATCAGATCAATATTCTACTACATAATGTTTCAGAGCAGCTCTTTAGAGTTTCAAGGTTTCTTCAATACTTCAATAACAAATGATTGTGTTCACTTCACTGTGGATTACAATGTGTATACATTGTGGTAACCATGGAGACAGGTGGACACATACAACCCTTCACATTCACACCTACAGACAGTTTAGAGTCAGTGAATCCACCCTGCACGTTATTGGACAGGTGGTTGTCTGTGGCTACGCCTCCATCTCCTCCTGTGGCTCCGCCTCCATTTCCTCCTGTCCACAACATGTCAAAGTTTCCTGCTGTGAAACACTGAACCTCAAAAGATGAGTAGACAAGGGTCTTATATGGTCGCTCCAGATATCAACGTCTATCAAGTGTGAAAGTCCAACTGGATTTAAGACAATACAGTGCTTTCAGTTAGATGATCTATAAAACATAAGCTATCAGTTTCATCAGTTACAACAGCCAATCAACATGTGGGACATCGTCTTAACATGAAATGTGAAAGACAAGACATAAAATGCTGTACAGTCCACATGAAGTGGGACACCTGGTCATAATACTGTCAACTCGTGAATCTTTGCTATGAAATTAACTTAACGGTGAACATGGTCTGATGTTTTGACTTGCCTGTTGGTGACCTGGTTTCGATTTGGTCTATCCCGGATATGGAAGCTTATGAGGGTTCTTGTGCGCTGTGATGCACGGGATATCTGTAAATATAATCAAACTTGGGAGTTTCTTGAGAATATGTTTAACTGTATACTGATATTGGAATATGTTTTAATCATAGGATAGTTTGATCCCTATGCTTACTTTGAACAGCTGCTGAAAGAAAGCGCAGCTCTTTATGACAAACATTCTCTCTCTCGGTTGGCACTGTCAAGCAGTCACTACACAAACACCATTGACTTTGCTCCACTCTTTCTCCCCACCTCTGATCATCTTGGTTTCTTACGCTCTTAAAATTGTGCATGATTTGAAATTGCCGAACAGAAGACATCTATCTACACTGTAGTGTAGTGGGAGCAAGACTTACAACCATTTGACTACACTTTGACTACCCAGACTGCATTGCAATGGAAACAACAAGGCAACTGAGTGAAAGGATTTTTTTTTTTCAGATTTTATTAAAACGAAGACATCTGTGTTTAAGTTTAAGTTTTTTTGTTTTTGTTTTTTTTAATTTTGTAGTTATAAAGCTAATGTAAATAAAATAAGGCCTACAAGTCTTATTAGATTGATGGTATTTTGCAATAGATAAATGGTTGTTGTAATTACCTGCTGTGAGTTACTTTCAGAGAGGGTACGATTGCGATATTTAGAGTGAGTTAAGGCAAAGTTTTGGAGAGTAATGTCACATATTTGTGTGAGTGTAGCTCCGTTTCTTGGCAGGGTCCAGCCTGTGGTTTCATCGAGTATCTCTGACATTTTGTGGATTCACCTGTACACTTATGTAAAGGTATTTTATACAGTTTTAAAAATGATTTAGGCTATTCAGTATTCAGAGTTTTGTGAGAGCTTACTAAGCCACAGCTTATGTGTAAAGGTGGCAGAACTCAAGCTCATGGGAAACAGGCTCCCAAGTTTGTATTGTTAAAGAAAAGTGGAAAAAGAAACATCTGCCACGTGAGAAGTTGAGAGTCATCTCTTAGTTACTTGATGCACCCAACCATTTGCAAATCAAAGCTGCTAACAGACAAAGCACAATTACAAGGGTTTAATTTTAGGTCACTTTTAGATTAGCTTAAGAGGAGCCAACCCCATACAACCTGTTGTCCCTACGATAGTGATGCAAGTTAGGCATCTTTCACAGCCCATCTGAAGCTTCAATGTTATTAAGTGAATAATACAAAATTTATTTACAGAACATTTGCAAGCTACAAGAAGAAAAAAAATTGCATGAGATTTAAAGAGCAACGTTCTCCATTGCCGCACAGAAAAGGTTACTGCCTTCATTCACTTTGACAACTGCACAGTCATGCCACTATGATGTGAAAACCACAAAAAAGTAAGTCATTGTACTTGACCTCCGTTCACCTCTGTTCCGATTGACTGTAGTGTGCAGACAGCCACCGAAGAAAGACACTTCTCTTTAAGCCTGGTATAAATCCTCAGTGGATTGAAGGTCTGGATATTTGTGGTGTTTCATCGTACAATGTTCTCAATGTGCAAAACCCAACTGATCATTATATTGAGTTGTCAGGAGGAACTGCAATAGGCACCTTGCAGCATGTTCCGGCTGTGTCTCCAGCCACTATTCTACAGAAACCCAATCCTTTCCTCTAAACTGTCATTAAGTCAGGTGAATCCAGAGAACCAGCAACTCTCATGGAATCCACTAATTGATGTGAGTAGTGGTGCACAACATGCTTCGAGGGGATTGCTCCCCCTTTTTTAAAAGAGATGATGACGTTGAATGTACTGAGAAGCTAAAGGTGAGCATATCGTTGAAAGACATGGATTCTCGAGCACACACGTATCTGTCAGTGCCAAGGCCACTATGTAAAGAGATGAAAGACTATCTGCACAGCGTTATTGCGCGACAATGGGTTAAGAAATCCAACACACCTTATGCTGTCCATTTGTCTGTGTAAGGAAGAAGGATGCCTGGCCATGTTTTTGCATAGACCACGAAGAACTGAACAAAATGACCGACTCTGACAGGCAATTGATTACTTGGGTGCAGGACATATCGACAGTGTTGGTGGCCACTAATGTTTTCATCATTCGACCAAAAAAAGCCTCCAACTCACACGTCTTCTAAACCCTCCTCCATAAAGTGTTGGAAGGCTGCGGGTGTGTTCATTAATTAAAATGGAATCCCTAGTCCCTTTGTATAGGCCCCATTCGCCTGTCCTCTTCAGAACCCCTGACAATACAAGCAGCATGTCCGACTGGTCCTCCACCATCTCTTGGAAAACCTTGATACATTATCAAGAGTGACAGGTTAAGACAGACCCCGAGAAGATTAAAGCATTTACTGAATGGCCATCCCCTTCCACCAGTAAACAGCTTCAACATCTTCTGGGTTTTGCTAATCTCTACTGGTGATTCATCCCAGATTAAGGCCTGGAACCCGCTCATTGCGTGGCATGTGTCTATAACCACACCGGCTACATGTCAGCAGCACGTTGGCTGTTGTCCTTCCAATGAATCAATGAGTATCTCTGATAATGGCCATCAGAATAGTATTTTTGAGGTCTGACAACTGATGTGTTGTAACTAAAAAGCAGGCACGTGGGTTGTGTTTCCTTTCAAACAGCGTGGGACACACACATACAGACACAGAGGAGAGAAACAGAGAAGGAGAGAGTGCAGTGAAGAAAATCCGGCCCCACACCTGGTAAAGTGTCTACATGATATAATTTGAGCCTACACTATGTTTTTTGCTATGATTATACAGTACAAATGTGATCACAGATCGTTTCCCTGTATATTTTAGGTGGGAAATAAGCGTTAGTTATATTTTATAAATGATGCGATGCACACCGGCTGTGAGACGCACATCTCAGCGGATAGTGTGGATGCTCTCATTCATTAACATGGACGCCGAAATGAAATGAAGCCACGTGGTGGCAGTGTGTTCCATGCCTAAGAGCGTTTGTGGAGACTGGTTTCAGGAGGGAGACATGGAACACCTGGTAGATCCTAATGGAACCAGAGACTTTGAGCTTGACAGAAACAGGAATATAACAAGCTGACAGCTTACAAGATTCCATTCTGAGTGGGATGTCTCTGGTGGACAGCCCAACCTTCTTACCAGGAGTATAGGGAGGAGCAGGAACCCGCATGTGGTCTGCCACCATCTTGTTGTCCTCCACAGAGGAAAGCAGCCCTATGAGCTCACCAGATCCTTCTAAAATGGTGGAGATGACACTGATGGCACCAAAATCTCACCCTCGAGAGCAGGATGTTGATAACCAAGACCGGCCTTGGAGGGGGTGAGGCTGGTGGCAGACAAAGTATGGGAGTTATGAGCATACTCGATCCAGGGAAAACGGATGCTCCATGAACTTGGATTGGAAGAGATAAAGCGTCAGAGGGCGGCCTTTAGCTCCTGATTCAGTCTCTCAGTTTGGCCATTGGTTTGGGGGTGGAATCCCAAGCAGAGGCTGGCAGTGGCTCCCAGGGCTTGGCAGAAGGCTTCCCATACTTGGGAGGTGAACTGAGGTCCTCTGTCAGAGACAATGTTGAGGGGGATGTCGTGAAGGCGGTAGATATTCTGGAAAAGTAGGTCAGAGGTTTCACGTGTGAAGGGGAGTTTAGACAGGGCGACGAAGTGGGCTGCTTTGATGAATCGGTCAACCAGGGTGAGTATGACAGTTTTCCCAGAGGTTTGGCTGCCGAGCAACTAAAGACTACTGCCATCACACAGGTGAGATCAGACGTCCTCTGGACCTCATGTGAGTCCAGATTGGACCACGAGGTGTGGATTGCGTGGTTACCAGAAGTCGCGAGGTTCGGAAAGGTGAGTGTAGCCACAGCAGAGCGGAGGTGGCAGGATTACAGTGAGTGGGTTAATTGAACCAGCAGGAGAGCGACGGCAGGAATCCATGTGAGTAAGTGGAGCTCCTGAGAGTGTAAGAGCAATGGGTGACAGGCAGCCTGGGTTCAGGCAAGCAAGGCAGGAAATCCTGCAGTGAGAAGGCAGGTGACAGCTGACAGGGTCCCACACATGAGCAGACAGAATGATCCGACAAAGAAGATGTGGAGATATGTGGTGTGATAATATACTGCTGAGTGCTGATTAGTGGAATTGACTGCATCTGTCCAGAGGAGTAAACCACTGCAGCTGTTGAAATGCAGGATGATGGCGGGATGTGGCAGGTGGAAGGACTCTGGAAAGTCCAGCTTTCCTTTCCCAGATGTTAAGCCTGAATGCCCAGTCCATTACACTATGTTAAAATGGCAAATTCATCATCGTTTCTAGAAATCCCCCAAACTATCAAATGTCATTAAAAAATTGCAGAACAGAGCATAATTTTTCTTTCTTTTTCTATTATTTTATGTATTTTTTGTTTTGTAGTTTTGTGTGTAAAAGTGCTATCGGGAACATGACTGCAATTTCACTGCGCTGTCACCGAACAATACTTGTTTTTATCCTCCGCTAAATCCCCATGCACCTAAATTTCTGTCAGAAAAATATTTTCTGGATTTTCCTCTCTGCTGTTGCCACAATTCACCAAAGAACCACATGTCTAATTTGATATGCATCAACATTCATAAGGTGCTTTGCGTTGATTATTTATGGTTGAATGTGGGCGTGTGTAAAAACTATATACACTATGAGAAGATTGTGTATATTGACCTCATGAAGCTGGTTGAGAGAATAAAGAGTGTGCAATGCTGATATTTCAGCAAAAAGTGATTACATTTAAGAATATAACATTTTTACATATTTCTCACTTTTGCTTGGTTTTGATGTCTTCTCTTTTGTTCTACCGTGTAGAAATCAGTACTAATAAATACAAATCTTGTGAATCAGTAGCTGTATCCAAAGTTGGTGGTGTGTGATTTTTATATGAAAACTAAATTGTGAAGAACTGTTAAGAAAACCTTATTGTATCTTTGCTGTAAAAAAAATCTGTCAAATATGGTAACATACAGTGGTGTGAAAAAGTGTTTGCCCCCTTCCTGATTTCTTATTTTTTTGCATGTCTGTCACACTTAAATGTTTCAGATCATCAAACAAATTTAAATATTAGTCAAAGATAACAACAAGTAAACACAAAATGCAGTTTTTAAATGAAGGTTTTTATTATTAAGGGAGAAAAAAAAATCCAAACCCACATGGCCCTGTGCGAAAAAGTGTTTGCCCCCTCCTGTTAAAACATAACTTAAAAGTAAAAGTATCACCGCATTTCAGAACAAGAACATCATACCAACAGTAAAATATGGTGGTGGTAGTGTGATGGTCTGGGGCTGTTTTGCTGCTTCAGGACCTGGAAGACTTGCTGTGATAAATGGAACCATGAATTCTACTGTCTACCAAAAAATCCTGAAGGAGAATGTCCGGCCATCTGTTCGTGACCTCAAACTGAAGCGAACTTGGGTTCTGCAGCAGGACAATGATCCAAAACACACCAGCAAGTCCGCCTCTGAATGGCTGAAGAAAAACAAAATGAAGATTTTGGAGTGGCCTAGTCAAAGTCCTGACCTGAATCCTATTGAGATGCTGTGGCATGACCTTAAAAAGGAGGTTGGTGCTGGAAAATGCTCTAATGTGGCTGAATTACAACAACTCTGCAAAGATGAGTCGGCCAAAATTCCTCCAGAGCTGTAAAAGACTCATTGCAAGTTATCGCAAACACTTGATTGCAGTTGTTGCTGCTAAGGGTGGCCCAACCAGTTATTAGGTTTAGGGGGCAAACACTTTTTCACACAGGGCCATGTGGGTTTGGATATTTTTTCCTCCCTTAATAATAAAAACCTTCATTTAAAAACTGCATTTTGTGTTTACTTGTGTTATCTTTGACTAATATTTAAAAAATGTTGACGATCTGAAACATTTAAGTGTGACCAACATGCAAAAAAATAAGAAATCAGGAAGGGGGCAAACACTTTTTCACGCCACTGTATATTCATGTCAGCACTTTCCCTCTTATACATCAGTAAATAAAAAGCCATTCAAAACTATGACTGTGCATACAGTATATAGTCCAATTATATTCGTTCATATAAAATGGTGCAGGATGATGTCACCAAAACTGTCCAATGAGTGAGTTACCGGTCAGCCTAGGTTACTTCATTGATACATTTGTTAGTGTGAACAGCCCAGAACTACAAGGCAATGGTAAATTATCTCTACCCCCCACATTTTTCAATGAACAAAGAAGTCCATGATGTTCTTTTTGTCCTTTACTTTGTCATTGCCAACATGGTAAAATATGTGATCTTTAATTATGGTGTATATTTGTAATATATACAAATTAAAAGATAAAGACAGGCTTATGACTGAAGCATACATTTGTTACAGTGCCTCTTTGGAACATTCACTGACTAGTCTATGGGCTATAAAGCTCAGCATCTGCATGTAGATACTGATGTAGTGCACTTAAAAGCTGGCTATTAAGCAAACATTCTGTGTGAGCTGCAGCAGTGTGTCTGAATATGACCAGTGGATAGGAACATCACTGATGGAGCAGCGAGAGCACATTAGAGAGTATGGGTATTCTTAACTGTCCATAAAGAGAGGTGGTGCCATTTGAATAGCACTTGGGGTAATTATGGTCGGCAGCTCACCCTTCCGTCAGCTTTGCGGCTGATTCTGTCTCCTTCTTTCAATTTCCTGCCTCGTTGAGGATGCCAGTAGATATGTGGAGATGACGGGGCCTGCAAAGCAATGCAGCAAGTACTTTATAATTAAAAGTGGGCACAAATAGACACTGTTACCTTAGCTCACCTCACTTTAGGAAAGAAAATAAAACAATGAGATACAGACAAAAAAAGCTTTATTTACTTTTGGTGCATGGTGTGCTGCAAAGCAAAATACCGTTTGTACTGCTATGTCATTCAAGCATGCAGTTTAACAAACCAGTTAACGCAATTTTTTTTCTGGAGTTGTGCATTTTAGAATGTCATTGGTCACAGTTTAATTATGAAAGATCATTTAAATTACACAAGGTTATAAATTAGTCTATGCACCTAATATGGAAGCTAAATTTGTTTTTTCTAATGTTGAAAGGTATGGACTCAAAATCACAACTTGACGGACACAAGTAAATTTGACTGTTTTACTCGGTGTAAGGTGTACAAAATCAGGTACAAACACCAGAGGGAGATCCAGAGACAATCCAATAATGTAGTCCAGAAATCATAACCAGGGAAGCAGAAACAGGTGACAGCAAAAGAGGGTTAAGCAAAAACTCAATACAAGAAATCAGACAAAAAGGTGTTGATATCAGGATCCCTGTCTGCCCTGTGTTGTTTCACTTTGTTTCCCTGATCTCCTTCCCTGTGTGTTTGGTCATCCCCCTGTTTGTTGTCCGTGTCCACATGTTATTTGTTTTGTTCTGTGTCTGGAGGATGGAGTTCCACGGAGATCCCGTATGCAGCCGTCCAGTGTTGTTCCGCGGAGATCACCCACTCGACGTAAGACTGCCATCCTGTGTCAGTCCACGGCCTCCACACAGTTGATCCTGCCGTCTGTCCGGTGTCGGTCCATGGGGCCACTCAGCCGACAGACACCTTGACCTGTCCTCCGCCGTGCGGTTCAGTCCGAACCCACGTAACCCGGTGTGGAGCACGGGGACGCGCACACCTTCCTGCTTGGACAAGCCTGCCTCGGACCAATCCATTGTAAAAAAAAAAAAAAGTCTGTTCTGTACCTGATCCCTGTCTTGTGGTTGCTATTGGATCCCATCTTGAAATCCCACAACAGAAAATTCAAGCAAACCCCACAATATTTGCAGGAGCTTAATTTTTTTTTTTTAAATAACATGTTTATTCCTTTATCAGGTAGTGCTTTAAAAAAATTGCATTTTTCTTTCTGAACTTGCAACTTTTTCTAATTCCCACAATTTTACACAAAAAACTCACTTAAAATTATTCAAATTACATCGCAATTTATGAGAAAATCCACTGCAAAATCAAGCACTTTTGATCGCAACAATCATAAAAAAAAATAAAACTCCTGGAGGGACTGAAAAGTACAAATATTACAATGAACTGACACAGAAGGTAGAGAACAAGCAGACTATGTACACATAAGGGCGGAGAGTATAATTGAACGCAGGTGGAAACAATCAGGGTGGAGACGACAAAATCAATCAATCAGACTTTATCAATATTGCACTTTTCACACAAATGCCTTGTAGCAAAAAGTGCTTTACAATAAAAAACTGTAAAAACAACACCCCTCTCCACCCCTATACCATACACACTCAAAGCAGTAAATAATGTCTTTATAAAGAACAGAATCACTAAAAACATGGTCGAAGGACCTCAGGAAACACTAATGAGGAAACACCTGGAGGGTGTAAAAAAGTAATAGTAAAATGCTATAAAAAGCCAATGGCAGCTTGGTTCTCTAGCCTGTTTATCTTACAGGTTGGTACTTTGTACCTGCTGCCAGACGGAAGCGGAAAGAGGTGTGTTACTCTGTCGTTAACAAACTCTGAAACCAGGAAAAGATGTGAAAGTCACAAAGGTCTGGTGGACAAAGAGACACTGGACTGCATCTGAATCCTTATTATGGACACTAATAACAGACGTAGAATGTGTTCATCTGCTGAGTCACAAATGTTGCTGTTAATCAGTGGACATTTTGTCTCACCTGGGCCCGTTGCATTTATTACGCCTGCTCCAGTATCTGGAGACGTCCCACTGTTGTCTTGTGCTGTTGTCCATCATCTTCAGCAGCATTGAACTGGAGATCCTGCAGTAGAAGGCAGCACGTCGTACCTGCAGTTTGTTCAGTGTCCACAAACTGCAGCTCTCTTTTCTTAGATGCAACTTTCTGCTGCGTGTTTGGTTGCGTTGCTCTTCATGCTGTCTTCACCATGAATCTGCTGTTGGGAGATGTTGTTCAGACCAGTTGGAAATGTTTCCTGACACTTCTGAAGCATAACTTTTACTGCTCTGCTGTGACATCATCAGGTTCTCCTCTGTGACATCATCAGGTTCTCCTCTGTGACATTATCAGGTTCTCTTCCTTTAATCTCAGATCAGCATTCTACTATAGCATGCTTCAGAGCAGCTCTTCAGAGTTTCAGTGTTTCTTCAATACTTCAATAACAACTGATTGTGTTCACTTCACTGTGGATTACAATGTGTTTATATCATGGTAACCATGGAGACATGTTCACTTCACTGTGGATTACAATGTGTTTACATTGTGGTAAACACTGAGGCGGAGACAAACAACCCTTCATGCTCACATTCACACCTACAGACAGTTTAGAGTCTGCACTGGCAAAGTTTCCTGCTGTGAAATTATGAACCTTAAAAGATGAGTACACCAGTGCCTTAACTTTCATCAGTAACTAGAGCCAATCATAATGTATGACACTGTCTCAACATTTGGGACAAGACATAAAATTGCTGTGCAGTCCACACAAAGTGGGACACTCGATCACGCCAGTCTAGGCCCAACTTAGTATACGGCTGGACCCTGAAACCAGAGGACTACATTTTGTAGTTTCTGTCCTCTGTTCTCTGTCTCACTCAGGGCGGAACACTGTCACTGCAGCAGGTTGACACACATGGAGGGAGCGATGCCAGATTGTCCACTTGTTAATCGATTGTGTCGATAGGGTCGTTCTCTTGTACAGGTTAAAAAATACATAAATAAATAATGCTAAAACTAATCACCATCTGATCTGCAGCCATGTCTTGGACACTTGGGTGAAGAAAGGAGCAGAGCTGTCAACTGATCACCACCTGGTGGTGAGTTGCATCAGATGGCGGGGGAGTCGGCTGGAAAGACCTGGAAAGCCCAAACATGTAGTGAAGGTAAACTGAGAATGTCTGGCGGAGGAACCTGTCCGGGAGGTCTTCAACTCTCACCTCTGGAAGAACTTCTCACACATCCCGAGGGAGGTTGGGGACATTGAGCCCGAGTGGACCATGTTCAAAGCCTCTATTGTGGACGCGGACCCTAGGAGTTGTGGTCGGAAGGTGCCCATCGTGGCGGCAACCCGAGACCCCGGTGGCGGACACCGGGGGTGAGGGAAGCCGTCAAGCTGAAGAAGGAGGGCTTTCGGGCCTGGTTGGCTCAGGGGTCTCCTGAAGCAGCTGAGAGGTACCAGCAGGCCAGAAGATGCTAAAATTGGGGCACGGGAGGAGTTCAGGGAGGCCATGGAGAAGGACCTTCAGTTGGCCTCAAGGAAGTTCTGGTAAACCATCTGATGACTCAGGAAGGGAAAGCGGGATTACCCCAGGCTTTCATGGCGGGGGAGGGGGAACTGCGGACTAGGACAGGGAACATCGTCAGGTGGTGGAAAGAGTTCTCTGAGGAACTCCTAAACCTGACCAGTTTCTGAAGACTTGGGGGGGGGGGGGGGTCACACCCATATCCTTGGCAGAGGCCTCTGAGGTAGTCAACAAGCTCCTTGGTGGCAAGGTGCCGGGGGTGGAGGAGATCCATCCTGAGATGCTGAAGGCGCTGGACATTGCCAGGCTGTCTTGGTTGACACGCCTCTTCAATGTTGCATGGGGGTCAGGAACAGTGCCTATGGACTGGCAGACCGGGGTGGTGGTTCCCATCTTCAAAAAAGGGCACCAGAGAGTCTGCTCAATTTATCAGGTATCACATTACTCAGCCTCCCGGGAAAAAATTATGCCAGGGTGCTGGAAAGGAGGCTCTGACCGTTTGTTGAACCTCAGATTCAAGAGGAGCAGTGCAGATTCTGTCCTGATCGTGGAACAGCAGACCAGCTCTTCACCCTCGCAACACTACTGGAGGGGTCCTGGGAGTTTGCCCATCCAGTCTAAATCTGCTTTGTGGACTTGAAGAAGGCTTTTGACCGGGTCCCTCTGGGTTTTTTGTGGGGGGTGCTGCAGGACTATGGGGTGCTGAACCCGCTGCAACGGGCCAGCCGGTCTCTGTACAACTGCAGAAGGAGCTGTGTTCGTATTCTCGGCAGACACATTCCTGGTGGGTATTTGCCTCCGCCAGGGCTGTCCTTTGTCACCAGCCCTGTTTGTGACTTTCAAGGACAGGATATCTCGGACATCAGGAGGGAACTTGGAATTGAGGCGCTACTCCTTCATGTTGAAAGGAGTCAGATGAGGTGGTTCGGGCATCTGATCAGGATTCCCCCTGGGTGCCTCCCACTGGAGGTTTTCCAGGCACGTCCAACTGGCAGGAGACCCCAGAAGAACACGCTGGAGGGGATTATTTTTCCCAGTTGGCCTGGGAACACCTCAAGATCCCACAGTATGAGCTGGAAAATGTTGCGGGGGAGAGGGAAGTCTGGGCCAGCTTGCTTGACCTGCTGCCACCGCAACCCGAGCCCCGATTCATTGGAGGAGGTCCCGATGAGGATACCTTTTTTGGCCATTGTTCACTTTGACAACCATTTTAACTTCATATCTTTGAATTTCCATTCCAAGTTGCAAAACACAAGCCTTCAATATCAGATTATGAGGTTAAAGATGTGCAACAAGTCAAGCTTTATCCTGCACAGCAAGACTGGATAATTTTGTCCACCTATATCACTTACAATTGGGAAAATTTTCACAATGCTTTATTACAATACTTCAATGACTGGTAGATTTTTAAATGCATATAATTATGATGATCGTCTACATATGTGCTAAATTGTCATCACAACTTAATGGGAAAAAGTATGTTTTTGGAGTTATCTGTTCATAATCAAATATAATATTGTATCCCACGATCGGAGCGTAGAAATTTTAGCCCTGACTATAAGAGCGAAAACCATGTTTTAATACTCAACATTCTGCCTGATATCATGGTCAGTCTTCATGTTTACTTTTTACAAGCCGTTCTTGCCATTTTATTTAGATTTTACTGTGACACTCAATTTATAATCCACCTCACTGAAAATGCATTACTGGTCTTGTCTTCTTGATTAGATGTGTGCCTTTGATTCAGTGGCTGATTTCTCTCAGAGTAGGAGTGGAGATTGTGCGCGGAGGAGGGGTGGTACATGTGTTACAGGTCATTCAGTCTGTGTTGGAGGGACAGCTCTATATACATGGCATTTGTCTTGCTGAATCACATCAGTGATATCCACTCAAGAACATCTCGGCATTCAAGCATCCACTCCAGCTGCAGTGCCTGGAATCCAGAGGCCAAACAGGCCGACATGTCACGCAATAACTTTTCAGAATGCAATACATGTACTAAATGGGTCCAAGAGGTAAAGTGCAATTAAAGTTTCACGGCTGATTTCCAAAAATGGTGATTTTTGGAGAGGAAGCATTATGTAGTATATACCACAGTGGGGGAAGCACTCAATTTTGTTATACAGTAGTGCAATGACAAATAAAGGCATTGAATTGAATTGGATTGAAGGTGCAGCTTGAGGCTTGAAAATATATTTATATAAGTATTCCAAAATAACTTATACACACTCCAGGCCACTAATGGATTCAATTACTTTGATGTGTTATATCTCTTAGGTTGCCTTCAATGTGTTTCAATATAAAGTTTGGATATTTTCTAGTATGTGATCTCATTTTGATACAGTTTCAATCTTTGTATTAATATTGAATTTTTGTTTAATGTTGCTATTCTGAAAATTTGTTTTTGCTATATATATATCTGAGCCAGTTTTTTCTCATAATAAATTATAGGATAAATACATTCTCATTTAATGTGTCATTAGACACAACATTCATTTACAAAACGTATTGTAACAGACTGTCTCATGTTTACTGTTTGCATTGGAGATGATGTGTCCCCTCAGGGTTGCCGTAGAGGCAGAGGAACTCCCACCTCTGGTCAAGAAAGCGAGAAAGATTAATAAAGAGAGAAGCCGTGGGCTAAACGTGATGTCTCCCGACTCTACTTATTACATTCTTATATGTGCCCCATTACATGAACCCAGGACGCTCGGTTACAGTATCATATAACTAAAGTCAGTTGAATGTGAACCCTTGAAGGTTTAATAATTCATTGTTGAATGTTGCAACAATGCAAGGTCTCAAAAGCACATCTTGAGAGACAGTGAAGTGAAGTTGACAGTTTTAGTGTAAGGTGTACACAAATGTTGATTTTCCTAACGGCCTCATCTTTTCCCTCTGTACCTTTGCATTTCCCGCATTACGTGTCCCCCTGTTAGCTTGACAAATTGTTACCCTCTGTGCTTCTAGACGCCTGCTTTAATGGGAAAAGTGGTCCATGCATTAAAGTGGATTAAAATGGTTTTGTTTTTTTAATTTTCAGTAAGAATTTAGAGTGCATCATCACACCTAAACAGCACTGGTGAAATTAACTAATAAGTTCCAAATTGCTTAAGACAATGGCTTTGTCTCTATACTTGTCCTGCTAGGTAGTGGTGCATTTGACACCACTGATCACAACATTTTGGTACAGAAACTGGATCAGACAAGGAATTGTAATATGGGCCATATAAGGAAACACTGTATCCATTTCCATTGTTATGCAGATGATTATATATAATGTATCTATGAAACCAATTAGTTAGTCAAATTTCAAGCATGTCTAAAAGACATAAAGGCCTAGATGACCTGTAAATCTTTACCTGTAAATTTAGACAAAATGGAAGTTATTGTATTTGGCTCTAAACACCTTCAAATTTCTGTTAGTTACTCTAGATGACATACTAAGGCATACATACATACATACATGCTACAGTGTCCATCACCACAGTGAAGAATCTTGGAGTCATTTTTGACAAGAATATGTCGTTCAACTTATGTATAAAGAAACGTTCTGGGACTGTTTTGTTTCATCAATGCAATATTATTTAAATTCTGAACTGTAACAAGCCATTCTTGTCATTAGGTTATGTTTCCTTTGTCGAACAGTTTGAGTATTACTACTTTTTTGTATTTGTTTTGTTTTAGTAACTCACATCTCCTTCTTCTGTCTTGCTCTCATGTCTGTCCCTCCTTATGATTACCTGCCTCTTTCCGGTTGTTTTTTTCCTGTATGCAATTGTCTTCCCTCCTTCGTCTGTATAACACCTGTGTTTCTAGCTTTCCGAGCCAGTTTATAGATGTACCTCGTGCTCTTGCATTATTCCTGGTGATGTCTCCATGTTTGTTTACTGTTGTTGTTTTTTTAATCCTTGCCTGTTTCCTGGGCTTTCATCTCTGCTCTATAAACAAAAGCTTGGTCAAAGAACTTTTACTTAGTTTTTTTTTTAAATCTTGCCATGGACTACTGCCTGCTTTGCTGCATCTTTACAGTAACATCCTGTCTCAGCATGATACATACAAATGAATCCATTAATTTGTTACTGCAAGGCTACACTACTATAATTCTTTGTTTTCAGGATGCCTCAATAACTCTGTAAAAACCCTATAATTAATCCAAAATGCTGCATCAAGAGTACTGACTGGATTTAGCAAAAGAGATCATATTCAACCTATTTACTTAATTTAAAATTCTTCTCCTAAATTACAAAGCTTTTAATGGCCAAGCTCAAACTTACCTCAAAGATGTTATATCACCATATTATCCTAATTGAATGCTTAGCTCTCAACCTCTGTGCCCGGTTCCGTCGGAGGTTTCATATTGTTAAAAGAGATATTTTCCTTTCAGCTCTACCTCATGTGGAGGTCATTGAATTGTTGGGATCCTCTCCATAATGTTGGTAAGGTTGTGTTGTAATGATTTCATTGTCATGTGCCCTGAGATGACTTGAGTTGTGATTTGAATTTGAATAAATGTGTATAAACTCAGTAATTAGGGTTACTTAAAGCAGTTAGATATTTATCAATCCACAGTTTTTTTTTTCCGCCCGTCCCCCCCAAAAGCAATATGCAGAATTTCCACTCAGGTAAAAAAGAAAGAAGCCTAAAATAATACGTAAAGGTTCTGGAGCTGGTTAATATCTGTGAATGAGTTTGTCGTATTGAAATCACTGAACACAGACACAGTGTCCATGGCACGACACCAAGGAAGAAACTGGATATATTGAAGGTTATATTGATTATGAATTATTAACCCAAGCACATTGTGTTTGTCTATACGTGTGACTTAGATAGAGACCAGAAAATGTTTTTATGACCAATAAGTGCACCCCTCACTCCCCCACCCCAACCTCATTCATCTCAAAGTTAATGCTGAATTAGGTCAATGTGGATTTGTGAACAGAAACTACCATAACTGAAAAGCTAATGGATGACAAAGAATTTCCAGGGAAGTATTACGCACACCATACTGAATCTGTGCTTTCTGAGGGCAGTTAAAGCAATCGAGTTAGCACATGCACATTAGTACTTTGCTACAGGCATGTAAACAACTCTTCTCTCCCTGCAAATAATGATTAAAACATACTACAATCAAAGATAAAATGGAGCAGAATAATTCCTGAGGGACTCACTGCTTCTGTTGTAATTGTATTGCAGGAACACCATAGTTGTTATGCACTCCTGCCGCCTATTTTGACTGCAAAATCTGGTGTTTTTACTTTGATTAGAATCTGAATGGCTGCTAGTTACATTCTTAGTTCATTAATGAATGAGAAAAGTGGGAAAAATTACATGGAATGACCAAAAAGAAGACTGTAACCGCTGACTGCGGCATGAAAAAGTACAAAAAAAAAACATTGATTTGAAATGTGACAGTTGTGTACACCTCTGCCTCATTTGCTTCATGATATACCTTTGGCAAATTAAAGCAAAAAGGGCAACTTTCACAGCTCCTTGAGATGAAAAAGTGCCTTTTTTCCAAACTCTGCACAGAAAACAAACAATTACATTCTTGACTGCCTTTACTTACTCCATGATTGAGCAATGCAGGCAGACAGGAGCGGGCAGATTAATTAACTAGCGCCTGAAAACCTTTATTCTTAGAGCGTTGTCACATTGATGGATGGCTGATTAAAGTCAATGAGATGACTATCAGTACACAAGAGCAAACCAGTCCAAAAAAGAAGAAAAGCAAAGGCAAAAAAAAAAAAAAAGCATCTAACCTCAAGGGGAAAAAAAATAAAAAATAAACACACAAATACAGGTGTAATGTTGATGACCAAGAGAGTTCTTTGTGGTTATGTACACTGCTGTGCATCAAGAAGAAAAGCAAGTAATTGGGGATGGAGCAGGAGGCTGAAAGTGCAATGTATCATGCCAGCAGTAGCTCAAATTGCCTACCTTGTGCATCTTTTGATGAGGTTTCTCATTAGGGGTCTATACAGCTCAGACTTTGGAAATATCACAG